>NC_088886.1:60397293-61028960 GCF_037157495.1 Lathamus discolor | reverse complement strand
TGGAATGATGGGCTCTAATTACTCCTTAATTTTTCTCTCAGGGTATATATGGACGTATTTTCCTGTGGATAGTGAACAAGATCAACTCTGCCATTTTCAACCCAACTTTGCAGAAGGCTAAAGACAGTTGTCACTCCATTGGGCTGCTGGACATTTTTGGGTTTGAAAACTTCAGTAACAACAGGTAAGAGGCTCTGGCTTCATTTCCACCGGAAAGCTGAGAAGCAGCTGATGTGAATGGAAAGAATGAAAAAGCCAGACACATGCTCTTGGATTATCATCCTGATTCTCAGAAAAGCAATGAAATTTCCATCACTGAATTTTCACAATGATGATCATGCACTGGCTCCATTTTTCTTCGGTCTTGGTCATATTTCCGCCTCCTCCCACAACCATTTTGGTGTCTGTTGCAAAACTTCAGGAATTTTTTCACAGGAAAAGGCTATGAGTAGGCAGCCAGTATATGAGGATGTAGTATGTCCCCATGTCTCTATACTTTCTTGTTCCATAGCGTTTTTACAATGTCTCTTGGGATGCATTTAGCATATAGTACAAAGGAGGCTGTGTTGTGTTTCCCATTTCAGCTCATGCTTCCATCTTGCTTAATATTCTCCCGTCCCTTTTGGGGGGCTGCTTCATCTTTCTACTTTTAAGGACATGTCAGCAAAACACTGGGTCAGTATACCCATTGTCCCATTGCTACCTGTCCTGCTGGTGGTTTCAGTCCCAAAGCATCAGTTCTGTTTGTTCTTCTCTATGCTGGCAGCAGTTCTCTCAGTCATGTTACCGCATCATCAGTACTCCACAAACCATCAGCATTCTTTCTCAATCAATTTCAACTGATGCATCTTGCTTGCTTTCAACAAGATAGTATTCCTCAGTGACTTGTGGAACATGGTCAAGGACCTGTTCAGCTCATCTTCTATCTTTTGTCTTCTCTCCTATTATATTATGCTATTCCCAATGGCTGCAATCCACATGTGGCCTCACTGTGGTGAGCACTGCACAAACATACATAGTGTGCCACAACAATTACCAGGTAATGAAACTCAGGGGCAACATAAAGGAGTAATTAACAAAAGAAGTGGTAGTGCCAGTGCAAGTGAAAACATGCCACACACTCAGTTAAGCTATTTTCACACTTACATGTTCCCTTTTATCTCTAGAGTTTCTTGAAACTCATACAAGATCTTCCCTTGCTTATTCAGCAATACTCAATCATCAGTTGTCTTATTTCTGGTTATCTTTATCACAGCAGAAGATGCATTCCTTATATTGCTAAGATTGGCAGCATGCCTTGATGGTGATCATTAATACTGTGCAATATAGCAGTAGTATATCTGGATATGCATTTAATAGAGATAATAAATAAATACCATAAATCAGTGCAGCACTGGCCAAGGATGACTGTGGGTTCCCATCTTGTCCCCCAAAAGCTTTGAGCAGCTCTGCATTAACATTGCCAATGAGCACCTTCAGCAGTTCTTCGTGCACCATGTCTTCAAGCTGGAACAAGAGGAATACCATGCAGAGAACATTACCTGGAGTAACATTGACTTCACTGATAACCGCCAGGCTTTGGAAGTCATCGCACTCAAGCCTATGAATATCATCTCCCTCATTGATGAAGAGAGCAAGTTCCCAAAGGTAAATTTCTGGTTTCACTTGTAATACCTGGCTTTGGACACAGCTCACAGGTAACACTTCACTTTGCACACAGAAAAGTGCAAGAATGGCTTTTGGATACATTACGAGAGGCAGTGTCTTCTCCCCACTGATGTTTCTTTTAAATTAGCTCACTATACAAATGCTTCGTTCTCTGCTGGAATGTGCTCTTCCTCATACCTCACTGTTGAAACTCTTATAGCTATTCCAGACAGGGAAGAGAGAATCCCTACTGCTATTTGTTTGCTGTTGGGAGGGAATCTGCTTAATTGTCCTTTTTTGCCTGTATTTGTTTCTAGGGCACAGATGCCACCATGCTCGTAAAAATCAATTCCCTCCATGGTAAAAGTAAAGTCTACATCCCACCTAAGAGTGTTCATGACACCAAGTTTGGCATCAACCACTTTGCTGGCGTTGTGTTTTATGAATCAAAAGGTGAGCCTATCTCTGCTGGATACAGAGGGTGAAGAAAAGGGCATGAACTGGATGTAGTTCACTCCAGGGAGTGTTGATCTGAAGTCAGATCAGGAGGTCAGGAGGATTACACTAAACTAATCTGCAAGTTACTGTAAATGAAGTGGATTTTAGCTAGAGAGAGTGGCACTAGAGCCAGCAGGGTGCAGAGGTGACAAGCTGATTTTGTTTCCATTCTGTAGACTTCCTGGAGAAGAATCGGGACACACTGAGTGCTAATGTAATGCAAGTGGTTCATTCCTCCAAAAACAAATTCCTGAGAGAGATTTTCCAGGTGGAAACGACCCCACCTAGTCTGGGACGTGGGACCATCCGGCATCTTGGAGCTGACCAGTCCTACAAGGTTGGCTTACTGGCACTGAGTTGCAGGAATGATTTCTCCTCATTTATCAGGCTCTGAATGTTCTTGACCTCCTCTTTCTTTTGCACTGTCTCTGCAAATCCCCATCCCTTTCATTCAGCTCATTCTTGCAAAGGAGTCTGCTGGAAAAGTCAGGGTCTGATCATGCTGTAAATAAGGGTTATGTCAGTCCCATCTCCCAAGACTGCATCCCTGGACATCTGTGTGGACACAAAAGCATGAGCTGTGCTACCTCCCCACATGTTGTCATCAACTGAGTGGGTTTGCTGTGTCTGCCTGGGCATCCATACTGCATCCACATCTCCAGGAGGGGTGTAAATTAATAGGAGGGAACTGTAGTTCCAAGGTTCATTGGAATAGAACAAGGCACCAACCAGAGACCCCTCTGCAAAGCCGTTACCTGTCCAGAAGCCAGAAGCTAAACTGGTGCCATACTGCAGATGTGGCCAGTCTGCTGCAACCATGACACCAAGGAGTCTAAGTGGGGAACTTGGCAGGTTGGCCCTGGCCTTTTCCTTCTTGCAAAGGGCTGACAGCTAGCACAAAGGAGCAAAAGCTGTGCTGTCACTCTCCTGCTCCCAATGACGCCTGTAGACAGGCTCACTGCCCTGCTTACTGCTGCAACCTTAGCTCTCCCTCCTGGCCCAGAGACTTTGTGACGAAGTTCAAGATGGGTAATTATCACAGAATCATCTGTGCCTCGTGGTGTAAGGAGCCTTGTCCCATGGATAGTGAAAATGAGGTTGTAAAGCACAGTAGACTGGAAACAGCATGGGGCAGAGTTCAAGTTCTCTGTCCTGCTGCAACTTTCACATTCCTTCATTTCTGACCATTCAAGTATGCAGCGTTATCATTGTGTGAAGATACTTTTGCTTATAGTGTTTACATCTTTGAGTTTTCCTGTCAGGGTACAGAACAGTTAGCTTGCAATCTTGCCTGATATCTGTCTATCTCCTGTCATTGTTTTCTGATCCTGTCCTTTCTTCCTCAGTCTTTTTCCCAGTGTGGCTTTCTGCTGTCCAGAACATCTGGCCACGGACAGGTAAACTCCTGGGGGAGCAGAATGTCAGAAGTCGTACAAGCAGCAACAGAGGCTTAGCATCTCTTACATGCCTGAATACCTTCAGATTAAATATCAGGTCTATCTGCATTGCTCTAATGTTCTAATAGTTTTTGTCTCTATAAATAAGGTTGCAGTTTTAGGAAAAAAACCAAACAAAACAACAAAATGTTTCCTTCCATTTAGAAAGTACAGTAGCCTATCAAGAAAGGAGATGCTAAATGTGGGCTACTGCCCATTTCAGCGTGCACTGGAGTTAGCTGAAATACCCGTATTAATTTCTGGGCCACCATTGGGAAGCCTAAGAAATAGGCTATAGAAAAGAACAGTGAATGAAGTGCCAGAAAAAACTTTGCTGTGCTGAGGTCTCAGAGTCGCTGCCCTGACAGGCCACAGGAGAAAAGTCACCACCATCTCAACAACAAATTCAGCTTTAACATTACAGATGCGAGACCATGAGTGCATGGGCTTCAGGCCTTGCAGCCATCCCACTGATTTACAAGGACAGCAGAAAGGCCTCTAAGATCTGCAAGTGCAAATTGCTTTTAGCTCTTATACATCTTAAACATGTATATTTGTTACCATAGCTACTTCAAACAGATGATTGCTAGTGCTAAGATGCATCAGAGCTGCTGTGAGACTTTCCAAAGAGCTGTCTACCACAGGCATGAGTGTTTAGTCGCCGGAGGGCAGCATTGCCCTGTAGTTAAGGCAGGAGGTGCGCACTTGAGCGTTGAAAAGCACCCTAAATGTAAGAACCAGCAGAAAGAGGTACCGTAAAGTGCCGCAAATGGAAGTGAGCGAAAGCACTGGACTTTAAATTATTTACTTGTAAAAAAACCCAACCCAAACGAAACAAAGCGCAACCTAGCAAAGCTCCCCAACCAACCAACCAAACCAGCTGTATTGTGCTGTAATGATTAGCTCCGTGTTTGTAAGTAGAAGACCAGTCAAGTGCTTTTGTTACTTGGAATCTGCACTGTTCTCACCATAATTTAATGTGCCCTTAAAACGTATTAGCAGGTAGAAGCTTAGGCCTACTGTGATGATCAGTGTGAAAAAAGACATAGATGGAACTGTGCTTTCACAGGAGCGAGGGAAGGCAGAAGGTAACTGCAGTCCAATTTAATCCCTCTAAGGTACACTATTGCAACTGGGAGCAATAGTCAACCTGGAATCAGTGAGACAAAGCATTTTATATGCAGCCATAAATAGAGTAGCTCTTACCTTACCCTCCAGTAAAAGTTTTCCTTTTCACTGCTTACTGTAGTATTAGCAAGCAAGGCAATACTAATCACTAAGGAATGAGCTGCTCTGGATCTTTAGCATTCCTAGTTAGCTACACGCTGGCAGCAAAGTGCCTTGCCCAGAGGTTATTATTGCTGGGGGAGTAGCTGATTTTCACCAAGCTTTCAGGGACACACCCGTGAATAATAGCTTGGCACTCAGGCCCTACACTAAATGCAACCTCGGCTGGAAGAGACAGGCCCATTTGAGCTCACCTGGGTGGAATTTCTTCCACTACAGCCACCCCCACTGCTAGAACTTGGTGCCCAATAGGCAAAAGAGCTCAGCTGGCCTTCTGTGCACAAATAAACCTGAATTAGTAAGATGCAGATGACCCATTTAGCTCCCATGTAGGTAAATAATTCTTTCTTGGGCAGTTTTGCGATGCTGTTTCATTGTTCGGAAAGGCAGAGATTTATTACTTGGATCTAAGGATGAACAATGTAGCAGTCAGCATGTGCTTACTCTTCAGGGTTTGGATACCACCAAACGGCTCTCAACTCTGGGAGGACAGTTCAAGCAATCCCTGGAAAAACTGATGAAAATCCTTGAGCAGTGCCAGCCATACTTCATCCGCTGCATCAAGCCAAACGACTACAAGAAACCACTGGTAATGTTTTAACAACATGAGATCTTTTCTTCAGTAAACTTTTCCATGAGAAGAAACTGTCAGTTGCTGTGCAGCATTTTGTATCTGTCCTTTAGCCACGAAGAGCTGCAGTACAGGCTATTATTGCAGTAAAAAAAGCAGTAGGATATAGCAATCCTAACTTACAAAAACATCTCTAAGAAACATCATAGAGTAATAGATGGCAAAAATGCACTTGTGTATTCCTAAGAGGGGCTGTAGAAGCCTTTCCTGTAAAGATAAAGACAAAACCGGAGAGTTTCTAGTCCTTCAACAAGGGGACAAAGGGAGAACACTGGGATGCAACAATGACCATATGATAGAATAACCTGAGAAAGAATAGGAATGCTATTGGTGTTGAAGAGAGAGGTGATGTGGCTTAATTTGACACTACAGGAGGAGTGAGTAAGTGTGCAGTGAGGGGTTTTGGCTGCAACTCAGGAGTTCATGCCCCAGTTCTACACTAAAACCTTGCATGGTGTTGGTCAAGTGAGTTAATTTTTGAAGTACTGCATGTGGTTTAGCGAGCCTAATTTTAATCTGCATTACAAGGAACTAGGAGCATGCATGCTGGGCTTTCAGCGTTAAGGGTCCTCTTTGTCTGCTTTCCCTTTCAGTTGTTCGACAGGGAGCTGTGTATCAAACAGCTGCGATATTCAGGGATGATGGAGACCATTCAGATCAGGAAAGCTGGCTTCCCAGTTCGCTACAGCTTTGAGGAGTTCTTTGACAGATACAGAGCTCTCCTGCCATGGTCTCTTCGACAGCAGGTGTGTAAGCATAAACTTGGTTTAAGTCTAATACAACTTTTCCTGATGGATCTTAAGTCTTTCCTGTAGTAGAATGTTCTTGGATTACTGCTGGCACAATTGAGACAGCTCTTCTCACATGAACTGTAGCTAAATACCTGCATACTCACTTGGACCTTTGCTGAAACAGTAGAGGTGCTTTTAGGTCCAGCTATCTTTGACCTGCTCCACATGGACATCCCAGGCAGGGTGGCATCTCCATTGTCCTTGGATGTTTTTCTGTAATCACACACTCTTCCTTGTACCTGAACTCCTGAATGTTTGGCCATGCATTCATGTTCCTCCTTTTCTTGCCCATTTGAGCCAAGCCACTTTTGCTCATTATCCTGTCAGCCCAGAGGTCTGTAAGACCTCATCTGTTTCTGTTCTTTGCCCTTTGAAATGCAGGGCAATAGATACTTACATAGTACAGCTACTGTGTTTCACACCCAAGCCCTAACATGATGATGCTTTTGCACATCAGCTGAAGAATGATGCTCGACAGAGCTGTATCAGCATCTCTGAAGCAGTGCTGGGCAAGGATGAAAGCTGGCAAGCTGGAAAGACCAAGATGTTCCTAAAAGTAAGTAAAAAGGACAGTTTATTTTCTCTTCTCCTGAAAAACTGGGTGCTTCACACTATAGCTTGACCTGCTTGTGCAAGAGTGGAGACCCAGCAGGCCTGAGTCAGAGTTTTATAAACTCCCTGGAATCTGAGGCTGGATCTTTGTTCCTGAAAGGCTAAGTAATTTAATGGACACAACTTGGTGTGGGAGAGGCTGGTCCGGTTCCTGTGCTGCAGTGCTGCAGCTGAAACAGCACAATGCAATGTATTGGTCTCTGCTCAGGCCTTGAGCATAAAAAAGAACTAGACACCCTCACACTGTTGCAGGGGATCTCCTTGCCCATAGCATATTCCCAGGAGTAAAGACCATCTTACTGCAGGCAGATTCTCTACTTGTTTATGGCTATAGCCAGAGATGGTGTGGTCAGGTGGTGTGATCTCTTCCTACTGCAGTTCCATAAATGCATTTTAATCACAGCTTGCTTGATGATTTTGAGCCTCTTTCAGACAATGTGTCCAGTTTTCACAAGTTGTGGGGGTGTCTGCTCAGCTGGCATATCCACACTTTCTTTTTAACAGGATCATCATGATACAGTGTTAGAGCTTCAACGCCAAAATATACTCACAGATAAGGTTCTTCTTATCCAGAAGGTGATGAGAGGAGTGAAGGACAGGTCAGTGATCTTACAGAAGGGAATTTGCTTTGGTTTGAAGCAGTAATCTTTGTTTAACACACTCTATGAAGCGTTTTTGAGTATGAATCTCTATCTTCCACTGGCCCTAAATTCAGTGCCTGTCAGTGCATCTATGCAGATTTTGCACAAACATTTGTCCTGGCTCAGGTTCTTTATTTTCACAATGCTTTTCAAAATGCAGGGCTGTGTGTGACATGACATGAAAAGGAAGGGCTGGAAGGAGGATTTGCACTTCATATTTCTAGTAAACAGCAGGCGTCTGGAAAGAGGGAAATCCCAATGTAATCTGCATCCCCTCAGAGACAGAAGAACTCTCTTATGCAGAATGCTTCTTTGATACAAGACATAGGAAAGAATCAGATAGAAACCAGCTCTTTAGCAAAGATGCACAATTTTTCTGGTTTTGTTTCAGATATTTGCAGAAGTGAAATCTAGTCACTATCAAGTAAATGTCTTCCTTAAATGCTTTACACCATGATTTGTACATAGTAATCTTGCATCCCCTAACCAGAACCATGATATAGGGCTGAAACTTGGTTTGATTTAGAAATATTCCTGACAGTAGAGAAGCAAGATCTAACAAACATGACATAAATGCCCCAAAGCTTCCCTCTTTTCCCAAACCCTGCCTGCTATCTAACAGATACCACCTCTCCCTAAAAGCCTCACCTGCTTTTTAGCATTAAACCATCACAGCTATATGCCATTTCTGACAGCCACAGGGTAATAGCTTTTACCATGGGAAGTTCATGGGCAGTGATGACACTGGGGAGCAAGTGGCCATCAAATGGGGAAGTTAACTTATACTGGCTTGATATAGGGCCTTTTAAGAGCAATCCCACCACAGCAATGACTTTGATCTGAAGTTGCTCCTAGTATTTTTGCAACATTAAGGGCAAAGTCAGCTCAGATGTATCAAGGTGGATTAGTAACACTTCTATCTTCTCCTTTCTACTAGCAAATAGATAACAAAGCGAATAGGAAAACACTTTGTGAGCTCAACTGGTACATGGTACTGCTTCACTTGCAGAATGAGCTGAGCCTAGGTGAAATCAGGCAAAAAGGTCGGTCTGTTCTGTCCTTTCTATGAGCATGGAGAACATATAAGCAGACAAAATGTTTGAGTATAATTGAGTTCATGTGGTGCAGAAGTATCTAAGCAGACTAATGCTTCTGCTGCAACATAATACTTTACTTGGGCTACTCAGAAGCAGGAAGAACAGCCCTTGCTGAGCTTCAAACTTGCCCAGGCAAGATGTCTACTAATATTGAGCTAGTTAGTTTAATAATAGTGTTCCTGGCTCTAGTGTTCCTAGAGAGGAGACAAGGCTGAGATCAGAGTGTAGACATCTCATAAAAGGAAAAAACCCACCACCTTGTTCTTTATTATTATCATAAGAAGCAGCAGAAATAACCTATTATTTGTCACCTCACCTGTCCCCCTGCTTAGGAAACAATTTCTGAAACAGAGGAGGTCTGCTGTAGCCATTCAGTCAGCCTGGCGAGGCTACTGCTGCCGGAAGGATTTCAGAATGGTAAGATGCAGGTGTATATATAAATATATATATTTGTGTGTGTGTGTGTGTGTCTGGATATTATGCCCTGCCAGACTGAGTGGAGTATTAGGAATGAAGATATTCACAGCTGAAGGGAGGACAGGCAAGATGACAGGATGTAAAGGATGTAAAGCCCATGGAGGGCTCTGGGACCTCTTAGGATTTGCTGAACCTGTGACCTTTCTAGTGAAAGAGTAACCAAACCAACCTCTGGCAGGCCTGGCTCAGGCAACTTGACGTATGAGTGATCTCACACTTCTTCTAATCAGGAGTCCAAGGCTAGCGTTTGTGCATCAATGTGATACAACTCCTTTCTGAAGAGCCATGCTGTTGTCCTGCACTCTGCCCCATCCTCTTGGGATTGACACACCCATCTCTCCAAGGACTAGTGTTTTATTTCCTTCCCCCCATTCACTTGGCTTCATTTCTGCTTTCTTCCTTCCCCTGCCATAACCCCAAGCTATCATTATCACTTCCTGCAGCCACTCCCTAGAATAGGTCCCCAAAACAACTCTATATACTAGATTTAAAGCCAGCCTCAGTGGTTTTGAACCATAATCACTTCTTTCTTCTCCACTTCCCTACAGATTATGCTGGGTTTTGGGCGTCTGCAGGCTCTCTACAGGAGCCGGCAGCTTGCTAAACAGTATGAAGCGACTCGGACTCATATCATCAGGCTTCAGGCTATGTGCCGTGGTTATCTAATGCGTCAAAAGGTAGCAGAGCAGAAGAAAGCTGTATCTGTTATACAGGCATATGCAAGGGGCATGTTTGCTCGACGACTCTACCAGCAAATGAAGAAGCAGGTATGCTCACATATACCTTGTGAACATATTTCTGTGAAGTGCTGGTGGAGATTTCATGAACAGCAAGTGTTGCCATAGCATAAGACTGGAGATTTATTTTGGGATGTTTTATTTTGAGCTCCTGTCAAGTATGAAAGCAGAGTTTTAAGCAGACTGATCTTGTCTCCATTTGCTTTCTGTGTTTGTTATCACATATCAAAACTTCACTGACAGAGCTGGGATGTTTTTGACAGAAGGGAGGACAAAAGATAAGATGTGCATGCATATCAGTCACTCCTGCAAGGGAAGATCAATTTCTACAGCAATGTAGATAATGTCCCTTAGGGATCCATTTACAGGGGAATCCTAATGTGTCTTGTTATGTGCTGCCAGAAAAAAATCCTACATTTACTGCCTTGGTGGTCCACAGCACGTGGGAGAACTTTGTATGGTTTCCTTTCTGTATTAAAGCCAGTTTGAAGAAGGAAGCCAGTTTGCTGATTTCTGCCTGTGGCCTGTTCCCTAAGATGCTAAATCCAGAACTGAGGCCCTGCTGTGACAAAGTCCTGGTGTGAACAGTTTGTTAATGGCAGAAGGGAGCCAGCTCAGCAGTTGTGGTAACTGTCACAGAATGGTCCTGTTGTTCACAGAACACAGGCAAGGTGGAAGCCAGGAATATCCACTTGGAAGAAGAGAAACATCTCATCCAAGTCCTTGGACCAGCAAGGGAAGAAGCTATGAGATCAGAAAAGGTAGGTTTGTTGGAGTAGGAGCACTGAATGCTATGTTCTCTGGCTGAGAAGAGCCTGCCCAGCTCACACCTGAGCACTTGCCCATCTATATTTTAATAAAGAGGAGACACAGTTGTAAATCTATGTGTAATGATGCTTTAGAAATGGGACAAGGAAACACGTGCACATTTCTGTTTGCAGTATGAACTGTCACCTCAGCCAAACATGCACAGTGCTATTACAGCCCTCTGACATGAAACATTTTTAAACTTTAGATAATATTGGGGTTTCTGCCATCAGGGATTCTGCGGTTTTCCTCTATCATCTCTTGTTGATAAAGGTTTTGAAAAATGGCACATCATCACCAGTAGGCCAACAGTCCATAGAGACAGCTCTAAGAGCAAAGCCCTGCTGCTGCTGATGTGCTAGTTCTTTGTGAGCGCTTGGCACAAGCAGCTTTTGCCTTCATGTTCCAACACTGCACTAGTAGAGCTGAATCTCACTGTTAGAACACCTTTGTAATAACATTTCATCCTCTCACCCATTCAGTCTAGCAGAATGCCTAACCAGCTTCTATGTTTAAAGGAACACCTGGCTGCTCTGGAGAGAGAGAAGGCAGAAGCAAGACAAAGGAGGAAAGTTCTTGCCACTAAACCAGCAAATGATGATGTTATCAGCGACCAAGAAATGGTGGACAAAATTTTTGGGTTTTTACCTTCTATGATTGGAGGCCAAGAAGGACAGGCTCCTCTGGGCTTTGAGGTACAGAGCTGCAGACTGGTAATGGGTCATGTCTATCCCTTGCATAAGTCCATTCATTGCTGGAATTCCATCAGTGGTCAATTTTGTTTAATGAACTTCTGTACAGTGAAAGAATCACCCAAATTAGCCATCCAGACAGTCTTTTTGGGATCTGCTTTCAGAGGTTAATTCCCAAAAGGTTTTGGTCACATGCAGTTTGGGGACTACATGTCTTCTAAAGCTACCTCACTTTTGTTTCTTTGGCCCAGCAGACCATCACCACATAGTGCATTTTGGCACCAAGCACATGTTCTGCTGACAGTGCTTTCAGTGATTTTCCAGCTGAACCAAGCTGGAAATGCATGACCCAACTTATCCCACGTTCTTAAAAGCAAAATGTTGAGATATACCAGTCCTGACAGCTGTGGAAGATGGAACTGGGTAGGGAGAGGTAGGCAGAATAGAATGGTCTTGGCTAGTGTAGGATGTGAGCAGTGAGAGAGCACCTAGATTTTCCATCAGCGATGAGAACAATGAGAACAAAGAAGGTCATATAGAATGGATGCTTCTCAAAAGGACAAGTTCTGAGCCCAAATCATCTGTTGGTAGCAGCTGAAAATGGCTTTGGGGTTTTTGGGGTTAGCTGGGAAGCCAAATTCTGGAGGGCCTATGGCCAAGAAAAGAAAAAGGAAAGGAAAAAGAAAGAAGAAAAATGTAAAATAAGAATACCAGAGTACAGGGAAATAAAATATGTTTCTTCCTCCTGCTCTGCACAGGACTTGGAAACAGAGCGGAACAGGCTGGATGAGGTAGACCTGGACATGGTTCCCATGAGTGTGGAGCTAGAAGAGGAAGCTGATGGCTTGGAAGAGTACACCTTCCCAAAATTTGCAGCTACCTATTTCCAGGGGTCTTCTACACATACACATATTCGGAGGCAGCTGCGGCACCCACTACTCTACCATGATGACAAGGATAACGTCCTGGTATCTTGCTCCTTGTTGTTGTTAAACTTGCTTTCTCCACAGCCTTGGCTTTTATACATCCCCTCATCCTTGGGTCCCCTGTCTCTGGCACAGCCCTGGGAATCAGAGACTTTAGAGCCAAGCAGATAGTCCCAAACATTTGTATGGAAGTGGTAGATCCTATCAGCACTTTTTGGCACTTTGCAAGCAGGAACTCGGCACAGATACCTGCCCAAACCAAGATCTCTGGTAACCTTTAGTCTGCCTAAAGAGGGAACCTGAGCTTTGTTTTTATTTCTCCAGTTAGCCTTTGAGGGCAAGAACAGACTGGAAAGAAGCACCAGAGCTCACCCATCTCTCTGCTCTTGTTAAGGTTGCTGGTCTGTGACTTAAGACAAAAGGGGGAGGCCCAGGCCTCCAGTATTCGCATTGAACCACAGGGGCATTAAAGAGGGGATTTCTTTTTGGTGCTAACGCAGCCTTGCAGAATGGAGGCTCCCATGCTGCAAAAACTTTACTATCTAGAACTTTCTAGTTCTGGGCATGAGAGCTCCTGGAAGAGTTCACTGCACTGCTTATCTGTCCAGGGAGGTAAATGCAGGGTGCAATCAGCCAAGATTTCTCCACCTCAACTCCACCTACAACACACCTGCAAGGTGCCTGTAATGGGCATGGTGAGGACTGAGCAGTCACAGGGCAAATATGACATTCCCACTAGAACTGCATCCTCTTCCTTTAACATAGAGTGTTGTGAATGTTGCTCTCATGCTGTTTGACATGAAAGTAAACTCCTGTTGTAAATAGCAGGAGGAGATGGGAATTCAAACAATTTGCACTGGGTAAAGGTAGAAAATTCTTTTACCTAAATCTAAACAGGCAGAAATGGCATGAGGCCATTGGTTCTGCTGGCAGTGTCTGACTGTGCTTTCTGCCACTACAGGCTTCTCTGGTTGTGTGGGCTATCATCTTGAGATTCATGGGGGACCTGCCAGAGCCAGCAGTGATTGCCAAGAATGCCAGCACCAGGAGCGGTTCCGTGATGACACAAATATATGATACACTTGGCAGGAAAAACCAGGTCCAGTTCAGGAATGACAGCCCAGATATGGTGAGAGGAGCCGGTTATGTTTGTATTTGCATTTCTGTTCTTTGGCTTCTGTGCTGTTCTAACCAAGAATGAGAAAAGCAAAGAAACCTTTTTGTGCTACTGTACTTGGAATGCTAGAAGTGCAAAAGGGCCCTGTTAGTCCTGGAAAGACAATACAGCAGGAGGGGACAAAACAAAAACATTTCCAGTGTGAGCATCTTTCTGTCCTTAATGACTCATTTTTGCTGTGCATTAAACTAACTTCCTATAATGGTAATGTGTGTTGTAGAGAGAAGGCAGAAAGGATAACAAGATTTCAAAGGGGATCTCTTCTCTGAAGCTGAAACGGACATCCAAGTTGACAGGGAAGGTAAGAGATGGAAATAAATTGCTTCCCCTAAGTCTCCTTGCCTGGAATCCTGTCTTCACCAGATGTTATGTGGCAGCAACCTCCAAGCTGGGAACTTGGCCAAGCCAGCCCAGCCCTGTGTACAGGATACATGCTACACTGTTCTTTTGAAACCATCCCCGTGTGCACTGCTGTCATTCATTCTCTGGTAGATGAACTCCATCCCTTCCTGCTGGAGAGTGAGCCCCGAACACAATTTATGATTGAGAATTGTTGATATTGCAGAACACTTTGCCCAAAGCCCTGAGCAGACTGAGAACACTATGCGCTAAGGGCTGTACAGGACAGCACAAGAAGGTTCTTCTACCCACTACTAGTGCTGTAACACTTCATTTTATAAGTCAGCTTTAGAATGAAGGGGGAAATAAGGCCTGTTCCAAACGGCTCCTCCACTGGGCAGAGTGAGTTTTATCCAGAATGATTGAGAAGGAATGTCCCTCAAGTGTGGGAGAGCTGCTTGGTAAGAGGGGAGGTTTGTAGAGCGCTGTGGGGTTCTGCTTGGTTTTATTCAGGTGACAGACCAGCTAAGAGGTGGAGAAGAGGCTTTCCAAGAGGACAACTCAATCTCTGAGAGGCCTATGTCCAACCTAGAAAAAGTGCACTTCATTATTGGCAACGCAATCCTGCGTCCTGCCATCAGGTAGGAAATCTGTACCTCCTTTCTGGGACCAGGCACCCATTACATCAATGAAATCCAGCATCCCCTTTCCACAGTTCTGGGGCATTTTCCAAACACTGGAATGACTCTCATTTGTCTCTGGGGATTCCTGACTGAAAGCCCAAGCTGGTCACGTAGAACCCAGACTGTAGGGCACACACCTCTTTTGAGGATTTATAAGAGGGGGCAAATAACAACTCCTTTACTGCCTTCTCTGGTATCTTTATGTTGTAGTTTAGGTCAGCTGCCTCTACATACAGCTTTTGGAATACCCCACAGATAGGCAGTGGGGCTCAGGGCTGGTACCCAAAACCAACTGAAGGTGGAACAACCCTAGTATGAGGGGGAAGAAACACTCAGAAGAGTAAGAAATATGGAAGAAATATGGAGTTCAGGTACACTAGGTGTATGAGGGGTGTTCATAACCTCAGTTTCCCAATAGCCTGTTGCTGAGCCCTCAAGCAATGTCCCCAAATCAGAGACAGTTTTAAGGTCTGGCTTGCTAAGTACATCAGTCACTAGGAAAAGAAATCCTGCTTACAAGTGGTGTGAGGCTGGACCTTAGGCTAAGCATGGTGTGAAGATGAGACAGGAGCTAGCTGATTCTGACCTAACCCTGTGAGTTCTCTCTTCCATTCTAGCTTATGCCACACTTTTCTGTAACAAAGCCCATAGGGACAGGCCCTGCTTTGACCACAGCCATAAAGCTGGATTCCTCTCTACATAGTTGCTTTGTTTCAGTCAAGGTGCTCCCCAGAGCAGATCCTCAGCTGGCAAAAAGTTGCCTTCAAACAATGTATCACACAGGCTAAGTGTTTACTCCCTCAGTCTTTGTTTCATCATGTGTCTATCTGGAAACAAAAACCTCATCTGCCTTTTGTCCTCCCACATCAGACCTGCCAAATGTGTGTTCCAAAAGTCCAGAAAGTTCAAGATTATTTTTAAAGGGCAGTTTCATTTATATACAGATTTTGCATCTGCTTCCCATATGTCCTCGCTGCAGGCAACTTGCACTTTCAGAAGCTCAATCTGAAGCACCCTTTCCTCCATTCCTATCCAAAGACTCACTCCAAGTTTACCAAAAAATACAAGTTTAAGCAGGTGTCCCCCTATCCTTACCTCAAAGCCAACAGATAAGCAGACAGACAAGAGCCACAAGATACAAAACACATTCTGTAGGGAGCTTAGAGCAAGTTTCACACGTGGAGGGTCAGCAATGCCATTTCACACCTGGATGACCCAGCAGATGTTATCCCTGCACAGTCCCTCTGCTTGTTAGAGGAGGTAACCCAGCATGGGAATCACATCTGGAACTGCTTGAGTAACAAGGGGTGGCAAAGGGCACTAAGTGTACCTTGAGCCTTTTCTTGCAAAAGCCAATGACACAGTCATTTCCTGTGGTACATTACAGGTGGTATCCTAGCTCAGACCTACTACATCATGCTGCAGTCATGCCAAGCATGCAGTGGAAATGTAGCCAAAGACAGCTGAGGCAGTGAATCAGTGTCTGTTGCTTTCATGTATTCTATTACAGAGATGAAATTTACTGCCAGATTTGCAAACAACTCACAGAAAACAGCAACAGGAGCAGCTATGCTCGAGGCTGGATCCTTCTGTCACTTTGCCTTGGTTGCTTTCCTCCTTCAGATACATTTGTGAAGGTACACTACTATCCTCTCCTAGAGCAGCTTAAATGCCTTAGCTGATCTGGTTTCTTGTGTATGTTGATGTTTTGATAGAAATAGCCATATAACTGCCGTAGCAGCTGATGCTGTGATTTTAGCCGAAATCATCTCATCTCATATACTTATCTGGGAATTTAAATGAATGATTTCTGAACTCACATTTAATTCATATGAGTTGGATTCTATTATTGATCAACCACCCGGCTCATTTTAGATCTGTAACCTCCAAAGAATCTGGCAAATTTTAACCTTTTTGGTTCTGCCTTTCCAACATCTAAAAGGTGTCTCCAGTTACAGTCCTAGTGATTAAATATACTTAGGAGGCCAGTATAAAAATCACCCCCCATATTTTACCAGTTCTTACCCTACATCTCCAAGCCCTACAAAATCCAGTAGAGATTTGGTCTTTCTGCATCATTCATTAATTTCCAAATTTAAATGTATGATAAATCCACTTCATCACAGGAAAAAGAAACACAACCAACAATTCATGGCTCCAACTTAACATCAGCCTTCCTCCTAGATCTTAGAGGCAAACAGAATTCATATATATGCCTGCATCTTCAGCCTTGCTTTATTGACACCTTAGCTCCAATGATTAATCTAATTATTAAGCTATAATTAATATAATAATAAATGCTGCTAAATGGACATTACTTGGAACAAACCAGACAGAAGCCATAGATATATTTTGACATCAGTCTTCATCCAAAGACTGTGAAGCATGCAGACCTCATGGAAGACATGACCATACCCTATCTCTAGGAATATTTTTAATCATTAAGATAACCGGGTAACCGACCCATGCTGGAACTAAATACAAGTCCATGCTTACACCATGTCATCCAAGATATCAGAGCCACATGAACTCCAAAAACTGTTTATCCAATCATTCTCATCCAATGGCCAATCTTAACCATGGAATTAAACTATTGATATTGCCAGAGAACTTGGTAAAACTAAAAGTAATCATCATCACCAGTCCTAACCTGCAATTAGGCATCTTCCCAGTGCTTTTATTCCTATAAAATGCAAAAAGACTTCAGGCTCTTCAGTTGGAAACACTAAACCTTGCTCTAACCTAATCATAAGAATAAAGTCTCCACTGTCTAATATTTATCATGTAGTTAAACACAGTGAATGGACTGACACAAGTCTTCCTCTTTAGACTAAAAGCTCTGCAGAATGAAGGAAAACTTGGTGTCTCAATCATCCTTTTTCAAAACACTAATTCCAAGCTTAACCTTTAACACTGATGACTGTAATATATCAGCTGCAGACAGTTTCTTATGCTTTACGAGGATTAGTGTTTCCTAACTCTTTCTTATACTCTGTGCATATAGTACCTGTTGAATTTCATCCACCATGGGCCCGCGGGCTATGCACCATATTGTGCTGAACGTCTGAGACGGACCTATGTCAATGGAGCACGGACTGAACCTCCAAGCTGGTTGGAACTTCAGGTAGCAGCTCCCTTTTTGTTTAATTATATTGACCTCTGTCATTTCATACCGGATTTTGTTTACAAACCTGTGCCAATAGATCTTCCTAAGTCAAATAAAGGAAATCAATTGCACAAGGGGATTGAAGACCAGCTGCTTCTTAGATACACCTCTTCTGGCTATTCAGTTAACCTAAATCCAGTGGAAAGTATACGTTAAAAGCTGCAACACAGGATTTGCAGGGAGATATCTCCATCCACTCAGGGCCCACAGGCCAGAACCACTTCCTAAGGGAAGCTCTGATGATTATTTGTAGAAAGAACTGAGCAGGGTTTATGCCTTTAAAATAGAAGCAGGGATGCGTATGATAGGGCTATATTGTCCTTCCCCTCCTTTTAAATGTCACCCTAGTCATTAGAAGTCACACACATACACCCCCTTCAAGTGAAAGCCTCAGTTCAATTCCTTCCTAAATCTGAATGACCCAATTGCCTAACAATCTCCTTGGGCAAAGTATTTGCTGCAGGCCATCTCTCCACTGGTACATCTAAAGCTGTACCCAAAAGTCATCAGGCCAAATAAGACTCACAGGAAGTCTATCAGTCTACACTCTTGTGCAATAATCAGCTCCCCTGAGCTGTGGTGAGGAGAGAACTTGAGGCTAGTGCTGCTCCAGGGATATGATTTATACTTGAGACTCACCATGCATTGAAGAAGCTGTATGGGCACTGGAAATTCACTTACAAAGAGTTGGCTAGGGTGTATAGTGTATAGAACTCTTAAATCTAAATAGCTTCTTCATTCTTCACAGAAAACTAAGCTTTACCCATAATTTATTTACCGCATTTAACTCTGACTTACAGGCAACAAAGCAGAAGAAACCCATTGTGTTTAATGTCACCCTGATGAATGGCCAAAGCATCACTGTCCCTGCAGACTCTGCTTCCACTGCCAAAGAGATTTGTCAGTTCATAGCAGATAAGACCACACTGAAGGATGTGTTTGGTTTTTCGCTCTACATTGCTGTGTTTGATAAGGTAAAGTGTAGAAAAATAGAATGAAAGCTCCCTTCTCTTTCTGTGGAATTGCTACTGTCCACCCAGCCTCACTGAGGACTCCCTCTGACTTTTAGAAGCACCCCCGTCCCACTCCTGTGCTCAAACCAAATCAGTTCTGAAACCCAGCTGAATCTCAGGACCTGATAATCCTATTCTGCCTTTCTATGGCTAACAAATAGAAAATTGCAAACCAGAGCTGCTTCAGCTTCCAACTTATTTTTCCCAATACCATCCCATGTACACAAAAATACATTTACCAAAGTACAACTTGCACATCCATCTGCTTACCTTTGCAGAGTTTTTCTTGCTGTCCAGAGACCAGAAGGTTTGGGTTTGTTGTCCTTCCCTCAGACCCAAAGCAGGCATCCCAATAAGCACATTGTCCCTTTGTCCTAGGTCTGGTCACTGGGTGGGGGACGAGATCACGTCCTGGATGCCATCTCTCAGTGTGAGCAGCTAGTGAAGGAGCGGGGCACACACGAACGCAATGCGCCCTGGCGGCTCTACTTCCGTAAGGAAATCTTCACCCCCTGGCACAACTCCCAGGAGGATCCTATCAGCACTGATCTCATTTACCACCAAGTCATTCGAGGCATCCGGTTTGGAGAGTATCGCTGTGAGAAGGTGGGTCTCCTTATTCATCCTCCTGAAGGGACAAAGCTATGTTAACATTTTCACCTAAAAAAGCAGGAAGGTGAATGTAGTTTTAAAGTGGCTGTGGACAGCCCTTCTCTTCTTGATCTTAATCTTAACAAACCCTGTCCAAGTGATTGTGCCAGCGGCCAGGCTGGCAGCTGCAATTTGTTTTGGTTTATGTCTGCAGCTTTCAGTTCACATGGCACCTGGAGGCATGTCCAAAAGGGCAATGAAGGTCCTTTTAAAATATCTTTGCTAATAATCTCTTTGATGCTATGATTGTGTGAAGATCATCTCTCCTTGTGCTGGATGACTGTCATGAGTTATCCAGACAAAACTGCAGCAAATCCCATTCCTAAAATGGATTCAAGATTGAACGAGGCTATCTGGACTTTGTGAAGTTTTTCTAGGTCTTGTTTAATGGATTGATTGTTTCAGGAGGAGGATTTGGTGGAGATTGGTGCAAAATATTGTTACATTCAATTTGGAGATTCCATCCACAATGAACTTGTGCAGAAGGTGCTCCATGACTGTATTCCAGCAAAACAGCTGAAGTCCAAGCCCCTGGAAAAGTGGGTGAGCCTCATAACCTATGCACATGCTAAGGTAAGAGGTTTGTCTGGCTCTGCTGGGTAACCACTCTCAAACACCAGCTTCTGCTTTTTTCACCATTTCCATTTATGAATAGTCTGTTGGGTGAAGAAGGAAAAACATCTCAGATTATATTTTCCAAATAGTTAAATAGGGGAGAGATAACCTTTCCACTCACTCTTCCATGTAAGGCCCAAGGTGGGGTGGTGGGTGGGGTGGTGGTGAGCGTGTGTGTGTGTGTGTGTGTGTAGAATGAAAAAGGTAGATTTAAATCTCTGAATAGAGTCTCTTTTCAGGCTATCTCCCATCTGACAGTTGAGTCAGGATGGGCATGGGATGGAATACTGGTTTTCATCTGGAAACAGATCACCTGAATCATTTCCACCCAAACTGTGTTAGACTCTGAACAGATCAGTCAGTGGGGATTTGAGGGAAATATGGGAACTACATGCCTGTGGGCAGGCTCAGCTTCATGTGGTTTGGCCCCTGGAGGCTGTTCCTAATTTGACTTTCTCCAGGCACCCTTGAGGGCTGCTGGGAGTCTCTGGCATCATGCTTGCTTTTTATTGTCTGCAGACCATGCAAAACAGATTTTACTGAGAAAACCTTAGGTGTCTTTGTATACCGCAGGCCCCATACACACAGGACCGTCTCTCCCGTCAGACTGTGAAGGAACAACTTGTAGATTTTGCTCGCTTTCAGTGGCCTTTGCTTTTTTCCCGATTCTTTGAAGTCACAAAGTTTTCAGGTAATACCTGGAGCCTGGGAGCAGAGGACAGATCTAAGATCTAGAGAGGAGATAGCGTAGGTAAGGTTTTTTGCTGTATTTTCAGGTCCCAGCTTGCCCAAGAACCACTTCATTGTTGCTGTAAATTGGAAAGGTATCTGCTTCTTGGATGAGTCAGAAAAGCGGCTCCTTGAGCTGACCTTCCCAGAGATAACTGGCATCCACACCAACAGGTGAGTGTCCCAGAAAGACAGGATCTGGAAAAGGCTTCTCTGCCCATATCAGAAAGGATATTCCATGTAGGAGGGAGGTGTACTTTCCCTGCTGCCCCCCTAGGTGATTTGATCTGAGCCTGGAAAGGTGGTTTAGCCTCAGTCTGGGAAACAGAAAGGGACAAGTTCTGAGCAGCCTGTAAAGGAAACATTGAAATGACTGATTCTTCCCAGCTGTTAGAAGGGATGGTGATCCTGCTCATTCAGAAAGGTATAAGCATAGACATGCATCAAGACAAGAATGGCCCAAATAACTAACATAGTTAAGCCATCATCTGTTATGCGTGTTGGGAGTTTATATACTTCTCAGGTGTGATGGACCTGAACAGCGTAACTGAGGGAAAGAGGGTAACCATTGGTTTGCTCAGGGCACACATCCTTGCATCAGATCACTCAGTGATTAGGATCTTACGTACACGAAAAATACCACTGTAAGGACTGCCACAGATTTAGCCCAGTTGCTTATTCTGTAATGAAGCACTTTTGTACAAACATGATGGAGTCCAGAGTGAACCTGAACCACTTTAGTCCTTCACACCTACCAACTCATGAGAAGGCAAATAAAGAACTACCAATACTCACTGTGAGGGAGTTGTCTGCAAGGAGGTATAGGTGCCTTTGCTGCAATTGTGTGTCTGTAAGTCTCTCAGATGCTCTGGTAACAAACTGTTCAATACTACATAGGGCAGTGAAGACATTTGGACAGAGTTGTACTCTCATTACACTTCGTGCCGAGGAGTTTGTCCTGACATCTGTAAACAGCATTGTCATTGCTGAACTGGTGGTCATGTTCCTGGAAGGACTGAAGAAGAGATCACGATTCGCTGTGGCAATGCAGGAGAAAAAATCCCAGGGTGAGTCTTATAACTTTTCTACAGGGTAGGGAAGAAATCTTGGGAGAACACAGAGCACTGATTTGAAAGAGCCTAAAGGCAAGAGGGAGAACTTCAGCAAGAGTCCATTTGCTCCAGGAGGGATGCTCAGTGATCAGCACAGCAATACCTTTGCATACAAATTACCTTTCCTTCCTCCTTCTACTTCTTTGCGTATTTTATTTAGATAGTACAGCGTCCAACAACTCAGCCTGCTTATAGTAGGAAACTGGATCTAGTCTCCCTGGAAACAGTTTCTGGAAGAACTTCAGAGAGGTGGTAAACTGGAATTTTCTGTGGAATACAGTTGGCTGGAACAGACAAAAGGGGATTAAAATGTAGACATTAACTTCACCTACTTACAGCTACTGAGTTTCTTTATAAGCTTTGCTACCAGTTTTACACACAAGGTCAGCATTCATTTGAATCAAATAGCGTTTTGCCATTGCCATCAGTGCATCAATTTCAGGCTGTCAGAGGAAATGTGATTTCTCTGAAGTGTTACTAGATAATTAGCTTTTTATAGCTACAAATATATTTATTTAGATAAAGATATTTACACAAATCACTTACTATTACTAATCCAAGTCAGGCCTTCAAAATACAATTCCCTTGTCTTTCATGTTGCAATCCCTTTGCATTTTCTTTGACTGTCAAGCCTGAACAGTACTCCCTTATTCTGTTTCCCAGAAGACCCTGCCATCCTGTCCTTCAAGAAGGGAGACCTGCTAATCTTCACCGAAGACAAAAGGCTGGATGCAAACTCTGGCTGGATCTGTGCCCAGAATGAAAGGACAGGCAAAACAGGGAATGTATTTTTGGAAGATATTTACATCATTCCTTCTCTGACAAAACCCTCCAGTCAAGTACTGGTAAGGCAAGCTGAGCACTCTCTTTGAAGAGACTGGAAGATAAATTGTAACAGTGTTAAATATGATTAAATTTATAACTGGAAGTCAGTTGTTCCTCTGAAGTCAGACAAGTTCTGTACCTCCCATTGAAGCCAAGCATTTCATTCTGTCCTATCTGAACACAAAACTAAACGTAGCCAAAACTCTGCACAGAAGACCACACTTGCCCAAAATCAGTAACTCAAAAAAACCAGTCTGTTCACCGTTAGGGATTTCAGTGCCTGGAATCTGAAGCAATTCCTGGAAATGGGTGTGCAGTTGAATTTTCCTCCATTCACACCAGGCTTGCTTGGTGATGATACATCTCAAGGGAAGCTCTAAGTGCAGCTAGTTACTTTAAAAGAATATGCTTTTTTGGGGAGTCAAGGTTTCCCACCAATCACTCTGATAACAATTTTGTCTTCAGTTTTGGAGATTCACTGTGTTGGACACAATACTAACAAGTAAAAAGCTGAAAATGTGGGGGAAAATACACTAGTAACAGGCAGATGGATTTTTCACAAGTGTTGTGCTTTGGATAATCACATCCACATCCACTACCTTTTGGTCTATGGAAATTACTTCTTTAACTATTCCCAAGTCTTTCTTGAGTCTCTGAAGAGGCTGCTTAGGGAACAGAAAGTCTCTTCTGGCACACAGTACCCAATTTAGTGCATATATGCTGAGTAACACCTGACAATCTGTGCAGAGGCCTGTGTCCATGTGACATCTCTACGTGGCTGTGTCATTCCAGAGTTTGCTGATGATGTCTCCAGACCAGAGGAGGACAGCTTCACAGAACTCGTACATGGATGAACCTGATGAAGATGATCTCAAAGTGAAGCCTTACACCCTAGAGGAGTTCTCCTATGAACACTTCAGGTGAAACTCTCTGTGTAGGGTGCACCCTAGGAAAGCTCTTATTGATCTTCAGTGACACTTAAAGCCTAGGATGTAATGGCATCTCCCTTTTCTGATGGAGGTGCCAATTGTTCCCCATAATTCAGTGTGACTTTGGATATGTAGAGTTTCTGGCACATGGCCTACTTGTATCTTTTATCTGCAGAAATGTAAAGGTAAGGATAGAAGAATCCCAGCTGGACTTGTTTCTTTGCAGCAGGCATTGTTCTTACTTCTCACCCCTTCTTCAGCACTTAGCAGCTAGTGAGGATTCACAATATCACAGGCCTTGGACAGCAAGGGAAAAATTAGTCTTCTAAAACCTATGTTCTGTTTTCAAGCCTTCTCCCTTCTGGATCTACAAGAAACTACATCTCCCTGTTGATGTGAATAATCAAAGGAGATAGGAGATCACTGTTTTGAGAAAGAACATGACTAGAGAAGTCTATGTGATAGTGACCTCCTGTGTTCACAGCAATACCGATGCAGTAATTTTGTGTTGCCTGCACTTGTCTTTGTCTTCATTCAGGACTCCTGAGAAGGAATCCATCAGCAAAGCTGTTCTCCAAAAATCCCGCGGGCGCAGTCAACTGTGGGCACATTCTAAGGAGCCCTTGAAACAGCCCTTGCTGAAGAGAGCATGCACAGACCCTGATCTTCGTGATTTGGCTTGTCAGGCCTTCATTGATATCCTTTCACTCTTCTCTTTGGGACCTGAGAACACTCAGGGGAATGAGGGGCTAGCTGCATCCACTAAACTCACTTCCATTGAAATAATACTGCATCCACATTACAGGGTAGACATGTACACCAAGGTGGGAGCTATCAACCCTGTTTCCCTTATCTACAGAGGAAAGCTTCCTATTCCCTCCCAGTGCTCCTCAGCTCCTGCTGGCTCACTTAACTGAGAATGTGGCTTTAGGAATGAGTGAGATCTACTGCCCAGAGCAGTAGCTAATATGCCCAGAGCAAGCAGCTAATACAGTACAAATCACAGCCAAACAGTTACTCCTGCACAGGGAAAGAGGGTAGTGGGCAGGCAAGGAATATATTCCAGATCCTCCTCCCAGTATTTGCCACTTAGATATCAAAAGAGTCACAAACATGTTAGGACCCAGGTGGGACTTCCCATTTACCTTCCAAAATTGGCCTGGGTTTTTTTTTTCTTTCTTAACAGCACATTCACCCATCATGAAATTCATGGGAGACTATCCCTCAAAACAGGTGCACTCCTCTGTGGAAGTCACTGACCAGATATTTGTAGCAGCTATCCAGGAAGAGATCCTGCGGGATGAAATTTACTGTCAGATTATGAAGCAACTGACTGAGAACAGAAACAGGTACTCACCTGAGTGCAAGCACCCTGCTTCTGCAGAGCCAGGCTCAAATGCAGGTGGTGATGAGGAACCTCAGCTCCTCATGGCAGTGGGGTGGAGGCAGAGGGGAAGGCTGGCCAAACGTTGGAGGGACACCTTCCCTTCTTCCTTTTCCTGGGCAGTGCTATGGGGCTCACCTGTGCGCAACACTTTGGACTACAGACAGGCCACAGAGCATTACTGTCACTCTTCTCCCTTGAGCTGCTGCTTTGCTCCCATCAGCATTCATTGCTCACCTCTGTGTAGTATTATGTGAGGCAAGCAAGGTGTTACTAAAGCCTTCTTACTCCCAAGGCAGTCTGTGGAGTAAATAACGCACCACATAAAGTTCTTGCATGCTTTCAGTGACTGCTCTGCCAGCCCTCCATTGGTTTGAAGTTTTCCCAATGACAGTATTTCCCTCCTATAAGCACAGAGTTCACACTAGGTCTTTTATCACCAGTAAATACTTTGGAGTAGTCATGTTAATCAGTTTATACAACTGCCTTGCAGAACAGATTGGTTACATGGGCCCTGCCTATGTGTAAGTCCCTGTAACAGGCTGATGTTTTCTTTCCTCAATGATAATTTGACCTACTTCGAGGGGAACTGAATTGCAAAAGGAAGTTTAAAATGATACTAATTATTAACAAAATGGTTTGTTTCTAGCTGCATTGCATCACTGCAAAACTTAGAGAAGGAGCTTCCGTTTGGTTTTCTTTCTTACTGTTCCACAAATATTAAATTTAGTAGAACATTACATATGTGCATAACTGTTAAATAGTAAATTTCCTTCTGTGCACTAAATCTTCCAGGCTATTTAATGCATAGTCTGTAACCATGGTGCCAGTGTCATGCCTGATGCACTCTACCAATTTAGCCACTGTTTTGAGGGGGGTCACTGATGTGGAAAAAACACTGCTTTTGAAAGGCAGCTATTTCCATATACTTTCATTAGAACAGCCGGAGCAACAAATCTTTCATCCTTCCCAGGCTACTGCACTGTGGACCATGTCCTGCCCTCAGATAGACACAAACACCACAGATCTATAAATGGGATTAAAATAGAATGTTTTCATCTGCAAAATCAGTGAAATAAATGGGAATAAGGAAGCTAGGACCTCCTCATTCAGCAGAGTCTGGTACCCATTCAGAGGCAGACCTGCTGACTTTCCCAGTCAAAACCACTTCACATCATTAAACATTTCAGAGCAATTCCTGGGACACAACTGAAGTGTGTTCTGCTCCTGGCTTTGAAGGTAGAATGACCGGCCGCTTCCTGGCTGCAGAGCCTTTATTACTGGTGAGGGTGAGATGCCAGAAGAACTTTGACTGTCAGATTTCACAAGTCCAGAGGCTGAAAGAACTGGCTTTCTGCCTGAAAGTTGTACAGACTTCATCTGGTGTGCTTATTTTTCTTCATCTACATGCTTATTTTTCAGAGCATGAGCATGCTTGAGGGAAAGTAAAGACGCAAGTAAAGAGCAAAGCTGTCTAGCACAGAGGGCAGGTGAATATGAACAGCTGATAAAGCACAATCCAAACGCATGTGTGCTTGAACAGCATACTGACAGTGGCTTTCCAAGAGGATGGCACTGAGGCCACTGCTGCCAAGATGAGTGTTAAACTGGAGCTTATGTTTATTCATGAGATTTGCAACTGTCATGAATATTTATCAATCAGGATTTAGCATTGTCTTCACATACGGACTCTGGTTGTTGCACAGAAAATCACTTCCAGCTCCCATGAGAAGGCACTGTTGATTAGCAGCTCCCTGCTGAACAGCAGTACATACCATTATGGGAGAGTGTTTGTTTCTCTTCCCTGTAGCTGGTGTGTGGTCAAACAAAGAATTATATGTGCCTAGAGCAGAACCGTTCGCTTTGTATTCACAGGTACAGCGTGACCAAGGGCTGGCAGCTCCTTTGGCTCTGCACTGGCCTGTTCCCACCCAGCAAGTCACTGCTGAAACATGCCCAGAAGTTCATGGAGACACGTCAGAAAGAAACACTGGCCCTGGAGTGCAGTCGGAGGATTCAGACAGTGATGAGGTAAAGGATCTGGCATCTGCCACCTGAAGGGGAACAGAGGGTCCCATATGTCAACCTGAGCAGACTCACGGGGAAGTCTGCTTGCTCCCTGGGGCCAGGGTGAAGGACTTCACCAGAAAACTCACGTGTCTCGTACGGCCCTGCCACTACTATCCTTTATTAGTCTTCCATGTGGGCAGTGAGGACATCTCTTCAAGACAAGGAGACTCAAGAAGTACTTCAGGGCCTTGGGGTGACTGGTGCAGGGTTCGGGAGCCCAGGTAGTGTTCTCATCCCTCCTGCCAGTCACAATCAATGACAATGGTATATCAGAAAATCTCACTAATGAGTTCCTAGCTCTGTGACTGATTCAAGCATCAGAATTTGGGGCTTTTTGACTATGGATCAGTCTACATGGCACCAGGCCCGCGGGCAGCAGATGGGGTATGCCTGTCCCAAAGAGGGAGAAAGATTCTAGCCCAGGAGCTAGAAGGGCTCAGAGAGAGGACTTTAAACTAGGTTTGAAGAGGAAAGGGATTAACACCAGGCTTGCTAGAAATGGGCGAGGGGCTAGCATGCCACAGTTGGAGTCCAGATCCACAGGGCAACTTAAATGCATCTATGCATTCTCTTACAAACTTTGAAGTAGTAAGAGGGGTCTGTGTCACAGTTACCAACATTATAACAAGTTCAGTATCACACATCATCACTTGACTCCCAGAGCTGGGTAGGTTGGTACAATGAACATGACACAACCAGAGAGAGGGGAAGGGCTACCAGGATTTCAGGAAGCTTCAGCTAAACTATAGGGGGAAAGTTTCCCTAGGTTCCTTCAGGCACTGGAACTACCCAGCTTGACACTCCGAGAACAAGCTTAACCCCAGCCTTCCTCCTTTTGCTGCTGCTGTGAGTTACCATGTTCCTGTCACAGACCTCTTCAGTAAAGAAGCTGCCCAATGATTTCTCCCTCCTGCTCCTCCATCCTCCCCTTTCTCTTAGGCTGGGCCCTGCTTCTGGTCTGTGAGCCCTGTGGGTCAGGCTTGAGAGGAATGCTAACACAGTGGCTGTCTCCCTTTCAGTGGATGGGTTTTGGCACGGCTGGGAAAATGTCACTGCACATTGAAATCACTTTTGAAGTGCCTGAAAAATGCATGGCGAGGAATGCTATTCATTGTTTTTTTTCTATGGAGAAGACTGAAAATTTCCTGCCTCCCTATATCATGTGCTATTCATGCTGTAAACCCTGTTGAGCTGTACAGAGCTTCTTTAGAGTGGGGAAATGCAGAAGAAAAAGTAGAATGGGCTGTCTGGGAGGAGAATTCTATCTGCTAAACTGCCACAGATCTGGAGTCTGGGGGATGGGAAGAGGAACAAAGACAAATTTTGTTGTCCTGTGATTAAACCTGCTCTGAATAGAATATTGCAGTTGGAAGTGACCTGCAATAATTATCTAGTCCAAATTCTCCCTGTAAGTATACTGCTCTCTTTGGAAAAGGGAGAACAGGCAGCTCAAAGGCCTGAACCTACAATACATAGAGTAGAAGCCAAGTGAGCCCTGGGGTATACCTTTTCCTCCATAAACAGCTTTACAGCTTCATCCCCAGACTCCTGGCCAGGGAACCAGGATGAGTGTTAAGCAGAACTTGCTTTGGCAATGAGTTCCTAGCTGAGGCTGCAGCCAAGCTGCTGCACTTAGTGTCTCCTGTGGCCTCTCTCTCCTGCAAGTCCAGGAAGATGGCTGAGTAGGGTAGGTCAACACTCCCTACAGTCCCTGCACAGAACCAAAGCACGTGCTGTTTAATTTGATTACAATCAGGCCTTCCTTCTCAAAATGGAACTGCTATTTCAGCTAAGAGAAAAAACCCTAGTTTTCAACTCAAGCTGGATGCCAGACTAAGCTCTCTTCTGGAGGGACTGGCCCAGTGTGAGAGAGGAGCTTGGCCCATAAGCTGTGGTGTACAAAACCTCCAAACAGCCTGCTCTGTGCAACTGAGGGCAGGAAAATACCAGCCCCAGAAGGTAATGTGCTAGATTTGTTCTCATTTTAACTGTATCAAGGCATGACTCAGACTTCAGAGCCAGTTCCTTTGCTTTGCTCTGAAATACAATTTCAAAGAACTGGGATTGTACAGCTTAAACTCCTTGAGTCAGTGATTACATGCCAGCTCTTATATAAGATGTAATGCTTCTAGCAGCACTCCAAACTTTCATGGGACTTGTCTCCTGAGTTGTAACTCGTTTTGTATCTGAACACATTTTTTTTGCAAGAGTTAAATAAAATGTATTCCTCTTTGTGGCCACTATCCTCCTATTTCAATAACAGTAATAAAAAATGCTGCTGAATACATAGAAGGGGTAATGGTACTGGCTAGGAAGGTGCAACCTATTAATGCAACCTCCTTGCAGAGTACAACAGACTTTTAATATATATGCTAACAGGACCCTCATTTTCTTGCTGATGTTTGCAGCAGGGTGAAGGTCCATTGTAGCCTGCCCCCAGCACATAGTACTAGCATTCTGGATGGAGTCTATTGTTTGGATGGGATACTGTTCAGCTCCTCAAAGATTAAACACCCAGCACTGATCTTTGTTGTGGTGATGGTGGCATTTTTCAGGAGTGGCTCCAGGAAGTGGGCACCGCATCCTGTGGAGGTTGAGGCCATCTTACAAAATAACACCAAGATCTCACACAAGATCTGCTTCCCCAATGAAACAGAAGAGGTGAGAACTTACTTTTTTTCGCAGCCGTGATGTGTTCATGCAGGAGCATGTTTCAAGGCATTCCATGTTCCTGTTTCTTCCTCTTCTCTGTGTAACAAGAGTCTTGTTATCTCATAGACATTCAATGTGGGAACAAACACCAAAATCCGCACTCTGTGTCAGAACATCGCCTCCAAGTTGCAGCTGAGCTCCTGGGAAGGTTTCAGCCTCTTTGTGAAGATTGCAGACAAGGTAACACTTCTTGACTATTGGGGGCTAGCCAGACTGCCCCCTCCTCTCTTACTTACCGGATCACCTAAGCAAGCACACATGAAGCCAAGCAACAGAGTGTGTCATTACTGCTTCTGTCTTACTAAGAGGATACAATCTAGACTCAAACTTTTAGCACCTGACAATTACTTTGGGTCTCTCAAAGGGGCTGGATGAAGACGCAGAGTTTCTATTAGCCAATCAGTACAAAGGCAGTACTAAACCCAGAGAAGACAAACAAGTCAATTGCTCTCTAGTTTCTCAGAAGCTTGAGTTGCCCAAGCCGAAGCTTGGGTTGGCTGCCTTGCTGGAGAGGTCCCTTCTCTGGAAATGTGATCAAAGAAAAAGCTGGGTCTAAGCAAAAGGAGTTTCTCATGTGCTGTGTTGCTGAAAAGACGAACCCAGTATGTACCAATCTTTACAAAAAAGAGATGGCTAAGAATAAGGTAGGCATCTTCAGCTTGACTTCAATAGGCAGGTTGGAAATTAAAAAGCAACAGAAGTTGCAATAAAAATCCGTTTGAAATATAAATAATTTAAGACATTGTCATCCTATTTCTTTCTTTCTTTCCCCTTGCCTGTCTTTCCTGCCATAATTATGTTCTCTCACTGTAGACAGGGAATAAAACCCCCTCAGCTTGATGTTTGGGTATGTTGGCACAGGCAGTACAACGTACGACCTGCTAATCCCTCCTTTCTCTCCTTCATTGCTTGGCCTCTTCCAGGTGATCAGTCAGAATGAAGCAGACTACTTTTTTGACTCACTAAGGCAGGTGACAGAATGGAACAGGAGGAACAAACCAGGGAAAGATGGTAAGGAGAATGCCAGCCAGCATGACAAGAAGGTGCACGAGATGCTGTGTTGAACTGGGGAAGCAGCAAGTTTATCTAGTAGGATTTACTCCACCTTGGGAAGTGTGTGGCAGAGCCTTATTGTATCTTTTTTGTTTGTACATGCATGGCTACTGCCTGCACCAGCAGTAAGATCCAGTGACCTGATGCAGCTAAGCACTGGCTATGAGAAACACCAGAACATCATTAGGGGGAGGATCTCTCCAGAGATTTTAAATTAGTACCAAAGACTTTTTTTACCTGTTGCATCCAAAACACACAAGTTTCATAGGCTGATCCTCTTGACAATCCAAGGCTCATGCACTGCCAGATCAGCTATCAGCCAACACATGTTCTTTACACAGTGTCACTCCCATTCCTTGGGCTGTTACAAAATTGTTGTCTAGATTATTACCTGATGATACCAAAGCACAAGTTGTATTGCCAATAAATCAAACAATATAATGCTAAAGACAGCAGTTCTCTGCAATTCACCTCCATGTATAACATACATTTTGAAATCTACAAACTCAAACTCCACTTAAATTTCATATTCATTTGTCCTGACTTTTGCTTATTTCATTAAAACCAAGGTTCAACCTCCTGAAGCACTATCTATGTATCCAAGACTTCCCTCTTCTTCCCACAGCTGATGCAGCTGCTAGGAGCTCTGAAAATCACAGCATAAAGATGTGGGTGCACATTTCTATAAACTGTAAATTCATTTCTATAAACACAACCACAGGGAACGTACCTGCATCAGTGTAACAGAATTCAGATGTGCTGCACATCAGCAGGCAGCTCTCATGAGCACCAAGAAATAACAAACACTCGTATTGCAGGCATCTTCAGTTTCTTCCTCCATCTCTGAAGAGCTTGCACTGATCACTGCATGATCAGTGTCCAGGGACTGACAAGTAATCACTTATCTTAATCACTAATTAATTAATCCATCACTTTCTTGGTCATCTAAAATGGCCTTTTATGCTTTTTTGTTAGTACTTTTGTTTGTTGCTATTAAAATCAGAATTACATTTCTGAAGAAACTCACAAGCTAGTTAAAAACCGCTCAACTCTGCAGCATACAGAGAATACTAACAAGATCTTGTTTCCTTAGGGGCTGCTATGTCTGTGGCTTATAATGTGTACTTCATGAGAAAGCTGTGGCTGAATGTAACTCCTGGGAAGGACCTGAAAGCTGATTCAATTTTTCATTACCACCAGGTAACCAGCTCCCTAAAGCATAAATATGACAACAGGCGATGTGATCCAAGAAATCATCCTGGGAAAGCCAAGTCTGCCAGAGCATTACTGAGGCCTGCATTACAGAGCTTCTAGAGGAATGCCTCTGGAGAGCACAACTCAGCCCCAAAAGAAGGCTTATTTCTCACAGGTTTCACAACTTAGCTATATTGCTTATGTTAGGAGCACAGCTCCCTTATGTAATTATTCTCTGGAGGTGCCAATCTTGCTCTGTAGTTGTATGGATAATCATAGAATGGCTTGGGTTGGAAAGGACCCTTTAAAGACCATCCAGAGAACCTCCAGGAGTCAAAAGTTCTTGGGATGTCTTAGGACTGTGTTTGGCAAGACTTACATCCTGACCTCATAGCTTTAGCATGTGTAAGCCAGTGTTTGCTTCAGCCCATTCTGTCTGGATTCAGAGCTGGTCTCTTCCAGGAGCTGCCAAAGTACCTCAGAGGCTACCACAAGTGTTCCAAGGATGAAGCTGTCCAGCTTGCAGGGCTGATTTATAAGGTGCGCTTCAACAATGACCGCACGCAGCTGGCAATCATCCCCAAAATCCTAAAGGAGCTGGTGCCAGACAATCTGCTCCGAGTAATCTCACCAGATGAGTGGAAGAAGGTAAGAACATGAGCTTTCATGAATTACACTACTTGCACGGAGCTTTATGAAGAAATCAATCCACACTACAGTTTCAGTGTGACAGTCTTTGAAAGCACTATGGAGGGACACTGTTGGATGTTGCTGGTTTGCCTTTTAGAATACAGATTTTGCATCCTCTCTACCAAAGCTCTGAAAGTTATCTGCAGCCCTGGATGACTGGTTTGAAAGGTGTATCTCTCTTGGAGATACTAATCTATTTTCAGTGCCCAAAAGAAGAGTTAGAGATAGAAAAGTCAGTGATGGGTCTGGAGATTGAGGAGCTTGAAGGGAGCAAGAAAAGTAAGATGTGTGCTCAATTTTTCATAGTTTGGCCAGCACACCTGTCACTTTGTACCATGTGTATGCTACTCATAGCAAAAAGCTCTTTTATTCACCAGAAGGCAAGAAGGTTTCAGCAGGTACTTACCACTTAGTCCACTGAGGAAGACACTTGACACAGTTTCAAACAGAGGGAAAATCCACCCTACATGTTTCAGCAGAAAATGTGATATATGTCTGTGGGTGTTGAACACTGATTTTGTTCCATCCCATATTGCCCTCTGCCCTGAAATCCATCCTCTTGGGCTCCTCAACTTCCTTCATTAATAAGGGACACTGTGAAGGGTCTGACTCTACCTTGTCCCATGGCAAGGCTGTTTTAATTTTCACTGTCTTCTGACTGTAGCTGTGGGTAAAAGACTGATCTTGGTGATGATCTGATGCTGTCTTTAGTGCTAATGCTGGACACTGGAAACCTGCCTGTTTCCAATTGAATGACCTTTGTATTCCTTTTTCTAAACAGAGCATTACTGCAGCATATAGTAAACATGAAGGAAAAACTGTGGATGAGGCCAAGATTGCCTTCTTGAAAATGGTATACCGGTGGCCAACATTTGGATCAGCCTTCTTTGAGGTGAAGGTAGGTTTAAAGGCCTGTATGAATGGCTTTGATAGTAGACCAGCACTGGGGCATATGGACTGACTATAATTCTATATTTGTGTTAAGTATAAAGCTGAATTCCCATAATCTACTGAGGAAAACTCAGTTACTTGAAAGTGAGGGGATTTTTATCCATCCTGAACTACGCCTGTTATTTACTGGCTACGTTGTTGTTCCAGTCATAATACCTAATACTACAACTATGCAGTAGTTGTAGGGATGTTTTAGTTACGTAGATACTTAATTGCCCCATCACTGGTATCCACAACAAAATGCTGCCAAATCTTGTGTCTCTGGGGACTCTTCCTTCAAAACAGAACTGTGCTGATCTTCTCATTCTGCAGTGGATACCTCCAGGAATCATTTCCACTTGCTACCTTTAATTTGTACTTGCTAGGTTCTTAACTGGTTTGCAACCACCTATTAATCCTATCATCAGATTGCTTAGGAAATAATGGATCTGATTCTGCTTTTATGTAGCAGCTGCTCAAGTCATCAATATATGGCCAAAAAAGTCATCCTTAGCAACAGTTACACAATATTGAAGAGCTTTTTCTTTCAGTGTTTATCTGGGAGAGAGAACGAGAAGCCCTGGACACTGGTAAAGGTCACTGTGCACTTGATATGGATCATTTCTACTTAACTTGCTCTGTTACTTGTTTATAGCAAACCTCAGAGCCAAATTTCCCAGAGATTGTGCTGATTGCAATCAACAAGCAAGGAGTCTCACTGATACATCAGAAGACAAAGGTAACAGTTGCTTCTCAAGAGTCTATGTAAAGGATTGAATTGACTGTGCTAATTTAGGGACAGCAGCAAGGACCTTCTCCCTGAATGGCAGGAGAGCATAAGAGTCCCTCAGTTTATTCTCTGTGTGAAACCGAAGGAAATGTTACTGCCTCACATCATGCTTCTTTGCAGTTTCTACCCTGGAAAGGAAATAGTGCAGAACATCTCTGAAAAAAAGAAGTGTAGTCATGATGGACATGGGCAAAGGCAGATGATGGACAGTGCACTAGGGAACCTGCCTTAGACAAATGCTTTGCAGGAAACCCAAGCTGTCTAAAAGATCGGGTCGAATGACAGTGTTTAGCACCTCTCTGACCCAAACAGTTTGGTCCTAACAAAGTTCCCAGGCAAAAGTGTTCATGAATATCTCTATTTGCTTCTAACAGGAAAACAAACAGCTAGTGAGCTTTAGATCATTGCAAATACAACAGCAGTGTGCTAAGGCAAAGATCTATATACAATGAAGTTTCATTAGAGTGACTGACTCAGTGAAAATAGAGCGTACCACTAGTCTGGATGCAAGATCTACCTTGATCCACCGTGTTTACAAATGAAGTGGGAAAGAAAAGAATGCTCTGGCTTTATGGGTTTTCTCACATAACAGCCTGTTTTCATTTGAGAAATGTTCTACAGCTCAATTTGTTTCCCTTTACAGGATATTTTAACAGTCTATCCCTTCAATAAAATCTCCAATTGGAGCAGTGGGAGCACATACTTTCACATGACAATAGGGAACCTGGTACGAGGAAGCCGGATCTTATGTGAGACATCTCTGGTAAGAAGGGTTTTGTCAACTTACTTACACACAAGAAACTTGTATATTTTCCTTTACATCCAGAATTGCTACAAAACACTGGTGTCAAAACAGATGTTAAAACCAGTGCAGGTACAAAAAGCATTCACTGCTACATCAATAAAACTGAAGTTTAGAACTGGTTCAGTGCCATTTAATGCTATCTGATGCAAAGCTGTAAGCCACAGAGACATGTGAAAATAGTCGTTTTCCAAGTTCTTCTTCCCAAATCTATCCGAGACATTAAGAAAAGACTGTACTTACCCAAAATACTATGTAGGAGACTTTTTGTCATGCATGGTTCAATCCATCTATACAGTAACGCCATCCTTGTGAGATTTTACACTTGAGTGGTATCACTTCTTTAAGAATTGGTTTCAGATTGCCCACACTCTCAGACAAGCATCACCATATTCATATTTAAAGGTAAATTTGTAAATATAAAAGGAAAACATTTAAGGGCTAGCTTCTCTCACAAAAAAGTTTGGATTCCTAAGTATAAGATGTCAATCTATAGAATGAATGACAAGGAGACAGGGAAGAACCAAAGAAGATGATAAAACAGGGAGGACATTACAGTTATTTTTGCTTCTGGAGCATTTGGGGAGATGTCAGACCTTTTTCTTTTCTGACAGGGTTACAAAATGGATGACCTGTTAACATCCTACGTTCGCCTGCTGATGAATGCTGTAAACAAGCAAAAGAACCTCTCGGCTTGAGAGCAGAAACAGAACCCATGACCTGCGTCTGTGCCAAACTACCTGTAATTTCATCTCCTAGAAGAAATGCCGTTTAATGAGCTTGATGACCAGTCTTGTGATCATGCACTGAATGAACTGTGTTACTGAAATACTACAAGAGAAGCTCGAGTGAGCGTGTGCTTTCAAGCATCTGTAACGCTTGTCTGTCTTAGATGTAGTATAAGAATTTCATTCAGATTACGGATTTAGAGAAAGTACAGCTGGATTTTAATATAATATGGAGGCAGGAGGATGGAGGAACCCTAACATGAGAGCCTCTAAATTTCCTGTTCTTAAAGAGAGACACACATTAACAGTTGTCTTCCTTTTGGAAAGAAAATGCCGGCTTGTTGTATATGTGCCCTTACCAAATGTATAAACCCTTTGAGTCTTTGCAAACAAAGGTAATGTTATTTTTTTTCCTCCTATTGGAAATTCTAAGCGTGGAGAAATGCCCTTTAGTAGTAGGATAACTGGATACCTTGAAAAGTAAGATGCTGGTTTTCATCCTTTTATCACTAAGTTACGTGCTGTAAGCTACTGTGGACTATGACAGCTACTTACTGTCAATCTTAACAGTCATTCCTTTGTGATGCTAAATTAGCAGACTGTCCACTGGTTTACCATTGCCTTGGTTAAATTAGTTTTCTTTCTTCCTTCCACATTTTACAATGTACTTGGTAACAACTGCTTTCTACTATGCAGTTTCTAGTAAGCATAAACAAACTCTGAAATAAGTCTGGATTTTGGGTCATTACTTTTGCTCCTTCAAGTTACAGATATGCTATTCAGTGCAAGTCAGACTTGAAGAATGCAGTCTAACAGACATCTGCTGAAAAGAGACTTTTCTGCTCTGTAAAAATGTTCTCAGCTTGGAGTCATGCAGACATTCCTTCATGAGACAAGAATTAATAGCTTTAATTTCTCCTGATCTTTTCTATTTCCTCTTTAGCAGGCACTTTGAGTGGTAAAACTTGTTCATATCTCAGACCTTCGAAAACACACAACTTTGGCCCTTTAGGAACCATAGCATGCTCAGAGTATGTAAAGGATATACATACACACTGTGGTAGTTCTAAGCTTAGACGCTTACCCCATCAGAGAACAAGTATTCCTTCCTCAACTAGCCCTTCCTTGCTCACAGTGAAACATGGACATGTCTTAACGCATTTACACCAGGTTCCTTGAGACACGGCCTGGCAGGGCTGGAACAGCAGCTCTGCTAGATCTCTCTAATTTGCCAAGGTATGCACAATGGTTCTCTTGTTCCCTCTAATGTATGTGTGTGAAATTCTAACGGTCATAGGAGTTTTGTACACGGGTGGCAGGGAAGAGCCCCACTCTCTTTGTGCATATAAATGAGTGCCACACTTGTCAGAATAGTTGATCGTTTTGCATGCAATTAGATATTCCTGCTGTAGTGACCATTGCTGGCAATGGAAATGTCTGAGACTAATGATTTGTTTTGTCATCCTATGTAAGAAGCATTCAATACTTCACCTGTACAAAAAGAAATTTTGCAGCCGAACAGTACTGTTCCTGGTTTTTAAATAAACATTGCGGAAAATCAACCACAATGCCTTTTTTAACAAGGAAATGGAGTATTTGCTCTATACTCATGTAACCTAAACCCACCAAATATCCGCTACAGCCTGTAAACGATCAAACCATCCAATCTACGCAGCATACAACACGAGTTGTTGTATGTACACGAATCATACTCATCTACAACACAATTTGTACAGCACAGCCTCTAAAACCTAATACCCCATCAACCAACACATCACCGGAAAAGCAGCAGAGATCCAAAACGTGAGTTCACCACACCAGTGCATCAGATCTGGGCAATCCCCAGCATTCCTCAGGGTGTGTAGTGCTCTCTGGCTCAGCATTCCAAATGTGACTTGTCTTTCACTGTACAATACACAACTTTTTTACATTTGGTTTCTTTTGGTGTGAAGATTTAAAGTGTATTACAGTTAACTTTATTATAGAAACATAAAAAGGGACAGTGTTACAACATTTGAATCCACAATCACATGTTTTGGTTAGCACAGGCAATGTGTGACAAAATGAGAGCTCCACACAGTGCAGAACCCACACTGCTCATCAAGGCCTGAACCAAGGCAAGTAGCTGCTAATTCTTTCACTGGGTCTATACCATCCTCAGCACTTAACAGTGCTTTACAGACTAGTGCAACCACATTTATTATGTTTGCCTGCAACCTATTCCTTCACCATTCAACCACTTTTAAAAAGGTGTCAGTCACATCACAATACAAAACACACACCATCTAGAAACTCTCTGCACAGAAGGTTGAACAGTATTTGCCTACATTGCACAGACTACTGTAAAAATAAACACCGGGATGGAAACCCCACAGAGTAGATTTGGGTGCCATAAAGAAAGACTGTGATTAACATACCCTTTGAATACAAACAAGTTTCACATAGCGTGGTTTCTAATAGCAAAACCATTTCAAGTGTACTCAGTGAATATTAGTGATTTTAATTCAGTATGTATAAATATGAATGTAAACTATAGATGTAAATAATGAGACAACAGCTTTTGGTAAGTGTAGACTTCTGAGCCAAGTTCAACCTTGATATAAATCTACACTCTCCAGTGGTGTGATACTTAGGATGAATTTGGCCAGCACGTCTATTCACAGCAATGGAAAAAAAACATGCAGCTTGTTTCTGACCAAGACCTTGACTTTTAAAATACCCCAAAACCAACCAAATAACAAACTAACAACCAACAAACCTGTTATCCTAGCAACACATTAGGGAAAAGTCTTCTTAGTTTTCTTCTACTTAGTTTTTAAAAAGTGGACTTGAAGTAGGAGAAGGTACATTTATTAAACCATTTATAGTTATTTTTCCTACTCCTTCAATTCCACTGTTCCACAAAAGACATGTCGGTAATACTCACTCCTGTAACTCTGCACATTGTAGGCTATGGGCAGCAGAAGTATAAGAAAAATAACTGTGAAACATTACCAATTTAAGAGATACTATGAGAACATCACCCTCTGCTAATACAGAGGTCAGGGAGTATGATGATTTTTTTCCCCCAGTAATTTGGGAAATGCTCTAAAGATAAGGACATAATCCAAATGTTAGATAACCGAACAGCTCATCAAAGACAGTATCAGCTATACTTTGAACACTGAAGCTTATTATGTCTGAGTTGCAAATATGAGACAAAGTGAGAGCACACTCTACTTGCAGTACAAAAGTAATTCCATTCACCTCTACATACATGCATTTTCCATTGCTGAACTTGAGAGTGGCCACTGAAAGAATATTACCTATTGCCTGCTAGTTACATAATCTTTCCATATTTACCAGTAGCTATTTGGCTGTGTATTCATCCACATCTTCCCAGGAGGCTGAAGATAAACAGCTGCTCAGCTTTAGCATTAGACATGCCCTGTGACTAAAGTTATAGGAACAGACCTGAATGCTTCATGCTGAGGAGAGTCTGCATAGCATACCGAACTGCACCTAGATTCTTTGCAGTGGCCACATACTACCACACCAAAAGACATGCTGCTCTTTGTGCCCTTAACTACAGAGCATTTAAAGGCTGGTGAGAGAAAAGCGACTAGCCACATGGTCTCCTAAAGCAGTGACAAAAGCAGCTACTATTACTGTAAGCTACAGTGCATATTGTTCAGAAGAGGATGAAAAGAGTTCTACTGTTAGGATTAGGCCTGTCCCCTCATCAGTGTTATAGCAGATGCAGTATATCCCAGTTAAAAGTTTATGGTAGCTTATGGCACCAAAAAGCAAAGCAGCTGAAGGAATCTGAATTAGCAAAGCCATTAAGTATCTAAGAGATGGTCCCACATGTGGTATTCTTACCTGCACAGAGTTAACAAGGATTTCCCACCACTGCTGTGATATCACTGGTGCAATTTCATGGGTAGTAGCTACAGCAAATGTGTGAACACCTGTCAATGCTTTAGCTATTACCTAGTTTCTATCTATTTTGAGCGAAGTGTGATGGCAGTGAGGGCAATTTTAAGGTAGATTATTGCCCCAATCTAGTTGCTTCTCACACATGCAAGAAGTGAGGAAGCTCTAACTTCTTGCTAGCTAATTCTCTTGGGACTGCAGAGTGGTGGCTAGGCCCAGCTGTTGTGTTCATTTGACCTACTAAACTAGCTGCTTTTTGGAAGACTTACATCATACAAGGGACAGCAGTCCTCCAGTGCCTTTCATCCTGCTGACCTTGTAAAAGGGCAGGCAGAGTCTCCAACTGTTCAGGCTGCTCTGCTTAGTTCAGGACAAGGAACTACGGAGGACACCTACAGAGGTCTCAGAAGCTCCCCATGATTATAGAACACCCAAGTGACCTCAGGAACAGCACTGCTGATGGCTCACCCCTGAAAAAATCTCAAGAATGTTCAAACCCAGTAAATTTCACAATTTTTATAGCAGAGACAGGATCAGTGAAACTTCACTAGTGAATAGGCAAAACTACAGAGCAGAACTATAGGTTAAGATGTACAGATTCATGTCTGAGGTCCTCTCTTTAAGTAAACTCAGGTGTTAATAAGAAAGGCGATAGGAAACTCTTATTTGGGTGAACTTATTAAGAGAAATATGTCCTGCTTTTTTTTTTCCTGCATAAGACCATATTTGCTATAAGCCATAAATATCAGATACCCCTTAATGTAATTAGGCTCTCTGAAGCATGACCAACAAGTGCGCACTCATATTTCAAATGAAGTGAGAAGGACAGGGAAATTGAAGTGCTTAACTTGGCACCATATTATCAATTTGATTTCATCATGCAAGTGAATAACCAAGGCTCCAGCCACACTGCCTCAAGAAATGTCAGCTGTGCCAGTGGATAGGACATACTTCATGTTGACCATTAGAACCTCCCGTGTAGTAGTAGATAACAAATGAAGAAAATTTATAGTGTCACTTTCTAACAAAATCTTTCTTTTGCCATAGCAACCTCCTCATTAAGGAGAGCCCAACCATCCTGGAGAGGCTGGTAAGGCCTTGACAATTGAGATCTCCTTAGTACTGAGCAGGGAAGCAGCAAAGCAAACTTCTTCAGCTGCCTTAATACTGGACCTAAGTCAAACAAGTGAGCAGCATAGATGCCATAACTATTGGCTCCTGAGCTTTCCCAGTAAACCTGAAAACTAGAACGACTGCAGAGCATCCATATATGCTCAGTAGGAATCTGGAAAAAAATCAGAACATTTTGCATGTAGCAAAAAGTGACAGCTTTCAGAATATTTGTCTACATGTTAAATGTCTTCACCCAGGGTTAGAAATGTTTATACTTCAACCGAAAAACAGCAAATCATACATTTCTTCCATCCCTACACTTAATCGCTGTTTCTAGATTCCTTAGACTATGGAGGACTGGAGAGAGAACTACAGTTCAGCTGAGGAAGGAAAGACTGCATACAATTCACAAGGCAGAATAAGTTGTTATTAGAAAATTAATAACCGGCCTGTAAACTGCTCAAGCAGAAATCAGATTTTTCTTTCTGCCAGTGTTAATAGATAACTGCTTGAGAAAAGGGATAGTCAAGATGAAAGCTACATTACCAGAAGAAGGGGAAGGTACTACTTATCTTTGGTTTCACTTGTTAGTAATTGCCTCTGTAATCAACAGCTGCTGCTCACAGCAGCTTATGACTGTAAGAGTGCAGTCAGTAGACTGACAGACCTGTTTAAGCAGAGTTTAAATCCAGAGCTTTCGGTTGTGCCTTCTTGGATGTCAGCTCTGACAATTTCTTCAGGCGTTTCTTCAGTTCCAGAGGGAATTTCTCATAGCACTTCTTGCATACAGGCTTCATGTCAAACTCCACAAACTTATTCCTTTAACACAAAGAACAACAGGCTATTAAAACACTATTTGCAAACTGCATGCTTCACTAAATCAAGTCTCCATGCATCTCTGTAAATGCTGTTGCTTTTATTCTACTGCATGTATGAAACAACTCACTTCCTCATCTGGTCACGTAAGTACAGAGATTGGTTTCTTATCAGGGAACTAGCATCTTCAGTATTACTAGTTAAATAAGGAGCAAGATTTTGCTATATATTTGTATGCAGCAGTCTAGAATAGTAGTTTTGTTATCACAGCATGGAAGCATCACTTCAAAGGTCCTCTTAGTGATGAATTAGAGCTCCTTCATGTACAAGGCCAGTGGGGTCAACCCAACATAGCAGGCTGAGGGTTTGAACCTGAGAAAGGAAAAATGTAGGACTGCTTTGTTTTCTGTTCCTGTTCTCCATATTTGAAGTTACTAGCATCACATTTTCTTTCAAAGTAATTTATGTAATTGCAAATAACATCACTGAGGGGAGCATCCAGACTAAGGAGACATGGAGGCTGCACGTATTTCAGGACAAACAGTTACTTGAAGTTCAGAGCCTTCTTTCTGTACTGTTGAATGAGTTCTCCTCTTATACAATCTTCTTATAGGACAGAAGGAAAATATTTTAGGGAGGATGCTGAGTCCCAGCTCCTTTTGAGTTCTGAAATCAGTGGAATTACAAGCACCCACTCCCCCATAGCAAAGGTATATTGCCCCTCTCAGAGGCACTGGCTCATGGCTCCCCCAAGCTGATACCTTGCCTTAGAAGCAAATGTCTCATATGGTCCAAAATGTACACACTGACTTACTTCAGTGTAAGCTTGATGTTGCAGGTGGAGCAGGAGAAGCAGTTCACACACCAGGCCTTGTTAAGAGCTGATACCACTGCAAAAGCACAAAATAAGAGGAAATTGCTGAATTATTTGAATTTGGATTTGTATCCAAATTCAAATGAGGCCAGATGTGAAAAGAAACACTGGTGCTTTGCAACTGTGGGACTGCAACAGCTGCACTAACAAATGGAACAAGGACAGCAACCCAAACCAAGGAGAGAACAAATCTTACCATCTCCCTCTATCACGTGGCTGCAGTTGTAGCAGACATCTCCAAAGAGCTGCACAGCAAAAGAAATAGCAACAGGAACTCATGTTACTGACTTATCATGGTCCCCAAATTACACAGCTGGTGTGAATATTAAATCCTAACAATGAAAGAATTCCCAGTCGCAGCAGCACCCAGATATACCAATTTAAATCTTCTGAGTAACTTCTCATACACTTGCCAAACAGTTTATGTTCCTTTGGATCTCATACCACGAAATACTACAAAACCTTTTTTGTTGATGCCTCACACTCTACCACTGTTACATTATCTTAGACTCCTGTAAATGTGGCAATTTGGAGAAAAAAGGATCAGCAGAGCATGATCCTTACTGCAGACAAACATCTCCTGTTGCTCAATTACAATCATCAAAATAAAACCTTGAGCTACGTTCAAAAGAGTAACACTTTTATAAGACTAATTTATCTGACAGAAGAAAATACCAAACTCGTAGCTGCTCAGTAGAGTCATACGGAAAAAACAGGATTTGATTGTCTTTTGAAACATACTTTTCTTGTGCTTTAGACAGTACAACATTTGTCTTAGGCCCGTAGAAGCAAGTAATTATCAAAGACCACACAGACAGTTTTGGAGTAGAATTATAGGGATTTTAATCACAAACCTTGGTCAGTGGTTTTATTCTGTCAATGGCACAAAGAAAAATTAACATCCCCACAACATTTTTATTGTGTTCTCAGCATCACTTTTCACATCTACCATGAAAACCTATTTTTTCTCTTAAATCTCACTAACTTCTTAATACCGCATTGCCTCTACACATTCAGAGTATGCAAAATCTGCAGAACTTTGCATACGTAAAATGCATTTACCAGTCAGAGCAAGTACCTACAGGATAGATGGCAGAATTTACCTGGTTATAGTGGGTTTCACAATAAGCCAGTCCTTTCTTCTCATAATGTCGGTGACCCAAGAATGGCTTCTCACATTTGGCACAAACAAAATGCTGTAAAATGAAAAAAGACATTCAGCTGCAGGCAAAGCAACTGTTCCATCAGCAGGGAAAAAACTGCATGGCTACAAATCACAGCTCAATATGAGACACCTGATCACAGAATCCCAGACTGGTTTGGGTTGGAAGGGACCTTAAAGCTCATCCAGTTCCAACCCCCTGCCACGGGCAGGGACACCTTTCACTAGAGCAGGTTGCTCCAAGCCCCATCCAATCTGGCCTTGAACACTGCCAGGTATGGGGCAGCCACAGCTTCTCTGGGCAACCTGTGCCAGCACCTCAGCACCTTAATAATGAAGAATTTCTTTCTAATATCTCATTTAAATCTACACTGTTTTAGTTTAAAACTGTTACCCCTTTATGTTCTAACAATACTCAGATAAGAAAATCTTTATAGAAGCAAAAGAAAAGAGGAAATACTTAGTCTACTATAGCAATTAAGAATCGTATTACAGATCAGTAGAAGACCTGATGAAATAGCAATCATTCTGTCTTTTTACTAATAGACTTGCGGACTATTATCTTGTTCGTGTCAGAGAGGAGAAACAGGAACATGAAACGTGGTTGATATGAATGTACTTCAAATCAGCAGCATCCCAGTTTGAGCTCTAGGAGGCTTAAATCATGAAAAACATTAGCCATTAAAAAACTTCAGAACAAGCTATGATGACTGCTGAAAGTTACAGAAAGAATGAGCTGAAAAGGCTTAAAAAGCAAGAATTGCACTGGCTCTGCCAAATTACAAATCTTAATACTGTTATGAACCTGTTAACTGGGGTTGGAGAGGACAGATCCATGTACATCATAATAAAGAGGTAAATTTATTAGTAAGCAGAGGCTGGTGTACTGGATTTGCATGGCTAGGTTTTGGTAGTGGGGGGGCTACAGGGGTGGCTTCTCTTCCAAAATGTCTCCTGAAGGAAATTTCAGCTCCAGAGAGGCCTCACCTCAACATGCCATTGCTTTCCCAGGGCATTGACCACTCGTCCCTCAATGGGCCTGCGGCAGGCTCCACAGATCGGGATTCCCATCTTGTCGTGGCAGGGCAGGCAGTACAGTTCTCCCTTCAGCTCCCGGGCCTCAGCAGTCAGCTCCTTCCTGAAAACACAAACATGGCACCGAAGTAAGAACACCAAGGGAAGCTCTTTAATGTGCAACATGAAGTTTTGAAAGACTAAGCTTTAAAGTTAACCCTAGGCCATGGAAATATTCATGCTACAAATGCAGACACAGTAAATTAAGCTACTGAAACACAGTTATTGTCAACTCATCTTTCTAAAACTGTTTTCTCAGTTTGCCAGACAAGGGAATACACATGGAATATCATGTCTTCAGGTAGATACTCTGGCAGAAATACGAGGTACACTTATGTGGAATAATGATGTATCGTGCAAAGACTCAAGTGAACGGGATAGTTCAGGTACAAGGACTATCTTAGTAGTGCTCAGCACTGAGCCATTTACTTTATTCTTCAGCACTGACAGCCAATAAGGGCAGTACTGTGCCCCAATTATACTGCCTTCATCGTTAAGTAATTCAGGTCAGACAGGTATCAGCACTGTGATAGACAGCACCAGAAGACTGACACAGCTCACCAAGTCATCCTTTTTTTTCTACCCAGGAATGCAAAGGGAAACTATTTTGAATAGCCTGTCCACAGCTGCCTTTGGAAAACACCATTACTGCAATCTGCACACAGCCTTTCAGGTAAGTTTAAACCAAGGAAATAGTTCCATTTTCAGTACAAAAGAGCATCACTCAATTTGAGAAGAGAAGAACAATGAATGGCAAAATAAAACTGAAGTCTCTGTAGGCTTTCCAAATTCCTTTTGATTTCTCCTCATGCAATTTCTGTTGAAACAGCGAAGTTGAGGACTTGGAAAGGACTGCACTTACTGTTTGTCTCTCTCCTTTTTAGTCCGTTTAGGCTATGAGAACATACCCACAGTGAGTGCAGTTGAAATGATCCGGATGGTAGGAATCATTCCGAAACATCAGAGGCTGCTCCTCAATTATCAGGTGGCACTTCTGACAGATGTATTTGCCCAGTCCCTTAGCTTTTTCACGGTTATGGCATGGCCTGCACAGATGCCTGGTTGGACACAGTAAGGAAAAGAAAATATTAAGAAATCCTTTTTCCTAAAACAACATACAGTGTATGCTGTAGGATGTACTTCATGTAACAGAGTGTCTTCTGAGGTCAGACTAAACAGTTTAGTAGCCTGTCATGCACACCAGCTGTACAGAAAAGAGCATGTGGATGGAGCATGCATTTCCTTAGAATACTCTTCCAACATTCACTGATTTATATCCCGTAAGGAATATCACCTGTCATTCTTCTAGGTATCCTTTCCAGTTCTTCTATATCTTTTCTGAGAGGTGGGCAAGGAAAGGTGGCAACATCCTCTCCCTATTATGAACTATGGGATCCAGCCATAACAGAGGCATTACAGCACTGTGAAAGAGTAAAAAATATTAAACCAAAACAACATTGCTTGAATGCCTTTACCATGGCTAGATTCCTTAGTTTTCAATAGCTAGGACAAATAAGAGACCATTGAGTGTAAGGTCTTCTGCCTACAAATTCATTTTATTCCTAAGCCAAAGAAAATGATGAACTGATGGCAGTTTTGCAATTTTATGCAATAAATGTAACTGTGTTCCTACCACTTGTTCTAGAGTGTATTACAAGTGCAACCTTGAACGGGTAGATAAGCCAAATTTATGGTAGAAAAAGGGCAAAGGCATAAAAAACTTCTGTAAGCTAATGGAATCCACCAGTTTTAGCTCAATATTTAGGAGCTCTGAGGAGAAGCTGTTCAGTTTACTCACCTATTAGCCACCCCTCTAACTGCAATGCTGCAGGCTGGGAAGAGTTTATGATAAAATAAAGATGACAGAGGAATGACTTCTGTGGGGTTCTTTGTCACAAAACAGACGAGCCTGCTTAATTCCTTTCAGTGCATCACTATGTGAAACACTCACGGAGATTTACAGGTCATTCTCAAAAGGCACCAGACAAAAGGGAAAGTTCAAATGGAAAGGGTAGATTTATGGCTGAAGTAGTGGGAACTTTGCAGGGGCCCTTCCAAAATTCTGCTGTGATGAATCACATACCCTTAGATCTGTAAAATGGGCATAAGAATACAACACAGATGTTGTTGTGAGACCTCAAACATTTATGACCCTCAGCTGGCAGGCGCCTGTCTAAGTGCTAAGTATCATTATTATTCTCTACAAATCTGAATCCTCCTGTCAGCAAGAGTCTCTCTCCAGGGCTGGAACTACTGTGTGCCCAGACGGAGTCCAGCAAAAGCAGACAGCACCCCATTATAAGGAAACATGCAGCTGTGCTCATCTCAGCATAAAGGCATCAATTTTATTCGCCACTGTCAAACGCACAGTAATTATACAGGGCAGGACATAGGGACCCTGAAGCAAGTGTCCTGAAAGAGACCCCTCTCATTCAGCTCAATAAGATGCCTTCAGCCATTTGCACTGATAAACCATTATCAACCCCTCCCCGCACACAAACCCTCTCTGCTGTCTCATAGACCCTCCTCTATTGCAAGTGAAGGGAAGTGTTGGACAGGCTAAGCTGTTACCATAGCAGCCACCCCTCTCCCTCTCCCCCTCCCCACTCCCACCATGATGGAATTATCCCATTCTGAAATGTCCTGTTGTGTCTATTAATACCAGACTTCCCCCAAACAATGCTACTCTCCACCCTCCTAAAATAATCAGGGACTCCAAGAAGTCTGTGTTCACGGCTGGGAGCTCAGTAGCAGCTTTTAGTAGCACCATGAACACTGGAATATTCATACAGTATATTCATATCTATAACAGCAGCAGCAACCCCAGTGCCAAGAGCTCAGCTGGGATGAAGACTTCTCTTCAGTGCTGGGGCATCCTCTCCTCTGCTCTGTTGTGTGACTGAGCTGATAATGCGCTATCAGAGCTAGAAGGACGCTATATAGAGGGGCTCCCCTCTCCACCCTCAGCAACACTGCAACTGTGTGCTCTTTTGGGATCATCTTGTTTCACTATTGCTGCTTCTACTTGGCTTGCTGTCATCAGTTCCTTCAGATTTTCCCCAAAAGGACCCTACACTTCACCCATAGGACTGCACGATAAAGAGGTAAGAGACAAACTTCTGTTAGCAGAATAATGAAAGAGCTTTCCTAACAGCATTACTTTTAGCTGGTATCAGTGAGATGGAAAGACACATGCAGAGGTGGATGAATGTACTGGAAATGTCTGAAACTAAGAAATGGCAACGTTTTTGAACTTCAAAGAATAATTTCCTCACTCTGCTTTACATAACTGCTCCAAACCATAAAAGGTCCTTGTTGTTTTAGCTACTTCTGGACCTAAGGTACATCCATTTGTACCAGGAAAGCTAACAGCTGTACGGCACATCCAGTGCTCTCTGACACTGCCTTGATGCTCACAGAAACAAGCACTTCAGCTGAAGGGTGGGAAGGAGTGACTTTTCAGGAGAATCACAGTCAGAAGCAGACTCTTCAATGAGCACTTACAGTGAAAGCCATTTGACAAAGACGCTACAACCATAATCATAAAATACTACAAAATAATCATAAACCCCCCCAAACTAGCATCACCCCAAACCAGATACTGCTCAGGCTGAGAGCAAGTACAGGTATTTCTAAGATCCACTACAAACCCTAACATATAGTTCAAATTTATCTGCAGTGGGCATTATAACAAACGCTCCAAACTAGCCAGGTAGTTAACTTATGATGAGCTCAGTATTTCTTCTGCCTTATTAATTGTTTCATTCATGATACATAGAGCATCTGCTGAAAGAGTGATCAGACTGTGTTTGTACTGACAGCCTGGTGGGTTGTTATCTTGCTGGCTTCTGAGCAGAAGAGAAACAGGGCACAAAATACGGTCATTTCAAATGAGCAGTGACAACCACATTATAGCTCAGCCCTGGGAGGCCTGGGATAATGGATCATTCCAGAACAGTGCTCTGTTTAGCAATATGTAAATCACTAAATACTCACAGAACACCAAAAGAGCAATCCAAGTGGAAATTATTGGACAGTGAGCCAGATCCCTAAAGGAGTTTTCTGTCTGTGGAGTCAAAGCCTCTTGCACCATATAGATCAGCACAAACTACACATTCTAGGTCATTTGGAAAGGTTTCTAGTTTGCTCTTAGCATTCACACAGACTAGTACAAGAAGCTTTCTAAGACTCTGAGTGCTTTTTGGTAAGCATAACAAACCAAAAAGAAAGAAAAAACCTAGACATTAAACACATACGTTTTAAATTGATGGGATAAACCCAGGCAAAATGGAAATGGAACTGTAGGCAATAGCAAAGGACTTTCAATAGGTCTAGACAGGTATCAATGGCAGACTCTAAACTGCTGTCAGTGGGGACAGAACTCTCAGCCTTTAAGTCTTGGCTATTCCAAGTCTATCCCAGAGATCCTCCTCATGAAATGAGCTCAAACAGTTTAATGTATCATGCTGCTAAACCCCTAGTATTTAGCTTGTAAAGACAGAAAATGTCTGCTTACTGCTTCACTTCCTGAAGACATTTAAATCATTATCCTTAAGAGACATCCTTATTTGCTCTGTTAGACAACCCTCGCTTCTGCCTTTTCAGCTGGTGCGAGCAAGTATTTACTGCATTATCAATGTCACCATCACATATAGATCCATCAGACCATCGAGCACTGACAGGTGTCTATGTATCACCTGATTGCATTTTTCACAGACAAAAAGCATGTTCAAACCAAGCGCCTGACACAAAAAAAAAGAGGCTACGCTGCCAGAACATCAGGTGAGAGGTACCAGTGTAAATTAACAGCCAGTAAAAAGGCATGGCCTCATTGTATTTCTGCTTCGGCATGCAAGACAAAAATACGTATTTAAAGTAATTCCATCCAGGGAGGACAAGCATTTGAGTATGTGACACACATACTGTCACATACTTACTTGTGTATTACTACCACATACAAACCTCAAAGTCTTGTGTTCAAAAACACTTGCATGTTTTACTTTGCAAGGGACAAATAAACACTACAAACAAAAAATGCAGGCTCCTCTGCAAACCAAAGAAATTCACATGGAAAACTGCAGCAGGGCATTTTCCTTTTATATATGAAAGCAAGATTTCACATCTATTTTTTATAGATAAAACATCCCTCGGAAAAAGGGCTGTATAGTCTTCCCTGCACTTGTAATTATAAGATGATAATTTGTTGCCATCTCTAGGATTACAAAGAAGCTGGCAGCAGGCAGTGAGTACCCATACACTCAAACCTGGAGTCCTTTTGTGCCATAAACAGGCAGGGTACCCAGGCAATGTGTGGTGTCAGAAGGACCCTCTGTGGCCATGTGAAGACATTTCAGTTTCTGAATTTCATTCAGTCTCCCTTCTGTTGACTTTTGTCTCTTCAACTGTGAACTAAACACAGGTGGTCCAGCAGACTAATCTCCAGCTATTGTAGTTTTCTGTCCACCTGAAAGCGACAGCAGCCAAACAAAAGATGACAATTACCTTGGAATTTTGTTCGCATTTTCCAATAGATGGGTTTGTCCTTAATCCCATTTTGGTTTCTCAATTAGCCACCAATATTTTTAGACATCTGAAGAATCAGTACTGCTGGGAAGCTGGATGCGTTGTGTAATGCCTTGGATCAACTGTCTTATGATGTAAGATCTCAGCATGTAGTACAGGTTCTGCCCAAGACTAAAAATTTGACCTAACAATGTCAGGAACCATCTTAAAATTTAATCTCAGTTGAAGAAAATGGATATATTTAAAGATGTATTCAATATCATGGAGAAATGGTCAACCGGTACAAAATGCAATGGTAAGCACAATGAAGGTACTGCTGTACATACTGTAACACCTCTGACGAATCCCATAAACAGAGACAATGCTGGAAACTCAGACTGCCTGCATTTCTCCACTACCTATACCTACAGATGAGGAATGTATAAAAAGCCATGGGCAGGTATCCAGAAAATCTTACCACCTTCTGTTGATGCTATTCAGGAGGCTGCAGACAACAGGGAGACTCAGTTTTACTGAGCTGCTACTTGGAAAAGGCCCTGAATAAGCTAGAGTGGAGTTCAGGCTTTTGAGGGAGGAAGAGAGGAGTTACGCTGGGAGAAGAATCAGCTTCAGGGAAGGATGGTATTCAACAGCACGAGCATTACTAATAATCTTTTTTGAATCAGTTCAGTGCTTTCAGCTGTTCAAATGAGATGCTGCTACTCATCTGAAGTTTCTTCCTACATTGGAACAAGATGCATTGCCCTAAATACAAGCCTGCAGGCCAAATAGGAACCCTGCAGGCTTTTTTAATAACAGCAATATCTGACCTGTCTTCCAGCTTTTGTAGAAACAGGACAGATTCTAAGCTAGGTCACCTTACAACAGATACCTGTGCTCAGAAAAGCTGACTCGTTGTGAGCTCTTTAGCCTGAATCAAGCTTTCAAATTAAACATAGAAAAAGCTTTCTAGCCAGACATACAGCACCCACTTCCAGTCTTTCATTAACCAGACACAGAAGCATCGCACTACTCTCTTATTTAACTCATCTCAGCCCAGGTTGGAGACAGGCTCATAATCAGATAGCCAGCTCTCTGTTGGGGTTCCTTCAACAGGAATTAAAGGTCTGGAAAATGCATCTAAGCAGGAGGTATTCAGAATTTAAATACTAAATATTTAAACCCTTAGGTTTCAACTCAGACTGGCCTGTGATATTAAGTAGCAGCATTAGCTAACAGTAGACATCACTTATTTCCATGTGTGTGTTTTTGGGGTGTGTTCTGGGGGGTTGTTTCTGGTTTTCTTCACAAAACCAGGCTCTTTTGTAATATACTGTCTCAATTCTTGCAGGGTTTTGTTTTTTGCCTTCAAAACTGTTGTGAAAAATGAATGGTCCAGCAGATCCCTCAAACCTACTCTTCAACTGCTCAAATCGATCAAATTTCTCTTTGGAAACCTCAGAGCAATGTGGCAAAGAGACACACCTTGAGAACATCCTTTTTGCAACTTTTTACTTCTTGGACTTCATCCTGGCTTTTGCTGGCAATGCCCTCGCTCTTTGGCTCTTCATCCGAGACCAGAAGTCAGGCACACCTGCTAACATCTTTCTGATGCATCTTGCTGTGGCTGACCTGTCCTTTGTGCTGGTACTTCCTACCCGGCTGGTGTACCATTTCTCTGGTAACCACTGGCCATTTGGTGAGATCCCATGCAGACTCACTGGCTTCCTTTTTTACCTCAACATGTATGCCAGTATCTACTTCCTGATGTGTATCAGTGTTGACCGCTTCCTAGCCATTGTGCACCCTGTGAAGTCCATCAAGCTCCGGAGGTCCCTTTACGCCCATTTGGCATGTGCCTTCCTATGGGTTATAGTTGGGGTTGCAATGGCACCTCTGCTGCTCAGTGTGCAGACAGTTGCGATGAAAAACACAACTGTCTGCCTGCAGCTCTACAGAGAAAAGGCATCACGTCATGCCCTTGTGTCCTTAGCAGTGGCATTCACCTTCCCGTTTGTTACTACAGTGACTTGCTACTTATTGATCATCCGAAGTCTGAAGAGTGGGAACAGAGTGGAGAAACACCTGAAGGAAAAAGCTATCAAAATGATCATCATGGTCCTGCTGATCTTTCTGGTCTGCTTTGTACCTTATCACGTCAATCGCTACATTTACATTCTCCATTACAATGGAACCAAAACTTCCTGTGAAACTCAGCGTATTCTAGCCCTCAGTAACCGCATCACTTCCTGCCTCACAAGTCTAAATGGTGCCTTTGACCCAGTCATGTATTTTTTTGTAGCTGAGAAATTCCGTGAGGCTTTGTGCAATCTGTTTTGTGTTAAAAAGACCATAATGTTGCCTCAAACATACGAGGGTAAGACAAACGAAAGCTCACTAAGTGCTAAATCTGAACTGTGAACACGACTCTTGTCACTGCTTCAACTTAAGAACGCTCTATTCCAACAGAACCAGCTGAGAGCGCAAATATGCAGTGAGATAGTACACCTGGAGTCAAACTCATCTTGAAGAGGGAAGTTCTGTTTTTATGGGATTGCAATTAGCAAGAACCACTCTGACAACAGAGGTTGTGTGTTCTTGTCTTACTGAAACTGCAAACACAAGCACAGTTCTACCGATTTCCAAGATGTGAAACTGAGGGCTGAACACTTAGGAACAGGGAAGGAAGCAAAGAGGCTATTAAACTGATATATTTAAAACCAAACCAAACTTAACTCCCAAAGCATTCATAACAACTCTTCCCCTGCACAATGCATACAGCCTACTTTAACATTTTATACTGTGCCAGCTCCTGAGACACTCCTGTGACAGACCTGCCTTGATAAAATGATAGGTTGCCTGCACACTGTGTTTAAGCCCCCGAATTCAAAGTGCTTAAACATCATATGAAGAAAATGGATACTAAATGATGGAAAGCAAAAAAAAAAAAAAAAAAAAAAGACCAAAATGCTGCACTGCACCCAACCTGGACTGGAATTAAGACAGGACTTACAAGTCTTTTACTTCTCAGCACTCAGAGCTGGAGTTGAGCACTAAAATTCACACTGCCTTTCCTATCTGCCCTCTGCCATTGTCTAAAAGCTGCAGACAGAAGTTGGACAAATTTTAGTATTTTGCCTCTTTTAAGTAGCTCCTAGCAAAACATCAGATATAAGGGTAACCCTCAAAGTAAAGAACTGCAAAGAGCTGCTTAGGAATACAGCATTCATCTTAACCACATACTGAATTATAAAAATACGACACCAAATGGCAAAAGTGAGTAGGAAGCATATGAAGGACTTCAGTCTACTTTGCCCAGATGAGATTTGTATCTTTGAGGTGTTTTACAACTTTTTTTGGTGACTTCTCTAGCAAGGCTATTCCCTCACTACAGATAAAGTAGGGATTATCTTAACTAGCCTCACTGATACACGTTGTATCCAGTGGAATATGCCTGGAAATGACAGGCACACCAGGGAAGACCAGGTACAATGAGAAGCAGGAAAAAGTACCTAAGAGTTTCGAATATTATTTCCTAGAAGACAGCTTATATGCTATGGAGATAAATATTAAAGGAAATAATGTGATTTATACTTTTTATGTGCAGATACATATATTTGCATATCCCTTTTCAATGCTCTTGGGAAGGAACTCCTTACCAGTTTAGATTAGGTCCACAAACAATGAAATCAAATATGCTTTATCTTGCTTGAACTCCTTCAATCCTGGCTGCCTTCCCAAAACACCCTAGGTGCTATCACAACAGCCCATTCTAACAAGCTTAGGTGTCATAAGAAAACCAGTTATACCCAGCTCCAGAAACTAATGCAAAGAAGTTGCATGAAGGATGGAAGAGAAGAGAGTTGAGAGGACTCCCTGCTGGACAGGGTGCACGTGTATAGCCCTTCTTTCCCTTTTTCACCATCTAGTTAGTGACAATATAATCTTTAGAAAACTACTAGACTTTGCTCAAGACGTATGAAAGCCTGGAAGTAACTGAATTGAGCAACAGTGTCTGCTAACTGCTGGACTGTTTTATTTTCTTATCATGGTATGCTTTTGTACAAGTGCCCTTTAATGTTTTTTTTTATTTCTTATTTCTTAATTAAATGCATTAATCAACCTTTAAGACTCATTTTTATATTTCCATATATAAAATGAATTATTTCAGAAAACCAGGGGAACAGGCTTTCCTGTAATCCTCATGTTACTCTATTACTCTTTTGCTATACTTGATTTCCTGTTCAGCAGTTTACTTGGTAAATAGCCTCCCCAGGATCACACAATTCCTTTTACTCACTTGCTATTTAGCCTTTTGACTGAAATCCCTTTCTTTTCCAGAACCCATGCATTATCTAATAAAATTTGAGGTTTTTGCTTTCTACATGTTTCACTGGATGAAGAACACTGTTCTTCATTTCCCATCTCCTAAGAGGCTATTCCTTCAAGCTTCTTCTGTACCTTTTAAAGCTTTACTTCCCAGTGTACAACTAACTGACCATCCTCAACATCTCACCATCGTATCAATAACATACTGATAAAGCTTTCAGAGCTCCTGTCCTGTCTTACCTGCCAGCATTCCTCACAAAACCCAGGTCAGCAAGTGCTATATCGCAGAGCTCACAGCGGAAACATTCTGGGTGCCAGTTGTTGTTCATTGCCTTGATAACACGCCCAATAATGAACTCACCTGCAAAAGGAAAGCAACACCTTGAGATAAATGCAGAAAACAGTCTTATTGAAAGTCTACTGCCCTTTATAATCCTTCCACTTCAATTTCACAAGAACTAGTAGAGTCTAACTTTGAAAAATACCAACACAAACCAAAACAAAAACCCCACAAACAAAACAACTACTCCCACAACCAGGATACCCCAAAGCACTGCTGGTATCTCTGTTTCCCTCCAGAGCTCCTTAAAATAACCTCTGCAACGGTGGGAGGTTTTCACAGCCCCCTAGCTGTTACCCCACAGTATTGACATGCACCACATCTTACCACATTCCCCACAGCAAGGAGCAAACAGCATCTGAAAGTCATGTTCACAGTACTTCCGACCTTCAAACTGGGAACAAAACAAGAGAGAAGGAGCCCTCATGAGTAACCGAACTACCTTCTTGTCTTGACAGTTCAGCATGAATTTCCATTGAAATGACCAAGTCAAGGTTAGTCAAATTTTGCAGTTCTAGCCCCACCTTCCCTGTTCTTAAACTCCTAAGGATTTTCCATAAGGATATACCCAGATATGGCTTTGGCCTTGTGGTCAATTTGCTAAATTAACAGCAGTGCTACTGCAAGACGGTAAAAATCTTGAAGTTTCCAAAGCTCTTTTCCTATAGTTGACTTTAATTTCATTATTGCTTTATTTTTTATTACTCATGTAATTCAGAACTACTCCTCCTACATGAGGTTAAAACTCAAGGCAAATTAAGAATGCAGCATATTTAAACCAATGTGTTATTCAAAATGAGTGCTTGCACATGGTCTGTAAAAACACTTCAACCTTGTTTTTCAATAGTTCCACCAATTTTGGTTGCTTAATTGGAAAGGTTGGGTACAAAACGTCTAAAAATAAAGACCAAAAAAATCACTTTTGCCTTATGAAATGTTAAGATATATTTTCGATTTTCATTTGAAATTCCTCTTACCCAAAGAGCAAGCACACAGTTTTTGTTGTTACTGATGTATAGGAAGGAATGTGTAAGAATTAAAAAGCAGGGAAATTAGGTCCAAATCCCCTCCAAAAATAGCAACAAAGGTTTAGGACTAAGAAATTCGACATGTCAGAAAGATGTAAATTCATATCTTGGACAGAATTTTCATCTAATTCCTTGTATTTTAATAGAGCTGTTTCTCTTCTCTTACATACAGTATGTGACCTCACCTCATAAAAAAGTCCATCCGGGAACTGACGGAAACACTGAGCACAGACAAAGCAGTTTTCATGATAGAGTTCCCCATTGCTGTTGACAATCTTCTCTGCAGGATCAAATCGAGCCTGGCAGCGTTCACACACTGCATTTGCGAGAGCATCAGACATATTACTGGAATAAAGACAAGAGTTAAGAACATGAGCAGTGTCACAGCCAACCACACGAGTATAATGATATCATCCAAGTTTCCCCAACAACTATGAATGCAACTTTTCCTAGGCTTTAAACTCCCTTTTACATGAAACAAGAACCAAGGAGTCAATTCAGCATTGACATTAGTTCTAAATAATGCCCTTCTACTCACATGTGGCAGAATGAGCTCAGGCAGCAGACCTACCTATTGCATGCTTTTGGCTGCTTCCCCAGACTTTCATCCCGTTATGTCATCCTGCTAGTGGCTCATAGCAAATATCCACCATTTCAAAGAAACCAGGAGTTCCAAGAGCAGCAAACACAATGATCCCAACTTCTTGGAATTTCTACTCTCAGGATGTACACCTCCAAGGATTCTTTGATGTGTAATAAGCACTGATATCACACTGCAGTCTCCCTTTCACTGTAGGGCATCTTCCCCTCTACCCAGCAATTTATGCGTACAAAATTAATTAGAAAATAATTGCATACAATGCCTCTGTCTTCCCAACAAATTAGTTTAAATTGTCCAAGTGTTAACAAGGTATGGAAATAAAGAAGTCACTCTGGCTGGCTTGGCAAATGCATCAGCTCCATTTCCTCAGAAAGTGAGGCTAAAGAACACCCAAGCCACACTTGCAAATCATGTAAAGGTCATTTCCTCTGTCGCCCCTAAAATGTGCAATGACACAAATCTCTTTCACAACATCTTCATGCTTGCCATCACGGCAATCTAAGTTCTCTATATACCAGCAGAATGCAGCTTTAAAATCATACACAGCACGTCCAAACAGGGAAGGAAAAATTACAAGGAGTTAGTTTCTTGTTGCGATGCTGTTTTTCTTTTAACCACCAGACTGTCCAATAATACAAAAAAATCACTATTGTTTCACTTCAAGATACAGAAAATATTCCATTTTTTGCTTTCTAGGCACCTTCTGGAGTCTATGATTTGAAAGATAGCAGGTTTATAACTGGGAGTATAACTTCCAGCATGTTAAAGATCTCAGACAGATTTGTGTAGTAGCTTTCCTGAAGCACATAAAGTATAAAATGAAAGATGGCTTGGTTTAAAAGTGGTTTTGCTTTCTTTTCATATTCAAAGCTACTTTGAAGTGAATTTCCATTGTTAGTGTTATTCTACAACCTGACATGCTACCTTCCACACCTCTTCATAGAGAACAGTAATTCAATAAGCATGTTCCAGCAGTAGAAGATTCTCTTTCCTCTGCTCAGAGGCACCCTTGCAGAAACACCGTTTGTATCCCAGGGCTTTGTGCTCTGAGCACAGCTAAAATGAGCAGGCAGAAGTACAGGCAGCAGTCTCATGCTCCCGAGGCAACAAAACCGGCCCTGTACTTCAGCTGGCTCAGCTGAGCCAAATGGATCGCATCTGCAGCCTGTACAAACATCCTACACTGTGACCTGGAGTGACCATTCCGTAAAAATAGACTTTCTTTCTGCCACTGCAATTCCAAGGGTGGTAAAGACAGAGGAAGTGCCTAATAATTTCAAGGATGGAGTACTGATTTGGGAAAAAATTGTTACAACTTGTTTCCTTATTGCAGTATGAAGGAGCTCAAAAAAAAAAAAAAAAAAAAAAAAACCAAACAGAAAGGGACCGGATTTATGGACAAGCAGGAAATCCTGTAGTTTCATAAACCAGAGATCATAGGTTAAACACAAAACCAGTGTTTGCAGCAAAGCCAAGAGACCTAATTGGCTTAGTTTTCAATTGCTACTCTTTCAGTTACATCATGCAAAGGGGTACCAGGACTTGAAAACAGAACCTCCCCACCAAGTATTTTTTCCCTCTTGAAAATTTTGATGCCTGAATCCCAAGCCATGAGCTAGGCAACAGCCATGACGATGAAAACCTCATGTCAACATCAGTGAAAAAGCTCCTTTGGGTTATGGCAGAAGAAACAGGCAAACAGCGTTCCAGAGTCTCATAGTTTCCTACACAACAGCTAGTATTACACCCTACACACAAACAGCAAAGCATGATTTGAGGTGGTGTTTGATGGGGGTTTTGTGCTTTAGTAACATAAAATAAACATTTTTAAAATCCCATGGGTTTTTTTCTTTTCTCCCAATGGACTTTAGCAGTACTCTACAGAAGGAGCAGAACCCATCACTGCCACTACCAACTCCCCACTGGCTGAACTCGGCAAGAACAGAGCTGCCACCATTCCAATGGCAGAGTGCAATGACTGCAGCCATGCTCCTGTATGAAACACAGGGCAAGCTCACGAGTGTGACAGTTCACATCAAACACTACTGAGTGTACTTATCCTGGGAGAGATTCCCACACAAGTTGCATGGCTGTGTTGGTGAGAAAGATAATGAAGAGGTAAGGACTCACTCATAAGAATAAGGCTTTCAGGAGCCTCCATTCTGAAACCAGCATTTGAGGGCTGTCAAGACAGAGTAACCCCACCATAAACCCTAACTTCTAGACAGTATAAAATCTATTGGGAAATTTGAATTCTTACTGAAAGCCAAGTGCACTAGTATTTGCTGTTCTGTCTTCTCTTAGCACAAAGTACAACTTCGGATTAACTTTATAACTCTCAAAAGCTTAATTTACCTCATTCATTTGCAAAAGGAAGAGACTATCGAGAGCCCGAAGAGTTCACTTACTGTTCTGCTTATGCATGATGATTCAAAAGGTCCAGCTTCTAACTATGGAATTTTGCTCAAGATATCCTGATACTTTTTTAACAACACAATATTATACGCAGGGAAAAACCACCAATGCACTGGGAGAGGAAGAACACCAAAGGCACCCTTTTGATGGTGGTGTCAAGAGTGACCACATAAGTTTGACTTGCTGTGTCCATCATAAGACATTTAGATCTGAATCTTCCCCACAAAGGACAGTCCCCAATATGGAGTGCTTCTTGTATGCTGTTTGCTGATCTTTTTGCAATTAGGTGAAATACAGACTCTTCCTCTGGTTTAACAATAAGCTGCTGACACAAAGGCAGGAAAGGCTATTAAAACATGACCAGCTCAACATCCTGAAGTTATCCTGCCCTGTGCAAACCCCAAAAATACAGTGCTCAAACCATGCTTTTTCCAATCTTTCACCATTACATGCCATATCGTTAACAAATTACCAAAGTACCAACAGAAAGGAGTTATTTACCATTATAATTAAGTGTGGGTTTCCCATGCTATGACTTCCCAGAAGTACTTAATATAAAGTATTAATATAAAGCATATAAAGAGAAAAAATTCCTTTTTTATAGGAAGTAAAAGTTAATTGGGAGACCCATTCTGTGCCACTGGTACAGGTTTGAAAGCAATTTGCTTTCTTATTTCACTAAAGTCAGTATCTTCTAAAAACTGGTTTCATAGATATTTGGACTAGCAAATGTCATATTTTCACATCATATTCTCATATAGGTTCAAGAAATTGGGCCTGTATAATACTGTACATCTAGGGGGGGATATCAGATAAAAGGGTTGGACTTAAACACCAAGAAAGCTGGCTAAAATAATCCAGGTTCTATATTTCTACATTTTTTTTTAAACGTTTGTCCACAGGAATCTACCACTGGTGACAGGTTGGGGAAAAAAGGCAAATCTAATATTTGAATTGCAAAGAGAGTAGAAGAGAAGCTCCAGCCTTTGCTTTAGTAGAATTCAATATCTTAAACATAGATGAATCAGACAACTAGACAAAGAGGAGAACAGATGAACAGTCCCAGATTTCATCAGGTCCAAGAAAGGAACTGCAAGTGCAAGGAGTGCTTTAAATTGTCTCAAAACCTTTTGATATTTAGCATCAGAGAGAGTCCTCCATCATAAGGCTGAATGAAGAATTACTTTTAATACAAAAATGACCAACGACCTTAAAGATACTACAAAAAGAAAGGAAGACAACATTTCCAGATGGAAGAACCCAGGGAATTTTCCAAATCTCAGCACACTGACACTGCACCTATGCTAGGGAATCCTAGAGAGGCATTCTCCGCTCATTCTGGTCTACCAATAGAGGCTGGCGCACACATGTGCACACACAGAAAGGCCTAGGATAAAGTCGAACACCTAGAAAGCTGCCACTAAGTGTATATATCATAGGTGCCAGTAGCTAAGATAAAAACCAGAACACTCCAGGAGAGGGGCTTCTTCCCATAGCATGGTTGAGGATTTGTGGCTTTAAGTCCTTAATGTTGACCATGAAAAAAAACCCCCAAAATTGCCAGACAATACCAGACCTTATGATTCATTTCAAAGACAATGACTAATACAAAATAAAAAGAAAGAGGAAGGCCACCAGTTCATGATCTTCTGCTGATAAATAGCCCTCAACTGCCTTATTGTTCTTTTCGCTGCAATTGACTTCTATCTGGACAACTTTTGCAAAGTGATTTAGCTTCTTTAAGGTTATTACTAAGCCTGTCATGAAATCCCATTTGTTAAATGTATGATTTTTCATGCACTTGATAAAACTATGCACACAGCTTAACAATTTCAGCATTTCTCCTTCTGCTTGCATTGACTTTTCAGTTCATTCCCTATTTAAGTATTTTTCCAGCTGGCTAAGAAATGTATAGTGTTTCTCTCAGCATAGCTTCCTTGACCATACAGCCCCCAATCTCTCTTAACAAAACAAACACTTTTTGTTCTTATTTTCTACACAGGGATAACCAAAGTTAAGAAAAACATACAAATGAAATGAAACTTATGGTCACAATGGGTGTGTGGGTGTGTGTGTGTGTGTGTGTGTGTGTCTTTATGGCTCCTCATCTCTCCTTGGTCTACCAGCAACAGCAATTTGATGTTAACAGAAGCCAGCTGCCACACATTTCAACTGAGAACAACACCCATACGGTTGGCCTGCAGAGGAAGCCACAATCAAAGAGACCTTTGAGACCAGCAGCAGCAATAGAAGTCTACAGGTATTCAAACAGAAAAAATCCCTGTGCCACAGGTACTTTGTAGTCCCTCTCAATGCAATATTTATTTTCAGTGAACCATGACCAGTTACTTAAAAAGACACACACTCACGCACTTAGCAGTGTTCACTCAGCCCTGGAAACATCAACAATGTAAAGAAAGGCACAGGTTTTAAACAGATTATACATTTTACACAGGAAAAAACACCCGTTTATTATTAAGCATGTACCACCTCACCTACAATGTGTATTTGATAAATAACTCCTTACACACATACAGTGTTTCTCTTCTTCACTTCCATTTATCTCAAAGGAGTTAAAATAAGATGCTTGTTTACCAGCACTGATAAGACAGACCATTCCCAAGTAAGTTCCTCAATTATCATCCAACTAGCAGCAACTCTACTTTTGGATTACCCTCATTTGCCTGAAGAAAGGACATAAATTATCAGGAAGGAGAAGCAAAACATATCAGTAGCTCAAAAACTGTGGATAATACAAATAATTCAGAAAACAACATTCCCAGACAGATTATCATCTTCAGCTGTGTACAACCAAAATATGTGGATTTATGTTTACTTTTCTTCCAGCTCCTGAAATGGAGCTGACATAGAAGGCAAACGAGAATGAACCTTGTTCTCCACCAAAAACCATACTAGTGTAGCACCAAGTACTATAAACATGCTGCTACAGGTTACAGTGAAATAGAGTTAAATAGCTGGAAGCAAACTACATTTTGACAATGTGAGGTGACTATGTCTGGGCATTTATCTCCTCATCCTCCCTATCTCCAGCTCACACTCTGCTGTTTGCGTTCCATTGCTGCTTCCTTAATGCGTACCTACTTTTCTCTCACAGGTCCCATCTATGCTTCTCACTCTTCCTGAACAGCATCCTCTCCGCTCAATGGCATCACCATTTCTTTCGTTACCTTCTTATCCCCATCCTCACTAAATTTTCACACATTCACACCCACGACTCTGTGTAGGAAAACCTGAAAATATACCAACTAAATAATAGCTTTAGGCTAAAAGGCAAATAGTGGGAAAAGCAGGGTTCCAGTCAGGGACCTACAGGTCAAACTGAGAAGCAAACCAGCTCAATTACAGGTAAGCACCAGGTCTATCTCCTGCTAAGAAAAGACTGAAATTCAAAACTTGTGACTGCTATAAAAACCCACTCTGCTCCCACGTGCTCACTGAGCTCCGCAGCAACACAGATTTCAGACCCCATATTGCTGCTGCAGCTCACATTTCTCCTGAAATGTAAGACACTGGTTTTAGTTCTTGTTCATTTCTCTCCTGCCCAAAATTAGCTTCAACTAAAATTGAAAAGTAAAGGAAAATTTTGATCCAAAGCACAGCAACAGCAATGATCAAATGAAGCAAAGGAATTGTCTGGGAAGATTTAAGAAGCTTTGGTTGATGTGTTCTAAATAATCTCAAGCAGCAGCTACACACAAAGCTTCAGTTTCTGCTGGACTGGAGCTTACAAAAACTAAAATGAAGCAGCTTACTATTAAGGGTATATGTGAAGAAATGCACTACTGCACCCTACAAATAAAGGGTCAGTAGAATTTAATCGACATTTAGAAAAATTACTACATTTCACCATTTCTTTATTCCCACAGTACCTAAATACTTCACCACTAACAACACTAGCACTAATGTTGGTTCTGAACAGTCTTGTACAGTGCTTCAAAATGGGAAAGGTTCTCCATTGTTGCTTTCCTGTTATTGTTAGAAACAGAAAGCTTTCTCATCAGGAAAGTCTTTTCCTTCGTAATCGACTTGGAAATGAAAATAAACAGACTTCATCCCCTCTGGCAGTGCGCAGACAATTCCCACTTTAAACAGAAAAGACACACCATCAAAACTGAACATCTATCAAATCCTGGAAAATGCTTCAACAATGCCATTCCTTTCACCTCAGAGACATACCCACGTATCCCAGCTGCTGTATCTGTCCTGTTGCTCAGGAGTGACCCTGTGCCACTTAGCCGATCCTGCCGGCGTTGATAAAGTTTGGAAGATGCCAGCCCCCGAAGTCTCAGGCCAGCCATGGCACCCAATGCCACTGTGAAGGGGAACGCAGAGAGACAACTGGAGCAAACACTGGCAACACTGATATTCAATGAGTCACTTTCCTTTTGGGAGTTGCCTTTACATTTTAGAAGAGCTAAAGCAGGATGCACAGACTGCAGTTCGAGCATTGTTTCTTTCAATTCATCTGCCACTGTCCTGCAGACTTCAAGATCAGACAACCTCTTTCCTGTATTCCACTAGTAATTACCTATTTAAGCCAGCACACCAGGAGTCTGTACCAGGAACTTATTCTGTGTTAGCCTTGTACAACGTATCTATATAAATTTAATGAGTGAGATTAAAACAAAAAGTCCCGAGCTTTCATATAATCAATCCACTTAATTCGAGAAGACATTTTAATCAAAGCAACACAGAAATACAGAAAATCAAAATGGATTATTATATCTCTTGAGAATGAACAGTCTAGTTTACTGCCTGGCATCTCTAAGGCGGGTCCCTGCAGGCTGCTGCATCACAAAATGTCTTAAGGATACTGCAAACAACAGAACTGTTCCTTCCATTTGGATAGAGCATATTCCAAGAAACAAAACCATAAGGATTTTTGCTTTCCGGACGCACTCCAGCCTGCAGAGGTGGCATGCAGCAGAGCGTCAAGAAGCAGGGAGAAGGAACATACTTGGCATTCCAGCCTCCAGAGCGCTTTGCTGCGAACTGAACAGGGACTTCGAGCAGGAGTTTGCCCTTTCTATCACCACTCCTCTCCACCCACCCCTCCAAAAGAGAAAGAGGCTCGCAGCACAAATGGCTCAGCCTGGTGTAGGGGGGCAGAAAGAGAAGAATTTTGAGAATACAGAAGTCAGTTTTTAAGAGAACAAAGGGAAAGGATTGGAGGATGGAAGCATCTGAGCCAGTGTCATTTGGTCAGCAACACCATGAAAAACATTTCAAGAGTCATTAGTAACAAATTACTTTTTAGTAAATTATATCAAAATGAGGATTTTTGTTGCATGAAAGTGAAATATTCCATGAGTACAGCCTGGAGAAAGTGAGAAGTGATGACTTCCTCAGTACTAAATGAGTACTAACCAGCAGAGATCTCTTCTTCTATTCTTTAAAGAAAAACAGAAGGGTTTACTAGGACCCAGCAGAACAGGCACAAATAAAGAACACTGTAGATTCAAACCCAGGAACTGGCAACCACCAGTTGCCAACCTACAATTCACCCCACATTTTGTTGGGAGTTTCGGACCCCTGACCTCTGACATCAATCTGCCACTATCATTCTTCCAGTTTGCATGTGTGCTTTATCCATTTCTACTTTATGATGTAAATGGAACAGAAGAAGAAAAATGTCCTTCATACTGGGTGTTTTTGCTGACTTCTTAAATTTTAGAGCAATAAAACACTCGTTCTAAATTTTAATATTAAATCACTTTTTACTTTGAGCACGAAGCAAAATATTAATGGCACCAAACCTGTCAGAGCTCAAGGAGATCTGGACAACACTCTTAAGGCATATAGTTTAGTTTTAGGTAGTCCTGCAAGGAGCAGGGAGTTGGACTTCTGCATGGGTCCCTTCCAACTTGAGACATTCTGTGATTAATCTCCCTTAACCTTAAGCAATCTGGCTAAACATCTCCTCTCTCAAACACCGAAGCTTTTACTCTTCTGACTCATACAACATGATTTTATTGGTTTTCAAATACCCACTCTTCCACGGCAAAGTGTGATTCCTTCTTCAAAAGGGAAGATGAGGGGATTGAAGGAAAAAAAAAACATGAAAACAATAACCATCCCATCTTCCCATCCCTCAACACAAACTCACTTGCTTACTCACTCCTCGCACATTAAGAGTCCAAGTACATGATTTTGTTTTTCTTTCTCTCTTGACAGGTTTTAAAAGACAGAGTCAATGCCAAAATCTTACAGCTGGTTACTTTCTGGGCCAAAGCAGAGAAGAAAGCAGCTAGACTTCTTTTAGGCATTGACAAGTAGTTCTTCTCAGAGAACCATCATTATGTCCCCCAGAACAGACTACTTAGGACCTTACAAGTTAAAATTATCTAGAGAACCTCAGAGAGCAGATGTGGATGGAAAGACTATAAGATTAAAATCACATTTTTCAACCCAGAAGAGTAGAAATGGCTGCTTATAACTCAGAGATGAGACATCTATTAGTTTAGTAACTTTCTAGTCAGTGCTAACAACCTTTCTTAGTATTATCGACCTCTATACTCCCTCCTCCTCCTCCTCCAAGCCATTTTCCCTGCAATTACTTCATAAAATGGAGCATTTGCACAGCAGCAGCTCTCTACTGAATTAAAAAGCACCTAGTCAAATGCTAGCCTAATCGAAAATAATATATCCTTATTTCTTACCTCAAGTGGATTAGGAACAATCAATAAGCGTATCTGTAAATGCAGCTGTTCTTCTTTTGTTGACTGCAGGAAGTGCATAGGCGTATCCAGATCCCAATTAGACCAAATATAGTGATAACAGAAATTTCTTACAAAAATAATTATGCCCTGAAACGTGCACCTTGGAAACATTTTTCCTTGGGCTTTGTATTAGATTAATTTCTAAAAGCAAAAAACCCAGCACAGGCTTTTGTTATCTTTTTGTTTTCTAATCAACACCACAACAGTAAAGTCTTACAAGAATTTACCTTCAATTTTGGTTTATTTTCTACAATGTTTGGTTCACCAGTCATTAACTGATCCTCTTTCTTAGGAAAAGGTCCATCAAGAACAAAGAAAACAGGGCAAAACACAGTAGCAAAAAAAAAAAACCAAAAGAAACCAAACACCACCCCCCCCCAAAAAACAACAAAACCCCCTACAGCAACCTACCCCCCCAACAATCCTTGAAAAGGCAAAATCATAATAGAGAGATGGACCAAACGTATCAAATACAAATTATAGAAGCATCTTCACTTATTCTTTGGTAATGAAATACCACAGTGTACTTCTAAAGGCATCAAACCCCACATAAATTGTACTTCTCAACACTGCAAAATATAGAAAAGCTGCTTAGAAACATACTGGCTTTCTATCTAACACAGTACCTCTTAACACAGAATTTATTTCCAAACGTAATTAAACAACATGTAGCCCAAACTAAAATACATATCTCTCCTTAATATCCTTCTGTCATCTTTGGATGTTAGTTCAAACAGATATACTCAAATAAAGTGTGACTTTTATTTGTTTTTAAGTTAACAGCATCCCTTTAAACCACAGACAGCTCTTGAAATTAGGGGCTATGACAGCCACTGTAGTCAAGACACAGAGAAATAAAACAGCTCGGCCAAGACACGGCAGTAAGCATTACTATTTGTGAGTTCCAGTGATCTGCTTACTTGTTTTCCTCTCATTGTCACAATGTAACTTGTGATGCACATAATATTCCACTTTCCATTTGCTAAACAGTCACCCATTTTAACAATTTCCTGTTAGGAATACATACAGGTGCACATCTTTCTTTGTATTTTTGTGGAATTATAGTCTTCCTTAATGATAAAAATCAGTAAATTGAATGACTGCAGCTACTGAAATTCAGGAGACACTCTATGCAGCTAAATGGGACAGAACACTTGAAAATGGAGTTATCTTTCATCAGTCTTAATGATTAGTAACACAGCAGTAACTAGAAGAGAGTCCTTTTATGTTTCTGTTTGACAAGAAAGGTGAAGTGAAAAAGAATAATGTGCCAGCACTTCACCTTCTCCAGTCTTCCTTGCTTTAACACACCGTAACACAAAAATCATTCCCCTCCCTGTGTCAACAGTTTCAAGACCAGAGGCACACTGATGTCATGTTCCTGGATCTGGAAGGTTCCCAGTAATGGATATTATAGGGATGCTTCAGCTGTGAAACAGTTCATCTCCTTCCAGTACCCCCAAAACCCTGAATCTCAACTGCTGGAGAACATTTGGTTACATAATGTGACAGATTTTAAGAACTACCAGGTAACTAATATCGATCAATATGTGGATACGGTTCATTCGAGTGACATGTAGGTGGATCTAAGGAAGTACACTCTCAATGCCAAATTCGTTCTAATGACTTTGGAGTCTGTCACAGCCTGAAAACAACACTAAACCCAGTGTTTGTCTAATGCCATCAGTCATGCAAGGTGCTGAGCAGTGCAATGTCTCACAGACACTGCAAAGTAAAGCATTTGTTTTGCTGGGCAACTGCTACCCTAAGTGGATTATACAATTACCGAGGAAAAGGTCTCTTGAACTACAGCTATGATACATGTCTCTAATAGAACAGTTAATCTTTCTGTCCTGTGAGTGACAGCAGGCAGAAATTCAGACATTTTCATGGCTGACACACTTTCTAGGACAAACATTTCTGAAAACATTAAATAACATCTGCATTCCCCCTCCAAAAGTTAAAGCCAAGGCCTGCTTATTTTAACAACCCTCTAAAGTATATCTGAGGAAAAGGATACAGAAATTCTGCATTACTTTTGAAGACCTGTACACTGCAGTGTCTAAGTTACCTCCATCAGAACTCATGCTTCACACCAAAGCTTTTCACTCAATACAGTGTTATACCTTAACAGGCAGGTTTCTGAGGAAACACCGATAGAAGACAAGGATTACTGGCCACAGGCATTTCTCACTGCCCTCTGCAGCTGAGTAACTTCACCTGAGACAAACATGTAATTCTGAGCAGTACTATATCACAGTTCTATAAAAATAGAACCACCTGGGCTCATACAACCACAGTTCTTCCCAGGTCCTCCCCATTTTGTTCCCTTTTAGGAGCTGTCCATGACCTATGAATATTTAAGACTCTTGAGTCTTCCTCGGTTTGTAAGGAAATTACTGTAAAGTTGTAAATACGCACCTATTCCACATGTCAAAGAACAAAAAAGGGACCATTAAGACAGAAAAGACAAAGTAATCTAAAGACAGGAGGCACAACCCAAGTGTTTTAACCACCAGTCAGCATCAATCCGTCATCATGGAGAGCAAAAATAACACTCACCCAAATCACAGATAAGGATATAACAGTTATTCAGCATGTACTCATACCTAACAACCCACCAAACATGATCTACATCGAATAATCATAACAAGCTGCATAATACAAACATCAACACTTTATATAAAAGAAAGATGAGCACTATACACAAACTACTCCAGATCCATTTCAGTATTCCCGGTCATGAAGAGCAATGCTTCAGGATTACAATAATGACAGTAGGGTTCTGGAGGATGGCTATCCTAGCAAAGGCACTCTGCTAATACTAGTATTACTTCACTTCTTGATGCTTTTCATCTTCAAGATATTTTTCAAAAGCAAGCTTATTTTCACAAACTGCTTTAGAACGTCTGGCTCTTATTTTACAGATGGGAGAACAAAGTGATCAAAGACACTAAAGCATTTGTGCAAACCCTTGGAAGATACCAGTAAATCTCCTCCCCACCGCTTTTCTCATTAACAGCTATCTATTAGGTATCTTTACAGAGTTCCCTCCAGCGTCAGCGTGGGAGGAGAATGGAGCTCCACATTTAAAAGGCTCTAGAGAAGTGTAACAATAAGGCCACAGCCACAAGACGAGCAAACAACGTGCGGGCAGACGGGCAGCGTGAAGACCAGTCGGAAGGGCCCCGAAGTGCGGGGCACAGCGAGAACAGGCTGCAGGGAGCCCGGCTGCTGGGCGGACACCGCTCAGATTCACAGCTGCTCCTTCCCAACTCTGTTTGTGGTCTTCCCACCGCCACACGCAGGGGTCAGGCACATCGCAGCAGCCCTTGCTCTGCTCTTCCAAGAGGCTGTGTCTGACTCTACCATCCCACGGAGCGGTGCGGGAGCTGGCCCGCGCCGCCTGAACCTCGCAGGAGGAAAACGTCCTCTTCCCCCTACCGCTTCCTCCCGGGCATACAGGAGCTCTCCCTGATCCTCCACAAGGCCAGCGAAGGCAGGGACAGCCCAGCGCAGGGCCCACCGACCCCCGCCCGCCGGCCGGGCTCCCCGCCCTTACCTGCCCGTCATGGCGGCGCGCTCCCGGCCGGCGCCGGGCCGCGGCGGAGGGGCTGCGGGGCGGCACACGCGGCTCGGCGCGGCGGCACCAGTCCCAGCTAGCCCCGGCGGGCAGCGCAAACCCCGCCCCGGCCCGGCGGTAGCGGCGGCCCGGGCCCCTGGGTGTGGGCGGGAGCCGCGGCCGCCGGTGACTCAGGGCAGCCCTCCCGGCCCCGCGCATACTTTTCCTATAAAGGGAAAGTTCGGGAGCGGCGGGGAGCCGGCAACCCCGGGGCTCGGCGCTGCCCCACCGCTGCTTCGTGCCGCCCGACAGTAACTGCCTCGGGTGCTACTGTGAGCCCGGAGGGAGAAGGCAGACGCGTTATCACAGAGCCACTACCTGCTGTGCAGTTATATCTGACATATACCTCACTGACATGACTTCATTTTCCTATGAACGAAGAACTATGCCTCCTGCCAGACACTACAGGCTCCTGGCACATGCTCAAGGCAAGGGGAGAACATCCTTGCAGCGTGTTTTACCCTCAGGGCAGCAGAAGACACGGCCTCGAAGGCTATATTCCAGAAAGCAGTTAGATGGCATCCTTTGCTGGCAAAGAGAGGTCCTGCTCCCAAAGATGCCTCCAGGTGCAATGTTTCTGATAACACCTGGCACAGGCTGCACAGAGAAGCTGTGGCTGCCCCATCCCTGGCAGTATTCAAGGCCAGGCTGGATGGACTTGGAGGAGCCTGCTCTAGTGTGAGGTGTCCCTGCCCATGGCAGGGGTTGGAACTGGATGAGCTTTAAGGTCTCTTCCAACCCAAACCATCCTGTGACCCAATCCCTTCTTGCCAACCATTAAACTTTGTCCTGAGCACTTAGCATTATGCCCTCTGACTTGTATCCATGTACCAATGGTAAAGTGAGCCACCAAATGGGGCAGGCAGCTCCTGGCCAACAGCGATTTCAGACTTCATCTGTGTCTTGTGAGGCACCTGAATACACCGTGACTCACCAGTGCTATGGACAGTGCTGCACACCGATGATGGAAACTGTGCTGTTTCCTGTGTCCACATCCCATTTTTTCAGCCCTGCAGTGAACATTTAGAGTCATAAAGGTTAAATTAGCATTTGATGTTTTTATTACTTTGTAAAGCAGGGTGAAGAACTGAATTAGACGTTCTCATTTTGGTGGAAGGGTTGGTCGAGGACAGAAGAGTAGCTAACGTTACTCATCAACAGCCGATGAGGTGGCAGGTTTGGCCGAGCACACGGGCTACGAGACAAGCTCTTGGCCATTCTCGACATCTCCAGCCCCGCTGTGGTGGTTCCTTCATGCAACGTCTCTGCTCTTGCAGCTCTCCCTCAGAGAGGCAGAGACCTTGGGACAGAGGCGAGGAGACTCCAGGTGCCAACCTCGGGCAGTGCTTGGCCACCACGGCTGCTACGTCCCGCAGAGCTCCCTGTGAGCTCCATCAGCCTCGGATACCCCCTTCCTCTCACCCGTCTACGTTTTGAACGTGACGCCATCTTCTTCGCTGCTGAGGCAGCCACGAGGCGCTGCAGCTCACAGCTGCCAAGCCCTTCCAGCGGCTCCATGCGGAGCGGCTGAGGGCTCTCCCCGCAGCGCAGCCCGGCCCGGCCCGGCAGGCCCCGCCGCTCCTCCTGCCGGACACCTCCGCCCCAAGGCCCAAGGCCCGCGCGGCGGGACCCGCCGGCAGCGCCCCCGCCGCCTCAGCCCTCCGAGCACGCGCGCCGCCCCGGTAACCCGGATGCGGCTGCTCGGCAAGATGGCGGCGGGGCGGGCGGGCCGCTCGCTCTAGCGCCGTGGAGCGGCGCCGGGCCCCGCCATGGCGGACCTGGGCCGGCAGCTGCAGGAGTACCTGGCGCAGTCGAAGGCCGCCGCCAGCGCGGGCCCCGCGCCGCCGCCCGCCGGCTGCTCGCAGGAGGAGGCAGCGGGGAGCGGCGGCCTGGGCGCCTGGCTGGGCCCGCGGAACCCATGGCCGCCGGGCGGCGGTGCCTCCCCCGCGGCGGCCGGGCCGGGCTCGGGCTGGCCGTGGGGCGCCGAGGCGGACCCGTGCCTGCCGGGGCTGTCGCGCTGGCAGCGGCTGGCGGGGAGCGGGCTGTGCCTGCTGCTGGCCGCGCTGTGCTTCGGGCTGGCCGCGCTGTACGTGCCGCTGCTGCTGCTCCGCGCCCGCAAGTTCGCGCTGCTCTGGTCGCTCGGCTCGCTCTGCGCCCTGGGCGCCGCCGCCCTGCTGCGCGGGCCCGCCCGCCTGCTGCGGGAGCCCAGCCGCGGCTCCCTGCTCTACCTCGGCGCCCTCGGCGGCACCCTCTACGCGGCGCTGGGGCTGCGCAGCACCCTCCTGACGGCGATGGGCGCCGCGGCCCAGCTGGGCGCCGCCGCCGCCGCGCTCCTGGCCGCGCTGCCCGGGGGCGCCGCCGGCCTCCGCCGCCTCGGCGGCCTCCTGTGCGCTGCGGTGCGGCGCGGGGGCAAAGCGCTGCCGGTGTGAGCCCCGCGGCGCAGCCCGGCGGGACTCGGGCGGAGGCACGGAGGCTCGCGCTCGGCGGGGCGGGGATGAGGATGGCGCCGTCTGCACGCCGCTCCCTTCAGCTCCTCGGCCTTGCTGCTGGGCTTCCCTCGCCAGTTCCTCGACCAGAAGAACAGCGGCTGGCACCCGCGGGCGGCACCGGGGACTCTGAGGGCGTCGTCTGTGCTCAGGTGTGACGGGCTTGGTGCCAGCTGGGCGCGGGATTCTGCCTTACTGCAAAGGCAGCTCCATAGCCGTGGTCTGGAGGCTCTCTAGCTCGGGTAGGAGCTGTCAGCATCCCACTTCCCTGCCTCCAGTCTAGGACCGTGTGGCGGCTGCAGCCTGCTTCAAAACGTGAGTGAGATTACGGAGCCAGTGAAACGTAAGGATTGACCTGCCCGTGATACGGAAAGCAAGTGTCTTACAGCTGAGGCCGCAGGGCCGGCTGACGTTGGAATGTGGGGACAGCTTAGTGAAATCTGGTCAAGTGTCGGGGTCAACGTTCAGAATGGTTAACTGCTATTAACTCATTATTGTGCTGACCCCTACACTCTGAACACACTTCAGCTGCCGAGTGGTGCGTTCATCAGCCACATCAGACCAGTGGGGAATATGAATACAGTTTCCACTACACTGCGTTCCTCTCTAAAACCCCATTCTTTAAAATACCATACAGTCAGTGGAACAACCTTTCCTGTGCTGTGGGTCACAAAGACTGCCATAACTGTAGGGGTGGTCTTGGTGCAGGACAGTGACGGGATGGCAGGTACTAATCTTACCAGCTGCCTTACAGCTGCTGTAACACTTGGGCTGTACAAGGCTAGCTTCAGCTCTTAGAACTTAATTTATAGATATGTGTATTTTGATAGGTCAGCTTAGGCAGGAATTGCTTACTTGTCACAGCATGACCTTCAGAAGTAAGCCTTGCTGGTAATTAGAACTTGTGTCAGGCAGCACAGCTCAGTTTCAATGCAGAAGCTAAGCAGCCTTAAGAAGGTGCTGAATTCAGGCTGACAGTCCCTGCTGGGAGCTTGGTGCTTCAGTCTGGGCTGTGTACTGCACTACTGCATGTAAAGGGGAATACCAGGCCTGACCTGCTCAGAGCCTGAGTATCTCACTGAGTATATGTGCCTCATATACAAAATAAAGCTAAACACTGCAGTATTTACCTGATATCACTACTTAGAGTTTAGTGTATTCACCTGATACTCCGAATTAAACTGAAATTGTTGAATGGGGGTACCTAAATGTACAGAGATCACTTTAATAAAACCACTCGTTTACCAAATTTCAACACAGGCATTCCACTAATAGTCTTTTTCCATAAAAATGTAGATCCGAGCTGTCTGAATAGCATTAAGTTGGTTCTCTCATTTTTACAACTTCAAAGCTGTAGAATCGACAATTAATTTATTCCTAACAGCAGTAACAACAAATCCTAGAGAAGGCGGAGCTGTAAACTAGCAGGTACAGGATCAGGTTTCCACGTTCTGGTAAAAGAACTTGACCCAAAGAGTACAGCAGTATATTCCCATTAAGTAATCTTACCTGTTTCCCAGCAACACTGGTCACAGTACCATGGACTGGGACACTTGTGTCTCCCCCGCCATGCTGTCACCCTCTAAGATTTTACACAAAAGCCAGCTCATTTTCCATATTCTTAAACATCTTGTGCCTATTCCATGATTGTGGAATATTTCAGAACTTAAATAAAAAAGCTGTCCCTTGATAAGGAATTTTACTTGACACCAAGTACCATAGTGGTTTAAGGAGTTCAGGAAACATCAGAGGAAACCCAAGCATACTCCCTTTTTTCTAAACAGAAACAGCTGGGTTTGCTGTTGGATGCACTTTTGTTTTGGTAGAGGACTGTGGTTTAACTGAGGACTAAAGTTCGTCGTCTAAATCATACTCTTAACTATTACATAAAAATAACTTTCAGCCCCTTAAAAATATATATGGCTTGTTAAAAAAAGAGAGAGCAAGCTTTCCCCTTTGCCATGAAAATACTGATATTTATCACCAAGACTTCAGAATAGATCCTAACTTACTGATGGATACCTGAAGTGACCGAAGCCTTTCTTCAAGTACAGGTAAAAAGCAATTTCTTTGTTAGTCCTCAAAGGAGAAACTGTGTTCTATCAGCTGTTCCCCAGTTAATTCCTTTAAAATCCTTCTGTCTCTAGAGCCCTGTGACAAGGATATTATAGGCTAATGATCAGTTAAATACTGTAACTTTCAAATGCCATTTTATACACTACAAAACTAAGAAAGAAAACGCTATCTATGACTGACTGAACCAAGAGAAGAGCAGTTAACCTGTATTTTGATCTGTTCCTAGAAGATGGGCCATCAGGACTTAAGCAAGTCTTTGGTACATCTGACTGAGACATCAGATAAAATAGCTGCCATGTTTCACAGTGTTGTTGCAGCAGCCTTGACAGCTATAGAAGTGCAACACCATATTGTTCTGAATATTAAAACATAAAAGTCAGGGCAGGGGGGATGGATGCCTGGTAGTATTGTTCATTATACATTATATCCCATACTTTTAATGTGGGACCTTCCCGGCTTTAGAATATGTACTTCTGTGGTGAAACTTTCATTGAGGCTTTAGGTATTAAAGGAGCCTTTTGATTACTTGGTGACTGGGGATGATTAATATGAATGATATATGGGGAAACAAATTCATGGGTGGTAAACAGCTTTATTGTGAAATGTGGGAAATGGGAATAACTCTTCCTCATCATTTCCTTCTGCTCATAAAACTGGGAAACTATATCCTAAAGAAAACTATACTTAAAAAGCGATTAGAAAGTGATCAGCTGTTGAGGTTCGCACTTGAGCATTTGAAGGTACCAGACCCTACTGAAAGCAGCTATCTTTAAGCAGTGCCTCCTACAGCCATTGTAAAGCATGTGCATCCATATTAATGAATCTGCTAAACTTTCTTCCTCAGTTTTTATAACCAGATGCTGTTTTGAACAAAGATGTTTGGCTTGCCCAGCTGAAGCACAGAATGACAATATCTGTCATGATGTCTGTCTTGCTGGTAGTCCAGGTTGTAACTCACACTGTGTCTGTGACAGCTTTTTCTAAGCAGTATTCCATGTTTTTCTCTTTCAGGATGGCAGACCAAGCAGTGTTGGTTTCCCATGTTTCGGAATGTTAACGTCAGCACCACTTGTAATCAGTAGACAGCTGTGGCTAAAGGTGAAAATGAAAGCTCTCTGTGCATCACAAACCAAACCCCTAGGAATCATCCAGCTATGAGTATTTCAGACAGTTGAGGTTTCAGGAGGCAGTTTTGTTGCTCCGTCTGATACCCAAGTCTGCCTAAAGACAGCCCTCCTTATAGTAATAGGTGAGTAAAGAATCACACACTGGGTTGATTTCATGTTAATTTTTGCACAAATTACGTTCTGTATTCATACAAAACCAACGTAAATCTTCTGACAAACTGTACACATAGAAACAGGTTTCTGTCTGGAGTTGAACTGAAATCTGTGGAGGTGCTCCATGCCTCGTATCACTTAAAAAAAATTCCAGCTCTTCACAAAACCAAGCAGGTAAAAGAAGGTGAGGAACAAGGGTGGAGAGGACAAAACAAAGCCAGCTACAGCGCTGCAGCTAGCAGAAGTTGACTGATGTAGGAAAAGACCCCTGTCTTGTTAGGAGCTAATGCACATTCAGTTATCCCAGTTAAAGAATCCAGGTTTGTTGCAGGTTACGTTATGAGTCCAGAGTAGCAATCCATTTAGATATTGTCCAGGGAGGACTGGGTGTAACCCAGTCAAAGCCTCTTCTATCGGCCCCTTCCACCACCCCTGGATGATCCTCTTCGTGATTGAGCAGAGTTCACGTTACTTCCTCTTCCCCAGTTACTTCCACTCCTTCCTCCTCGAGAAGGGTTATTGCCTCCTGCAGGGCTTCCACCAAAAGCTTCATCTCTGTGGAATTCATTGTGATGGTCTCCATCTAAAGAACTGGATCTCCCAGATTTTGATGCTCTCTGTGAACTTCCTCGTCCTAAAAAAGCAGCACAGTCAGTTACTGGTGTTCAAGTCTAAGCAGTGCCTTGTCTCAGCCATACCATATATTTAGCAAGTTCTTTTGTGGAAGGAACTATGGGATACTCATTTGCAGACCAAACATAGTTGAGACCTCTAATTTTATGCCTTCTCCCCACTCTGCAAAAATTTTTTTACGTAGATTTTACATAGATTTAGATTTTTTTACATAGATTTAGTGTCTTCATTACAGCCCAGAAGACGGATGGCAATCAGAAAATTCCTTGGGAATTAAGGGAGTTTATAGCTGATACAGTCAGCAAACACTTAAATAAATTAGAACAGTGATAGTCACGGTGTTCTGAGAACTGCCAGGTGTACCCAGCTCTTGTGCTTTAACACCGTCTGTGGTTCTCTATATATTTTTGTTGAAAAACACTTTTTTTCCTAAACAAAGACATTGCACTGATGGATGGGTTGAGGCTGCTGGTGAAGACAATGAGTAACATTACTGGTTTTGTTCCATTTTTTGTTAGAAGTAATGGAAAAATGCTCTATTTTAATCACTAACCACGAACATAAACTACATCAGCTCTTACTGCCAGAAATGGGATTTTCTGCTTCTCACAGGTCTTAGTACTGAGATTTAAATTAATATTAAAACCCCCGAAGTCATTAGCTCAAAATAACAAGCAGTATTTTGGGGAAAAAAAAACCCAAAGTAGTAATGGTAACAGTGCTTTGTGGACACAACAAAGTGCTACAGCTAAATTAGGACATTTTTCCTCACTTTAGCAAGAAGGATTTTGTTGTTGACTGCTTGGTTCTGTGTAAAATAAAGATCAAATTGTTCCACAGAGCTTATAATTCATGAAGGTTTAATCTTCACATGACTTTACCAATCAACTGAAAGTGACACAGCCCATACACAAAATAGTGTTGTCAGTGTTTTGGTATCAGGCTTTCTTGTCATTGTTCTAAACTGTCTTTGGTACATTAGTGAGTTGTCGAGGCACAAGAATCATAGAGTCATAGAATCAGAATAGTTAGGGTTGGAAAGGACCTTAAGATCATCAAGTGCCAACCCCCCTGCCATGGGCAGGGACACCTCACACTAAACCATGTCACCCAAAGAAGCATGGTAGTTAACAACTGTTTTGACTTCAATAAAGCATCTGATGGAGTTACCACAAATTACTACTGACGCTGGAGAAGGAATCCTCACAGATTCGATAAGAAGCTGGCTAAATGAGAAACACAGCCTTTTGAAAGGAAAAATACTGATACAGAGGGAGTTCACCAGCAAGGTTTCGTGAAAAACCTCTGTGAATGAATGGCCTAACCTGCTGTCAGTACAGTGCTGGAAATACAATCCATGCAGAGGAGGAATGGCCTACACTTAACACTCAACAAGCTTCAGGGCAACAGTAAGAGAAGTGGAATGAAATTTGGTGACATCAAAGACAAAGCTGTGCAGTAGAGGTCTAACAACAGAAAATGACAGGCTCTCAGCATCTGGAAGCAACTGAGAAGAATCTCTGTCACTGACCACTAACAGTGGGTAGTCAATATGAGGACAGTAAAAAGCCCCAAGACAACATTAACAAAAGACATCATCAATCCTGAGACTTACAAGAACAAGGATCAAGAACTGGTGCAAGACTAACCGGATGATTGTGAAAATGGCACACACAACAATAGGGTCTGAACTGGCTGCTAACTCGGGAAGAATGTTATTTTGTTGGTTACAGTAGCTAGTTGCATGAGGGTGCCATGTGACTGTTCAGTAGTTAGTTAAAAAGGGAAATAAATAAGACATCAGAAGCTATTAGGAAGCAAAGGAGAACAAGACCAAGTGAACTACAGAAATCCATGGTAAACCATATCTTAAATAGTGTGTGCAATTGCTAGTTACCCTGTTTAATTTACAAAAGGATAAATTAAAAATGAAAATAATATATACAGAGTAATAAGGGTAGGAAATGGTACAGATCAGAGCTCTGACTTGGAGAAGAGCTAGTTTAGGTTGGAAATCGTAGACTGTGATGCAATCAGAGGTGGCATTCAGAAATACAAGGCATCATCTTCCAACTGTTCCAGTTAAAACACAAGATCACTGAACGAAATTAGTGAGCAAAAGGCTTGAAACAAGAGGAAAACATTTTCCTTCCTCTTTTTTTAAGCATAGTCTACTGCAATTAAGTTTTAGAGCTCTCCACAGATCTTGCAGATGCCAAAAGTTTATATGATTCTTAAAGCAGTTAGAGAAGCACACAAAAGGTAAGTCAAAAGCCATTAGATAAAAAAATATTGTAGCCAGTCACTGAACTACAGATCTTCAAGGTTGACAGAGCATTTCAGGACATACCATTACAGACTTAGACTGTTAAGAACAGAGTAACACTTCCCTCTGTACCTGCTACTGACTAGTGTTAAAAGACAAGCTGCTGAGCTTTATGGATTTCTGGTCTGGTCATGGATGGCCATGCTTACACTCTTACAAGCAGACAACTCACAGGTTGATACGGGTTGGAAGGGACCTTAAAGATCATCTAATTGCAACATCCCTGACCTTCCACTAGACCAGGTTGCTCAACAGCAAAGAGTTAAAACACTTGGGTCCAACAGAGTGAAAGTTGAGACAGGAAGGATATTTCAGATACAGGGTGCTAGCACAAGCTTGAATAACAAGTACCTATACTGAAAATTAGAGGGGAAAAAAGCTTGTAACAGTTTCCTAGCTGGAGTAACAGGGAGCCAAAACGTAACTGGTTTTGATCAGGGCAATAAAGTAGAGGATTACATGAAGCTAGAGTAAAGATTTGGATGTGATGTTCCAGAAAACCCCTCCGTTCTTGTGTTCCTATGAGACTGGTGTTCAGCCTCACAGCTGGCAAGATATTTACCAGTTCAGCCTTATTTCCTCTGAACAGATAAGGAATTCTGGATAAGTCTACTGTTGAAAAATGTGCTGGTGTTAGATAGGTTTTCAATACATGGGGCTTTTTACCTTTGCCCCTTTCTTCTGGAGGTCCACCTGGAGCATCCATTTCTCTGTGGTCAGAGGTCCCTGGTCCATCGTGCCAGGGACGTTTACGTGGTGGCAGTGAGGCCATGTCCATGCCCTGGAGTGAAGAAGCACGTTCCCTATTAGCTGGAGAATGTCTGTCATGAGGAGGGTGATCAGGACGAGGACCTGAGCATGAAGAGAAAAAACAGGATAATAAATAATGTTGATGTGATTGTTCACTTTTTTGGAGGAAGTCACATCAATTTACACCCTTTCCGTTGTACTTGGCACACAATTTTAAGTTAAAATTACATAAAGCTTCCCCCCCCTCCCCATCCCAACAGGAAAACAAGCAAACATTAGATGAGTAAGTTTTAAGAAAGCTAAAGGTAAAACTGGTCTCTAAAGGATGATGGGAATGAAAGTGACAGATCTAAAGTGTGCTTTTCAGTGTATTTTCATGTATTTTAGAGATGTTCATATCTTCATCTATTCGTGTTCATTTTTTACCATGACATTTGAAAACTCAGGCTTTCTCCCATTAGTAACACATGCAAATCTCCGTAAGCTGTCAGACATTGCAGCTGAAAACATGATTTTTGCAACAACAGCAAAAATGCCACCCAAGAGAAAGATTACTGTTGGCTTTAATGTACACCTCAAAAAGTCCCCAGGTATGTGCTTCAGTCATCCGCAGGTGACAACAACAGGCAATCCTGGGCTGTACAATAAATCAACTTAAAATTGAGGCTTTGAGGCCATAATAATTTTGTTTGCTGAGACAGCTGCATTTGGAGCCAGTTAAATTATGTATAGTAATTTTCTTCTTGAATTTAGAAGTCCAAAGAACTATGTTTTGGTTTTCTTATAGTAAAATACTGATCATGAGCACGTGAGGTACAGGAAGAAGAAGTGATTTTTACACCTAAATTTTTTGGTCATTGGTTGGTTCTATTACAGAAGTCTGCAGTTACCTAACTCTTAACCAGTTTTTACCTGGTTCTCTGTTTCCATCCCAGGAATCTGGTTTCCGCCCTCCTTCAAAGCGTGGAAATTCATCTGGAGTAGGAAGTAAACCCTTCCGGCCTCCTGCACAGTAAGAGATGCAGTGGACAGGAGACATTGGATTCATGACAATACCGTAATTTGCCCAAGAAGTGTCTTTGCTTCCTTATCTTTGCATTTCAGTATGGAAGAATGTTCCACTCACCTCTCAGAGCACCACGACCTCGGCCCCGAACACCATGGTCCCTTCCTCTTGAGCTTTCATCTGGAGAGTCAAAAGCATCATCTGGCCCAAAATCTTCAGGTCCAGGAAAGCCATCTCTCCCCCTGGGTCCTCGGCCCTCATGTCTCGAGGGTCCTCCTCTTCTGAAGCTACAAGAAAGAACATGGTACAAATGTGGGTTTTAGACAGAATTTAGATTGAGAAACTTCAGTCAGCTTCAGTTCAATCATCAACTCATTTCTGAACTGTTTTACTTAATACTATAGCACATACAGTTACTAGAATAGGATCTGTAGGTGGAAAAGTGCTCATTTTCTGCCTTCGAGGACTTTGTCTATTCATTTTTGTAGTTTCCCCTAATTTCTTTCTGCTGACTGTGTTGGTTTTTCAAACAAGAAAAATACTTTCAAATATACTGTGTTCAGTTAATAAAGGGGACGGTGGGGGGGAAATCAGTGAGTGATGACAAATAGAAGGTAAAGTATAAGTGAATTTCCCTTAATGTGGTGGTCTTCTTTCCCCTTCCTTTTTTTTTTCCCTTCCATTGTAGCAATAAAAACAAACTGGAAGAATTCAAGCAATGAGAGTCATGGCTCTAACAGAACACATCAGCATCTCATTCCATTGATTTTTGCTATGCTGAAACATTCTCTTTTCTGTTCCATTCTTCTCGGTTTACAGTGTTAGCAGATGAATCTAGACTGCCTTTGGCTCTGTAGGGATGAGGGTGACTGTTGAACAGTGTGCACAGTGGCATTCTGCAACCTGAAGAGCAGTTTATTCAGCTGCAACAATGAAGGATTTTGCTTTGCAAAAGGCAGTTTTGACACTGAAGTTGATAATTTCTACTATGTCCCATGGCAGTAATTTGCTATGACTGGGTTGTGCATCTCATGTGAAACGAGTATAGCTCCTCCAGTATCACACTGGGGTTTTAACTGAGACGTTCAGAGAGAAGAATGGTTCTTAATGAACTGTCAGTGCCGCTTCAGGTGAGCCTGTAGGTGGCTGCATGAACACCGGTAGTTTTGGTTCTCACCTTGCCAGTTTAAACACTTGCAGCACAGATGTGTTCTGTGTGTTACTGCACCTCCAGAAGTGCATCCTAACTAGCACCGGTTGTTAGGATTGCTTTAGTTTACAGCCCCGATTCTGTGCAAGCACAGGCGAGAGCTTTATGTGGTGCAGGCTCACTGGTTCAGGAGTGCTCACGGTCAGTGTGACCCCACGCTGCTCCTGCCCACCCCTCAGCAGCAGCACACATCATGCAGGGCACTGTCTGGCCATTCCCACTGATGCCCCCCACCTCCCCTCTCTTTCCAGTTCCACGCTGGCCGAATTGTAACCACCATAATACACAGATGGTGTTTGCTTTGTGCAGCGTCCCCTTCCCCAGCTCATTAACGACACAGTGCATCCTATTACAAGCAAAACTTTAGATACTTTTATTTAGAATTTGAACAACATTAACCTTTTAATTACAAAGTTAAATATTTTAACAGTAGTCAGAACACAATACAAGATTGTTAAACTTTTACATTTCTGTTTCATGAAAAACAATAGGTCTGTCTCCACCTCCCAGAAAACAACCACAATACAGAGAGGAGGCTGCTGTGCCTGTAGAGGTACAACAGTGGGTGGAGGGAGTGCTGTGTGTGGACAATGAACCATTTTACATTAAGCTGGATGATTTGGGAGAACAAACTGAGCAGTTTCAGGTACAAATGGTTCAGACGATAACATTGCAATATTGTTTAGCCTTGAAACAGCACAGTGCCCTAGATGTTCTTTAGAGGGCCTCCCATTTTAATACTGACATGGTGCGATTCTGCTTAGCGTGTAAATTACCAAGATTTGCAACGCAAAGTCTTATGGCTAGCAGGAATAGGGCCTTTCCTTTTTGTTTCCAGGCAATGTTATGGACACAGTTTAGTTGTGATATCTATCATACCTATGCCTGACATAGCCACAGCTCCTAATATTGTGTTATGTATATTCTGTTTCATATAGGTCACATGTAAGCCCCTGCCTTGCATAGGGCTCAGTTTCTGTTTTGACTGCTCTTGGATCTTCTTCCTTGAGGCCTAGGACCTTAACATACAGAACTACAAACTCTGCAGATTAGCAGGCAGGAAGAGGCAGGTCTCTGCAGTAGAAGCATCATGTTAATGTGCATAGGTACAGTAAGAACAGGACAGGGATGAAAAGGACGGGAAATTAGAGAGAAACACACATACACACACTTCCCTGTCATGCTTCATCAAACCAGTTACAGTCTAAATTCCAAACCAAGTCAGCTAAATAAGGGGTTGGGACTCTTGAGTTCACCTCAGCATCTGCAGTAAATGGCACTTATTTTGCCTTCATTCAAAGAAATTCATTAAGTTTGCAAGCACAATAAGCCTTTTAGAGCCCTGTGCTGATTCCTTTTAAACCACACTGTACAAACACTTGCACTCTGACAAACAGACTCCTCTTAGTTGAGAAGTTAGATTTACGGGTCACAAGGTCCTTAGAATCTTCCTGAAACCTTTCTAAAAATCAGGATCACCATAAAATACCTTCCAGTCCCACAGCATTTCCAATGTAAGATTTGAAAATCTCTACTGAGCTTCTAAAAGTGTTGTCTGCTGCATCTTTTAGAGTTCTGTACTGCAGAGCATTCAGCTTGGATTCTCTCTACTTTTTAGAAATGGCTTTGTTACCTTTTCTTAGTTATTGTTCATTTCTTTTCATACTCTTCACACAAAAGGAAGGTACAGCTTTACAGAGCTAGGCAGAAAATAGCTAAAAGAAGAGCTGTGTAGATGCAAAGTAAAAGGAATGTAAGAAAATGATTAAAAAGGCAACTAAAACACACAAAGTTCACATTATGTGGAGACCACAAGATATTTGTACATGTTCTTATACATACAGAGTTGGTGGTCAGTGAGAGGCTTAGACCTTGGAGGCCGAATTTAACCCAGTTAAACTAGTATGAAAGTGGGGCCATTTCAATGACAGTTAATCTTGCTGACTTAGCATAATGCCTCCATATTTACGTTTGTAACTAGACACAAATTCATCCCTTAATTTATTTGGAAACTGTGAGCAATGATATGGGCATTGCTGTAAGTTGCGTATCTCAGAGTTCTTTGCTTGGCATTAAGAAATAAAGTCAGAAAGAGAAATAAAACCTCTACAAGCAAACCCATGAGAAAATAGTCTCAACAGTCCAGCAGATGCTGTAGCTCTGTCCCTTATATTTGATAGTAGGATCACTGTTCTGCTCCTTACAAGTATCTTACATCTCATTCTACAGTCCCTACAGTCATGCTGTAGTTTGTGACTGGAGACAAAGTCTCAAAATCCACTTCTAGTGTTCAAAAGTTTGCCACTTTAACCTCCAAGTTTCCTCTCAATTTTCATCAAAACGGTCTCAAATCTTCATCCTGTGTCACTGGATCTTCTCTAAAAATTTCCTGCCTTCTCTTTACTTACTGTTTAAAGACACGGAAGCTGCTGTGTACAATGACCATTTTTCTTCTATTACTGAATGATTTTTATGGACTCTATACTCAGGTATATTAGAGTTTTCATTTCCTTATTGGTTTCCAGTTTATAAATCTGAAACAGATAGACTCCTTAATGAAAAGGAAACCAGAAGAAAGAATTCCCTCCATTTACCCTTTAACCCCCTCACAAAAATGAGTAGATTAATTCTTACCTTTCATCTCGTCTTCCTCGGAAGCGTGCATCCTCAGGATCCCGTGGATATCTATCATCTGAAGGTCTGCGTCCTTCCCAAGCACCAGGAGGCCCACGGTTTGAACCCCCTCCTTCAAATTCCCTGTGATCAGGAGGAAAGGGAGGCCCAGGTCCACCTCGTCTCCATTTCTCATCTTGCAACGGTGGGCCTCCTCTCCCCTCAAATTCCCGTAATCGATGGCCAAATCTCTTATCTGGATGGAAGTCGTCACGGAAGTCATCTGGTCGATCAAAGTCATCATGGAAATCTGGGTGAGGTCCTCGTCTATCTGGCATGCCCCTGCTGTCTCTACCATCACCCCACTCCTGGCCACCTCGAAACAACCCTCTCTCAGGCCCATGGTCAGGACCACCACTGTTCTGGTCGTGCCTTCTATCTGAGAGAGGGCCCATGTGATGGTTTGGTGGACCACGGGAGTCACCTTGAGGGAAAAAATCATAGCAGATTTCTGTAATGGTTTCTAAAAAAGGCTTTAGGATGCTCTAGTTCGTACAGTTCTACAAAGTACATGCTATACATTTCACATTACGTCATTCTCTTCTGGCACAACGTTTCCTCTATGTTCCAGCCCAAGTCTACAGAAGCTTTCCTCTCTGTCATGGCCCTGTCCTGTGCTGTAGCTTTTTCTGTCTCAAGGCACTGCACTGGAACAGCCTCTTTAGTAGAATTGCTCACAGAAGAACAAACATACCTTTATTAAGACCAGGTCCTTGGTTGTGAGGGCCAAGGCGACCTTGTCCTCCCTGCTGCCCCAGTCCTGGTATCAGTGGTGGAGGACCTGGGTTCTGTCCATCCTGTGAGCATATAATAAGAAAAACCATGTGAATTGCCACGGGTAACTATTTTTGCTTTTAAGCATTTTCTAAGGGGGCAAAACAATTTTCTTTACATAAAGACTGCATCTGCACAGGTCTTACGAGAGAAACAGCTGCTTTTCTAAGGGTTTCAGCCTAATCTGTCAGACATTCACATCAGTAATGCTTTTCAGTCACTGTCTGAGGAACACATCATTTTATAGCAAACTCGGCTTTTTAGGGATTAGAATTTTACCCTTAACAACCAAAGATAATAAAGCTCATTCTAGCTAGAGCTAACATATTCTAACAGAGCATCTGTTAGAGCAGATAAGGAAACTCTTATCTATTTGATTGAAAAATATCAGGTACTGATTTAAATGCAGTTAAAGAGCTGCACATACCAAAGATTTCCTTTGGAAATGAAGAAAATAAATGCCAAAGAAAAAATAAAGATTTTTACAAATAATCCTTGTAAACTTTTCACAAGGAAATACATGAGTTTCATTTTAAACATGCTGGATCAAAACAACATCTAGGATCAAAAGCAAGTCCTAACACTTGGCTAAGCATCGAGACCCATTGTTAATGGGTTAGTAAGCAATGACAGGGCTAACGGCAGGCAGTGTAGAAGCTTTTCTCAAGCGGAAAGAGTGGAACAAGCAGACATTTGTGCAAGTAACATGATCCCAAGAGAAAAATTAAGTATGTGTGAGTATTTTGTTATTTTCTCTCTTGCGAATTTCAAAGGATAAAATAATAATCTTTAAATTCACTGTCACAAACCCATTAAAAAGATCTCTACAGGTACCACTTTTAGAATGGGCCCACTATGACAACACTGGCCAGGAAACAGTACGGTTGAGCTGTCCGATTCTGCCTTTAAATAGCAAAAGCCAGACAAAAAGTCATCATTTGGGCTTTGTACTCGACTGGAACTATGTAATTTACACTGTAGCAATGAGATCCAACAACAAAAACGTACCACTGTGCACAGGACAGACTTGTGACCTGCAAGATGCCTGCACAAAACCTTTTTATGTTGGCATCAGCAAAAAATAAAATCCCCCAAACCCATACCAGAAAACTCTGAACATGGACTATTTATTCCCCACACGTCTAACTTGAAAAGATTTATGCTTGGCCTTCATATTGGCTTCTAAAAATCCCTCCAGAATGCAGGTAGTTTGTAAATACTTAACCCCCTGCACTCCATCACTGTCATTGTACTTGCGATTACACTGCTTAATCTCTCCATGAATCAAAGTTTAGTAATTTTCATGCTCTTCATTTACTTTTTATAAACACTACCTTTTTCTTTCTCTTTACAGAGAAGCAGTAAGTTACTTCGTGTATTTTTCCCATCATATTTTGAAACATGGGTGTTCAATTAAACCCATATTCAACTGCAGTCGAGTGCACAACAAAAAGCACATAAATATATACTACAAACATCATAGTTTTGTAGTGTACTTGCATTGAGTAATATCATAAGGGCTTTGAAAAAAAAATCATAATAAAAGGCCTGTTCCAACACCTATTAAAAAGCCTCCAACACAACAACACAACCACCAAACCCACTTTCCTAATGACTGAATGTTGACTTGAGTCCAGAACAAATAAATCCCCTTGCTAGGTAAGATCCAGCTCTCACAATGCTCTGCCGTTCTTGACTAAAACCTTGCTGGAGTTCCAAGATTTCTCATTTAGCATACGCTTACAATAAGCTTTATTGAACTTTTTAAATTTACGCCACTGGTGTTTAACCAAAGCAGCAGTTTTTGACACTCGCTGAATGAGTTTCCTCAGTGTTTAGCAAAAACCTCTATTCCAAACAAAGCAACAAATCATGCTTTGACAAGACAGGAAGACAAAGCTATAGCACTGCATTTCCACAAGCCTTTCAGGTTCTGCGCAACTCATAAGCTGCTGCAGAATGCAACTGCTCCACATTACCAGCCTATCTGCCCTATATATGCAAATGGCACAGCTGGTTTATGATTGTACTGAAGGGGGAAAGAATCCTTTATATTCACCCTTAAGAAAAAATTGCATTTCTTCTGAAATCCTGCCCAAGCTCCTAAAGTTTGTGTCTGTGTGGACAAGAGACAAGGCCTGGAATATCTGGACCTCACTTAACCAGTGAATGACAAGACATTCTGCACATCTATCTAAAAGGAATGAGAAGATCAAAGCTAAAATAGCAATAGCAGAAGTGCTCCAAAGCACTACTGCTAACTCAGGAATATTCTATTTATCTATCTGCATTTTAGTATCAACAGGCCTATTTCCAGAACAAGACTTTAACAATCACATCTCAGACAATTTACTTCTCATAAACCACTCTCTACCCTGTTTCACATTTGCAGAAGGTAGTAGGTCTCATGTTCAGGAAGAGATGTATACCTTGCCCACACACTCTGCAGAAAACCTCTGCTTTCCCAAGTACAGCAGATGCAGGTCATAGTGGTATCTTATATGGAGATTAACTTTCACAAAGCCATATAAAGGTACAAGCCATTGATAAAGCAGATAGATATATTCATAGGCTTCTGCTACTGAAAAGGAAGGCAAGTGATTTGTACAAGTTTACAGAAGATAAATTTGAAATTCAGAACAAAAACCAAGCTAAAGCCTATTATTTAAAAAATCACAGATAGGGCCTTTTTAAATAGGAACTTCTCTTATATTCATATTACAAAGAAGCAAGCTGGAGCAAAAGCTGAGACGGTGAATTTTAAAATCTGCTCCTTTTTAAAAGACATTATCATACTAAAGCAGCACAAGGAAGGAAAAATGGTCAAAACCACCTTGCTTTGCCTTTTCTTAGTACCTGTAAAAGACCTCAAGATAGCAGCATTCATTGAAAATAAGCAGCCACCTATCAAAAGCTACTTACTGAATTCTGACCAGAGTGTTTTACAGCAGGGTCAGGTAAGGCCAGTCCCCATATATATGCAAACATACCCAAACATTAATCTACACACAAGCTTGGTAGTTATTCTCAGTGCAGAAAAGTTTGGCTCCCTAGGATAGCAATGGAAAACATTATGCTGATTTAAGTTAGACGGTTATGGAACCAGCTCTCATTTGAAATCTCAGCAACGGCATCACATTAACAGACTTGCGAACACAAGCAGTAATTCCCTCCACAAGGAAAAAAATAGTCAAATAAAACCACAATTTGCAGGCTAGTCCACTTCAACCAGAAATGGTTATCACTGAGTTAAAGCTCATTTCAGTATGTCATCACTCACTGTGATTGGTACCAGAGTACACACTAAGGACTACAGGCATACCTGCCTAACGCTTTAACTATAAACTACTGAGTGCAAGTCTGAAAGAGTGAAGAAAATCCCACTTTCATAAAATTGAATGAAAACACTCTCATTTTCCAAACATCCCCTTCAAAATTAATCTTGAAGCTGAAGACAGTTGAGAGAAATTTTAAGTACAGGATTAGTGCCTTACATACAGGAACTCAAAAGAGCTCTGCATTATCTGTGGTAGATCAGAAGACGGAAAAGCCTGTTATGAAGGATGCGGAAGAAGGCAGAGCAGGTTGTACCTAGTACTGAACCCGACTGAGTCAAAACCTGACTTGATTTCTGCAGAATTAATTGGCAAGTCTGTAAGCATCAATATCCAGTATTCCAGGTCGGCTACACACAAGTATATTGCCCAGCTGAGCTGGTGAATCCTCCTGGAGCTGAATGCCAAGGCAACACAGCATGGGAACACCAGACAAACCTGTTTGATACCTGTCCTCCCCCTTGTGCTTCCTGGCAAATGGTGCAGTAATGAATTCTTGGTGTACATCACCAATCTCTTAACTTGTGCTCCACAAAGTACAAAGGTAGGTAAAGTATTTCCATACCAAGGCAGGAAGCAGGGTGGATGTGGATATTGAAACTGTGTTCCTACGCACTCAGTCTGAACTGGTATATTCAACCAGACTCAAGCTGATTCCAGATGTGCCAGTATCTATGGTAAATTCTTCCCATGGTATGGATTATCTAACCCTGGGACAGCTGTGAGATGATAGTAACTTGCCTTGATTAATACATTAAAGTTTCAGTTTGCTTAGATACCACTCTTATGAGTGCTCACCTACTCCCCAGGAAACTCCCCATTAACAGTTCAGTGTCTTCAAATTAAAGCAACTAGAGTTACATATTTTCATGGCAGACTGATTTCAATGCCAGTGCTTCCAATAATCCCTTTTCTACAGTTACCTCTGCTGTTTCCAAGCTACATAACTCTTTTCAATATCATTCCAGTTTTCCTGAGGCCTCACTTTTGGCGAACATACCAAACCTTTAGCCTCTCAGCTCTTACTTTGCATTTCTACTGCGTGACATTATCATTCCTACATTCTTAACACTCTTGTTATACAGACCTTGTGATACATACCTGATTAAATGGGGGACGAGGCCCATCACCCAACAGAGGTGTTTTCTGCTGCTGGAAAGGCAGAGGGCCCTGGGAAGGGTGCGGCCCCCTTGAAGGGTTCGGTTGTCCCTGAGGTCCTTGCATGTTTCCTTGAGGCCCTACTAAAGAGCCTTGCGGAGGTCCCTGCTGGCCTTGTGGCCCACGCAATTCTTGTGGTGGTCCTAACATTGTACCTTGAGGCGGGGGTCCCTGGAGACCTCTCATCTCCTGGGGACCATGTCCTAGTAAACCACTTTGCATATGAGGACCTCTCATTTCTTGCGGATGACCCATCATCATCCCTTGTGGAGTAGGTCCCTGGTTATCTCTGGGTCCTGGTGGACCCTGCATCCCTCTTGGATTAAGTCCCATCAAAGGCCCTTGAGATATAGGGCCTTGCATCCCTTGAGATCCTGGAGCTCCTTGCATGCCATGAGGAAGAGGTCCTTGCATTCCACGGGGACCAGGTGGCCCTTGCATTCCTTGACCACTAGGAGGACCTTGAGGACCCAAGTGACCTTGTGGGCCAGGTGGACCCTGTGGTCCTAAATGAGTCTGAGACCCAGGTAGACCCTGTGGTCCCAAGTGGCCTTGTGGGCCAGCATTGCCCTGTGGGCCTGGAGGTCCCATTGGCCCATGAGGACCTGGATGTCTCTGCATTCCTTGATGTCCATGTAAATCCTGAGGCCGTGGCATTCCTTGTGGAGGCCCTTGTGGACCAGGAGGTCCCTGTGGTCCCATGAAACCTTGTGGACCTCCAGCTCCTTGGTGTAATGGAGGACCCTGAGGTCCCATTTGCCCTTGAGGTCCCGGAGGTCTGAACTGTCCTTGTGGACCAGGAGGTCCCATCTGAGGCATATTCATTTGCATCTGCTGAGGAAGAGGCTGCTGAAATCCTTGAGGCATCTGTGACATTGGGCCTTGCCCTGGAAAAGGCTGGGGTCCGTGAAGAGAGCCTCCTGGAGGTGGTGGCTGCACTTGTTCAGCTTGCTTCTGTGCAAGTCTCTCAATCTTCAATTGCTGCCCAAAGAAGAGATACTCAGATAATCAGCCAAGCACAGAAATGTATGTAACAACTAAACATCAGAAGCAATGCTCTCATTTCTCAGGAGTTTAAAAAGGTTTAGTGCTTTTCTCTCCATTTACAGCAGTACAACCGCAGAGATCCATACATTGGTATGAGTTAACTGAAATGTGGGAGCCTCGCTGAAGTTGTCATAGCATCATGCATTAAGTTCAATTAGATGCTTAGTTGGTTGGTTTGCGGGTTTTGGGGGGGCGGTTAAAACATGAAGACAAAAACAAGATGCTAATTTTAAGGCTGAGGTCCAAATATTTCACACAGACCACTCGCTCAAACAAATCTGCTAATATCTGTCTTTACATACATACCTCCAAGAGTTGCGGGTTTGTGTACTGAAGTGCTGCCATTTCCTGTTCAATCTCTGCCTGTGTCTTCTTTTTCTCCTCCAGCTTAATATCTTCCTTTCTATCATTCAATGGCTCAGGTGGGGGAGGCAGAGGAACTTTATTCTGCATCCATGCCTATAAAGAAGAGTAAACACAAGATGAATTCTGTGGAGCAACATGTATGTGATATACTGCTGCGTTAGGAAAGGATATGCTGGAATGCTGTGTAAGGTGGATATACAGAAGCTAAAAACAATACTGAATAAAAGTTCCATATCTTGTAACATACTATTTTCCAGGTACAGATACAAGATAGAGGGACTTAGACAAATACTTTATGCTTAAATAGTAATTAAGTTAACTACTGTGGTAAATTATTTTGCAGTGGGTTTTGATACCAAAGAGCTGATAGTGAAAATCCAAAGCAATTCAACAGCCACACACTTTCTGAAGTTGGAAAAGTAACAAGTTGTTCTTCTGGTCACTGTTTATCAGGTGCTTACCTGCTGAAACTGTGCTGGTATTGGTTTTGCATAGGGCACTTTTTTCTGTGGCACCTTCTTTTGGTCCTTTTGCATTACTTCCTCCATTCCCCAATCCAGTCCTGGGATTGTCATTTCAATGTCATTGGAATCATCTTTCCCTTTAACACCAGAGAGACAAACAGTCAGAGCAATGCAGGTTTACAGAGAAATACTGTTACTCTATAGCTTATTTAGCTAAAAAGACCAAGAGGTTTTTGACTCTTCCTCCTTTAGATGGGAAATGGGCACAATGCAGAACTTTAGGGAAAAAAAACCAAACATCTGTGCCATCAAAATACAGAAAAGAATCAAGTCACAGTGTTTGGACTGCTCAGGAAAATGCTTCCCCATGGCTACTACTTACCCATCTGCTCTTGCTCCATGGCTATTTTCAATTGTTCAGGTATTCCCATCCCAGGAATAACTGCTAGGCTGTTGGGTTCTAGATCATCTAGAGAAAAACAACATTTATACTTGGAACAGTTTCCTTTACGTTATTTTATCCCTTGAGATTCTCATGTGCTTTTACCATTGGTATCATCATGACATATTTCACAACTGGTGGGTCACTTTAATTCCATACCTGAATTATGGGATATTAAAAGAACTGCAAATTCAGATGTAAAAATACACTCTGAAAGGTGCATCTGAAACTGTATCCTTTCAGGAAAGCTACACATATGGTACCATACATAGTACTATGTATTTCCTCAGAAAAGGAAATACTAACCCATACCCATTCTTGTTGTAACAAATCTATATACTTTAAAACTTAAATTGTATTAAAGTGCTGCATTTCAATTAATATTCCTAAGCACAAAAGAGCACATCATCCAAAATCTGAAGAAGCAGATGCAACCCCAGAGATGAAATGGTTGCTCAAGCATGCCATAGAGCAAATGACCATTATCTTAACAATTTTAGGCCCTGAACAGCCTAAAATTCCCAAGATAAAACCTTAAGAAAGTGCTAAGATTTTAGTCAATTTCAATAATTTGAAAGATTTTCCTGCTGTAGTTCAGGACAGTGGAAGTCTTGAAGTCACATGAAGGTTTCAAGAAGAAAAGGGTACTGTAGATACTGCCCGAGAGCGAGCCAAACCTCATTCCTGTGATTCACAGAGCAGGTCTTACCTCCTGGAGCTGCAGAAACAAATGAAAACTCACTGTTGGAATGGTGATCACTGATAACAGGGAGAGTAAAATCATGGTTGTCTTAATGAAAAAGTATCTTTGCCTAGGTAGTCACCAATGCTATAATACTATTTCATCACCTTACCCAGAGGCTGCACTCTAGTGCCAGCTAACAACCAAGGCTTGTTCCTGATCCTAACCCTCTTCCTTCCATATTAAGTGAAATTGCCTTACCATATTCCACGCCATCCTCTGACATCCCAGGCAGCAGATTCAAGTTGTAACGATCTCGCATCTTATCTCCAGGCCGATTTCTAGTCCAGAACTTGCTATCAAAAGGAAGTTATATGATCTCAAATAAGGGTCTGACTAATGTAATTAGTTCTTTAACTTTTATAGCATGCTACCTTGATTATATAAGGATTCAACTCTTACTAGATCAAGTTCAGTGCTGGATCTGAACATTAGGTGTGAGGTTCAAAGCAAAAATAAAACCCCAACAATTATCATACTCAATTATACAGTTACATTTCAGAAGATACTTTAAAATATAAGGAGTATAATGATAAGGCATCAGCATCAGACCCTGAACAGACAGATCTATTTCTAGTCCGTTCAAAAAAGTTCTCACTCAATTCAAATACATGCTTACACACAGCTAAGCTTGTCAATACACACATCCACATGGAAAAATTTACTCCACTTATAGAACACTCCATGTTTACAGCATGTCCAATCTAAAAATGCACGTAGTTTGTGCCTCCAAACATGCTTGCAATGTGAAAAGACAGACATGACCAGCAGATGATCTGCAGGAACAAAAATGCTGTGGAGGTAAGACTATTTCTTCAGCAAGAAACTACACCTCTTTCTTAAGAATTTCTTCAGGAGATTTCAAAGCTCTCATAAACCCCAAATCCTAGTATTTTTAAGGCTTCCTTAGATGAAAGAAAGACGTTAGATACTCCTTTTAGCGTAAAGGGTCAGTGCCTTCCCATTTAGGTAAGTTTGTGTCTCTGCTTTGCACAATGATTGTGTATCAGAATCATCCCAATCTATTCTTTGTTCACTGATGCCATGCACCTTTCTAGTGTACATATATTCCCTTAGATCTTTTCTTGAGAATACCTGGTGTGATCATTTGAGCCCGAACAGAGAATGTGTCCAAGGGGATGCCACGCCAGACTCCAGATCATTCCCTCATGGGCCATTTCCATTCCACCAACCTCCTTCTCAACCCTGAAGCGTATTAATAAACAAATCAGTCATGACACTGGTGAATATCTGCCACAATGCAAACCTTTTGCTATTCAGTTGTTCCTCTGTCTGATATTTTGCTAAAAATAAGCCTCTGTTATTTTTCTATTGGGTGAACTGAACGTTCTCGGTTGTTCTCAATAAGGACTTCAGTAACAAAGGGATTTTAACTGTACATTTAGAAACAAAAATAATTATAACATCTCAGAACAAGCTCTAAGAAACCAGGATTTTGAACCATTCATCACCCTCTCTCAAAAAGCTATTTTCAGTGCAAGCAACTGTGTCCTTTAAAAACACATCTGCACAGGAAAACTTCATCAGTGAAGCACATCTGACCAATACCTATCTAACATGCTGATGAAAATGACACATACCCAACATGCCAGAATAACAAAGAACCATCAGATCCTCCACTGGCGAACAGCCCTTCATGAACAGGATGCCAGGCCACAGCTGAAGCACAAAGTAAACCACAATCAGACAGTACAACACAAGATTTCTAATGAATGGAAATCAGGATCTCAAAAACTTTAATTTTTAATCCAAACTTATTAATAAAAATCCACAGAATATAACAAATTCTGACCTGTGGCCTCCTTTTTATGACCTCTGAAGACCTGAAGTTCTTCTTTCAGATTACGAATATCAAAGAGCTTACAGAGATGATCACGAGAAGCTGTTAGCAGCCAGTTGCCATTCAGATTCAGTTTCACCTCCATCACTGTGTTTTTATGAGCATGCCTGCAAGCAGAGATAGACTGTTTGTCCTGATACTGATTTCTCAGACACACTAAAACCCTGATAATTTACCAGTCTCAAATGTTCTGATCAATAATAAAGTAGTTCAGGCTACTAAACCAGAATACTGTGGCTTTCTGTGCAAAGGCCCTGTGCCTCAATCCTGTTCTTGGATACTTCAGAGCAACTGGTAGTGCCCATAGAGACTGTGTTCAGTTACTGTGCATGTTTCCCATGCAGCGTAAGAAACTTTTATCAGCCAGATGAAACATCTCATTTGTGTTTCCGTATGTCAGGTTTGGTTTCCAAATGAGAACTGTGTTAACAGGAAGTCTACAGAGAAGGACAAAGGAAATCTAAGTTCATATTCCATATTAAAGTCACAATTTTCCAAGTGTAGACTTGTCTTCATCTAACCTCTAGATTTTCCAGCAGAGCTAAAGCATGAGCTTCATATTTGAAGCAATCTGGTATGGCTGAAAAGATGCAAGACAAAAAGCCAAGAAAGGAATGAAAAAGCTTTATGAAATTAGCTTGTATTTCAGCAAATCAAGATCTGTGGGCAAGAACTTACAGTGTGGCAAGGCTCTGGCCAGTCTTTGGATCCCAGAACTTAATGGGCTGTTGGCTATCTTTACTTCCTGATACAACTAATCCTTTTGTAGGATGCCAGTCAACACATTTCACATCTGCTCCATGTCCTGTTAAAGAGATAAAAATTGTTCGAGATTTCAGATGCTGAAAAATGAAAGGGTACATGCTTTATAACTGTGATGTAAAACTGAATGAAGACCAACACAGAGCACAGGTCACAAAACCAAAGCAAACTAAATAAAATCTCCTTTGATTTAGGTGCCTTTCTTCCCACTAATCACTGGGACCAACTTCTCCTTGGATTACACCCTCAAACAAAGCTCACCTCAACAACATCAAAAGTCTCTGAGAAGTTTCTGCTCACACTGGTACTTTTCTTTAGGCTTTGGTCCTGTATTATTATAAAGTGTTTTAAACATAACCCTGACAAAAAGTTTGTATGGAAGCGGAAAGGGAAAGAACCACTGTGACACTTCCCTATCTGTGAAACATTGCAGAAATCAAAAGCAAACACGTGTTTATTCCTGTCCTATCAGTACACTTTTGATGCCCTGTCAGGAAACAAAGAAATGACATTATGGATCTGAAAACTAAATTAGCGTATGATGAAAACATATCTTATGAAATATAACCTCTTATCAGATCAGAGGGATTGAGGTTTTTCTAATGCTCAAGAGTTAAGGATCACCCTAGTGATGTCATTTCACTTTAAACAGACTGACCTTGACAGAGAATCACTGCTGCTCAGATGACAAAAGATCTGCAAGAAGAAATGCCTGTTCTGAGCTGAACTACAGGGATTTAGAGAAGAAATAACAAGCAGTAATTTCTTTCTCTGATCTCTCTCCATGCCAGCCCACTTTAAGGGAAAGACAACAATTAATACCAGGAAATGAGGCATCACGCAGGAACTAAAGAAAAAAGCAAGATGGGAAAGGAAGGGCTATCTGCAACATAAAGGCACTGAAGTTATAAAATGGTATGAAAAAATGGTAGCATGTTCCTTGAAAGACAAAGGTTTCCCATCAAAGTAAAACAACTCCCACAAGTACTGCTTTGCTACATGGTGAAACACAACTTCAAGCAGCACAAGCTGTCGTAATATATGCCTCAATCCAACACTACATTAAAAATTAATATCAACTGAAACTTTCCAGAAGGCACAGAAACATTTAATTGTAATAAGCAATATTTTATCTTAAAATAAAAGCAAGATGTTAACACAGAGAGCACTCTCCATCAAATGAGTGCGACTTTCCTTTCTCTGGAGAAAGGACAGACAGGGAAGAGATTCGACCCAAGAATACATTAATACAGCTTTGGTAAGTATACCGGTAACAACTTTAAGGACTGACTGACAATATGGAGGAAGGAACACAACTCTTTTCCCCCAGCCATAGAAGGCAGAATTGCCCTTGGAATATATGCGGTCTCAGGGAAGAACAGGATCCTCAAACTGCAAAGACTATAGGTGTGCTCACAAGTGACCGCTCTGGTGGTCTGTCCTATCAATAGAGGAGCACTTGGAGATGCACCATTTCCCTTCTCTCTGGCTCTTCTGATGTGAAAAGGAATGAAAGGTACTCTCTGTCTGGATTTGCTCTAAATCCCTCTTGTTCAACTAAAACATGAAGCTGACTGCTAAGCAAACCTTGCTTCCAAGTGTTTACTTGGGAAGAACAATTCAGCCTGCAGTAAGAGAGCGCTTTTCCTTCATAGTCAAAGGCAATTCACACTTGCAGATTTTCAGCTGATGGTATTGTGTAGGCACTTCCTGTCCTGCAGTCCCAAGGGAAAGTCAGGGGATTTTAATTCAAGGGCAAGAACAGGCCCTTATACAGAAACATTCTGTTACAGTTAATAACAAGTTGAACCCTGTGAAAATGTGTTCACTAGAATGCCTGAGTACTATCATAAATACAAAAAAACAAACCCCAGCAAAACCATACGAAGACCCCTACCCACATGGGTTGGAATTACATTTGCCTTGCTGCTCCTAAAACAAAGACAACTAGTAATGGAAGAGCACTGAGAGATAAAGGGCTACTCTGGTAAGTAAGACTGCATCTGGAAAATCAGTTATGCTGGCGAAAGGCTATCTCTGGATGACAGCTCATCCTTTGCAAGGCCTGATTTAGGCTTTTCTTCCAAGACCTGAGTTAAACCAGCCTAAATATGTACCCTGAAGGAAAAATGGCTCAGAGCAGGCAATCCACTTGAAGGTCAGAGCCATACTCGTGAACAGAACAACTGAAGCCCCTATGCTTTAGAAGTCTTCAAAAGGGAGTGACAGTGATGGGACAGCACCAGACTCATCGGCTGGTCAGAAGCCAGGTTTGATAGTCACTACCCACTAGGCCTAGACCACAAAGCTGAAAGGTCATAAAAGACACCAGGCCACTCAGAACTTGCAACCAGAGAAGATAAATCAGTAATTATTTATCAGCAGTCTTCTGACCATCATAAGCACACTGAAATCAACCACAGGGTTCAGAAGCAGCCTAATGTATTTAAAAACATAACCATTATAAAGATAGCTAAGTGGCATTGCCTGCAGAGACCAATCTTTCAAACAGTGTGCTCTAGACTGTGGCAATAGGGGGAAAACTGGGGCTCTCCTTTGTATTCTAATCACAGTGATCTACTTTGCCCTCAGAGAGAGGTTCTGAACTAAACGGGATCACCATATATACTTAGCTACAGGTTCCTAATGCAGTGAAGCTTTCTCAAGAGAAAAACTCTTTCCTACAACAAATATGCTTCAAATAAACTATTCCCAAGCAACTAAGTCAGGAGAGAACTGAACAGCATCATCTCATCAGACCTCTTAGTTTCTTTCTTCATCCTTATTTTTTCTTTTTCAAATTGGAGCAGCTGACACTGTCTGTTGCTTCCCTTCTTTCTGCCGACAGTCTTATGTACTATTATTTGTAATGAGACAGATGATGCAGAAAACATATCTAAAACAGAACTCCAGAGAAAATGCAGCCTGGTAGATTTTCCTTTGTACTTATTTTCAGTTCTTAGTTCTAGGCTGAGATCTAGGAATTGGACTCTCCTGTGGTACAGAACCCCCGTCACCAAGCATCACACTCAGCAAACCTTAATTAATGCAAATCTCTGTAGTTTACATTCCTTATTTGCTGACTGTAAACAGTTTTTGCTCAGTAACTTCAACTGTTGTGTGTATGTCTCTCTGACCTAGGAGAGATGGGATGGGGATTCCTCTCTGAACAACATGTACGCTCTTTCTGCCCCTGAGCCCATCTGGAAAAGGCACAGTCATTACAACATCTCTTGTCTTTATGGATAAACAAACTGAAATGCGTGAGTTGGTTAGAAATCATGGCAACGAAAGGCCTATAAACTGTAATGAAAGACTGAAGGTAAAGACTCTTGATAAACTGAACTTGTTTAAAATCATGAGTTGATGTCCAAGCATAAAACAGTATTTTCTCATCTTTACAAAACCCCACAGAAAATAAAAACAAGCATATGTAGATTCTCTTAAAAGTTCAGATACAAAAGTATTTCTCTAATAATACTTTTCATATACATTTTTGAGCTGTAGGCAAAATGTCATAACACATTTTGTGACTGTAGCCACAACCCCATCAATTAAAACACTGATAGCGTAACGCTTGTTATAGCATAACAAACTATAATAAGATTATGAGTAATAGTATTAGCTCAAACCCAGTATGTCGCAAGCCTGGAAAAGCACACGTAAATTAAGGACTTGATTTCCCCCTCTCTCCCCTAATTTCTGCATACACAACTTACTGAATGTAGTAGTTGGTGTAAAAAAGTTGTTTTGGATCACCGTCTTTTTATTACAGTCTAGATTGTATCTAGACTGTATACCTGTATATTTTCTCTTTCTCTATATATAGATATATTTTATAATGCAACTGTGTATAAACTATCAATTCTAGATATATCAGGTTTACTGCTATAGCTATTTTTTTCCTAGTATATCCTTTCCCCTAGGAATGACACTTATTCTGAAGGCTATTCTATTTGTTTGGATTTGTTTTGTTGGTTTTTTTAAGACACATGGTTCTCTTATGCTGTTTTAAGTGGGGAGCAAATAGAACTGGATATCCTCTACTTGCATTGGTCAGACTTGAAGCCGGCTCATCAGCACACAGTAATGTTCACCTTCCTGTAATCTTTATCTCCAAAATAACAGAACACCTCTCAGAAGGGTAGGCCCTTTGTAGCGGACTATTTCCAAAGTATCTGCAGAGACATCAGGCCCTACTACTGCCCAAGCTATGGCTTTCCACCCCCAAAAACAAGGTGGGGTGAGGGGGACACAGACAACTGCAAGTCAAAGATAATGGAAAACAACCATGTGAGCAGGAAGATACTCAGAGTTTTCTCCATAATCCTCTTAGACTTTATTAGTTGCTTCCATCCTCCTGGGCAAATTGGATTAATCTGCCCATTCTGTTTTTATGGAAAGCTTGTAAAATGTTCTCTGACAGTCACCCATTCCCCTAGCAATTCCTTGCTTCTATGTAAAGCTCACTTAGGAACTGAATACCTCATACCCACAAGACCCTAGGTACTGTTTTGGTAACACCAATCAGGCTAACACTAAGAATATATTTTAATTGCATTAATTTAGTGCTCTTTGCCCCATGCAGTACAGTATGTGAACTCTGCTTCTCTTGAAAGCTGTTCTATTCACTTCCTATTCTCTGCTCCAGGAATGAATACCACAGAAACCCTCCACCTTCAGATACACAGTATGCTTTTTCTTTTGAGCATAATGGGGGAGATTGGTGAATAAGGAATTAAGGGAAAAGGCCCTTTCAGTCTTCAGTGGATTAAGCACAATGCCTCCCACCATACTTCCAGACCTTAGTCCCATAAACTCACATTTTCTTTTCCTTTATTTGCCCACGGTCTTTCTGTAGCTCTCTGTTAGTTTATTAAACATGGTATCTAGAGAGACTGCTAGAGTTTTAATCTATGTACAGGGATTCTTTCATACAGTTCTATAAGAAGTTTTCTTCCCAGACAAAAGCTTTTCTATCAGGACAGGGATATTTTTTTTTTATCATCTGTGAAACCAGAAGGTTTAAAAAACCCCATAATAATCAGTAAACCCTCATGAGATTAATTTTTGAAATTACAGGTGTGGGGAAATGAGTTTTCCCAATATCACCTGTAACAGGTAATCAACCCCCAAAATGTTCCCTTAAATGAGTTTAGAATTTGTATGTGCTAGTCCTAACTGGGCTTATCCCACTCAGTGAATAGTTTGAACTCTAAAAAATCCTGAAACACTAGAAAAAAAAACCCCAAGTTTAAACTTAATGCTACTTGTGGGCTTGCACAGCTTGCACAACAGCAAGGAATCACAATAAAACTGTTATGCTACACGTAATTACCAGTAATGGCATGTAGTGGTCTGAATTCTTTACATCGGTTAAAATTCAATGACAGTATCTTCTGTACGGGTTTATAGCAAGGGCAAGAAATGCAGCTGTGTCCTAAGTGTATGTGGGACCTGGATCATGCAGGGTTCAGTTTGTAACTAATGGGACTACTCATATGTTAAAGTGAATGTTTAGATTCTTCAGTGAATTGAAGGTAGAATGCTGAGCAGCTTCCACAGCTGAAATGCACTGCTTTGAACAGAAACAGAAGTTACACACTGAAAACGTCTACTGCTTCAGATTTGTGATGCCAGGTCTTTTTTGGTTTCAACCATTAAGCATGTTCATGCTAGAGCCTACAAACACTATAGAGATACATTTCCTTTTAGAAAGATTTGCTTGTCCCTAACTCCTGAATGTATTTTTGAGCATTAGCACTACCTACACCCAATCAGGTTGTTTCCTGTATATGCTTAAAACATCTAGAGAGAAACCAAATTTGACAGTAGGTTGTGCAACAGCACAGTAATGGGACCAGCGTCTGCAGCAAGCAAAGAGCTGTTTAACATTCTCTTAGAAGTGAGAACTATATGACAAAATCAATTCAGTATGCATGTTTCACAATTTCTAATCATAAGACATAGTTATTACCTAGATTGAGCACAGATAATTATCAAAGTTATTTTAGCCTCTAAAAATATAACAGAATTTTCACGAATTTTGCTTAATATCCAGATTTTCTAATTTTAAGTTCACTTTTATGCACTTAAAAAGAAAACCCCCTACGTATAACATTAACTCTGTCACCCAGTTCACCTATGTGGCAATGCTTTAAAATGCAGCATAATGCTTAGCGCATTATTAATAATCAAGGAGTAATTATTAACCTTAAACAGAAAGCCATCAGGAAGCTCAGAGCTAGCTGAAGAGAAATGAGAGGAAAACATAGGGCAGGAAGTATAAAAGGAGAAGACACACCACATTAAAAACTGTCCAACACCTTCTAATTCAATATATATATTAGTGCTTAGCAATAATGGCAGCTGAATTGAAGGACAAAGGCAGGTTTTCATCACAGTTGGAGTTAAATTACTTACGAAAAGCAGACTGGATTCTACTTTGCCCTTAGACTCAGTTATCTATTAAAATTCTCATGCCCTATTACTTATAACTCCTTTGCAGGTATTCATCAGAGAATGAAGAGGGCTTTCTTAAACTGTAAAAGGCAGAACATCATCCTTTATTTTTTTGCTGGTTACACTATTTGTCAAGTAGCTGGGATCAGATGTTCTTTTCTGTCCAAAAATTAACCAGCCTACTTTGAAAGCAGCAACACACTTGCTTTTCATCAATAGAAAATATTTATTTACAATGATATTTACATTTAATGATATTAAAAACAAATGTTGTACAAGAAACATTAAAAATGAACAGCAACCCTGAGAAAATTCACATTCCTCGTAACAAACAGCTGAAAAAGAGCCAAAACCCCACTCTCAGAGAGAAAATATCGCACAATTTAAGTACTGCTTGTTTTCTGGCACCTTCAAGTATTTAATACTAGTCAATGGATCTGAAAGATCTTGCAGTGCCTCTAATGAGTGTTTACTGTCTTAAGCTATTAGACAAGTCTGATCTCTCATCTAACATGCATGGCAAGTACTACATAATGCCATACAGAAAAGGGGACAATGTAGCCATGCCCAGAAATAGAACAACTGGTGGTCCTTCAAGGGAAGAAAAGGTATGAACTTTAAAGATGAGAAACAGAATGGTTTTGGCAATCATTTGTCTGCAGTTCCCATAGATTTGGAGCTTTATATCTGGGCACAGAATCAGTTTGCTGGGCAGCGTAACAAAACAGAAAGTATCCTGGGAAAGTGTGAGCTTTCACATCATAGTGTTCCCAGTCAAGTCCTCCAAACAGAAAATATACAAGTGTTTGGGAGTCTGCTCACAGCCTGTACCATCAAAACTGGCAGAACCACAGTATTAGATACATTTTTAAATTAACTTGAAACTAATAGAGAAACCCTGGTGCATCCTAAATTTCAGCATGACAATTCAGTGAGAGAAGGGAAAAGGAAGGAAATCAGTGGACAGAACTTAACTACCAGCTCTGTGTTCTGACTGCAATTTCAGTCAAGGTTGTAAGTGGAATACTTCGTTCCCAACTCAGGAAGAGAACAAATAGTTCTAAAAAAGCTAAGAGTAACCATCATGAATAATTTTCAGCACTTATTTCCTTGAATATCCTGTTGGATGTTCATTAAAGTTCTGCTGGTGATTATGGCTGTTGCAAGAGAAAAGCATAGTCCAAACTCCTAGCTTAGAGGTTAATCCAAGTTTCAAAACACTGTCTGGCCACACAAGCAGACACCACTCCCAGCAAGCTACTAAAACACTAGGAAAAAAGAAGTATGGATTCCAGCAAAAAAAGTCTTTTACTTTCATATAATTTGATATACCCCTAGTCAAGGTGAACCCAGAACCTTTTAATAAAGATGCCTAAAACAGAAGGACTACAAAGATCTTTCTATCAATCTGATCTTCCTTCACTGGAAGAATTGCTTTCAATATGTTTTTACGGTTGAGACTACAGAGCAGGATCCTACTTTTTTACATCCCATTGAAAGGTGAAGTACTGTCAACCCTCTTCTCTGCCAGACAAGTAAATTACTTTTAGAGACGGCCATGTTCATCTGGCCAGTCACAGAACACCACTTGTCCAGCCAGCTTCTCACTTCAAGGAGTAGCAAGTTTACAGGAAAACTCTCTTCCTTCTTGCCAACCAAAAAAGCCATGTAAGCTACTTTTCATGGCCAGGTTACCAATACAGAACACCACACAGTATGAGACCATTATTATGTTAAGTGAGGAAATCATGAGTTTAGGTACACTGAAGTTAGGAAAACTATTTTCTTTGGTTCTAGGGCAAATACTGAATGAGCACCTGCTCTCAGTATAAGTCAGCAGAAAAGCTGGCCCAGGGGTGGGGTGAGGGAACAACAGAGAGATTATCAAACCTTGTACAGACCATAGGAAAAGGTTTGTGTCAGCCAATAATCCAGATAATTAGCAAGTGTAAGTGATAAAGAAGGGAGATGCAGACAGAGGCCACTGAAGTTGTCTTTGTACACGGACCCTGCATTTTACAATTGCCATTTTACAAAATACTCTGCATTTTAAACACAGAGGCCATTTCAAATGTACTCTGCATTTTTTAATACCACCAAGACTGAGTACACTAGGAAGCAGCAGGTCTACTGAAGTAAACTGCTGGCAGAAAGCAGAGTACATAACATTGGCCTAAACTACAAAGCACTACTGTTTCTACACGGAGATGAAGTGGAACAGACAGGAGAACTTTCATATCAAACACAAAGGACCAATTTTCAAGCCACTGAAATAAGAAAGGCCTGTAAATTAGGAGGACAGAAATACGCACACAATGAGCAGAGTACCATGAACTAAAACAAAGCAAAGAAACCCCAAAACTCAGCATGTAATTATCGTATGGTGACTTACGAATGTGTGTAATCTAGTGGTGATCTCTGGGCTAATGAGAAGAAACACACCAGAATTAAAACAAACAAACAAAAACAAAACAAGAAACAGTGCAAAAATGTAATTAAAATGCAGGAGTGAAACAGTGATTTGAATAGCGCTACAGAAATAGAATCATAGAAACATAGAATCATAAACAGTTAGGGTTGGAAAGGATCTTAAGATCATCTAGTTCCAAACCCCCTTGCCATGACACTAAACCATGTCACCCAAGGCTCTGGAGAGATAATATGTTCCATTGACATATCTATCAAACAGCAGAGAAAAGATGAGCTCAGGTGAGAGACAGAAACAAGGAATGTTTTATCACATCTTATTTCAAATTCCTGCACCATCAGTGCTCTTATTTCCTCTTCTTTTCCTGTGCTTTCCCTCTATCAGCACCACCACACCTGTGAACTGAGTCCACATTCCTGCTAATTAGTGAGTCCACCTTACCTACTAATTCTGCAATGTAAGAATTTGTTTTCCTTTAAGATTTAAAGCCAATATTGAAGTCCCTATTTAAGTAGAAGAAACCAAACACTTTGTATTTCTGTTTCAATTCTAAAAATAGGTCTCTATTAAGGAAGTGTTTTGTAGAGTGTGGCTGCATAAATATCCATGCAGCTCTCTAAGATATCATGCAACCCCATGAATCATTTTAAACTCAACAAATACATAAATGGAAGAAATAGTAAAGATCTTCCTTCATATCTGATCCAACAGAGAGTCAGGGAAAAAGATGGTGTTGAAAACTTACCAGGGATTTTGTGCGATAAAACCTAATAAAGAAAGGGAGAAATGTCAACAGGGAGTAATGGGATAAAACAATCCAAATACTTAAATGACAGAGATATATCAAAACCAGGGGGGAAAAACATGGAGAACACAAACACAACATGGGTGGTTATGACAAGAAGAAAGGCAGAGGGGTTTCCTTACAATATATTTCGGAACTGTTCTTTCAAGATGAGAACAGAGGATACAAAAATTAAACAGACCACACCACATCATACTATGGACAGACTGAACACTTATTTGATCCCGGTGGTTCTTGAAATGACTACCAGTTACGTATTTTCACTGCTGACTTCAAAGGAGTATAAAAGAAATCAGACAAGGTATCAATACTGTACTGGCATTCAAATGTGGTGTTTCCCTCTGTAAGGCACTCTATGACTGACTTTATATGTGAATCTACAGGTAACTGCACTCAGTAGTATGTTATAAAGTCCCAAAAGCAGCATCAACTAATCATGTGGAGGTTTGCAGGCAAGTATCCTAAGAGCACGTTGCAACGCTAACTGCAGTGTACGCTCTCATTAATTAATTGTACCTTTCATGGAAAAAATGTTGATTAGAACAGGAAATTCTTCTCCTTAGAAGCAAAAAATACTCAATTCAAATGTCACATCTGCTCTGAAGTAGTAACTCCTGGATGTTATCACACACCCCTCCATGCTAGCACCAGAAACGCTGTCTAGCATTTCAATACAAAACTTGTTCAATTTTCCAGTTAAAGGATAGAAACTGTTTTGACAGAAACCTTACACTCCCAGAGGAAAAAAAAAAAAAAAGAAGTTTAAAATACTTTCTGAACTCTACAATAAAGTTTGAAAAAAGCTGCTTTAGAAGTTTATACAAAAATCTAGGAAATACAGAAAAAGCCAAATAAGAATCCAGGACAGAGAATGTCCAGAGATTTTAATTATTAGCATTCTGGAAATGAAAGCTGAAAATATAAACCATTTACCTATGGGATTTTCTTCCTGCCTTTTGGAGTATTTGTTACATGAAACCACCACCACAAAAGATCCCTGCTAAACTCCAGTCATGCATTTCAAACACCTACAACTGTGGACAAAATTTGGCCTCAAAGCACTAAGAAAAAATTCCAACTAGGTAATCAATTTAAAATAAAAGGCAAAAGAAAACCAGTGTTTACTGGGCAGATGGCATTCAGACAGAAGATCTTTCCTTAGGAATCTTTACATTTCTCTTGGTCCTTTCCATAGCAGCTTTTAAAGCTTTTGATCTTACACCAAAAAAGAAATGGAAATATGAAGTATCTTTTCAGTCTCCAAAATGTACAAGCCAGTCCACGTAAGAACAATGACCTTGGGTCCATACATGAAACTACAGAGATAGCAGAGAGAAGCTAAACAGTAGTGCGTTTGGGAAAATGGTATGTTTGCAAAATAACAGGAAGAACAAAGTAAGTAGGTTACGCACATAAACAGTGAGAGAAGTCATCACCAATAAGATTACTACCCTGATCCCTGAGTGTAACTGTTCTGTGTTCTTCAAATAAAATGCCTTTTACAGTGCTGCTTGAGCTGTGCACAAATAGCTGAGGAATGGAAAACTGCAGTAATTCTCTTCTAGGAAGTTGGACCTTAGAAATCTGTAAAATAGCTGGTAAACTGAACCAGTGACTGGGGGAAAAAGGGGGTAGTGTCTCTTTGCTTGCACAGATAAATCTCCATAATACTCTCAATTCAAATCCTAACAGAAGCAGAGACCAAAACCAGATGACTTTCATGAAAGAAGGTGACATAACTGCTATTTCAGAAAAGCCTATGTAAGAGCATGCCACTGCTACTGAAGTAATCCACAAAAACAGATCTGTTGGCAAAGTGATGCAAGATACCGGTTCTGCCAAATGTGTATTTTAAGATTTTTGTTAATACCACAACCTTGTATCAGGGAGCAAAGTTCATTTTTAACCTTAAAATTTAACCAAAAGAAAAAAGGAAGCTTTAACAGGTATAATCCCAGGTCAACAGTTTATTTTCAGTGCCAGTTAAAATACAGTTATTTATTTAGTACAAAGAATACACCTTCATTAGACTAGTCTCTATTGTTGGAATACATAGCCCTTTGTGAATTATCTCTTGCTACAAGATGCAGTTTTACAAGCATCAACGTGTCATGAACGTGATCAACTGCAACACAAGCACTACATTGGAGAATAAGGTACAGCAGGCTGAGAACCACCTGACTTTAAGAATAACAGATTCTTCATCTACTGGAGACTGGACATTAATTAGTCATTTGCACTCCATCAGCAGTATCCTAATTTCAGGACAGCACATCTATGAGGCTGGTTGTGCCTCTGTATCAACACATTTGCACAGGAAACACTAGGGGTTTTAAGTTCTTTTACACTATGTCTACAGTGAATGCAGTATGCATGACACACATATGACGGCAAAATGAGCAGCAAAACCCATTATTCCTGCTAACAAATACAAACAAGTGAACCTTTACAAAAGTTACAGAAGTTTTTATATAAAAGCCTCATTTATCTATCATACACATTTATGAAATCTTAACTTTATTTTTGTGAGGGAGAGATTCTCTAAAAGATGGGTGTGACTTTCCACCTTTCACTAGGAGGAAATTTGTTCAGACTGATGGGAATTAGAATTATCACACAACATCTGGTTAGTAGAACACATTACCTAAATCAGCAGGGTTACCAGCTGCTACCATGGAGATGTTCAATTCACAGTAACTGGCTTCAAAGAGCTATGGACTGTAATAGACTGAAAAATTAATTTGCTTTTCACTCCTATGCTCAAGTGCTCCTTTCTGTGAAGAACTGCAGAGCAGACCCTTCAGGAAAAATATTCTGATGCTCTTGAGGTCTAGCAAATGCAAAATTACTTTCTAAGATTTTTACTATGGCACTTCAAATTAAGTAGAGGTAAATGCTAACTAAAGTTCCCCATATTGTTCTTTTTCATATACCGCTGCTAACTTGTGTTTGTTAGATAATTTGTGATACCTGCTGCTTCTAAGTATTCTTTAAGAAAACTTGTCCCATACCTATTCCTTACTTGCATTTTTACATCTTGCAAAAAACCTTATTCAAATACCAACATTGTACTAGTTATTAATTAAGTTATTTGGTCAATAAAATATAGTGCAATGGGTCAAAAATAGCTTCTAGTATTTCTAGCAAATAATTACTGTGCAATAAATCTCTGAATTTAAGTGCTATGGATTGCTACAGGTGTTGCAGAGATTGTACCTGATAGGACAGACTCCTGCAGAAACTCATGCACAGCTTCAACCATTGTGCAAAACACAGGCAGACTTAATTGTCAGTTATTTCCATCGAGACTTAATAGGAACAGACACCCTCATGATGAAATTGTAGACTGAAACATACACAATTAAGTAAGTATTCTAAGGGAGAAAGACTATATTCCTTGAAAAGAATTCCATCACACAGGGAAAAGAAAATGGCAAAAGTGGGTGAGAAGCAGGCAGCATGTGAAGAACCCTCTGAGCAAGCAAGATGGTTTTTTCAGACAGGAAGCAGCAGCTGCATCTCGACAAAAAAAGGCTGGCAGGATTGCACCTGCTATTTAAAGCCATTCCAGTTTTATAATGTGAGCACAGAAACTGTGACGTTTAATCGTAGCAGTAAAATTCCTCATTGTGTAAGAGCCCTGTTTGAAATTGCAAACGCAACACATACTAGAAAAATGACAAATCTAACGTGCTTATGTAGGTGATTGGAATGATCAGACTTTTCCTCCATTCCCTTGGAAGCAAAGGATATTCCTGATAAGCTGGGAATAGTGTGAGAGAGAACCTACCTTTGCCTAAAGATCTCCAGAATACAACTGCAGAGTATAAACCGATTTAAGAAAAGAATTGTCTTGGGTGAATTTAGCTTTTCATGTTCCTAGTCTTCACACCATATATGCACTTGTGAGTCTCTAGAGACCAGGGACTTCCAAAAGGAGAATGGCAATCCACAGAAATCCATATTCATCAACAGTACTGATATTCCTAATCACTAGATTTAGCAAACTAGCCAAGAGAATAATTATTTTGAGAATGTTATGTATTGCCAAAGAGAAAACACCATATACAATCATTAAGTAGAAGGAGTTTCTACTAGGGAAGCAACAAAGAGTCATTGCTGTTTGAGGATGTAAGAGCATAAAGTGAGATCTGCAGGGAAAAGACAGCTGATTATCCGACTAGATCAGCTGACCTGAAATAAAGCAAGTTTGTGTGTTCCTAAGACAGGTTTGTGTGGCCTTTAAAAAAAAAAGGGGAAGGAACGACAAAAAATTAAAAAAATAATAAAAAAAACCCAAACAACAAAACCCAAACAAAAAACCCACAAAAAACCCCAAAACACAAAACCCCAAACACACACACACAACCCCCAAACAAACAAATGAACCCAAAGCAAACAAAACAAACCTAACCTTTTTGTCTCACTCTATCAGCTGGTCCAATTTAAAACTTCATTTCTGCCTACAAATTATGCATGGCCAAGAGCGAGCACAGAAGGCAGATGCAAAGAACAGGCAGGATTCTTCCTGAGCACGCACAAACAGCAAGCAGTAACACACTGCGCCATAACAAGCTGCAGACCTGGTCAACCTCTAGAAAAAGGGACATCTTGCTAACAGTTTTTAGAGCTTGTAACTACGCTGTATACAGGTATGCTTGACACTGTCCTTAGTATTTTCCATGTGCATTAGTTCCTTGCTACCAATTAGTTACAATTCAGAAAACAGAATTTTAACTACAGATTTAAGACACTAAATTCATCTGTAGCAGAACCATGACTACAAACCTGGTTTGGACTTTTCAAGTGCTTGAAAGAGAGCATCTTTCAAGATGAAGCAACTCTTTTTTTTCTTTTTTTTTAATAATTTTAGTCTCAAAATTATATTTAGTATTGTGCAGTCTTCTGTTATTATACTTTAAAACTGCATATATAATTGGGGTTTTGACATAATGGTCAGTCAACACTTGGGATAGGTGTAGGCATGAACAATGAAATACACTATGTAGATCAGTTTTTGCTTGAAATAAAACCCAAGTATTCTCTAACACCTATTTCATCTAGACATAAAGGCTGATGTTTGCAAACACATCAGGCCTACTTATGGTTCCTTTGGAGAACTTAGGAACATGATCTAGGGAAATGCACCTTCAGGAACAGTAATGACAAAGCAGATGGACAAAGACAGGCTGCTTCAGTTTAAGGAGCATAACAGTTACCTGTATTACTTTTTAAAGCAAACACTTAGAACCTATTTTTATTGTGCATGTGCTTTAAAGCTTTACAACACTACCTGCATAATCTATTTCAGGATTGCGTAATTTTGAAACAAGAAAGCAGCAAGCTAATGTGAAGTCCATAAATGCGCCACTCGGTAACATTATAAATGCTGTATGCTTACAGACATTGAAATTACATATGCATGTATAACAAATGCATATATATCTATATATAGAGGTACCTTTTTACCTCACTACATAATCAGGAGCTTTGAAGACACTGACAGCACGCTATCACATCTTCCATCTTATTTATAACAAATTTTCACTGCTTGTAGGAGGATTCCGATTAAGTATTTAAACTTAGTGATGATTAAGTTGAACAAACTATTAGTCACTATGGAATGGCCAAACATTTATGTCTGGAAAAAGTTCCATTAAACATTAAGAAATATTTCTAACCCAGATAGAATAGTGTGCATTACCTCCAGCATGTTAAGAGCTGGAAGAAAACTAACTAAATAAAACCCCAGAACACTGATTTTTGATAGCCTTTTGAAGGGTCAGTTCCTTATGCCATACTTGCTGGTGTACAGCTAAAGGCAACTGAACATTTAACTACTAGGATTCATTGTTCCTTTGTTTCCCCTTCGGCAAAACAGGGAAATTCAGTATCAAAAGAACACAGGACAAGTCAGGGGGAACCTCAGAAGTCCTCTCAAATAGAAGTTTAATCTCCTGCTCAAAGTCATTAGGTCAAAGCTGGTTTCTCCTGAGTTTAAACCAGTTTTATTTGAAAACCTCCAAAGACAGAGACAGTACGGTATCTAAAATTAAGCAAAGCTCAGATTCTTCTACTGCACTGGTAAGAGAACTGCTTTAAAACAAACAAAAAAAACCCCCAAGCAAACAAAAAAGCAAAGCAAACACCAAAACCCAAATGAAAACCAAACCAAAACCCAAACATCTTTCCCCCCCCAAAAATGGCATTTTAAATGTGTTTTCCACTGAACTAGAGGAGATAAACAAAAATATTTTTCTTTTTAGAACTGTTAACTTTACTATTTCTAATGGCAACATACCTGGAACATCAAATCAGTTTGAACTCAAGCTTCTGGGGACTCCCATTAGACTTGTACTTAAGTGGGGAATTACTTACCTGTGAGTACCATCTACACATCAATTTGTGTAAGTATCTCCAAATGTAAAGAAAATACTGAAAATTCTCTGGTCAAAGAAAAATGTTTTAATTTCATCTGAAAATCTCTGCCCCATCCCAGGACAAGTTTCTCCCACAGAAAGTTGAGCGTGGCTGAGGGGGAATCAGTTCTTCATTCAATTTAAAGAGGATACTCAGATTTTTCTAAACTTTAAGTGTACTGATTATTTATGAAGCCAGAAAGAACCTTAACCACTGATGAAGAATAGCTCTCAAGGAGCATTCGGCTTTGTTTTAAGCAAGGAAGGATGTTAGTCTTGCTATGCAAATTCTCAGTGTCAAGATGGTAGATATTTATGAGAGGTACTCCTTCCTTAAATCTTAACACTTACAGAAAAATAAAGCAGCATAGAATGATCTTGGAGAAGACAGAAAGAAGGCAGCTATGGAGAGAAGTTAAAATGCAAAAGTCTGTATAAATATTTAGACTTTATTTTCCCTAATGTATGTATAATAATAGTAATAATTGGCTGGATCTTGAGCTACATATTTTCATCAATTAATTTGACTTGTTAAACAACAAGAGAATATCTACAGTTAAGTTACTAATTGTTACAACTCTCTGGATGTATTTTTAAAGTGATGGAAGTTTAAAAAGTAAGATTTTACGATAACATTTAAAATATTTTCATGATCCTTTCATGATTCATTCTAAATGAAAAGGCAAAGAAAAAAAAGCAATTGCACATATATGCTAGAATATGCATTTGCCAGCACACACCAGGAAGCTGGGTTTGCTTTTTATTAACTGGTATTATTCTTATGAGTTTTAAAGTAGCCAAGGGAACACATTCCTCAGCTTTTTTGAATGGAAATTCTAAGTTTACCCTCTGAGATCTTGGGGACTTGATAGAAGCACCTATTCCAGTCCTGTTACAGTGAACTTTCTGTTTCTCATGCAAGGCTCGTATTTAAAACAGCCATTATAAGTTCTTCTAAAAGCTTATTCTGATGAGTTAAAAAGTCCATACACATTTTCTATTAATGGTCAAAACTAGCTATAGCTAACTTTGTCTTCAAAGACAATATATGCAAGATACTTGCAATCCTTGCCTTGTCTATACCAGAAAATGATAATGTAGTGTCACAAGCGCTTCTTTCTGTGCCTATAGTTATATCTGGAACAGCGCTACCTACGCATCTCAGCTGGGGCAAAATCAATAAACACAATATAACAACTATTGGAATTTAAAGAAAAGATACATAACTAACCTGTGCTTTAAATTGTTCAGCAAAAGCCAGAACTTTACATACTCTGCAATGTCTCAAGCAAATGTTTTGCCGAAACAGAAATATCAGATGCTTCACTGACATAATAATGACAAACAGCAATCCAAACTGTCTGCGATGGAAGAAATATTAAACTGATTAAACTAGGAAATGTTTTTAAGGTAAAAATATTTGGAAGTCATCCTTTTCTCCTATATACTACCTGTACTTCTGATGCTTACAGCTGCACTTCTTTGAAGCCACGACACTTAACAGCCCAATCATTTTTTAATTCTCATATTTTACAGAGGTCAGCATTTTACAAGTTTTTAATTTATAAAACTTCTAAGATAGTTACTTTACCTACAATGCACACATGTACTTTCAGCAGTAAAAACAAAAATGTCTTCCCTTGAAAAGTGTTGTATTCCACAAATAGCCTTTATCTGTAAGTAGCAAAATTAACTGACAGTTTGTATTTTCACTGTGAAATGAGTATCAGTCACTTGGAAAGTTCTGGCACTGTACTTTGAGAACATCTGCACGCTTAATATAGTCACCCACTTTTTCCAGAGGCATATAGCATGTTATATGCCCCGATTATACTCTCAACTAAAGCAACCCAGAGCTAGCATTAGGTCTGAAGAGCAACTATCAGTTATTGCTACAGCAACTGAGCTTGCCCTGATTAATCCCCACAATGCTAGGGCATAACTTTGGTTAGATTCCACCGCCTCATTCTCATCTCCTTGTTCACGCTGCCAGTATCTTTTCTCAATCCTTGTACAAGCTGTTTATTTATTAACTTGGAGGGTTTTCATACTGACGCAGCCTCCATGCTTTTCATCCCTTTGCTATCCTTCTTCCAGCTACTTTTCACCCAGGTTTGTTTTTTTTCCACAATTCTTATTTATCCCTTTCTCATGGTTTGCTATTACAACTCCATTCAGCAGTTTCAATTCTGACTCTGTGTCTTGCTAAAAACACATGTGACGAGCAGGACTAGGTTTCTCATTAGAATTTAAGGCCAGGCAGGTAAAGAAACATCAAAAAAACTCCCCCACTATTTTAGGGAAGATATTTGCAAGCTATCTCCCCATCTCCCTGTTCTGGGTTATTTTAAGTATGAGAACCGCAATGTTATTCATATGATAAAATGATGCAAAGTGCCTCACTACTAAAACGGGAATATCACTCACAAGCTAAATTTACTATAATAGGAAATAATTGGATTATGTGGAATTGAAATGATGCAAAAGAAAATATCAAATGCTTCACAAACTATCTATGCTTACTTCAATCCACAAAAGCTTTTAGTACAGTAACTAGAGAATACGAAGAAAAAAAACGGAGCAGGGACAGGGGGAAGTGGTCCATTTAAGCCACACACAAAAGAAAAATGGAGTCAAACAGCCTGCAAGGTAAGTTTCTAACAACTGACATGGATTACTTTTACCAGGGAATTGTGGGGTTTGTTTTTTGAAGACTTCTAACCATTTATTCTGAAATACCTTATTTCAGTAGTTGCGTTTTATTAGGAAATAGTATGTCAGATGAAAGATTCCATAAAAAACAACATCCAATTCTGTCCACGTAAGATATTATCAAACTAGATGAATTACTAACATAACCTGCATAAAGAATAACTCCAGATGATTTTGTTTCTGTTGAGAACTTCTGACATGGCAAATACTGGTGAGTAGGATACTAAGAGGTCACCACCCCTAACGCACACAACCTGCATTGTTTTCCAAATTGCACTTGTGCCGAGAAAGGAACACAGGTACCAGGTTATAGTCAGTATTTAAATGTCGCTGCAGCTCAGGATTTCTTTCAAGTATCAACCTCATGAAAAAGTGTTTTTCTTTCTGAACAAGAACGCAGGGCTTGAGGAGAACTCAGTGCTGCATCAGTGGTGCTGTCAGTGAATCCTGACCACTATGTATTGTGCCATATTATGTTTACTTCTATATGTAGTTATAACAGATGAAAGTTCTCACCACAGAAGTATTTACACTAGTAAGCCGTAAAAAAAGAAGTTTTCAGAGTTCAGTATTTAATCCCAGAATGGTTTGGGCTGGAAGGGACCTCAAAGCTCATCTAGTTCCACACCTTCCACTAACCCAGGTTGCTCAAACCCCTGTCTAACCTGGCCTTGAATACCGCCAGGTATGGGGCAGCCATACAAACACTCAAAAGGAAATAGATCCAAGGAATCCTAACGATACAGTCACACAACTTCTGAAGGAAGTATCATGTATTTCAGCAGTATTAAGAGCTGGCTGCCCTGTGAAACACTAGGGGGTTTTAAAATTCTTCAAGCTTAACAAAATATTTATTAAAATATTAGCCTTTTCAGTGTAAAATTTGCCCTTGAACTCGACATGAGAGATTATGTGATTCAACTTCGGGACAATTTTCAGGGAAGAAAAGATTTCAGAACTGAATCTAAAATAATCTCACTCTTGCACAGGGCCTCTTCATTCCTGTCTCACAAAAAGCGTGGAAAGAAGTCTGGTATAACTTTCTCACAGCACAGTGTTGTGGTCATCTCTCATGACCTCTTTTGCTCATTCTTTGAGAACTCTATATACTCTTACTTATTAATTATTCAGGACTGTTAGAACACTAGATTCTAGTTGAAAAACAGACCTCAGACTTACTATGCTGTATTTTAATGATATTCAGAACTGAACTTCATTATAATCCTTAATGCATATCAGATGCAATCATCTACAGAAGAAGTCTTCAATACCCTCTAATTCTTGTGGCATTATTTTAGGGAGCAGAGCAAAGCTATCATGAAACTACCTCCTAATCACTATGTTTAATCACAGAAATCAAGGACCTGAATTATAGTTAAGCAAAATAAAATTTATCCAATCCAGAACACTCCACAAATAGGAACCTGATGTAAATCACCATAGCAGGAAGTTTCTCAGCTTTCAGATGGGTTTTACATTTCACACAAATAGAGATTCTAATGAAGTCTACCTCTAATAAAGCTTTCTATAAAGAGAAAATGAAGATGCTGCAGCCTTGAAAGTCATAGTCAGAAATAAAACTGAGCTGCAAGTTAATACCTGGACATTTTCTGTAGCCTCAGGCAAGAAGAGATTAGGTTCTTCTTATCTAATGTAGATTACACCCACCATTCCAACAAGCAGCAGTAAGTTCATCTTACGAGCTCAGGAAGTTGTACATGTGTTCACACTTCAAGTTACTTTACTTTGGGAAAAGTGTAGCAAAAGATGCTAGGAAAAGGTACTTTGCATGATAATTTCAATTTATGAAGCTGGGAATTGTATACAATATTTCTCAGTCTCACAAAGGCAATGCAGAGGTTTACTAACAAAATGAAAAAGTGAATGAGACTGTGTAGAGAGCCCCCTATGCAAACCCGAAGAAGCAGCATCAGAGCTGGCACAACACATACAGCAGAATAAAAAGGCTCCTGCATCACTGATTGTGCAGCTGATTTGAACTGTTTGTAAAGAAAAAGCCTCTCAGTCACTATTAACATCCCATTAAGCAAGTTCCCTACCATTTCTTGTGCCTAAAACACATGAAAATATTGAAGCACAGCAACTTAAGAGTGCAACTGTAGCTCAAAAGACTTAGCTGCAACTTATCACTCTCCCCCACCCCAAACTTTGTTGAGGCAATGAAGACTCATGAAGATCAGAGACCTGCAAGGTAAGCTAGCATACTAAAACCCACCAACAAAGAGGAGATTTAACTGATTCAATACTAGCATCTCAAAACAGCTCATCTTCTTTAAATTAAAAAATTCAAGGACTTTCCTTCTCTAGACTGATATTGTTGCTGTCAGTATCAGCCAGGTCTCATCTCACCCGGGGCTTTTGTTCTGAGGGAAAAGTCCTGTGGACTAAAAGCACATCAGAGAGACTTGAAACCCTAATAGTACAAAGTAACAAGAACCCCAAAACAAACCTGAAAGTTTAAGCACTAAGTCTCCTTACAAGAAACACGGTATCAACACACACACACACACACACACTTCTTGAACTTGCTGAGTTTACCCTCCCTACTGAGACAAGGAAAACAGAAGAAAAACCTCACATAAAGATAAAAACGATGGAAACAGCAACATCAGGACTTTTTTTTTTCCTTTTTGAATTATCCAATGTAGAGTTCAACTACATTTCAGGAAAAGGTAAGTTTTAGAAGCTACCTGATTCAAAGACTAAGAGCTACCTACTGATTTACACTTAAAAATGAAGGACCAAAATGAAGATGTAATTTTGGTTAGTTCTGGCTCTAAGATTCCTTTTAACTACTGAACACATCATCTCTAAATTTTAAAGACAGGATTTGCTATTTGACTGAGGAAGTGCGTGTCAAAAAGTCTAAAGAGACCCTTCACTTTCAGGCAGGAAGTTCAGAGTATAGAAACCACGCCACAGATTTAAACCACAAAAGACATTTTATGGTATTTTATTTGCTGATGAAGATCCAGAAACAGAAACAGAAGGGATGAACTCCAGTTATTTCAGTATGACTAGCTGTGGAGATGCTTCTTCAGAACTTGTGAGCAGATGAAAACTAGATTTACCATAACTGCTTTGACTTCTGCATGGATATACACATACAGGTCATACTGTAGATGATGCAGTTTTGCACTGGTGTTATCCCCAAACGGAAAATTCCAGGCAAAACAATGTTATTAAAGACAGACAAAAGACTTTCCTTAGAGTGAATCAGATACCAGTAAGAAATTACATCTTGTCACAAACACCAAATACTAAATCCAGATAGAATGTAAAGGAACGATGACTGCTTTTTATCATTCAAACTAGGATATGAAAAACCTTTTGCCAAATATACCATGTTGGCTGGAGGATCATTTAGTGTATTACTCTATATTACATCCAGAAAATAGGAAAAACTTATCTACAAAATATCAGATCTTGGGTTAGCATCTTTCAGAGAGCTGGGTAGAGTCACCTTCACCAAAAGACATATGTAGGGCAGACAAACTTAGAAATCCTGGGAACATAATGCTCATCTAGACTTCAGACTGAAAACTTTACAGTCTTCCCAAGCACACTTTTCTACTGGATTTCGTGCATGTGACTGTGAAATGAAGAAGGAAGGAAGGACGGACAAGGGAACTGACAACACTGAAATGTGTTCAAAGGCCTCCTAACCAATCATGTCAAGGTGAGAATAATTAAGAAATCATGTGTTTAATAATGATCTACCCAAAGTGTTCTCAGGGATACATGAGTACAGACTCAGTACCCAGCCACTAGTCAAATCACCATTAATTTCTGAACAGAAATAAAGGGACATCAAGCTTTAACTGCATGCATTTTTTCAACAGATGTTTTTAGCATTATTAAAAGCCATCACTGTGTATGTTTTTATAGAAATGGGGACTGTTTACATGGGTTCTGGCATTAACTTCAGTGTGCAAATGCAAAACTGAAGACCTGATAGTGTTTTGTTCTAAGTGCCATTATTGGAAATGCCTTGCAGAGCAACAGGATTGACATGAAAACAACATACTGCTATGCTATAGCCTCTTTTCCATGTCTTGTTATTTTAAAAAAATAATTTTTATTTTAACATCAGTTAGTTTCCTACCAGTGTATTTTAGCAAATGCAAACTGTACTTGCTATGATCATCAAGATGGTAACACATCAGAACTTAACACAGGCGAAGAATACTGGTGCAGAATTAAGAGTACAGCACCTTTACTTCAAGAGAAAAAAGACAGTAATTGGGTTGAGGGGAAGCAAGAAGGTCAGTAACTAGGACACTCGATGCCATTTCCCCCATCCTCAAGCTCTTCGAAGATAATTCACTTTAAGATGAGTTACTCAAAGATGGCTCCCCAAGAACCTTATGCACCATGTATTCATGGGTTCAACTACCCCAAAAATCGTGTCGCTCAATAAAGACAGCTGGAAGAACTACAGCAAAACCTTAATAACTCCTATGTAATTTACGGGTTCCAATTTTATTTTCGAATCCTCTTTGGAAGGTAAGCCTAGAATTGATGTTTCAGACCAGTTTTAAGGGAAAATTTTAATCAGATAATAGAAATAAATTACATTAGTTCATTTCAGTGCAAACAAAACCACGTGTCACAAGTCTACAGAATTTTGTCCTTTCCATATATCAGTTTACCCCAGTATCTTTAATGCTCTAATTAACTTTAAAAGCAATCCTTAGCATTAAAGTCCTCAAATCTGTTTTGTTTTTGAATGTTTTTAAATATGATAATATCTGTAGGAATAACTATATACTGACACTGCATCCCTGAATTATAAGCTTGTTTATGAATACACAAGTGTAAATTGACAATTACATTTGATTTTTATTATTCTGTTTGATAACCTGAAGAATCCCCTACCATACTAAGTGAAGCTTTGTATCTAAACTACACTGTAAAATGCCTTCAACTTCGCAGCACTGATAATAATCAGAACACCTGAAGCATGATTTGTGAAAGCAGGAAAGAACATTCCTTAACCTGGTATTTGATGTAAACACTTTTTGTACATAATGAAATGTAGTTCTAATGGAGCGCCACCTGAATTTTAATTTGGAGATGACCAACACTGGAATGGCAATGGCATGGGTATTTACATCATCTGAAGGCTGTACTAAGCAAAAGTATTACAGGTCACACTCCTAAATATGTAAAAGCAGGATGTATGTGGCGAAGCAGAAAGGTGAGGTTGAGTTTCTTAAAAATTCCAAGCAACAAACTGAAAGCTAATATTCTTCACCAAGAAAGCTAATGAAGTGTTACCCTTACAGCTCTTTTAAGTAAGTCTTCTGATCCTATTTCACAGTAGTGCTTAGGGAACAAAACTAGATTAAACTTGCATATGTTGCAGAGACATCCTCCCACTCCCAATACTCAGGGGTTTGGGTATTATTTTTGTTCTGTTGTGGGGAATTTTTTTGGTGGGGGTGTTTTGGTTGCTTTGCTTTTCTGATTGTTTTTCTTATCTGACAGCAAAAACAAGGAATAATCTACCCTGTCCAATTTTATCCAGAGACACAAACTTTTAATCTTCTATGTAAGTTAGAAATATTTTGGAGTGTATTGTGGGTAAATAAACAGAAGAAAATATGTTCTTTATAGAGCTATTTTGCAAACTAAAAATTATATACTGAGATGTATAAGGTAAGAAATTAAAGCACAATTTTATTTGAGATCTAGTCATAACTGTAATGTTCAAGTAAGCAAGGTAACAGAAAGAAATGTATTACAAGTTCTGTTCTCTATGGCCCAAATTAAATGTTTTACTCCCACTTTCTGCAGAAGGTCATAAGAATATAGAAGAATTGGAGGGATTTTCATGATCTTGAAGACTCTACATGAAGGAAATCTGTTTCCTCTACGCTATTTAAATGAATAGTTAGTACAAAGCTGAAGGAGGGTACAGAATGTTTTTAGTGCAGAATGATTTCTCCTTTAAAGCACCAAGCAAAACTGTTTGGGTCATTCCAGAATAACAAGTGTGAATGATATAGCCTAGCAACCTGCTTGCCACCTCCTGCAAAGAATACTTCTCCTTTCATGCCTATGCACAGATTGTTAGAATATCATCACTGCAAATCACTGGAACCCAATGTCATCTTGAAGTAGTGGTGTTTAAAAGTAATGCATTAGTAAAACAAGAGAGCTTAAGAGTCAAGAGAAACAGGGAGAGCTCTAGTCCATAAATCACAATGTAGGTCCAAGTTAAAAGCACGATTTAAGAAATAAAAACACAAAAATCCACCTTAGCTTAGGAAAGCACTTAAAAAGCTCCCCCTTAAAACTGAAATTCCATGGTTTTATTGTATACCTTCTTTGCCGTGTATCTGCATGTCTACTACTCCCAATCTCATAGCAGTCTTTAATATATTCTATTATGGACCTTTGATATCTTCTGCAAGAAAGGAATGGTTGTCATGAACTGTTGTTATCCCTCAGTAAGATTGTGACAACAGAAGGAGAAAGCTCAAGGCCAGTGGAAAGGCACCAGAAGTCAGCATACACAGATGCGGGACAAAGAACTACTGAACTGAAGCTAGGATCATATGCATGTGCTATGCGTGATGGGACTGAAGTTACTTGTTTTCTCTACCTAACTGCTCTCCTCCTCTTAAGGACTGAGAAAAAGTAACTATCTTGCCTCTGAAGGAATTATAACGGAAGGCACTCCCATGAAAAGAATGGAATACTCTGCATGAAGATGTGTGTTCTGAACTGAAAGTGGTCAGAAAGATTAAGTTTTGCAGAAAGATAAATGTATTCCTGATGCAGAAACAGCTGCTTCTACTAACATTAGCAGTAGGAAAATGTCTTTATATCCACCTCCGTTGGTTAGAGCCTAAGTGGACAGTAAACAGAGTAAAGCCATTGTGAACTGCAGCCTATCAAATATTATAAAGCACCTATAGCAGCAGCCAAACAAAAACTTGTTTGGAAGATTTAAGACAAGGATGTAATACAAAACTTGTAGGCAAGCTGATACTTCTGTATTGTGAACACCTAGTTAAAAAAAGGTTTTGCCCCTCTTGAAATACCCCAATCAGTACTTTTGGTACACATACCTCGAAGAATTCTCTCCTCATGGCAACGTAGAAAGTCCCAGATTCTAACAGTGCCGTCGTCAGAGCATGTAGCAAATTTATTATCCGTGGGTGAGAAACTGTTACATGAAGACACACAGCAGGGGAAAGAAGTCAGCATTTAACAGATTATCTATGCTTCTCAGACAGGGCAAAATAATACTTAATGTGTTATACACCGAAGGATGCATTTGAACATAGGGGCTTTAAAGTGAATACAGTGCCTGCCAAATGACACTTCATTACAAGACATGAATTAAGCATAGGATTACTATTGCATTGCAGTCCCGTCAAAAGAGGAAAAATATTCCACAATTTATTCTTAGCACCTTCCTATCTATGACTGCACACTGTAGCACTTGCTCTGTAGGACGAGAAGCAACATCAGTACGATTTGGGAACTGACACCCTAGATTTGCACGTTGGGTAATACCATAAGTGACACTGCATAGAAGCACAAGAGAACAGTTCTTAGGGGGAAAAAAAAACACCCTCCTCTTCATCCACAGGTGCTTTGCAGCAGCGAACCAAAAATAAGGGAAAGCTGGTTACAGGAAAATGCTAGTTGGATTAACTGTTGGGAAAAAATGTATATAAAACAAGTGTACCACTTCTTGCCAAAGTAATTTGGAAAAAATCCCTCTCATTACACCCCATCAACACCATGAAAAGAATCCTACAGACATTGAAGCAGCTTCCAGATTGAACAGTCAATACTGCTTGATGAAAGTCACTGGAAAAGCAAGAGGTTATTTAGCGATGCGATTAGGGCCAGAACATCTCCAGCAACTGAGACACTCACTTCCTTTCTCGTGCAGTGAAAGACCAGGATGGAGCCCTTGCAAAATTCTGTATCTTTATAATCAGGAAAGGGCTTAAAATAGCAGAGAAATTCAGTGTATGGGCCATGACAGTCAGACAGTAACTGAATCCAATGTAAGCACGTCCCAAAACCAAACTCTGGCAGAAAATGCTGCACCCTAAAGAAAAATGGTGACTTTAATGGGTTTGTGGCAGTGAACCTTTACCACCAAGGGCCAGCACCTAAACCAAAGAAACACTGCTTTAACTTCATTTTGGATCTGCAGCTTCTCTTCAGGCTTACTTTAAAAACACTTCCGTATCTTACTAAAGATTATGTGCAGGTTTGCTTTAGAAACATCATTCTTTTACACCTTACTGATAGTATCACTTTAGATTCCATTTTTTTATATAGACATTTGCACAACTGAGGCATCAACACTGAACCAAGAGAATACCCTGCAGTCTTCTTTTCAATGGCTTGCTTACAGTTTCAAGCTTGAAGAACCCATTCAATATTAGCATTAGACTTCTGTATGTGGCAGTCTGCGTGGGTATTTAGTATTACTGGAAGTCTTGGCTTCACCAAGCCAAGCAGTTCTTCACTTTATTTAGTGTTTTATTATTTTGTGAGAACTATGCAGGTGTTTTATTTCTGAAGGCTTTATATTTTATTCAGTTAGATTATTAAAGACTGAATTCTTTATTTGGAATGAAATTGTCGTCTTACACAGTGCGTATAAAAAGGAATAACTGATACACATTGTCACCATATTAAAATGAAAAGAATACCAGTGCAAAATGCGGCAGACAAATACATCTCTAACATATTGCAGAGGCGGATACTGGGACAATACTAAGTCAGAAAGGTGCCAGCAAAACGGTGAGAATGTGGAAACAAAAGAAAATATTGTGTTTATGTGGTGCAGGAAGTTTCCCAGAATCTGACAGAACCCATGCATTTCTGCACCCAGAATACACTTAGAGAACAGTCTAATCATGGCAATAGGTACTACAGAAAATGGTATATTGTGTATAAACCTGGCCTCTCTAATCGCCTCCTTATGTGCCTGGAACATCTTGACGTTGTTCATGTTGGACTGCCAGTATTTCACATATCCCCCGTGATCTGCTGTCAGCATCCACATATCATTGTGTGACCAAGTCATAGCCCTTACAGGGCTGTCGTGAGCCTGTAAATTCAGAAACAAAACTTCTAGCAAACATGTTCAAATACTATCGGACCCACACAAACACAAAAGTTAGTAAAGTTCCCACTTAACAGCTGCAACAAAGAAATGAACACGACAATGATGATCTACTTAGATTCATGCTGTTACTGCAGGAAAAAATATCCCTTACTCTCTATACAATGGTCTCTTAAACAATACATGAAGAGTATTTGCATTGTGTTTCCAAAATGGCTCTATTTTATTTACAAATACTGACAGTATGCTCTTGAGAACAGTTAGTATAGCATATGAAGATGGAATGAGAAGCATTAAATGAACTGCCTTCAGCCATGGTCTGACATGGAATCAGAGCAGAATACAAACATAAAAGACCTATAAGGCTCAAATTACCACACTCAGACCAGATGAGCATGCTGAGCAGGGTGAAGATGCTTTACTAAAACATGCTCCTGAGATATCAGGAAATATACAGAAATCTTGGTAGATGAATTTACCTGTAATATCGTTTCAAAATTGAAAGTCAGTCCATTCCATAAAGTGAACTCTCCACTAGATGCGCCAGTGACCAAACGTCTCCCCTCAGGAGTCCACTGCAAAAGAAAAGTACAACTAAACTGTGCAAATATAACATTCAAATATTTCTCCACAATTCTACAAATAAATCATGAGCTTCTTCCAGGGAAACTGCAAAACTGCAATTTTCTTAATGATTTTCTAGACGATGTGAGACAGACAAAAATACAGAACTGTGCCAGAAGGCTTTCGATTTTAATAACAAGAGGGCAAAGCCCACTGTAAAAGCAATGGAAAAAAAAAAGAAGTAGTTGTAAAGAAACAACTTATGGGCACCAACACATTTCCAGCACAATATCCATACTAAACAATATTGCTGACATGGAAAAGTTAAAAGATGTCATAACAGTCAAAGAGCAGAGACCAAACTGCCTTTTCTTCTGAGAATCAAGGTATATTAGCCCCTCAAAATGGGGAGAAACAAAACTAAGTAGGAAGAGCACCTCAAAATCAAGTGAGGTAATTATTTTGTACTCAGACTTTCCAATTTCCTAAAACCATCCACAGAAAGACTAGACATAGAAGTAGTCAATACATTCCACATGCTGGTTTTATTTGTAAATGCTTTATCTGTTATCTTCTTTCTTGATTCAGTTAAGAATATCACTCTAATGTAAATAAAGACATTACAACTAAGTGAATTCAACAGTATACTCACCCTAACAACAAACACTGGGCATTTTACTTTATTAGTAGATGTCCGAACAAATTTTGTTGTTACAGCATTCATAGGGTTGTTCAGCATTCCTATAGGAGGGACCAACTGTGAGAGAACAAACGAAATATTTAGTAATAACATTTCTAACCAGACACTGCAAGAAGAGCATACACACTGAACACCCATTTCTGGAAAATCAAGTTTTTCATTCCCAGGGATATTATCAAAAGTGTTCAAAACCTGCATGATTTACCACCTCAAACATCCAGAACTAGCATCTTCGAGAGCAACTGTGCAAGCTTAATGTATTAAGAGAGTTGTTTGGGTTTTTTTCCAAAAATTAAAAGCCTATCCAATTTCAGGTTCTTTTCTGCCCTGGTTTCAAGCTGGGATAGAATTCGTTTTCTTCCCAGTAGCTGGCGCAGTGCTGTTGTATTAGTCTGGTTTTAGTCTGAAAACAATGTTGGTAACACACTGATGTTTTAGTTGTTGCTCAAGTAGCACCTACTCTGATCAAGGACTTCCCAGGCTCTCATGCTCTGCCAGTGAGAAGAGACACAAGAAGCCAGGAGGAAGCAGAGTCAGGACACCTGACCCAAACCTCAAAGGGATATTCCACACCACAGCACATTATGCTCAGTGTAGAAACGGGAGAGTTACTCAGGTGGCACAGATCACTGCTGCTCAGGGGCGGGTTGGGCATCAGTCACCAGGCGGTGAGCCATTTTATCATGACTCACTTGTCATTTTCTTGTGATTTATGCTTCCTTCTCCTTTTCATTAAAATTGTTATTACGGTTATTATTATATTTTACTTTTTTCCCCAGTAATTAAACTGCTCTTATCTCAATCCACTGTTTTACCTTTTTCTGATTCTCCTCCCCATACCGCAGGGGTAGCCAGGGAGAAGCAAGCAAACAGCTCACTGGCACTTATTTGCCAGCCAAGCAACATGTGTGACATGAATACCAACAGAACAAGCTAATGCAGAATCAAGATAACCTTCAAGTCTTTAGTGCCTCTTGTGAGCAAGAAAGATAATCTCAGCTGACAGACAGAATCTTTCAAATTTCCTGGAAAAATTTTATGCACATATCATCATGAAATAGAAACATTTTACTTACATCATTGTAATACCCTGCATCAGGCTGGATTGCTCGCATATCTCGCTGGTCTCTCTGCCATACTCTATTCTGGAAGACAAAAAAAAAAAATCCTAGTTAAACAACAGAAAATAAAGGAACACACTGACAGCTTAATCTGGAAATTCCAAAGCATTTCAAGGATTTTAAATTAACTCAGTTAAAAGACTTTGGTCTCAGGACACCTGTAGAATTTGTACAGCATAGACAACAGATTCAAGACTGCCTGAAGTCTTCACTTCATCAGACTAAAGCAGCTCTTTTAAAATTACAGCTTAACAATATGAAAAGAGCTGTCCCATGTAATAAGGCACACAACTGTAACAAATATGACTGGTTCTTTACTGCCCAGGCTAATAGGTACTCTAAAAGCTATCAAACTTTTCCAAAAACACTTTACATGAATTAAACATGAAATTATTTCAGCTTTGTGCTGTGCATTTTAACAATTTGGATCTGTGTACATATTAGCAACAAAAGCTAAAATTCTAGGTAAAACACTTCCAGCAGACACTACTACAGTTTGCTAGAATTTCTTAAGCCAAAAGCAAGTTATGTTTTTAACAGTATCGCATCAAGTTAAATCAGTCAAATTGAAGTCGGGACCAAATTGGGATTCTAGTGTATCCTAATTTTGTGTAAGGCAAAACACACAGATGCGATTTTTGGCTGTTTTTCACGAACAGAAGTTTAAGGGTGCCTATTTCTGCCACACACTAAAAAAAAAACTCCAACAAAAAGGACCTGAACTACTGTTTTATTGGGGGGAGGACATTTCTAAAACATAAGAGTATGTTTCAAATGTTTAGTGTCTAAACAGATCTTAGTAGGTATTTTATTATTAAGAAAACCTTCCAACTGTCAACACCTACAAGCTATAATCATGCACAAGCCACATAAGATCAATTTTATCATGTTCTTGCAATGTTGCTGTTGAGATTTCAACAATCCCTGTATGTACAGATTTGATTCTATTTCTTCTGAGCTAATATCCAGAAAATACTGATAGTATAATTGTACAGTAAATCTTGATCATATTTTCATATTTAAAAAAATAATACTACCCCATCAGGAACATTAAATAAGCATTTTTACAGGAACATTTATTCAACAAAACTTCATTTGAGGTTGCTCTTTAGCTATTAACTGTACAGAAAGGGACCTTCAGAGACCACAGTGCAAGTTTCAATGCTATGTAGCAGAATGATGAGAAAACATTTTTATGGTGCCCTGGTTTTGAAAGGGAAGGGGGTAACAGTTTATTTCCCATTTCAGGAAATTTCTCATTCAAAATAAAAATAAGAACAATTACTTTGTAGAATGAAGTTTTATGTTCACTGAGAAGTCAGAACATCACACATAATACTCAAGTGTGCTCCAAGTTGAAATTCCAAGACAGAATGTAAAAACTGGTGGATACAAACACGACAAATGCAGCTGTGTGCATGTGCAGTTTTATTACCAAGGACCAACTCCTTTTTATTCATACTCTACCAAATTTACAAGCATTTGTCATTTAGCTTGAAACTGCAGCAGTAGAACTTCCAGAATTCTAGACTGCTCTCTGGATACTGAAAAGCACAATTACAAATGTCAGGCAAGAAAACCTTTCCAAACAAAACCAGAAAATTAACTAACCTCCAAATACTTAATTACAGAGGGATTGTAGTCTATGGTCTTCCGGTTCACAGCTTTTCTCATCCGCTTTCCATCAAAAGTAAGCTGCTGCATTGCTTGCTGCTGTGCAAAATCAGGTCTTTTGTAGAACAACTGCCGAGGCGCCTGGTGCTGGAACCTCGGCATGTGGAAAAATCGGGGCGGAGAGCCAATTTCTGTGGCCATGGCTGTCTTGTTTCTGGAGGTCTGCAAAAAGTAAACCACTTGGTTACTTAACAACAATGATAAAAACCCCACATTAGTATCCCCACTACGTTTACAAGAGTGAGCAACAACCTCACGAAGAATTTTTTATTGGGAAGAAATACCTGCAGGTTCCTTGAATTATTCGTCCCCTGTGCCACGTAACAGTGACAATTAAAGTGGTGAAGTACCTTGTTCTCTAGCAAGAAGAATTCTGTTTTGAAACAGATCACTATAAAGTTTGCATCACCACCCCAAGCTAGAATTGTGTGGGAAAAGAATCCCTCAGTAAAAATAAGCACAAGTAAATGCAAGAAATGGTAAGATCATTCAACAGAATATATTTCACATTCAATACACACCATGAAACACCATATTAGTTACAAATTCATTTAAATATTAACAAGGAAAAAAGTTTTAAATGGCTGCCTCAAAGCCTTTTTCTAGGACCTGAAAATAAAATTATATTCCCTTTACATAATTCACAGTAAGCACAGCACGGATCACATTCTGCCTCTAGGTATACTTTCAATTACTTTACTGCAAAATAAATGGATTACGTACTTATCAAGGATTGGCAAATTTATCAAAGTTTGGTAACACCAAACATCACTTTCTCCCAACAAAACCCACTGAGGATGTTCAGAAAATATGTAGGGCTGGGGGGGGGGGGGGGGGGAATATTAAATTTTTTTTCTGACAGAGGGAATTGAGGCTAAATTAATTTTTCAGCCAGTAAAATCCTTTAATGAGATTACAGCAACCTCTTCACAACTGAAAACTATAACATACACTGTCTTTGAAGTACATACTAACTTCAAATTAAGCATTGCTACACTCTGAACCAGTGAAAATCTCAACCTTGATTTTCCAATTTTACTCCCTATTTTAGAAATAATTTTCAACTAAAACCTGCCACTGTCATGAAGGGAATGCAGAACTCCAAGCAACCCTCCTTTGTATAAAGGCTAAAGTGTTTATACGGAGTCAAAGTGCATTTAATAAAGATTAGAACTAGAACTGGTGGTTTGTTGGTTTGGGTTTTTTAGGTTGAAATGATCTGTTTCATTCATTAATGGACTTCCCTATTTCCTTCTAGCCTCAATATGAACGAGTTGGAAAGTGGGTTCAACTGCCAGTCTTAAATTTTATCTCTTCTTTTTTGACCCAAATAACTGAAAAACGTGCCATTTTTTTTAAACAGCAAAATAAAGCTTAGATGGAAGTACTAAACATAAAAGGGGTTTTGAAAGAAATGCATAGCTTGATTCTTACTAAGAGGTTCTTTGTAACTACAAGGAGCAGTTTGCATTTTAAATACCAGTCATGTTTCTGGCAAAGGGAAGGTATTAACCTTCACAGGCTTTGCAAACTTGGAAGTCACACACTCCTTTCCACTGGTAACTGAAAGTGCGTCAGACCAGCTACAAAAACAAGCTATCACACCTGGCTGTTAGCTACACAAACAATTCTGATGTACAAGGGAAAAACCAAACTAATGCCATTACAACTATTCTCCATTCAAGACAAACAAGTCCAAACTAAAACAGCATATTTCCTTACATAAGTAAGGAAATTTAAGACCTTTGGAAGGAGTTAATCTTTTATTAGACAAATTCTTGGTAACTGGAAAGAGACCAGCTTTCAAATAAACAAACCTTCATCTGAAAGGCTAGCTTGCCTGAAAGCTGCCTAATACTGGGTGGTCTATTAAGACACCATGTCTTCCTCCCAGTACCACCACATCCATAACGCCACTGTAACACCACAATTACTAAAACATTAAGCTCATCTGAAATAAGAAAAAGACATCAAAACTTTCTCATGAAGGAAGTATGTCAAGTACCCCTAACACTATTATCAGATTCTCTTGCAACTTGTCAGAAGGTAGCTAACTTGTACAGGAAGTTTCAGGTGTTAAATCTCAAAAGGCAAAATCCAAAGGATAGTAGTGCTTTTATATCACAAGATAAAGTAGCTTCTTCAAATGAGCAAAGCAAGCTCACATCAAACATGGAAGCTCATTAATGGCCTTTTTAATATAGTTTAAAAGCTTATTAATTACTCAGGGTTAAAAATAAGTGGGGGGGTGGAATTTCTAGTACTACTCTCTCCAAGTCCAGAGGAGGGCCATGAGGATGATCAGGGGACTGGAGCACCTCCCATATGAAGACAGGCTGAGGAAGTTGGGGCTGTTCAGCCTGGAGAAGAGAAGGCTGCGTGGAGACCTCATAGCAGCCTTCCAGTACCTGAAGGGGGCCTATAGGGATGCTGGGGAGGGACGCTTTGTCAGGGACTGTAGTGACAGGACAAGGCGTAATGGGTTAAAACTTAAACAGGGGAAGTTTAGATTGGATATAAGGAGGAGATTCTTTCCTGTGAGGGTGGTGAGGCACTGGAATGGGTTGCCCAGGGAGGTTGTGAGTGCTGCATCCCTGGTGCTGTTCAAGGCCAGGCTGGATGAAGCCTTGGGTGGTATGGTTTAGTGTGAGGTGTCCCTGCCTGTGGCAGGGGGGTTGGAACTAGATGATCTTGAGGTCCTCTCCAACCCTAACTATTCTATGATTCTATATACATTCCTATACCAACCAGTGCTTTAAATCAGAGGGAAAAAGATATTTTTTCAAAGCTACACATCTGTACTCTCTTACAGGCAATGCAAATATGTTTCAAGAACCCAGGCCAAGAATGCAAAGATAACTGCTGGAGCCTCCAAAACCACTTTGATCACCTGTATTTGCAAGAAAAAAACAAACCAAACAAAAACCAAACATAAAAATGCCTTTTTAGAGAAATACTTCAAAGCAATAATTTAATTCATTCTCATTTTTCAGAAAGCAAAATCTCCTGAAGAAAATTGTTCAATTACTAACAAGGGTGAATAAAGCATTAGCTATGATAAGGATAAATTTATCACAAGCAGTGTCTTTGATTCCCATAAACAATATTCACTTTACATGCAGTCAACAGCAGGAAAATCTATTGTTTAAAAGGTGACCAAAGGCATAAACACATTAATTAGACCCTTCCAAGTTCATGATTATGACAGGACAATACATTACATCACAGCTTCAACAACATGACAAGGGAGATGACACAGGATTAGGAAAACAAAGGGTTTATGTTCCAAAGTGTTTCTCCAGCTTTTTAGATCACAGCCTCTACCACAAAAAGCTTCCTACTTGCAGCTATAAATGCCTAAGTCAATTTGCATACATCATACATACACACATATATATATATCTATATATATACACACATATGAACAGATACATAAAAAAAGTCTATACACACAGATGGAAGTTTCCAAACAAGGAAGCTTTAGAAATGAAGGGCGGGGGGGGGGGGGGGGGGGGGGGGGAAGGGGGTGGTGGGTTTGTTCAGATTCATTTATCAGATGAACCTGGAACATTTATTTCCAAAGGTCTCTACTCCAGTCAGACAAATATATCCATTTAACATTTCAGTTACCAGTATCCTACTTCATCTTTTGTTGCGATAAACCAATGCCTCAACACATACACCTCATACCAACTTAAAGTACCTGATTCAGTGCATCTACAGCTAAAGCTCCTGTTGTATTGGGAGTATGAGTAGAAAAATGCAAACGAGTACTAGAGGACAACATATAATCCAGAGTAGTAACATCCAATTTCTTTTTTTAAGCAAAGTACCAAACTTACATTTTATTTGGAGTCCATCAACAAGGGTTCAAATGCGAGACTATTTTTTCCTTACCACACAATCAGAAGCAACAGCAAGATTTTTCCAACACCAGGTACAGGTCAGCTCTGCCACAAATATCGCTTTCAAAGCTGACTAGATTTCATACAGTTGGGGGTGGGGGGTGGGGTGGGGGATGTGTAAATTAAAGTATTTGGGATATACAGAGAATATATAATTAATTCACTGAGCAAAGACAGAGCCATCCAGTAACATTAGAAGATAAGTAACTGGGCCTAGTTTTCAGTTCAAATGACAAAAGACAGACTTAGGAAATCCAAACAAATTGCAGAATAAATGAAAGCACATCTGATGTGAAACTGAAGGCAGGATTAGGACCAGATGGACAAAAAAAGCCCAAAGACAAGTTAGAGTAAATGCAGTAGGAGTGGGAGCAATTACAGAAGCAAAAACACTGAGAAGCAACGTAAGTCGAGAAAGAGAAAGTAAATGAGAAACCTGAAAAATAGACACAGGTGAAAAAACAAGACAAATTAAAAAGAACTGAGTTGAGAGAGAACAGGACAGAAAAAACTACACAACAGATGTCAAGGAGCTTGTGATAGTACCAAAAATGTCCACTGCTGTTCCTTAACCATTAAACACACACATACCCAAGGGCAGCATAGTATCACAGAATAGGTGGATTGGTGGAGAGAAAATGAGTGGGATAATGCATTTAGTAACATTATTATTTTATCACCTTATTTGGGTGTAGCTGTTTCTTTGATATCAAAATGAGTATCTTGGTAAGTTCTGAAAATGTACAGATCTGGGCTTTCTTGCCCAAAATCATACAACCAAAGCAATTCACATATAACTTGACTAAATAGAGCAAATTAGACAATTAAAACCAAAATAAAACCACCGAAGTATCCTCCTACACTGTTTCAATCAGGTAAAGCTTGAAGAACAAGAGTATCATGGCTGCTATTAAATGTGTCACTTCTTACAGATAGTTCAATACTAAAAGAAAATACAAAAACTGATTTATGTATAATATTGACAAACTTTATGTGGTTTGTCCAAAAAAAGGTAACAATCACCATTAATAATGTGCACCAATATGAAACTAAAACACGCTTGCCAATTAAACTGAGGTGAAGCGACTTGTGTGCAACACAGTAATAACCTGAATGCATCAAAAGAAAAGTATGTTTCCAAATGCTAGAACAGAAGGCTGTCCTCCTGGGGAGTGCAAGCAGCCAGTGACTTTGCGAACCCTACACTACCCTTTAAACAGAACAAGCTGCAGCTTAAAAGACATTTCCCTGAAATGGCTACAGCAGCAAAGGAAAACAAACAACACCAGACAAGTGCTGAAAGTATCCTGAATCAGTATGTTACTCCTTTAAGTACATATTAGATAGTTAAAGCACACATAGGCTTTAAAGCAAGCACTTTTACAGTGTAGAATTAACAGCAAGTATTTACATTGAATAGCACATAGGAGTCTAAAACATGTTTCAGACATTCAGTAAAAAACTACAACAGAATGAAAACAACCACCTCAGCTTTCTGAGCCAGAAGTGTAAGAGAACACCACCATGCAAAGTTAGCATAACAAGTTTATTGTTCAATACATCACTAGAAAACACTTTCATTAGACAAGCACAGTTACATCAGCTACAAGGTATAGATACCACTTTAGTAATCTCTGAAAAGCTTCACCTCTGCATTTTTTTATTTGCAATTGAGAAAACCATAAGCACATCAGAAAAAAAAAACAAAAAACAAAAACCAAAACAATCAGACCAAACACATTAAAGTTCTTCTCTTCCCTCTTTTACACTATAAACACTGAGTTCCAGAAAATTCTCCTTTCCTTCCTCCTTGGAAAGAATGTGCATCTCTGCTCTGGAGACCAGCAGTGGATCCTTCCATGGTTTCCCCATCTTGAAACATTCTCAGTATTTTCAGGAAAGCTCTTCCTTGGTCTCATCACCAAGTCTTTTTGCTTACCCAAGACTCATATCTCTTCCCAGTGCAAGACAATTACACGAAAGGATATATTCCAGACAAATGTTCTGGTTTTGCCATCTTTGGAAAAACAACTGAACAACAAAAAAACACAAGCATGTACACACATCATTTCTCAGTTACATAGGAACAGAGCCAGCCATCCTGGTTAAGTGCTGAAGAGAGTGACAGGCTATTAAGCATTTCTTGAAAGCATAAAATCATCAGGTTGATGGTTACATAGAGAAAGGGTTCTTCATTTTTGCAAACCAAGCACCCTCAAGGAAATGGTCTTCCAAATATTTTAAACAGCCTAAATTAGGTATTTCCAAATTAATCCCTCTCTTAGGAAATTAACCTGAGTGAAAGATTAGCTTTGAAAGTGTTTCTGCATCTCCTTTGCTTCATTCACTGAAACAAATGTGCTTACAATCTAGAAGGATCAGAAACTCAAGTTACCAGCACTGTAAAAAGAGCAGTAGCAGCAGCAACCTTCCACTGCATTGTTCTGAAGATACACCTGAAATCTGCTGAAACTAATTTGTGTGTATGCCAGTGAATTAATCTCTCACAGAAGTGACTTTCTTTCTGTTCTATCCAAATGTTATCCTTTTTCTGAAAAGATTAATCGTAAGTTTCCTTCACAGCACATGAGAAGATTCCACTCTGAAAAGACAGAAGCATTATGGAATAGGAAAAATTATGCCAATCTGCAGATCTTGTGAAGAATTTATTAATTTGACCAATTCCTTGAATTGCTTTGTGTTTCCTATTGTATTTGACAAATATTTAATCATATCACCTGAATTACAAAAATTGTACATCTGTGAGGCACTCAAAAATCTTCATTTCACAAGTATTTTTTTATAAAGTCTTCTTTTTTTTCTTGTTTTTTTTTTTTGGGGGGGGGGGAATGGTTGGGTTTTTTTTTTTTTTAACATAGAACAAACTCGGTCCAAAGAGAATGCTATAGACTTTTGCTGATCTACAGTTCTATAACTGCACTGTATCTTAGTTATGAAAGATAATGGCGGCATTAAGCAGGAAAATAAAATTAGTTTCAAAAAGCCCCATACATTCTCATCTTCAAAGTTACTTTGTGACTCATCTTTACTCACTAAACTCTCACTAAAGACTGGATAAGGTTCTTGTCCTTTTAAGTATTTAAAAAGTCTATTCCCACATTTGAATTACAAAAGGCATGGCAACAGCATGTACTTTTCTGCATTTTTATATGTAGATCTCAAGATTTTCTAGAAGACATGCAAACACAACTGTGGTAAATTTAAGCCTAAGAAACACAAGACCATTCTTACAATCTGAGAACAGACTCAATTATCCACAGGTGCTGGAGGTCTTACACCAAATCACAAAACTCAAGACAAAAAATACAGACCTGTATTATACAGGACTGCCATTAAGCAACATTACTGGTCTCTGCAGCATGCAGATTTCCTTCTACACTGTACTCCCAATATACATTAGTATCCATTCTCTATTGTGTTCTATTTATGACCAAATTTTTCCTAGAAAGGGGGTTCTGACCATGCAAAGAGGGGAGGGAAGGATTTGGCAGCTTTCCCCATTCCAGTTGTTCTATTTCAATAGAAAACAAAAAATAAAATTAACATCACCTATGTGTTCATTAAAAACACTGAAAGATACTTAAGTTAATCATTCATTAAGTCAAAATAAACTACTCTGCCCAAAAGGTTCCTTTTAGGTGACCTCTTCTTACTTGGAGACATTCCAAAGATTTTTGTTTCACACACAGCCCATAATCTACTACACAAGCATGATCAAGGACCTAAAAATGCAGTAGTATTTCCCCCCCCCTTTAACTTCATACACACACAATACAGAGTTCGAAAGGATAGAAGATACAACACAACTAACATATCAAGAAAACAGCCATCTTTCAGTGAGCAAGACCTGGCAAAATGTCATTATTTTGATGCAGTCTTTGATTCAAAGGGCTTATCATCTGCAGGAAGAAACTCTGAAGTTTCACACACACACAATGCCTAAGAACCTCTGAAATAGTACAGAAAGCATACAGACAAATGAAGACATCTAAAGGCCCAAGGGAGAATGGGCTATCAAGGGGACAAAACAACTTCTAACAGCCAGTCTAAGAGTATCAGCTTACGGAACAATCTTAAACAGCTCAGTCTGCTTAGCTGCATGCACGTAAGATATACGCATGTTTAACACTTTCTGGATTTTGAATTTCTAGTGCTACACAAATAGCTAATAATCATATAAATCTCAAACATTTCCCATTTTATGCTCAAACTAAACCCTTGACTCATTTCAAAGTACACATTTACAGATGCAAGATGCTTATGCATATCATAAAAAAGTCAAAATAGAATCATAGAATCATAGAATAGTTAGGGTTCGAAAGGACCTCAAGATCATCTAGTTCCAACCCCCCCTGCCACAGGCAGGGAGGGACACCTCACACTAAACTATCCCACCCAAGGCTTCATCCAACCTGGCCTTGAATACCGCCAGGGATGGAGCACTCACAACCTCCCTGGGCAACCCATTCCAGTGCCTCACCACCCTCACAGGAAAGAATTTCCTCCTTACATCCAATCTAAACTTCCCCTGTTTAAGTTTTAACCCATTACCCCTTGTCCTGTCACTACAGTCCCTGACGAAGAGTCGCTCCCCAGCATCCCTATAGGCCCCCTTCAGGTACTGGAAGGCTGCTATGAGGTTTCCACGCAGCCTTCTCTTTCCAGGCTGAACAGCCCAAACTTCCTCAGCCTATCTTCATATGGGAGGTGCTCCAGTCCCCTGATCATCCTCGTGGCCCTCCTCTGGACTTGTTCCAACAGTTCCATGTCCTTTTTATGTTGAGGACACCAGAACTGCACACAATACTCCAGGTGAGGTCTCACAAGAGCAGAGTAGAGGGGCAGGATCACCTCCTTCGACCTGCTGGTCACGCTCCTTTTGATGCGGCTCAGGATACGGTTGGCTTTCTGGGCTGCGAGCGCACACTGCCAGCCCATGTTCATTTTCTCATCGACCAGCACCCCCAAGTCCTTCTCTGCAGGGCCGCTCTGAATCTCTTCTTCGCCCAGTCTGTAGCCGTGCCTGGGATTGCTCCGACCTAGGTGCAGGACCTTGCACTTGTCATGGTTGAACTTCATAAGGTTGGCATCAGCCCACCTCACAAGCATGTCAAGGTCCCTCTGGATGGCACCCCTTCCCTTCAGCATATCAACCGGACCACACAGCTTGGTGTCATCGACAAACTTGCTGAGGGTGCACTCAATCCCACAAATACACAAATACTTTCACAGGACTCAAAACACATCTGGCTTTGCCACTATGGCCACAATACAGTCTAGAATGATTCTCTTTCTGCACCTCACAAATGCAATCTGTACAGCAAGTTACCTGAGGTGTACTTCAAAACATGCACAGAAGTAATCAATTGCAATATGAGGATGTTCAGACGACTGCAACTAAACCTCAGTTATCATAACAGATGCACAGGATTTAGTCTGCCGTCACAATTTCAGTATTACAAATTTGATAGTTTTGCTTCAAGTTAAAGTTTACTCACAGTTTAATAATAATATTCTTCCTCTGTGCAAACTACCAGTATATTCACTTATCTTGACTCCTGTTAGGAGTTGTCAAGACCTGCATTTAGATTATATCCAAACTTTTACTACTGTGAATATCTATGATGATAGCAATTCACTGTAACTGGCTGAAATACATACAGATTGATTTTTATACAGAAGTGATTTATGATGCTGCCTTACCTTGGAGCTACCTGTTTGGAAACAAAACTTGAAGGCTAGCTTTAAATCATGTAACACAGCATGACAAATACTAGAAAATAACAAAGACAGCTGAAAGGCAAAAAAGGCTTCTCATGTTTCCTGATCCTAAATATCAAGATATTCTTCAGCTGGTTATTGTATCAAGACCTGCTGAACCAGCACTAAGCTTGAAAAAAAACCAAAAAACCTGAAACCAACAGCTCAATCTGCTTGCAATGCTCTTCCTAATTTGTAAGGAGAACATATTGTTTGGTTCATATTCAACTTTGCTTTCACTGGAACTGTCAGGTCCTACTGACTGTTATTTAGCCAGTCACTCCGTAGCTTGTACAAATCTGCAGGCTATGCCTGCAAATGGAAAACTGAATGTCTCCTTGCCAATCCTCAGAACATTTCTGCTGAGCCATTCCTCGAGTATATTAAGGTCCCTCTTGACTTAAGTGTTACTGGTCAAGTACATAACCCCCCAAATCAACCCCCCCAAATCACAAGACTATCATATTTCCTCCTCAGCTTCAGACTGAACTGGAGATTTACTGGATTCTAGAGACAATTATTTAAGTCCTGTTTGGAAAAAATACAGACACATTGCTTTCATTTGTCTGTATTTGGCTCCTGGGAGAAAATAACACCTTATAAGACTCAAGTTCTCATTTGCATAAAACACACCAACAGCAGAGAAGGGAAGACTAGAAAGACTACAGCAGTCAGCAGGGCAACTTAAGCAGGGAAATGAAGTACCTTGGTTTCAGAAACAACCTACAGAAATTCTGATGATAAAGAGAACAAAGTCCATAGAATCTAACAGTTTGATTCGCTTCACACTGTGGAACAAAAGCATACATTTTAATATATTAAATAAATTTAATATATTGAGTATCTGAGTCCCTAAGAGTTGCAAATTCAATGCTACCAAGAAAATACCAAAGCTCTTTTCACTAGGACTTAGGAATTATTAAAAGTTGTATTTTTTTATAAAGAACTCACCTTTATAACCTTTGTTTACTGAATGCTTAAGAAACCTATCTAGAACTCTTACAACTTTCATATAAAAGCAAATACTGAAAGCATCAAAAGAAAATAATTAGGAAAATTTCTACTTCGTGACTCAAAGAATGTTTTTGGGTTTTTTGTATTTTGTTTCGGTTGGTGGGTTTGCCTCCCACCCCCTTAAACATCACGTAGGGCAGTCTTCTTCCAAAGCAATGGTTTGCCTTACCAAGTTCTGGGTTAAATAAAGGTAGTGTCTTAAGTTTCTGTAACTAAGAAACTGGAGTCCAGAATGTGGAGCAGAGGAAGGAAAATAGCGCTTTGTGATAATGTGAAGAAAATGTGCCTTTATATGGTGAGAAGTGTAAGAAGGTAAAAAACCAACCCCACAACTAAAAGCAATGTTTTTCAGTAGTTACTAACAATACTTTGAAGATTATTTTTCTACTTGTCTCTCCAAAAAGAGGTTTTATACTACAGTAGAACACTTAAAAAGAACTTATTTTTATTTAATTGCGTATTTAATGTTATAAGCCATTCACCACCCATGTCTACAGCCTAATGCACATGCAGAAATGGAAGCTCTGTGTGACAAAGCCACTCCATCTTCTGGACATATCAAGGTCATTTACATACTTCATGTAGTCAAGATAAGAAGATACCAAACACTTTTACAGACACACTGCAGAATAAATGCCCTGTAACATAGTACCCCACAGTATTTTCCTATCAATATCCAAGGAGATGGTTTCCCTCTCCCAAGGGTTTTTGATTCTTTCAATAAAAAGATGGAACAGACACATACTTCAAGATTTACCCAAGACAGATTTGTTATCCCCCCTCAAGCCAAAACTTAACGTTTTCAAGCAGTTAAATTAGCATATATTTACAGCAAAATATGCAAATTAATACCTACAGTTGCTATAGCCAGACATAGCTAAGACAGACACCCTTAAGCAAGAGAAGCAGGACGGGAGAGAACTATTCAAACTTGATCAAATCACACAATGCTAATAATCAAGCCTTATGAAATCTGCTAGAGAAATTCTAACCATCCTTAAATTAGCTATTCCCATTATTGACTTACTGGTCAGAGAAGTTTAAATAAAACCCAAATCCCATCAAACACACACCCAAAAATTATTCAAATAGTGAAATAAAACAGCACTTCTAGCTTACTTTGTCAAGTAAAGTTCTGACTCCAGATTATTTACATGGATAAAGAGAGATTCAAAAGTGTAGTTCTGCAGTACCTGCTCCACTTAAGACTGAAAGTCTATGTATACGTAAACTACTCTTTTGAGAAGAGTTTTGGTGTGGAAGATCAATGTATAATCCCTGTTTGCTAGTGGTTAGGCTAGAAACCTGTTAATCCAATAAGGAACAAACTTACAAGAGGAAAAAATAAACTGTTAGCTCTTGTAATTTTCAGTTTTCAGTGTCTATAGATCACTTAGGCAGTTCTAAAAGTTTTGTCAGAAACACACCTATTTTAAAATAGTCAATATAGAGATTCTTCTATATAAAGGAACTTCTAATACTAGAATAATTTCTAAACTGATGGCTGATGTATACACCACTTGCTCACACAACTAAAAATGAGTAAGAAATACACTTGCCTTTAACTGGAATCACACAGCTAGCTCCCCAAAAAATATGTTTTCTTGTATTCCCATGCCAATTACAAGCCATGCAAACACCTGTATATGATTATGAAGATCTATCTGTATATACATACACTGCCCAATGACCACATTTAAACTTCCTTAGTAAATTGCCTCTGCATTTAGCATTTAGTGCTGCTCAATAAAAGCGTATGTTCTTCTCTATCAATACATTTCTCAGTGAAGGAAATTCAAGTTCACATACATCAATCCCACAAAAAGCATTTCAAACAGCAAGGTTCAGTGTAAAATTTGCTGCAATTACAGGAAGAGTCAACCTCCCAATGAGAATTACAAGTCAGTAGAAATGCATGTCACCAGAGAGCTTCCGTTTTGAAAGCCAGAGTTCTCTAACGGCCTAAAATCCTTTGGCATTTCCTTCCTACTTCATATTGCCTGCATTCAGAATATCAGCAAGCTTTTCTAGCAAAAGCAGCACTTCAGTCAACAGTTACATGTCAGTATTTCATCTTAGTGTGCAGAAAGCTTGGCAGCTGTGGCTTATTACATTAGTCAAGAGTCTACAAAAGATATTATTAGAAATAGTTTGTTTATCAGGCTTAAATTTGCTGAGAAGACCAATATTTGCATTCACCAGTAGATGATTGCAAAACATGGTTTGATGACTGACTCAAGCACAAATTTAAGTCCAAACTCTGTAATTTAGGAACAGTGCAAATACTGCAGAATGAGTATATTATATTAATACCTGTTCAGTCTGCAGTCCTCCTACTTGCAAGTTTGAGTAATTTTTCTTCTAATACAATCATAAAATTTCACTAGTCTCTGCAAAGTGTAATGATTTGCTTACAAACATGTCCCAGTAGGAAGAACGGCATTTTCAAAGTGGCAATTTTTATAGGGGTTGAGGGAAGGAGGACAATGGTAGGAAGTGTGACTTGCTCACTGTGATCACACAATGTAACTGGCAATAGTTACTGAATGAGCTTCAGCATTATGGTCAGAGAATAGAGGACTCCTGAAATTAAGTTACATAACGACCTGAACCCAACCTAAAACTGCTGACATCAAAAAAGCAGTCCTGGCTAGACTCAAATTGTGTGTTCCTGTCCTACATAAACCCTCTTTAGAGCCAATACGAACATCTGGTGACCATACTGACCATCTCCCTAAGAAACAATTCTGTGTTGAGACCATTTTTTCTAGTGTTAGACAAAATCTAGAGCCCCTTCTAAGCCAAATGATCAGAAGCAGACAAAGCTACCACTTTGGGTTGCAATGGCAGTACTGCAAATTGTACACTGGACACTGTAGAGCTGCACTGTTACGCAGTACTCAAGCTGCAGTCAAGCACTTGCTTCAGCTGGAGGTGTGGCACTACTTATCCAATTCAAAGTGCAGGTCCTACTAGACTCAAATTTGAAGACTTGCATACAGCCAAAGTAAATTACAAATCATTGTACTGCCAAAACTTCAGAGTGAACACAAAAACTACACCAGGCCCATAAAACACTACAGACTCCTTATTACCCGGCTTCTGACATCCCCTTAAAGGACACACTAACCCATTCTTTTATATCATGTTTCTTTCAGATTTGGGAATATTATTTAAAGGACCCCTCAAATGTTTAAACAATGATTATTTCAAGGATCTGTGTGCTCACCTTGAAGCATATAAAACACATATACAGAACGATCAGTGTCAATGTATCTGCACTTTCAGTTGCAGAACTGCTCTCGGCCTATCCTGCCACACTGTCTGAGTCAGGGTACTCACTTTTGGGTAAAGTTACAAGTGAGCAAGTAATTCCAAGCTTCATGACCAACTACCTTTCGTTAAAACTCAGTACTAAGCAGACATGATGTTATACATTCAGAGATGTATTTTATAAAGAGCTGATATAGCTGCCATACTAAGAACAGTGCATACAGCCTCTCAACACATGGTTACAGTCAGTCATGAGTGCAGCATAAGACAATGCTATGGCAGAAACAGGTATTTCCATCATCTCCCCTTTCCCTAGCACTTCACCAGTCCCAGAAACAGCAATATAAGGCCAAAATAGAAAACTGAGCCAGATTAAAACCAACCAAATAACGTAACTCTGCTCACAGAAAGGGTACCCCTGTACAGTTGCCTGCACCACTGTATGAACTCAAGAACCAAGAGAAAACAAACCCATAATATTCTGCTGGCTGTTAATTACCTTGAAAATGACATTTTCAAAACTTGAAAAGTTAATAGTTTTTTTTGGGGTGCTTTTCTTTTTTTTTTTTTTTAATGAGTACATTTCATTTTATTGAAGACTAAATAGCAGCAATGAGCTCATGACAACCATATCAGCATTTTTAATAACAAAATTAACCAATAAAAAACAAACAGAAAGGGAGAAGTGTTCAGATTTAACATCAGTGTATGAGAAAAAAATCCTACTTAGAATGAAAAATTCAAGATAAGTTTCTAATGCCTTATTGAAAGAAAAGTATGTAACAAGGTTACTTGATGAAGTGTGTAAGTGCCCAGAGAGGAAGAGAGGTTTTCGTTTGTGTCTGAAGAAAATGAAAATTGCTTATATTGTTTTACATTCAATGTATGTCTAAGAACACTTCCATGTAGTTGTTGGAAACACCACTTAGGTACAACAAAGAAGTTTCATCAGGGTTAGTCAATGCAAAGTTTAATACTGTAGAGCAAGTCTTTCCTCCTGCAACTGAGAGAAGTTGCGATAAAAGCAACGACCAGTGAAATTGTTAAGAACAGAACCCCCAATTCCTGGTAAGAGCTCACAGCGACTTACTCAGCACAATCCATTGTTATCAGACATGATACATCTTTCAGCCTTTAAAGTAAATGGATTTTCTTTAAAGATTGAGTATCCTTAGTCCTTTTTATTTACATGGATTTTCAGCATTAAAGATTATCTCATATTACCGAAGTTGGCACTTATTCTTCCTGTTCAACAAGGTCTCTTAATGAACAAGGTTTGTTTTCCCTGAAGTGAAAAACAGGCACATAGCTTCCTAAATAAACAGGGGTTTGTTTACCATGGCCATTCTTACTACACAGAACCATACTTGATTTTATAATTTGCTGAAGAGGTAAAACAGGAATAATACCAGTTAGCTGAGTTTCAAATGAAATTTGAAAATCATGCACCTATCTACTCATAATCAAGAAGATAACAATCAACAGGACAGAAGTTACACCCATCTTCAAGAGCGCACAAGGTTTAACGAGCTCTCCCTAACAGAAAAATGATGGTTTGGTGGTTTTGCCTTTTTTTAATTTAACACATCACCTAGGTTTCCTACCCATGTGATAATCATAGACTGATGAATCTCAACCAATGGAATGTGCCACCATATCATCATTAAAATCATCCACCCTTCCAGAATAAGCAAGTATCTGCTGCACATGGCTGCATCTACCCATAATAGCTAGGACTTCCCAAACTAGATCTTCAAGCAGTCATAACCCGATCTCCACTGAAACCCAAGGCAGACAGAAGCAAAGCAATGCAGACATAAAATAACAATTTAAATAACAGAAAAAGACAGGATTGACAGACTCGCGCGAAGACACAACCAGACAGCTATACAGGAGGCAGGCAAGAAACCTGCTCCCAGACCCAGCTTTCGCCGCCCCCTCAACTCTCCCGCACACCCCATCCCGTGGGTCCGGAGGCGCGGAGCTGGGCCCTGCGCAGACAAGGCCTGGGCCCCGCCACTCCCAAGGGTGCCGCAGTCCGGGCAACCCCGTACCCTCACTACTGCATCTATGCCCGGCCGCTGGCGGGCCGCGCCGGGGCTCGGCCTCTTCGCGAGCCTGGCCGCTTCGCTTCTGGGCCGCGGCCTAAAAATGGCGGAGGCAGCGGCGCTTCCCAACCGCCTCCCCGCCGCGCCCGCGGCGCAGCGCCGAGCCGCACTCACCGTCCTGCCGCTCTCTCGCCCGCCAGCTCCGCGCCCTGCCGCCTCGCCACCCGCCTCGTCCCGCCGGGCCTCGGAAACTGCCGCCACCGCGCCGCCACCTCACGAGCCCCCACCACGGCCGACCGCCATCTTCCTTCCCCACCAGCGGCCGGGCGGCGCACGCACCCTGACGTCACCACGCTCGACGGCCGTGAAAGACAGCGCTCAAGGTACCGCGGCCGGAAGAAAGGCAGGTGGTGGCGCGAATCGCTGCGCGCATGCGCAAGGGGCGCGGTCTCAGTGTCACTCGGGGGTCTGTAAAGGAGACCGGGGCTATAAGGCGCGCAGGGCCGCCGCGCCTGCAGCCGCTCCAGAGCCGGTAGTACCGCTTCCTGAGCGCATCGGTCTCGCCTACATGCATAGCTCTGTGCTCCTGTGTTGCTGCGTGCTCATGCACCACAGGTTCACCAAACAGGCAGGTGCTACACGGAGGTGCAACATGGATGTCTTCCCTATTAACCCCTCTGGGGTTTCAAAGCACAGCAGTTAAGAACAACTAATGCTAAGGCTCGTAATCATCTATTTGAGGGGGATGGTGCAAGTCTCTTGAGATCACTTTTGGATCACTAAGTCTGTTACACTCCTCATTGGGAGACTCGTGTTAGGTTTCAGAGGTACCAATGAGAAGTAACACTCCCAATTGCATTTATTACATCCTTTTACCCAGAAGCGTAGATAGAGAGATGCAGAATCAGAATCACAGAAAGGTTGGAAAGGACCTTAAAGCTCATCCAGTTCCAACGCCCTGCCATGGGCAGGGACACGTTCCACTAGAGCAGGTTGCTCCAAGCCCCTGTGTCCAACCTGGCCTTGAACACTGCCAGGGATGGGGCAGCCACAGCTTCTCTGGGCACCCTGTGCCAGCGCCTCAGCACCCTCACAGGGAAGAGCTTCTGCCTAAGAGCTCATCTCAATCTCCCCTCTGTCAGGTTAAAGCCATTCCCCCTTGTCCTGTCCCTACAGGCCATTGTCCAAAGCCCCTCTCCAGATTTCTTATCTGCCCCTTTAGGCACTGGAGCTGCTCCAAGGTCTCCCCTTCAGGAGCCTTCTCTTCTCCAGGCTGACCCAGCCCAGCTCGCTGAGCCTGGCTCCAGAGCACAGCCTCTCCAGCCCTCGCAGCATCTCCATGGGATCCTCTGGACTGCCTCCAACAGCTCCACATCCCTCCTGCATTAGCATATCATCCATGTCCCTCTCCTGTCCATGACACCCAGTGCCACACCACACAAACACAGTATTTGTGAGCATTCCACCATGTCAGTATTAAAACGGGAGGCCCTCTAAAGAACATCTAGGGCACTGTGCTGTTTCAAGGCTAAACAATATTGCAATGTTATCGTCTGAACCATTTGTACCTGAAACTGCTCAGTTTGTTCTCCCAAATCGTCCAGCTTAATGTAAAATGGTCCATTGTCCACACACAGCACTCCCTCCACCCACTGTTGTACCTCTACAGGCACAGCAGCCTCCTCTCTGTATTATGGTTGTTTTCTGGGAGGTGGAGACAGACCTATTGTTTTTCATGAAACAGAAATGTAAAAGTTTAACAATCTTGTATTGTGTTCTGACTACTGTTAAAATATTTAACTTTGTAATTAAAAGGTTAATGTTGTTAAAATTCTAAATAAAAGTATCTAAAGTTTTGCTTGTAATAGGATGCACTGTGTCGTTAATGAGCTGGGGAAGGGGACGCTGCACAAAGCACACACCATCCATGTATTATGGTGGTTACAATTTGGCCAGCAGGGAACTGGGAAGAGAGGGGAGGTGGGGGGCATCAGTGGGAATGGCCAGACAGTGCCCTGCATGATGTGTGCTGCTGCTGAGGGGTGGGCAGGAGCAGCGTGGGGTCACACTGACCGTGAGCACTCCTGAACCAGTGAGCCTGCACCACACAAAGCTCTCGCCTGTGCTTGCACAGAATCGGGGCTGTAAACTAAAGCAATCCTAACAACCGGTGCTAGTTAGGATGCACTTCTGGAGGTGCAGTAACACACAGAACACATCTGTGCTGCAAGTGTTTAAACTGGCAAGGTGAGAACCAAAACTACCGGTGTTCATGCAGCCACCTACAGGCTCACCTGACGTGGCAATGACAGTTCATTAAGAACCATTGTTCTCTCTGAACGTCTCAGTTAAAACCCCAGTGTGATACTGGAGGAGCTATACTCGTTTCACATGAGATGCACAACCCAGTCATAACAAATTACTGCCATGGGACATAGTAGAAATTATGAACTTCAGTGTCAAAACCACCTTTAGCAAAGCAAAATCCTTCATTGTCGCAGCTGAATAAACTGCTCTTCAGGTTGCAGAATGCCACTGTGCACACTGTTCAACAGTCACCCTCATCCCTACAGAGCCAAAGGCAGTCTAGATTCATCTGCTAACACTGTAAACCGAGAAGAATGGAACAGAAAAGAGAATGTTTCAGCATAGCAAAAATCAATGGAATGAGATGCTGATGTGTTCTGTTAGAGCCATGACTCTCATTGCTTGAATTCTTCCAGTTTGTTTTTATCACTACAATGGAAGGGGAAAAAAAAAGGAAGGGGAAAGAAGACCACCACATTAAGGGAAATTCACTTATACTTTACCTTCTATTTGTCATCACTCACTGATTTCCCCCTCATCCCCACCGTCCCCTTTATTAAATGAACACAGTATATTTGAAAGTATTTTTCTTGTTTGAAAAACCAACACAATCAGCAGAATTAGGGGAGACTACAAAAATGAATAGACAAAGTCCTCGAAGGCAGAAAATGAGCACTTTTCCACCTACGAATCCTATTCTAGTAACTGTATGTGCTACAGTATTAAGTAAAACAGTTCAGAAATGAGTTGATGATTGAACTGAAGCTGACTGAAGTTTCTCATCTAAATTCTGTCTAAAACCCACATTTGTACCATGTTCTTTCTTGTAGCTTCAGAAGAGGAGGACCCTCAAGACATGAGGGCTGAGGACCCAGGGGGAGAGATGGCTTTCCTGGACCTGAAGATTTTGGGCCAGACGATGCTTTTGACTCTCCAGATGAAAACTCAAGAGGAAGGGACCATGGTGTTCGGGGCCGAGGTCGTGGTGCTCTGAGAGGTGAGTGGAACATTCTTCCATACTGAAATGCAAGGATAAGGAAGCAAAGACACTTCTTGGGCAAATTACGGTATTGTCATGAATCCAATGTCTCCTGTCCACTGCATCTCTTACTGCGCAGGAGGCCGGAAGGGTTTTCTTCCTGCTCAAGATGAATTTCCACGCTTTGAAGGAGGGCGGAAACCAGAATCCTGGAATGGAAACAGGATTGGCAAAAATGTGTGAGGTTTGTTTCAGGTAACTGTAGACTTCTACGATATCACCAATTACCAAAATAGTTTTAAAAATCACCTCTTCTTCCTGTACCTCATATGCTTGTTATCAGTGGTTTACTATAAGAAAACCAAGACAGAGTTCTGAGAACACCATGACTATCACTGTTCTAATTTGTTTAAGTAAATTACTCATAAAGTAACCTGCAACAAACCTGGATTCTTTAACTGGGATAACTGAATGTGCATTAGCTCCTAACAAGACAGGGGTCTTTTCCTACATCAGTCAACTTCTGCTAGCTGCAGCGCTGTAGCTGGCTTTGTTTTGTCCTCTCCACCCTTGTTCCTCACCTTCTTTTACCTGCTTGGTTTTGTGAAGAGCTGGAATTTTTTTTAAGTGATACGAGGCATGGAGCACCTCCACAGATTTCAGTTCACCTCCAGACAGAAACCTGTTTCTATGTGTACAGTTTGTCAGAAGATTTACGTTGGTTTTGTATGAATACAGAACGTAATTTGTGCAAAAATTAACATGAAATCAACCCAGTGTGTGATTCTTTACTCACCTATTACTATAAGGAGGGCTGTCTTTAGGCAGACTTGGGTATCAGACGGAGCAACAGAACTGCCTCCTGAAACCTCAACTGTCTGAAATACTCATAGCTGGATGATTCCTAGGGGTTTGGTTTATGATGCACAGAGAGCTTTATTTTCACCTTCAGCCACAGCTGTCTACTGATTACAAGTGGTGCTGACGTTAACATTCCGAAACATGGGAAACCAGCACTGCTTGCTAGTCTGCCATCCCGAACGAGAAAAACATGGAGCACTGCTTAGAAAAAGCTGTCACAGACACAGTGTGAGTTACAGCCTGGACTACCAGCAAGACAGACATCATGACAGATATTGTCATTCTGTGCTTCAGCTTGGCAAGCCAAACATCTTTGTTCGAAACAGCATCTGGTTATAAAAACTGAGGAAGACACTTTGGCAGATTGATTAAACTTAACAAAATTTAATTAAGTTTTGAAATATTCCACAATCATAGAATAGGCACAAGATGTTTAAGAATATGGAAAATGAGCTGGCTTTTGTGTAAAATCTTAGAGGGTGACAGCATGGCAGGGGAGACACAAGTGTCCCAGTCCATGGTACTGTGACCACTGTTGCTGGGAAACAGGTAAGATTACTTAATGGGAATATACTGCTGTACTCTTTGGGTCAAGTTCTTTTACCAGAACATGGAAACCTGATCCTGTACCTGCTAGTTTACAGCTCCGCCTTCTCTAGGATTTGTTGTTACTGCTGTTAGGAATAAATTCATTGTCGATTCTACAGCTTTGAAGTTGTAAAAATGAGAGAACCAACTTAATGCTATTCAGACAGCTCGGATCTACATTTTTATGGAAAAAGATTGACTATTAGTGGAGTGCCTGTGTTGAAATTTGGTAAACAAGTGGTTTTATTAAAGTGATCTCTGTACATTTAGGTACCCCCATTCAACAATTTCAGTTTAATTCGGAGTATCAGGTGAATACACTAAACTCTAAGTAGTGATATCAGGTAAATACTGCAGTGTTTAGCTTTATTTTGTATATGAGGCACATATACTCAGTGAGATACTCAGTGAGATACTCAGGCTCCGAGCAGGTCAGGCCTGGTATTCCCCTTTACATGCAGTAGTGCAGTACACAGCCCAGACTGAAGCACCAAGCTCCCAGCAGGGACTGTCAGCCTGAATTCAGCACCTTCTTAAGGCTGCTTAGCTTCTGCATTGAAACTGAGCTGTGCTGGCTGACACAAGTTCTAATTACCAGCAAGGCTTACTTCTGAAGGTCATGCTGTGACAAGTAAGCAATTCCTGCCTAAGCTGACGTATCGAAATACACATATCTATAAATTAAGTTCTAAGAGCTGAAGCTAGCCTTGTACAGCCCAAGTGTTACAGCAGCTGTAAGGCAGCTGGTAAGATTAGTACCTGCCATCCCGTCACTGTCCTGCACCAAGACCACCCCTACAGTTATGGCAGTCTTTGTGACCCACAGCACAGGAAAGGTTGTTCCACTGACTGGATGGTATTTTAAAGAATGGGGTTTTAGAGAGGAACGCAGTGTAGCGGAAACTGTATTCATATTCCCCACTGGTCTGATGTGGCCGATGAACGCACCACTCGGCAGCTGAAGTGTGTTCAGAGTGTAGGGGTCAGCACAATAATGAGTTAATAGCAGTTAACCATTCTGAACGTTGACCCCGACACTTGACCAGATTTCACTAAGCTGTCCCCACATTCCAACGTCAGCCGGCCCTGCGGCCTCAGCTGTAAGACACTTGCTTTCCGTATCACGGGCAGGTCAATCCTTACGTTTCACTGGCTCCGTAATCTCACTCACGTTTTGAAGCAGGCTGCAGCCGCCACACGGTCCTAGACTGGAGGCAGGGAAGTGGGATGCTGACAGCTCCTACCCGAGCTAGAGAGCCTCCAGACCACGGCTATGGAGCTGCCTTTGCAGTAAGGCAGAATCCCGCGCCCAGCTGGCACCAAGCCCGTCACACCTGAGCACAGACGACGCCCTCAGAGTCCCCGGTGCCGCCCGCGGGTGCCAGCCGCTGTTCTTCTGGTCGAGGAACTGGCGAGGGAAGCCCAGCAGCAAGGCCGAGGAGCTGAAGGGAGCGGCGTGCAGACGGCGCCATCCTCATCCCCGCCCCGCCGAGCGCGAGCCTCCGTGCCTCCGCCCGAGTCCCGCCGGGCTGCGCCGCGGGGCTCACACCGGCAGCGCTTTGCCCCCGCGCCGCACCGCAGCGCACAGGAGGCCGCCGAGGCGGCGGAGGCCGGCGGCGCCCCCGGGCAGCGCGGCCAGGAGCGCGGCGGCGGCGGCGCCCAGCTGGGCCGCGGCGCCCATCGCCGTCAGGAGGGTGCTGCGCAGCCCCAGCGCCGCGTAGAGGGTGCCGCCGAGGGCGCCGAGGTAGAGCAGGGAGCCGCGGCTGGGCTCCCGCAGCAGGCGGGCGGGCCCGCGCAGCAGGGCGGCGGCGCCCAGGGCGCAGAGCGAGCCGAGCGACCAGAGCAGCGCGAACTTGCGGGCGCGGAGCAGCAGCAGCGGCACGTACAGCGCGGCCAGCCCGAAGCACAGCGCGGCCAGCAGCAGGCACAGCCCGCTCCCCGCCAGCCGCTGCCAGCGCGACAGCCCCGGCAGGCACGGGTCCGCCTCGGCGCCCCACGGCCAGCCCGAGCCCGGCCCGGCCGCCGCGGGGGAGGCACCGCCGCCCGGCGGCCATGGGCTCCGCGGGCCCAGCCAGGCGCCCAGGCCGCCGCTCCCCGCTGCCTCCTCCTGCGAGCAGCCGGCGGGCGGCGGCGCGGGGCCCGCGCTGGCGGCGGCCTTCGACTGCGCCAGGTACTCCTGCAGCTGCCGGCCCAGGTCCGCCATGGCGGGGCCCGGCGCCGCTCCACGGCGCTAGAGCGAGCGGCCCGCCCGCCCCGCCGCCATCTTGCCGAGCAGCCGCATCCGGGTTACCGGGGCGGCGCGCGTGCTCGGAGGGCTGAGGCGGCGGGGGCGCTGCCGGCGGGTCCCGCCGCGCGGGCCGCGGGCCTTGGGGCGGAGGTGTCCGGCAGGAGGAGCGGCGGGGCCTGCCGGGCTGGGCTGCGGGGAGAGCCCTCAGCCGCTCCGCATGGAGCCGCTGGAAGGGCTTGGCAGCTGTGAGCTGCAGCGCCTCGTGGCTGCCTCAGCAGCGAAGAAGATGGCGTCACGTTCGAAACGTAGTGAGAGGAAGGGGGTATCCGAGGCTGATGGAGCTCACAGGGAGCTCTGCGGGACGTAGCAGCCGTGGTGGCCAAGCGCTGCCCGAGGTTGGCACCTGGAGTCTCCTCGCCGCTGTCCCAAGGTCTCTGCCTCTCTGAGGGAGAGCTGCAAGAGCAGAGACGTTGCATGAAGGAACCACCACAGCGGGGCTGGAGATGTCGAGAATGGCCAAGAGCTTGTCTCGTACCCCGTGTGCTCGGCCAAACCTGCCACCTCATCGGCTGTTGATGAGTAACGTTAGCTACTCTTCTGTCCTCGACCAACCCTTCCACCAAAATGAGAACGTCTAATTCAGTTCTTCACCCTGCTTTACAAAGTAATAAAAACATCAAATGCTAATTTAACCTTTATGACTCTAAATGTTCACTGCAGGGCTGAAAAAATGGGATGTTTTTGACACAGGAAACAGCAGTTTCCATCATCGGTGTGCAGCACTATCCATAGCAATGGTGAGTCATGGTGTATTCAGGTGCCTCACAAGACACAGATAAAGTGAAATCACTGTTGGCCAGGAGCTGCCTGCCCCATTTGGTGGCTTACTTTACCATTGGTACATGGATACAAGTCAGAGGGCATAACGCTAAGTGCTCAGGACAAAGTGCTGTGTGACAATGCGTCTGCCTTCTTCCTCCGGGCTCACAGTAGCACCCGAGGCGGTTACTGTCGGGCGGCACGAAGCAGCGGTGGGGCAGCGCCGTGCCCCGGGGTTGCCGGCTCCCTGCCGCTCCCGAACTTTCCCTTTACAGGGAAGGTATGTGCGGGGCCAGGAGGGCTGCCCTGAGTCACCAGCAGGGCTGAAAAAATGTTTGGACACTGGAAACAGCCAGCACAGAGTGCAACATCATCAGTGTGCAGCACTATCCATAAGCAATGGTGAGTCACAGTGTATTAAGGTGCCTTACAAGACGCAGATAAAGTCTGAAATTACTGTTGGGCAGAAGTTGCCTGCCCCATTTGGGGGATCACTTTACCTTTGGTACATTGATACAAGTCAGAGGGCATAACACTCTCTTAAGTGCTCAGAACAAAGTTTAATGGTTGGCAAGAAGAGATTGGATCACAGAATGGTTTGTGCTGGAAGGGAGCTTACAGCTCATCCAGTTCCAATCCCCTGCCATGGGCAGGGACACCTTCCACTAGAGCAGGTTGTTCCAACCCCGAGTCCAACCTGGCCTTGAACAGTGCCAGGCATGGGGCAGCCACAGCTTCTCTGAGCACCCTGTGCCAGCGCCTCAGCACTCTCACAGGGAAGACCTGCCTAATTCCGGGTTGGGGGTGTTGTGTCATAAAAATGACTTCTCATGCAGACTGTGTATTTAAAAGATGAAAATGTCTTAAAGCTGCTATAATAGCAACATTTTACAGGGCAAACTGAGTTACAATGGGAAAGAGTATCAAAAGGGGCCACTGGGGTTTATAAAATAAAGATTCGCCATGCCTCCTTGCTTTTGTATTTAATTAGATCTTTGTTCTTTAGTTATAATTATTCTGATCCAGTTAAAATTACTGTGGTTAATTAGAAAAGCATGCCTGGTTTTTTGGCTTGCAGGAGACATAATGCCAGTAAAGCACAGAAATAAATGCTATTTTGAGGTAAAGTATTTCAGCTGATGTAACCCATCCAGCTGTCATGAAATAAATGAACCAGCTTGGCCTTCCAACAAAGCAGCAACATTAAATTTCTAGGAAGAGGTGAAATAATCCCATCTTTCTCTCCCTTCTGCGACAGCAGTGAAACTCTTGCTTATCACCATAAGTACTGCCTTAACACACCTGTCTTCCTTTCTGTCCCAGCTTTCCTGCAAAAGTGTCCTTCTTCCAAGTGTGGTGGTACAGTAACTAAAGATTTGAGAGGGCTGAGTAAGAATTTTATCCTGACTAAAAGCTAACAGTCTTTTGATGGTTGCCAACTCCCACTTCTGAGCTAAGGTAACCCTGAGTGTGCCACTCCCACAGGCTCCACCACCAAGAGCCATTACTTCACAGTGTCGTGTCATTTTCTGTTTGTTAGGATTGTGGCCATTAGAAGCTACTGAAGGAGTCCAGCCCTGCCAGGGTGGAGACCTGGCTTTCTTAGTATCAAAATTATTGTTTTTCCTCACCTTTTTCTTTTCTGAAACAGAATATATGTTGGGTCCCTACCATCACTTGGCAAAGAACAGGAAAGCAAACAGGGAGATGCTGCCCAAACGTTCTCTCACTATGATCATAGTTAATAATGCCTCTTACACACTTGGAGTCCTCAGATCTCCAACACAGATTAGTAATCACATGATATGTTTAACAAAAAGGGTCCTCATTAATAAAATGATAATATGCACCCAGTGTTTACGAACCACATAGTCTTAATTAGAAATATCTTTTAATTTACACTAAACAATAATAGGAAATTACTGAAGCTGTAAAAGTCCAGTGCACTGATCAAACAATAAAAAAAGAAACCATCACAGAAATTGATGCCACCCATCACCAAGCCTTCTGAGAGTCGAGGACAAGTTTCTCCATCTCTTCACCAAAAAAAACATTCACATCTGCATTTCTTCTAAAGAAAACAGACTCGCACTGAAAATTTCCAAATCAGGGAGAGGGATTTGGAAGAAACAAATACTTGAGCCACTGGGAAAAGGCTTTTCAGGTTCTTTGGCTCTCACAATGCAGGCACCCTTGCCAACACACGTGAAACAAACCAAAAGGATGACATTGATATCCAGTCTGAATGCACCTATGGATGACACAGCACTGGAATACCCTGTATCCACAACTCCCCTCACTCAGCCAGGAGCAAGACTGGTCCAGAGGGCTAGGACACAGTCCAAGTTCCCAGGTTTTCCTGTTCAGATAAAGGGGTTGAGTGTTAACCTTAATACTGGAAGCTGCGTTTAGTCTGAATGTCATCAAGAATCTGCTGTAATTCCTCATCTTCAAACCGGCCCTCCAGGCTGCAAGATGAAAACAATGAGGATACATTAAAGATTTTAGAAGTAATCTTGTCCACTACATTAATTTCAGACAGCCATAATTCTGTCCCATCAGTCTCAACAGCATCATCCACCCACCTGTACGGTACCACCAGGACCCACCTACAATGTTACTGTACAAATACCACTCTAACGCCTATGCAGTGCCTCCTCTCTAAGTGACAGAACTCCATTCTGCCCAGAACCTTCTGCTGAGTGATTTCAAAACATTTCATCAAAAAGGCAAGGCAGGTGCAGGTTTAAACAGACTCTAAATTAAGTCATTGTAGCCACATGCTCATAAATCCAATTTCGCTATGAAATCTTCAGTGTGTGAGGAAGAAACTGTAATTCAGCTGAATGTTCTGTTCCCTCCTCTATCTCAGGCCATGAGGTAACAAATGAAACAGGAAGAAATTACTGCTTGTACATCATCCACAAAGTTCATAGGAGCACTGTCATTTGCTCCAATGGAAGAAAAAAAAACCCCACAAAACAAAAACCCAACAAACACAACCACAGCTTGGTGGGCTAAAACCCCCCATTTAAGCTGTTTACACTTAATCTAGTAAACATTGTCTGAAGTGCATTAGGGACACTTACAAACAGTGCCTCATGGTCATATCAATGGGCAGGTGAAGAAAGACCAAGACCAGAAGTGTTTCCATCAACACAGCTGGACAGGGAGGACATCTGCCCATAGCTGGCTTTAGATCATGGAAAAAGTACCAAGCAGTCTTTTTATGATACATAAACACTTACCTAGGAATCAAAGCTTTTGCCTCCTCAGCTGTCTCTGGACACAAGTTAGCCAAACATGCCAATTCAAATTTATGGAGCTTTTTCTGGAGCAGCAAACTGTAAGGAAAGACAACAACTTGGTGAAATTAAAAGAAAGAAAGAAATAGAAAAGGGCATACACTAAACCAAATAGCTCTATTTCCTTCATTCTGCTTTTGGCACTGAAGCCAATGTTTTTTTCCAGAGGAGAGACTCATTACATAATTGCATAGATTAAAAAAACAGTCACATCTGTTCACTTCCCCTCTGTCACTACAAAGTCCACAAAATCCTCCTGTTTAACGCAACCAGCTGTCATATAAACACTGGAAACAAAGCTGTTCTGGAGGCTTGGTCTAGACAAAGCACAGCCCTCCATGACGAACTATGATCAAATTCCTGCCCTCTTCAGAAAGACAAGATGCAGAATTATAGTACAAATCAAGAAACACCACTGAACTGTACTTTCCTAAAGCAGCATCAATATACTTCAATACACAGCAAATTCTCCAGTATACTGTTACACCCTAACTTGTCCACTCACCTACGCACGCTGGCAATGGTTTCCCGGTTTTTGAAGCGGCTGAAGCGTGCTGTGTAGTTCAAGGTCTTCATGAAGACTTCTGAAAGCTCCTGCTCATCTTCTGCACTCTCGTTCTGTTGCTTACGATGCTCAAGCAGCATATGTACTTCTGAATTTAGAAGAGTTTCCGCAGTTTCAAATTCTACATTTGAATGAGTGAACACCCGCAGGAAAGAAAAAGGCAAAGCACGGATGAAAAAGTCCATTTACAGAGGTTTTGTGTGTTTGGCTTTGGGCAATAAGTAAATGAACAGTGTTTCAGGGTAATTGTGCAAGCCCTTCCAGCTGTGATTGGGCAGCAATACTGAAAATGCTGGTAAAAATGACACCACTTTGAGTAACAGTCCAATGTGTTTGTCTTTTTGACCATTTTACATTTGCAGCCAGAACCTTCTGATTTGTCACAGTTTTGCAATGCTTTTTTTCTTTCACCCACTTTTGGCAGAACTTAAGTGAAATATGACTTGTTTTAGAGAAAAATAGTTACAACTGTAGTACCCAAAATATTGAGAAGTGACGCCTGCGACCTTTGGAAGCCTCTGAATCCTAAAAGTAAATATGGATGCTGCTGAATGTATGAAAAAAGGGCTTCATTTACCTGAAATGTTAACTGACCTGCTGAAATTCTATCATCAGAAAAAAAGTTGTAACCCATCTTAACAATTCCCCCTTCCCCCCCCCCCCTTTTTAGTTAACTCTCTTTTGTTCGTTATTGCTGTATTTACTGCTATGACAAGGTCTTTCAACACCAGCAGTATGAGCTGTTCAGAGCATCAGCATCCCGGGATGCCCTTCAGCACTGTTTTATAAAAGCAATCAGATACAGGGCAAGGGTAGAAAAGGACTGGGGACCTTTCTTTCATACAGAGTGGTACAGTAATTTGGGCTGCACATGGGTAAGCTATAGATGTTAATGTAAAACATCCACAAAACCTGTCTTTCAGGACTATGCTTTTGTTCATAACTAAAAACCAATGCAGCACGATGCCATTTTCTTTTTCCTTCTCCACATCCAGAACCGCTCTTGAGGTGTAAACACAGCTCCAGAATTTATACTAAGTAGTTTTCTGAAAAGCATACACAGCCTATTAGTGCCCCTAGTTACAACACAGGATCTGGGCAGCTGGTTTCCTAAGACATGGCACTGTTCTTATGTCAAGAAACATCGATGAAAAAGTAATGGTTATATAAAAAAAAAACAAGAGTCTTTTTGCTACACCCTGATAGGGGTTTTGTTTTAGTTCCTGTATGCACACACAGCAGTCCACATAAGAACAGATGTATCTTAGCAGATCACAGGGTCCTTCTTAATCCCAGACTGGTTTGGGTTGGAAGGGACCTTAAAGCTCATCCAGTTCCAACCCCTGCCACGGGCACGGACACCTTCCACTAGAGCAGCTTGCTCCAAGCCCCTGTGTCCAGCCTGGCCTTGAGCACCGCCAGGGATGGGGCAGCCACAGCTTCTCTGGGCACCCTGTGCCAGCGCCTCAGCACCCTCACAGGGAAGAGCTTCTGCCTAAGAGCTCTTCTCAGTCTCCCCTGTTCTGGCAGGTTAAAGCCATCCTCCTTGTCCTGTCCCTACAGGCCCTTGTCCAAAGCCCCCCCACGTTTCCTGTAGCCCCTTAGGCACTGGGAGATGCTCTAAGGCCGGCGCGGCGGGGAGGGGAGCGCTCCTCCCCTCAGGGAAGCGAAGCGCAGCGCGGGCTCCTCACGCCGCCCGCCCGCCCGCCCTCAGCCCCTCGCCGGCCGCTCTCGGCCAGCCCACGGCGCGTACCTTTGGGGAAGACGAGCTGCGAGGCATCCTCCTCCACGTCCGCCGCCCGCGGGTCCCCGCCGCCCGCCGCCATGGCCTCCGCCGCACCGGAAGCGTCGCCACCCGCCAGGGGGAGCCGCTGCCTCGGAGCCGCCCGGCGCTGACAGGAGGCGGGGCGGGCCGGGGCGGGCCTGGGCGGGAGGGAGGGAGGGAGGAGCGGTGCCGGCGGGCGCTGAGCACGGTCAGAGCGCGCAGGCTGTGTGTGAGGGAGCTGCCCCGCACCGCGGCGTTCACGCGAGCGAACGCGGAGAAGGCTCCTGCTGCTCGGTCCGTCAGGAGATAGATGAAGAGCTCCAAACTGTGCCGGTCCCGCTCATCGGACTGCGCAGCAGCAGGTGGATCTTCACCGGGCTGGCTTCACACCACTGGTGAATCGCAGAGGTACAGCCCGCTCCCTTCGGCGGCCAGGGCATCCTCCAGCCAGGCAGCAGACCGTGACCTGAGGAAGAGTGTTAACTGGCTGTGCCAGGATTTCTGTCTCGCTCCCTGTGGTTACTATGCCTCAGTCTGTATGGATATCATAAATCATGCACTTTGAGAAGGAAGCTGCTTTTACAGGCTGTCCAGGAGCAATTTCCAGACCCCTGAAAGTCATAGGCAAGCTGAACATGATGGCAGCTCTCCCAACACTATCTCATTGGAACTGTGCAGGCAAAATGACTTATGAAGTAGTATTTTCCCTGGAGAGCTCACATGTAAGTGCCAAACCAGCCTAAGACTCCTCAAGTCATCATCTTATCAGACCTTACCATGTCATCCTGCACCCTTAAAGAAAGGTAAAAATAGACTGTTGGGAGATTTATGATGAAACCACCCCTGTTATCGTCAACTTGCATCTGTGCCTAGGTGAATCGTTTCCTGCATGCTGGGAAAAGGAATGCATTAAACATAAACTGTAAGAACGTGAGAGGATCAAGTAACAGATCTTTAACATTTGTTACCTGGATAAATGAGCATGGCAGGAAAACTGACTGAAATCTGGTTTGCCAAATGGTACAAGCAGAAAGACATTCAGGAACATGGAATGAAAATATCTCAGGGAACATCTGGCAAGTTAAACAAATTAAATTAGGTTTACAGGAAAGCAAGGAAGTTTGTGCCAGACTGATGGGAGTAGCATTTGAAATCACTTGGAATCCTCATGGCTTCCCACTCCATCTACTTAGAACCTCATGATTCTCAGAGCAACAGGTAGTTTGCAGAAGTTACTAATTTCATCTTTCTTGTTTTGTGGGTGTGTCATGTGTCGTCCCCCCCATCCCCCCCCGATTTGTTCTACTTAAGTATACAAAACCAAACACAACTAAGAGAAAGGCAGATACTTGCAAGAGTTTGTAAGTACAACTGAAGAAGCTAGCATGAAAGGTAAAGGTTCATTATCACCAATAGGTTTGGTTAAGGTCTTGAGAGTCAAACAAGAGACAAATAAGAGCATTCCGACTTTAATAATAGCCCCCTGAACCTAAAAAACACAGTAAATATTGTTCAGCTACTACAAAAAGCTAAACTTAACAGAGTGCCTGACTTTTCCTGTGTTATTTTTAAAATGCACTGGCTTCCTCCTCACTAATAATGACTGTTCCAGCATTTATCGATTTGATTGCAAAATGTGCATAAAGAAGGAAGATGAGCTAGGTTAAAATAAAGTGAATGACTATAGGAAGATCCAGGCATATTTACAGGTTGTATCCTAAAATGAACTGATTAAAAAAATACTTGGCCAAATGTAATTTATCATGAAACAGCCTCTAGTATTTCATATTCCAGGATAAAAAGTACTGACTTGCTGGAGCCACATTATTAGGTATTGGATTGTTAGACAGACCTACTATGGTAATTTCTAGATTGCCATACTGTAAAAACAGACCCAGTAACAACTAAATGCTCCAACACGGTTGTTAAAAAAATAGCATGGATTGAAATTGATGAGATTAGGATATTGAAACCTTAATCTCTTTTCATTGTCATCAACGTCTCTAGCATGTGATAGGAGTAGATTCTTGGGGGAGGTAACATCACCAGCTCGGAACACAGTGTGCCATAATGGCACATGATGCATGCTTTTTCACCTGTGTTCTCAAATTGTAACTCTTCAGGTTTAGTTTTTCATACCATTTTACCTGTGTTTTACTCATTTTAAAAGTATCTATCCAAAACTTTAATGAGCATGTATGAGCAATACGAAATCATATTAATACTAGTAATAAAGCGATAATAAGCCTCTGAATGCAAAACTGGCTCCCGCACGATCTGTTAAGTTTTAAAATACATATATAATGACATCCAAACATACTATCAGCTGATTGCACAATATATAATTAATGTCAGAATTCATCTAGGAGTAGTCTAGCTGACTATAAAGAAGATAAAACCCCATGGTTCAATAATCTGGATATCTATATAACTAGTAGAGTTGCACACTTGTTTTAAGGAACATGGTAACAATAGTCTTTTCGGCTTTCCGTGTTTTGGGAGTGATCATCAAACATATTTGCAGGTCATCTTTTCCCAGACGGTAGCAAAAGTTTAGGAACTTTCCAATCCTACTTCTCTATCCCACTACTACAACTCAGTTTGAGAGCAATCCTCAAAATACATAGGTCAGTATAAATATTAATTTATTGAGTCATGAGGGTGTTAGTTTTAATCTTCGAGAAGTGGCATTTCTCACTCACAATAGGGTAGCTTATAATATAAATTTTGACCAAGAAAAGTGTATTTTTTTGTGTATGTTTAGAATAAAAATCCTCAAGTATTCTTCATTTGAAGTTATCTTGTAGAAATTTCTAACCTTCCCGTAATTAGTTTTTAGAAGGGAGTGAGTGCTAAATGGCCAATCCATGCTTCTTATTTCAAACAGAAGTGAAAAGAGAAGGAAGTGTTTTCTGGAGAATTATCCTGGTTTGTATTTAGTCTGGACTGAACTATTTCAGTGTGTAGTCATATGTATGCCCTTCTACCTGGCCTCATTGTCACTGTGAGCTGCTGAGTGTTACTGCAGTCACAGAAAGCAACATGCAATAAGGAACTTCTGATGAGACACTGCACAAAGACTTTACATCTGACCAAATCTGGTTTACATGAAACTAAACCAATCAAGTAAGGAAAAGCCATATGCCCTAAAAATACACAAGTAAGTCACTATTCTAGCCAGCAACAAAGCTGAGAGAATATACTTGATAAATTGCCTGGGCACATGACAACAGTGCAAGCTGATTATACCGTTAACTTCAGAATTTATAGTGAGTCACTTGGAAACCAATTTAGCCCCAGAGCCCTCCTCAGCCTGTTCCTCATATTACATAGGGGATTTACTTCCTAGCTGTACTAGTACCAGAAATGTATTTTCTGAAAATATGGTTTTGCTTTGTAGTTGCACTGAAGTCAATGAACCTCTCGGATATACTTAGGTCAAAACTATCCCCCCCTCCTTGGTTTGGTTGGGGGTTTTGATGGGTGTACCACCTGTTCTTGATTGATATCCAGGGCTGCCTTTCTCAAGAACCCACACAAGAAATGTAGGATCTTTATACATCTGCCATAGATAAAAAATGAACAATGACCTGAAAACGCATGAAAAAACAACCCCAAAAATTACACAAATCAATGGATCTTTTCCCAAACATGAAAATATTTAGCAAGGATCTAGAGAGATGGGCATTGCTTTTTCCTGTAATCAAATGTTGAAGTCATCTGAAGACTACAACCTGTGAAATGCAGATAATCTATTTTCATTAGTTCATTTTAAAATAGCAAAGAACAATTCTGGAAGTTTAAGCCAGGTTTCCAAATTCAAGGGTTTCAGTACAATACAGAACTCTGTATGTATGTGCTTTATTTATTTTCCCATCATGACAACTAACAGAGTTATTGTCAAGCAAGTATCATTTCAGGATATAAAGATACTTTGCTATGCCATTATTAATAAAACATATTTAATCTTTGTTTCTACATTTCCCTACTATTTTCCCTCAGTTTCTTCCAGTGAGCATGTCTCTTGACTGTTTTATGATTCCAGATAGCTGTTATCCCATTCCATCAACCCCCCTGGCTCTGAACATTTAATCTAATGTAGAGGTCTGGTATTCATACATGTAGTGTATTGTTCATCTTTTTAGATGAGAAAGATTTCACCTTATCCCCTATAAAGGCTCTCAGAAATCATATAAAGACGACAGTACAAATAGTCTTTATCCATTATGATTTATTCTCTACAATACTTCATTAGAGGATAGAGTTCAATTATTTACACTCAGAAGTTATTATATAGGTAGGAGGCAACCAAGTGTAATACAAAGAATTGGTCTGACATCTCTGCACTGAAGGTCAAAAGAGGTCTCCTGCTTTAAGGAAATAAATTAACCAAAAAAACCCCAACAAAACAACATGTAGTTTCCAGAATACAAACAGAAAACAGCACTAATAGTCAGTGGAGATTGCAGATGTTTGTTAATGTACTATGAAAACAAATCATTCTGTGCAAAGGTTAAAATGAACTCTTATATTCTCTTACAGATTTTTTTCTCTGATAAATTGTAGATATGTGATATTTTGACTATAAAACATTCCCAAACTGAAATAGCATCAGCTGAGATTGACTGTTGAACATTATGGAAAAAGAAAAAAGTAAAGAACCTCACAGTGGCAACATTCCAACACTGACAGACTCCAGTGATCAAAGACATTCTCCTGCAGTTACTGTAAAACAAAGACAATTCATAATTGCAGTGAGATTATTTCTCAGTTGTGGTTGTCATGAGAATAAGCCCTTCTAGACCAAAAGGCACTTGCTCCTAAGGATGAAATAAGTCCAGATCAACCAGTTAGCAGTTGCTTTGAGAAGGAGCAGTTTTAACCTGCAGTCCCAGCCAAATTACCGTGGAGAAATTCTTACATCAGCTGGTCACTGATCTTGGTCGCCTCCATCTCAAGACAACTCAAAGCACGTCTTGTTTCTAGCTCACCTCTTCCATCCTTATGCATAGCTGCCATGTAATGATCTAGAAATGGGATTATTTCCTGAGACCACATGTCCTTGTCATGCATTTTTCTTCTGAGCTAACTTAACTATTCACACACTTTTCGACTGATTTTACAGCTGGACCCTTACGGGACTAAAGCTGCGAGGGCCTGTTTCTGAGGCAGCAGGCCAGTGTTTCTGATTTGCCAACTTCTTTTCTCACTGCAACAAGACAAGAACACAGTACATATTTAGAGGCATTTTTGTTTTTGTTTTCTTAAACAGGCTGAGTGGGGAAATGGAAGTGGGAGAGGATAACACTTCCCCAGTCCCAGACCACCTAGCCCACTTCAGGCTTCAACCAACCAAGTCATTCGATCCTAAAATCCTGTTCTTAAAAATGACAGCTAACCCTCCCCACCCCACCCCTTAGATATCCCCTATTCAAATAAAATGAAATCAGGAAACACTATACACTCTTGAAGACACAGAAGAGGGCAAACATTGGAAAAAGAAACAATACTGTTGAAAAGCCTGGCACTATATGCCTGCATGACCAGTCTCACTGAGCGTGCTCAGGGGTGAAGTTTTAGCACCATTTTTTTGCTTGTTTTGTTTTAAACCTCTTAGAAATTAAATTCTAACATAGAACACTTGAACAGTAATGAGTGTAGCCCTATGTATCATACTGTTTGACAGCTGAAAGGTGAATGGCATGTCCAGAGCTGACCCCACCCTCGCCCATCACTACACGGCACCTGGGAGAGTAATTACAAACCACTCGAGTTTGTAACAAGACTGATTTATTCTCAGCAGCAGGAAATGAAGAAACAATCCCTTAATCTTCAATTGCTTTTCAACAACATCACAAGGGAAAAGTGGCAATTTATAAGGATGACCCAGTACAGGAGGAAAGCTGGGTCAATATTGCACCTTTATCCAGAATAGGACCCCCTCCTTTCCCTCACGTCTCTCTCCTCCAGCAGGAGAATATTACACCAATATGAAGCAAAACTGCACAATTCTGTGTGCTTCTCTAGGACCAGAAGGAGCAGCAGCATGCAGTTCTGAGCTTTCTACCAGCCCTATTCCCTGCCATGCCAGAAGAGAATTTCAGGCTTCAAACACCAGTCAGTTTTAAAAGCCATCATTACCACACGCATGAAAGCTTTAAAGACATATGCAACCAAACAGCCATTACTCTTGCTATGCACTTGTTTTTTCTTTCCCGATCACTGTTGACCATACAGAAACTTGGAAAACAAAACAAAGCCCCCACAAATTACATTTGGACATCCATCACTGAGTTCGTGACATCCGTCAATGACACTGCAGAATAACAACTGGATAACTTCACTCTTCCTTTTAGGAGAAAGTATTTCTTGTAATCATCAATGATGGGAGAAGAAACAAGGGACGCATACGAGTTTTACACACTCTGGGTAATATGGGTTTCCCCACTCATTGCCTTAATGTGGTAATGACTAAACTGTGTAAGACAGTAACTTACCAGTTAAACTACACAGCTCTTCTCTATAGGCCTGCTATAAACTGGAATACTCGCAGTTCTCAAAGGTCAGTAGTCACACCAGAGAAAGTGGCTGTCCTATCAAAAGGAAGGTCCCCGAGACTTTAGCTTAAGTTAAACAGATTTCAGTCACTAGTCTCACTTGTGTGACTATAGTCAATGCCCTCCCCATCCCTCATCCAATCAGGCTCTGTTACAAATGTTTGGGCACAACACTTGGTTGCAACAGAGCAGACTGTCCAGGGACACCCAAGTAACTCATCCTATGCACACACAGCATGTGCCATGCTGCTCTCTTACAGGCCTAACAGCATTCTGTTTCATAGCAGGCTGCATTACAAAGCACTGTCTAAACAAACCCAGAAAACTGTAAACCAAGAGGATTTCTAGAAACCCATCCCTCAGTGGGATCTGATAATTAAAGCCTTCTTATTTAAATAATGAATTCATCTGCAATACCATTCAAAGGCTTTTCACATCTTTAAGTGTTTTCTGTCTGTGAGGATGGGGTGCTATCCAGATGTTCAACCCTCCCCAGTATCATTATGTCCGCCTGTGATGTGTGGGGACTGCAATCAGCTCTCAGTACACAACAGATACAAGAGATTTAAAAAAACTTAAAAAGAACCTAAAAAAATGTTTTGTTGGACTCCGTTGCCCAGACTGCCAGGGGAATGATCCTACTTGATCTGGGGGGCTTCCATAACAAACAACTCAAGATTCCAGAGTGTCGGTAATACACAAGAACGCATCAGTCCGAAGTGGCACTTTCACTCCTAGAGGTCTTCTGCACCTCACGACAGTTCATAGGCATGGAGCCCCAATCCAACTGAACCCCCATTCAGAGGGAAGGCTGAGATAAGGCTTGGGCCCCTGAAGTTCTGTCATGCTCTCAACGTCCCCCCAGGTCAGCTGGAAGGCAGACTTGGCAACGGAAGCTAGCATCATAAAATGGTGCAGTAATAGAAGTAACTGGACCAGGAAGAGGAGGCATCTGCCCCAATGATGTCGTAGCTGTTGGCAGCAACTGGGGAGTGGGACTGGTCATGCAGCCGTGTGTCAGGAGTAATGATTGTAAAGGGGGGGGGCATGAAGAGTGCCATTCTGGAAACAATGCTGACGCGACGCCATGTATTCTGCATAACTGATTGTCACCTTCTCACTGCGGTACCTATGGGAACAGCACAAGAAAAAATAACGTAAACAGACTAAGCAATATGAAGGGACTAGGCATAAAAACATTCATCCCAGATCACCTTTTAGCTCACGGCCAGTAGCAACCAAGAGGAATCCTACTAACTTCATAAATTACTTGATTTTGTTTTATATTGCCTCATACAGCAGTCTGAATAAGCCTGAATTAGCTTCACGGTCCCAAAAGTTGAGCCCTATTCAAGGCGATCATAATTAAGGAGACTCCTGAAGCAGTACACAGGAAACAAATGATCCATTTGTATTCCTTTTATCCACTTGCTGTGGAAAAAAAGGGACACAAAAAGTTTTCTGGGAATAGACTCAGTTTCAACGACTAAACAACCAGTATTTCACTATTACTGACTTTTGTGGTTATCTCACATTTGAAAAGCTAGTAACGAAAATGGTTGGGTAAAGGGGAGTCACGTGTATGTGACTTGGTCCATGTTGTACAGTCAGAATTACAAAATCTGAAGTCCCTTCTGAGAGACCAGAGGTTTCCAAGTGCTTCAAAAGCATGGAACTTCAGAGTGGTCGTAAACTGCATTAAGTCCATGTTACACCAGATTTGAACGGAAACCTTCATCCTGTCCTCTCCTGTTAAAAAAACCCCAAACCCTGCATAACCACTTCATTTCTCCAGAGGTAAGGAACGACCTGATAAATTAATGGTTCTATACAAAACCAGAATGTCCCAATTTTTACTAACATAAAGGGAGCTGAAACCAATAGGACAGCTGCAGGGTACAGAAAAGCGAGCAAATTCTGAAAACTAGCCAAATGAGTGTGGTTGGGTTTCAAGACAGCTGTCGCCTCCAAATAGCTACAACATCTACACATGAGCACACTGAGAAAGGGAAGTCCATTGTAAAGATAGATAAAAATCAATCTTTTTCACTTTCAAAGGTTCTTTTGATCTTTCATGTGGATGGTAACATTAAAACCACTGGCATTTCTCTTAGAAAATGACAAGTTCAATCCTGGGCAGACTGCACATATCACACTTCATTCCATATAGATTTTATGCCTAACATGTGGCATTTATGATTTTGTCTTTCAAACCACATCCCTCAGCTGAAAGAGGCTCAAAGACTTACATCAAGCACAAATGATTTAAATTACACACAAAACACTATGAAGCAAAATTAAAAGGCAACAAATGTATCGACTTACCTGGTAAGTTTAATCGTTTTCCTAAAATCATTGGTAATTGGAGCCTTAAAGCCACCTTTCCTGAGTAAGGAGTCTATGGTCTGGATCTGATCCCAGTCTATTAAAAAGTAGAAGCAAGGGAAATGTTTCAATATGTAAATGATTTTTCAACAAGATCAGAGATGCATTAAAAGGCTTCTAGAAAAGCACGCAATTAAACAACAATTTTGAGCTGTTAAGACATTCATGGTCTTATGCATGCCTGCTATCTGCACATGCCAATGCCTTTAACTCATATTGGAACTGGTCTATAAAACAGTAATTCCATTTTCCATATGACCTCTCTTCATATAAAGGTCTGTGCCTTGCTTCTGTTGCAGGGACCCCAACCTGTTTTATTACGTGCCACTCAAGGTTAGCTCCTTAAGCCTTAAAATAAAGTAACACTTAGCTCTTTACATAGACAAATTGGGATCAACCTGATGCTCTAGTGATAGCACAGTGCACTGCTATGTGAGAGATCAGAGTTAAAATTCCTACCTTCGTCTTTTGCCCCAGAGCCAGGAGGATGCGACCACTCCACTCTGCTAGGTGGAGGAAAGGAGGCAATATTTTGAGCAGTTACCATGGTGACCGCTACTATATTTGAGTGGGAAGTGTGCTCCAGAGGGGCCCTGTTTTCTGCCCTCATCTGGAGGACGCTACTTTAGCAAGAATGAGGAGGAAAGGGACTCTCCTGTTGGTGCTGTGCAGCCTGCAGTTATCCTAGTTGGTGGGAGAAACATAGAAGAGGAAAGATGCAACGCTGAATGAACCTAGAGGATCCATACTTTGAGATCCTCTATTTCTTAAGCCCTAAAGCATTTTTATGCTAAGATACAGCTGCACACAGATGTGGGATGAGAGAAAGGCCAGATGAAAACCCAGCAGCAAACAGCTGTATCAGGTGTCAGTTATCCAGATTAAGCCTGGTGGTTCCATGGCACTACTGTGAGGATAGCATGGCAATCTAAAACCAAAATCCATAGATTTCTGTTACCAAATCCTGTGACACAATGTGTTGACATGTTTGGCTGCCATCTCAAACCCACCTTGTTCCTTAGCAACCTCAGGTAAATACGTGGCTGTGCGTTTGACACCTTTCTCATTGATGAACTCTATTCTGATCCCATGGATCCCAACCTATAGATGGAAATGAATAGCCAAATAAGAGGTGTTTGCTAGCACTGAGTCCATGACCAAGCTGTCATTCCCAAAACACTGTGTATCTCTCTCTCTCTATGGCCAGTTTGGCTTTTGCCTGGATAAAGACATTCTCTTCCTCACTATCCTTACAAGGCAGGTGCCACTAATAGCTCTCTTAGCAGCATAAAGGGCCTCTAACACCTCTCCCAGATAAGCCTAACCAGTCTCCTTGATACTTCTTCGGAAGTAAGTCTTGTCAGAAGTCTGACAGCTTTCCATCTCTTATGTTGGGCAAGAAAGACAGGATTGCTACAACAGTCATGCCTAAAAGAGCCCAACCACAAAGTCTACTTAATCCTTCTTGAACTAAAAACACTTCCATGGACAAGGTCCTAAAAAAGAGTACCTTTGCTCTTAAGTACTTTTTCTACCCAGTATCAAAATACTTCCCAGTTTTTTATATATGTATTTACACCCATCTCCTATTGGGCCAAATCCATAGAACACTTTCATGTCTCTCTTATTCCTGTTCAGACTCCCTCCAACCAAAAGCATACTGCTAGCTCATTCTCTTTCTCCCTCCTAGTTTTCTAGCCCTATTTCTCCTATTCCCAGTTCCTTCTATCCCCATACACCTCTGTAACGAAGGAGACACATCACCACGTACTAACCCGAACCCGAACGGAATGAGAGTGATGCAGAGTTCCAAATGCACCTGGTTCTCACCTCCCAGTCCAGGTAGTCACTGGCATCCTCAAAGTTAGTGAGGAGGGAGACAGAGCAGAAGAGTTTGGGCAGCTCCTCGCGGGTCAGGGGTGGAAATCGGCTGTCCTTAAGTGCACTAAAGGAAAGAGAATATATATAGCCTAATACAAGCACCACATTAAAGCGTCAGATGCTCAGTTATTACCTTTTTGATTATGCCACTGTGAAACCGTTTCTTTTTGCTACTGCAGAGACAGTTATTTGCATCACCTCCTAATGTGATGAACTGTAATGATGAATGCACACACTAGTGCAAGCTTCCTGGTGCTTGTCTCCAACTTTCTGCAGCTGGAGACAAATTATGTGCTACATAAGATGTCAAAAGCATTAGTATGCAGGATAGGTTCCATATTAGCCCTAAAACATCAACCAAAATTCACCAGCTGGAAAGATGTTCCACTAAATCCTGATGTATTACCTCACCCTAACTATAATACATTTCTCAGGTTTCTTTTATTGTGAAGCATATAAAACTGAATCATGGTGATCCAGCATCTTAACCTTGAATCCTTACAGATCTTCGGATAATTAAGTTCAGATTACCTGGTTAATGTGTATTCCCTGAGTCCTGAGTGAAGATTCATGGCTGAAAAGGTCCCGATGCAGCCACGAAGCCGCTTGTCTCGCCCCGTCTTCCACGTCACAAAGAGTGGACTGGAAAGGCAAAAAAGAGAAATACTCCAGCCTCTGGAGACACCTGGTCGCTAAGGGGAGACCAAGAAGGTGTAAAAGGGCATGTATGCATGCACTTGCTTTCTCTCCCTCTAATAAACCCCAATACGCATGTTTTCTCACCTGCTATCTAGCAATAATAAAACCCTACAGATCCTCAAATTCAAAACCCCAACATCTTCCCCAAACTTGCCCTCCACTGACACCTTCCTGGCCAGACTCTGCACTATCTTCTGACGAATGATATGGTTATTTGACCACACTGATTACCTCTGTGAGTAATGGCCTCATTTAGTAGCATCTGCTAGTTTACATGACAACCCAGATAAAAATTCCTACAGCTGAAGCAACAGATTACTTATTTATAGTACCATTGAACCTGACAGATTCCCAAGTGTCCTGCAAATTATCTACAATTCAGGTTTGTGCTATGCTTTTCTTTTTAAGGGATAAAAAGCCAGTCTCGGTTGTTATGTTTTTGTTTTGTTTTTTTTTCACCGATATTTCCAGGACTTTATCCGACTTCTGGGTCCATCCCTAGTGCTCAGTTTATGTTATCATCTTCTGCTTACATTACATTCGATTTATATTACACACACTCCCTCCTGTTGAACACGTATCTAAATCACAATATTAAGACTACTCAAACATAACATGGATTTCTATTTTCTCATAAGTTATCATGAGTTTACAGGCATAACAGTAGATTCTCATTTCAATCTGTTAATGTAGAAGCCATGGTTAAGCCTCAGAGAACAAACAGTTCAGGACAACAGCATTCAGTAGAGGTAAACAGGCAAAGATGACTGATCATATTAAAAGCAAAAAAATCACTTCTACAGATGTGAGTGAAATTGCAAACAGCTGTAGAGAGACACAGTAAAGAAAAGGACAATGCACCTCTACAAGAACATCTGGAAAATGCTGCAAGGCAACTGATGCTGCTGATCTAACTATAAAACCAGGATGAGTGATCTTACATTTTTCAGATTACAGAGTACTGAATACAAGATGTGGTCACTTCAAACACAGGCATAAATGAGAAAGTCATTAGTGATTCCAAACATCAGTCTGTGGGTATCTATTGCACTTTAAAGGCAAATCATTTGACGGAAAACACAGTGTTAGTAATTTCTCTGAGATGAGACAAACATTGACAGGAGATCTAGAACGTAAAGACAGATTAACTGGTTCTACAGCAGAGATCTGACACTTTGCTCAAACTCTTGAGGCTCTTGTAAGCAATGTATCTTTGCAGCAAACATTACACAAAACAGTAAGATATTCTGTTCAGACAATAAAACCAGCATGGAGTGTGGATGATTTCTCAAACACAGGCAACAGAGCTTCTTATGTTTAAGTATTTAGAACATAACTTAAACTGTAGTGATAAAGCAATGCCCAGTGATGCTCCTCAGAGCAACAATGGAATTAAAAAACTCTATCACAACATAAATCCATCATTCAGGATCTAGTTGCCATCTACGACCAAAAAAAGTACTACCCAAAATAGCACACTGCCCTTAAATGATAATTGTGAAGTAGTCTGCCCACAGAGGAAGCGGAAACATTCTTCCACAATCACCAGCCACCTTATGTATACTTGACCAAGACAGAGGATTTACTGTTCTAGTTTTCCAGCACCCCCTCAAGGCACTGGCAGGGTATCATTCCTCTAGACTTTCATCTAGCTACCATGTATTGAAACAGAAAACAGAAACAGCGTAAGGAAATACATTAGAAAGATAAAAGATACTAAACTTACAAAGGAGATTTCTGAGCAATGCTGTCACAAGCTCAGTGGAAATTTAGCTTAATCTAAATGAAGTTTTGCAACCATTACTTAGCCCACGTGACACTCACCCCAAACAGAAAAGGGAAGGGAGAAAACGAAAAGCATCACTGACACAATACAACTCTAAGTAAGCTCCTTCTCTTCTTCAATTCAAATTACAGGTTTGCATTTTCAATTCACCTCTTTCCCATTCCAAAGAAAGAAAAAGAAAAGTGGGGAAGGGAGAAGGATGCTTCCACTGAGCTGCGACACAGCTTTCTGCATCTATAATAGAAGAGATCGTATCAGAAAGGACAGGATAATTGCATTCAGGAGGCCGTCATGTTTTAAAATACCTTAAAGCACACTTGGAACAATTTTTTCACTGCGGTCATAACAACTGAGGCATAAAAAAACCCAAAGACATATGATTTTGTACAAGTATATAAAATTTCATTATTACGAAGATTTTCACTGTAGAAAAGGTGTTGTTTCTGTATCTGAAGAATAAATGCACTTGGCAGATTGCAGGTGTGGCTGACACTAAGCCAACTGTTCCATAGCCCCTCCCTGAGAAGCGTATTTCCCAGATGTACTGAGAAAAGCCACAACCATCCTTTACCCATGTTCACCCAAAAGCACTTACTGGTACTTCGCAGTCTTATCCTCAGCTGATTGTGGCAACTATATCTCCCCCAGCCACAACATCCTACCTAAGTGTGTTTGAGGAGGGTTTGCTAGGCTGAGGGGAACTCCAGCAACTTAAAAACTAGCTTCTCCAATTGCAACTGCAACGGGAATTTTTAAGGAGCAAAATATAGTTTGTTCAAATCAGAATTTAGCTTGCACCAGGGAAAAACCTGTTACAGTACAGATTTTATGACGCAAGTACCTTATTATTTGCCTTGTAAGGCAATTAGAAACTCGCGTGGTGTAGTTTTAGTACCAGTTTGTAATACCTACTATTAAAAAAACTCAAAGACCAAAGTACAGAAGTGGAAGAAGTAACCGCTTAACTACTTGCATGCCAGACAGGTTCAAAACTGGAATTTTTTCCAGTAATCTGAATAGCAGAAGGGATATTACCAGGTTAATTCAGACGTAAATATAAATCTGCCAATGCCACCTTCTCTACAGTGGTTTGTGAACATCACTGCTCACACGTATGTAAGGTTCCCTCACTCCATAGATATTCACCAGCTCCGTCATGCCCATCAAAATTATAGTCCAGTCTCTCAAGCTGGTAACTACAATTCACTACGGTTTTCAAGTCATAACCCTTTAACTTTTGTTACTGCATTGTTTATGCAGAATCCTGACCTTCATGACTACTTCTATTTTGACTTCAGGGTTCAGCACCAATCTAAAAGATCTGTTATGCAAGAAATAGGTCGGGACAAACCTGTGCCATCTTTCTATTCCTTCCATCCACAGGCTCTCTTCTGTCTGTCCAGACAGACTGCTGGTATATATCTCTGGTTTTGTTCAAAGATCTCTTACCTAGACATAAATTATGCTATGAAGGACAACAATCCAAATTATTTCTGTATTTAACTTTGCTTACTCTTGTATTTGGTAACATTTGGCTTGAGGTTCATTACATTACTGTCTCAAGTATGACAGATCATCCCTGTGTGCTGCTTTCCAAGAGCGCAAACTCCATGCTTTTCCCTGGGGTACACAGAACTATTTGCTAGAAGCCACAGCATAAATGCTGAAACACAAGAAAATTCAGGTAGATGCTGACATTTGCCCAGAGGGGAAATAAAAAGAAGAGCTGTTTTTTGCTCTGGAGTGCTGATATACAAGACTTTAAAATTGTCAGCTCAGAAATGCCCAATGAATGATTTCAAACTTTTCAAATCTGGGCAAATTTCAAATTTCAAATTCAGACTGCCGATATTCCTGAAAAAACACCCTTTGTGGAACTAGTCAACAGGAAGAGCCACAAAATCCAGCTAGGAATCTCCTTTAACACCAAAATAAGAGAGCTGTATAAAGCCATCGTTCTTACTGACTAAAGAACAGAACAATAAAAAAACCCCTCTGCATTTCAAGTGTCAAAACAATCAGCAGACTAACACATCATTTTCTAAAAGGAGCCTACTTAGCTTAGGTATGAGAAACAACAGCAGAAATACTTCAGCCTGGGGAGACCCTGGAACTATTCTGTATTCCAGTCCAGAGTATTTCTCCATTCACTTGTATTTGCAATATTAAACAGCTTAGTCTGCAGTAGCATTCAGAACATGAATCCATAATCCTGCTTGGATAATAACTGCATGGAAGCACAACCTACATCTACACTGACAGACAGTGAGGTGGGGAGACATTCAATACACGGAAAAAGTCCTTGACCTGTTTAAGCCATTAGTTCCTTTACATCAATTTAAAATTCATTAACTTAAATTAAGGATGTCAACAACTTTTTATTTTATCTGTTGCTCTGGAGGTGGCCCCTGGAGGAGAGTCAGAAGGTGTCTCTGTCATTGATCTTTCCCATATAATTCTTCCAACAAACACTTTAACAACATTAACATTTCCACACCCATGCATTCAACCTTCAGATAAACATTAGCTAAATCTCACCAACACAAAATACCTTCATAAATCCTTCCCCTCACACATACCTCCTTTCCTATTAACTTTGGTATCGCCCTTGAAAGTTAACTCTCCATTTCTCCCCATATTGCCCAACTAGCACTATCTCTGTAACACAGGTTTTGAGTTCTACAACTAGTAAGTATTCTTTTTCCATGTTAAACCCATTAACTTGGACAGCTGAGCACCCTGGTGAGCATCCTCATCCAATTCTCACCAGCTCAGCACTTGCTTCAGGATGAGCAGGGAACTTATTTCAACTTCTTTATCTCCTTTCCATCTGCTTTGCAGAAGGGAGTCTCTCCCCTGCCCCTTCACCAATGCAGTGTCTGACATTAAAAGCAAGATCCTCTTCAAATTAATGACATTATTTTACTGTTTTCTGGAAGTTTTGAGTTCAGTTTCACTCATTCCTTTAGTACACTTTTAAGGAAGGCACAGCCCAGTTAACCTTTTGCAGAGGAATCCGTTTACAATGAAGGGAGCAAACTTTAACAGAGCGTTATCACCAAGTGGGTTTGCACTCCTCGATAAAGTATGCAACGTCTCACGCAACACAGCAGACTGGGAGCTGAAGAAGCACCACTCTTCCTCCTTGCCTTCCTTGCCTAGCTCTCTTTCTGTCGAGCTAAGCATGTTCTCTTTTGAAGGCCAGTCCTCAAAGCTCCACTCATCCCCAATGACAAACACCACAGAGTATTTTGTACTCTTTCATACACTTACAGCACATCACTTTTTGTTTCCAATAGACAAAGCAAGCAGCAGAACAACCCCCTTCCTCCCCGCACACCAGTTTTCCCATCCACCAGAGGAAACCCTTCATCCCTCCCCAGCCAAACCACAGCTCTGGATGCTGGTTTCCAAGATTTCCTCCCAAACATGGATTTACTCACTAGGGGTCATTGGTAAATCGAGGAAGTCGTGGCTGAGGGAAACCATAGAGATGACAGTAGAGTACATCAAAGCAGTAGCAGCACATCTCTGCTGTCACCACCAGGTTCTTGGTGCTGTTGGCAGTTCCATTGGGCCGAGTAAGTGGGCTCAGAGCTCCTGAAGTGGGATTCATTCGAGTAATTGGGGAATTTCCTGGGCCCAAAGTCAAGTCAGATACGTTCTCCCTTCCATTATTCCCATCTGTGTGCTGGTGGTTCTGAAGAGGACCTGAACTGGAGCCTGGTACAGTTGTGGCCTGATTCCCATGACTGTGCGTTCCGCTCCCAGATAATTTGGGCTTCTTTACCCCACAACAGCCAGCTGCCAGCTTGGGCTCAAGTGGAGGAACACAGCGTCTTTTGCCCATCCTGCTTCACAACTTGCTGCCTGGAGCACTGCAGAACCCTGGCAAGGAGGGAGGGGGAAAAAAAACAATGAACAGTTACAGGTGAAAAGCCAACAACCGCTTCCTTGCTTCTGCTAAGATGTCAGAGAGGCTTGCTTCTGCAACAAAAAGAGGAAGAAAACCCTCACAATGTGCAACCAAGTACAGACCTAAAGCCCGTTCAGCAAGTAGAGTGGTTTTACACAGAGTAGAAGAGTGTGTACACAACATGCATGAAATCACACTTGTAAAGTCATTGCTGAGGTTTACTGAACACTTCAACAGGTGGCCCCCCAAATAAACAAATGAACATAACCAGCCTTCCCATAAAGGGAATTAAACTGTTGGGAGAGCAGAACAAAAAAAGACAAAAGGACTTCAGATCAGATATACCACATCTACTGCTTCTCCAGATCACTCCCCAACCCCCAGTCAGTGCCTGCACCGATGGCACACAAGCTACTGAACAACCACAAGTGCATTCCCCTTCCCCATTCTCAACAGAAGAGTGACAACTCTGAATGACACCTGCAGGGCTGGAGTCCCAGGGGTTCTGCCCTTGATTTAGCTCTAGCCTAAGCAAGACACAGAGAGAAGCTACAAGCACTGAACCTCCATTTTCTAAACACCAGACTGTTTTCCAGACCCCGTGAACTCGTGAATCTGCATTTACTTTCTAGGATTAAGTAAATCAATAGCGCTCATAAATAAACACGCACAGCCAGGGTATGCAGGAGAGGAAGAGCTGAAGGCTGCACACAGTCTGAACAGAGGGAAGTCATGATGGCAGGAAACAGATACAGTATTTAAGAAAACCAAACAAACAAACCCTAGTGTTTTGCTTGCAAAGAAGGTAATGCTAGCTCTTGCATCACAAGAAGGGGTGGAACAAATACAGGGAGGAAGGCCTATGCAGACAAAAATGAACAATGATAGGCAAGGACCACACGTCAATGGTAACATGTTAATGAGTGTAATACCATCACCATGACATCTAAACACACACACACACACACACACACACACAAAAACCAGTCCCCCATCTGTCAAATGGGGCTAAAGGACAGGCATATTAATCACAGAGAACACGGTGGAGAACTGGAAATCACACTCTGGCTCTTGCTGCTTCTTTAACCCCAGCACATCCCTTCAACTCTTCCAAGTACTTAACTGATGGCTGAACTGATAGCACATACAGAATGCAGGTAGGTGATACGCATTGAAATGCATGGCATGACAACTCTCTCCCTTCTCTGTGCCTGCGGACAACGCAAACTTGATCCATGAAGCTTCACCAGCCATCATGAGGAGTCCTATGATCCAGAACCCAGATTCCAGAGAGATGCGCACCCTAACACAAAACACGAGCACTCGGAGTGCTTGCTCTGCCCCTCACCTTCCAGAAGGATAATCTCCATTAGGCACAGTTTACAAGGCCTAGTGAAAATTATCATTTTTACTTTGAACTCTGCCTTTGTAATAAAGAAGTATAACTTTGACAAAGTGAACGCACCATTTTCTTTGGTGCCTAGTGAAAGTTACCTGCCGTGTCCCAGCGACGCTGCTGGGACAGGAGCCTTTCCAAGTTACTCTTGAAGGCTCAGCCATATTTCAGGGTGAAAAACTATTTAAAGCTATAGCTCTTCGTTTCACACCGGAGACGTGGCAGGGGGCAGAGGAGAGATCGCCTCCGCTTGCCACCCCCTGCATCAAGCAGAAGGGGCCTCACAAAAGCGGCGGCACCGCTCCACGGCCGGTTTCAGCGAAGCGCACCGCTTCCCTCCGCGGGAGGCCCCCGCTGCCCTGCCCTGCCCTGCCCGGGGCTGCCGGCGCACGGCGGCCCGAAGCGATGCTGGCTGCAGAAGGCCCTGCCTGCCGCTCCCGAGCCGGGCTCGCTGCACCGGGGCAGCCCGGCCCCGCCGCGGGACGAGCCCCTTGCGCTCGGACACAAACTTCGCGGCGGCGCTGCCGGGGCGGCGGCAGCACGGCCCGGGCAGAGCGCGCAGCGTGCCCCGCACGGCACAGCCGCCCCCCCGTGGCGGGGCAGCACAGCCGCCAGTAGGGGGCGCCAGGGAGCGGGATCCCCCCCCTTTCCCCGCCGCCATTAACCCCTTCCCCGCCGCCGGGCGGGCGGATACCGGCGCCTTCCCCCCGGCTCTTCCCCACCCTCCCCGGGCTCGCCCACCTCCTGCACCCGTCCCGGGCCGGCCGCGGCTTCTCCTCCGCGTCAGCCCAGCCGCCGCCGCTGCTACCCCGCCGCCTCCTTCTCCCGCCTCATGGAGCCATGGGCCTGGACGAGGCTCCCCAGAGAAGCGGGCCCGGCGGGCGGGGGGAGGCAGGGCCCGCCGCGGCCGGGCCGGGAGCCGGGCTTCCCGGGGCCGCCGGGCAGCGCGGGGAGCTGGAGGACTGGAGCGAGGCCGAGGGAAGGTCCTCCGCTATCCCGGCAGCCTCCTCCCTCCTCGTGAGGTAATAAGGGAAAAATGTACATAGTCCGCCAGCCTCCCGTCGGCCCCGTGGTGCCGCCGCGACCATAGAGAAGAGAGGACGCTCTTCCCCCCGCCTCACAACCATAGACGCCTCACACTTCCGCTCCCCGCCGGTGGGGGCGGGGACGGCGCTCGCGGGGATGGGGTCCCTCCCCCGTCACGTGACGGGCCGCACGTGCGAGGACAAACAGTGTCGGGGGCGGGTGGGGCCGCGGGGCTCCCCCGGCTGCGCGCCGGCACGGGCGGGGGCGTGGTTGCGCCGCTCCCCTATTGGCCAGCGGGCTCCGTGACGGAGGCGCCCAGAGGAGGGGCGCGCGGGCGGAAGCCTCCATTCTGCAGCTGCCGCTCCCCCCCCCCCCGGTCGCTGAGGGCTGTGGTTCGGTCCCCGCTCCAGCTGAGGAGACCGGAGGGGGGACGCGGTGCTCCCGCACGGCTGAGGGGAGCCGCGGCCCGGCCGCACGCACCGGGGCGGCTCTGCCGGCCCCTGCCTTCACCCGGCCCCGCAGGACGGAGCGGGAGCAAGGGCAAACCCCGACTCATCTTCAGCGCTGTCGCTGTGTGTTTCCGCCTGTGAAGACGGGGATGAATACAGCCGCGGCCGCCGCGCGGATGATAGCGACAGTGAGCTGTAAACCACACCAGAACAGAACTTGCCTTTCGTTAACAGCTCTAAATGCTGCTTATCCCCACTGGGGCACCGAATCCTCTTCCGCTTATACGCCACCCTATCCAAAATACCACAGCAAAGCGGTTTCCTCCCCCCATTATCCGCTAAAAATAGCGGCCCCTTTCTCAAACGACTTCTCTCAGCGGTGGCTGTTTTGAGCATTCGAAGTCGTTGGGCCGAGGATCAGTGTAAAAGTGAAGGTGTTCCAGCCGTATAAGGCAGTGTCAGCCTACAAAAGAGAAACCCTGCGGCAAACAGCAACGTTACTTCCCAATTTCCTTCTGAGAACATGAGGAAAACACTGAAAAAGCTGAAGAACAGCTTGTGGTGCTCACACAGAAACGCTACACCTTCAGCCTCAAGAGGCAAACCAGCATAGCTGTTTGACAGTGTTAAATGGGAGGTCTGCATACCTGATTCGAGCATTAGGAATAAATACAAGGCGAGAAAACATCAGTTGGGAGAGAGCAAGCTGAAGGTCAGTGGATCTCAATCTCTCTGACATAATCTATATGCTTTAGTGCAGCATTAGGCCAATACTGAAATTACTACCATTCAAGGTTATGGAATAGCACAATCATTTTGATCTAGGTGATAGCCTTGAATACGAGCTTATGTAAACTGAGGTTCCAGAAAATCAGGTGAGAAGAGCTTAGAAGAAAAGATTGAGTTGTTAATTTCTGCAGTTCCTTCCTCCTCAAAAATACCTCACCTTTTACCATTAAGGCCTTGGCCTTCATCCAAAAGCACTTTGCCAACAATGCAGAACAAGTCCCAACCCTACAAAAGGCACTTTATAATCCCTGCAGAGGCTTTATGAACCTGGGAGTGTTGGCTTGCCGTTATTACCATGACAGTGTCAAACAAATACTTGACCAGTTGTGCATGTTCTATTCCCAAAGCACAAGAACTACAACGTAAAAAGGTGGGAATCAATTAAACCGGTGCTTATTGTGTCTTACCTCTCACATTTCAGTTGGTGCTGTGCCGGAGCCTCTTGCATTTCAACATACAAGCTCTTTCTGGGCTTGTAAATGACGTTCGCTTTCTTCTAGGCAAGGAAGTGAGCAAGCAATTATCATAGCTTATAATAGCGTACTGGAATTGTATCTTACAATGAAAGTAGTTTTCATTTAAAAAGTAAAAGTCAAGGTCATGAGAATGGGACTGCCATCCAGATAAATCTGAAGTATGTTTTTAACACATGGAAAACCAACTTAAGAACAGCATGAAAATGGACATTATACTTACTTCCCTAGTAAAAAGATAGTTAGAAATAAGGAATATCTTTCTTTGCCTACTCTTAGGAAATAACTCAGTGCTGAATAGAGTCAAGAGAACAGCCCTATACCTGGATGAGAGGTGAAAAGTATTCTTAAAACAGATACAGTTCATGAACTGAAGCTTTCTGCTGAGGAGACTAAAAACGAACTGATTTGATAGCCTTTCTAAAAAAAAATAAGGTTAAATGCACAAGTGCATGGGGGCAATCTGCACTGCATGTTCAGGAGCTGAAAGGTGAATTGTCACCCTTCCCTCCACAGCGCAATGTTACCATGCAACATTTTGTTTCTTCTCCTCAGAGAGCTTCTTTCAAGGATTTACCTTGGTTTTGAGTTTACAGGTTGAACAGTCTCACTAGTAGAGAGGTATACAAACCGCTCACATACAAAAACCTCCAAGTCCTTTATTCATGTTTGCAGGATGTATGTGGTACATACAATTAACATTACACCAGCTACATGAAGACCTCTGTGGCAAGAGGTACTTCAAAACAAGTATCCCAGCGCACCAACGTAGACACACACACACACACAGACACTACAAAATCACTTTGAAATGATACCCTCTCCCTCCCCCCTTTGTTGTTTTTCTCCTTTTTTTAACTTGACAGCTAGGACTTCTGAGCCATTGGAGATCCTGAATGGGGCAGGTCTCCTAGTGCAGTGGCACTGGTTTAAGAAGGCTACTTCAGACACTGGAAAAATCAGAACAAGAACGGAATGGGGTGACTGAGAGTGGTGTCATTTTCAATGCTTTGAAGCACGTCTGCTGTCTGGGTCGATACCTGCATGTCCCCCGCAGAACTGCCTGTGTTACAGGCGCCTACAAACCTTGTGTGCTTTCACCCCTAAGCTGCAAACAGGAGGAGAGCACTGTCCACCACACATTGCATCGCTAGTTCCAATTAGTAGGCACTGACACATCAGGAGGGTTAAACAAATGGGACTGGAAAGACTTTAAAAAGGGATGAGCCTGAGAGAAATCTTTGTTCATTGACAGATCTGTGGCAATCCCTTCAGGTCACCAGGCTTCACATGTCCATCTCTTGCCATCTGTTCCCTAAACTCATCCTTTTTATTCAGATGCTCTGCTTAAAAATAAACCCAAACTACAAAAAGGTTCAACTCCATTCTGTACAGGTTCTCCGTTTCCAGAGTCATTATTCTGGCTTTAGACCTTCTCCTTTCGCTTTAATTTGGACACTTTCTTGACAGTTCCATTCTTGTTTAGAAGCTTCAAAACACGATCTTTATGATCCAAGACCTTTAGCATGGAGTCTCGAGCCTCATTGATTTGATCCATCACAAGTTTACACCTCTGCATATTCCCCTGAAATGAAACACTGTCGTCATTAACAGCAGACTCTCTAGCCTAAGCTTTCACTGTACCTTTCCCTAATACCACTTGCAATGGATGACACTGGAAACACATAAATTGTACCTATGTGGATTCCTTTAAGCCAGCTTTAGCTCTTACTAACTGCAGCAGGGTATTTTGTAATTAAAGGTAAAGCAGGTTGAGAGGCCACAGGAACCCACCTGTATCAGTTCATTGATTCGATGCAAGTCATCATCAGTTGCCGCTTTTTTCTTAGGAATGAGTCCCTCCTGCAGGGCCGTCAGTCTCTCATACACATCATGCTCCAGGTTTGTCTATAAGACATTAGCACCTCTTGAGAAGGTTCACCGCTAGGCCACTCGCCCGCATTAAGAAAGCTACACAGAGAAGATGATAATCCATTCCCTTGTCAGCTGCTCTTGTCAGTAATTCAAAAGATGGAGCCTTCTAACGTGGAGTGTGGCACTATCATTCTTACTAACATCCTATTTACAGGATTGCTCCACTTCTGAACAAACATGGATCCTAACCAGAACGGTTTCCCCTATTTCTCACAATACTATTCCAGGAATGCAGAGGTTTTGGGGAGTTTGGTGCTAGAATGCAGAGCACCTACCTCACCCCCAACCTGAAACAGAAGCATCCAGGAATGTGGATCAGTGCTGCCTCCTCAGATCAGCCGCACCATCCCAAACAGACGCTTCTTCAGACCTGTGCATCAGCAGGATGGAGTTGCCAATTTTGATCATCTGTACAAAATACATCAGCTCTTATGTCTGGATCAAAATCAACACTCTAAGTTTCCAAGCCACTTAAGCCACATTCCTGAGAAAGGGGAAAGCACGTCCCACTCCCTTTGGGCTCTACACAACAGCTCCTTTATGGTATTCCCAACGACAGATGACCAGTTTGAAAATACATCCTCCTGTCTCACACAACTCTGTGTCCCCCCCATGTCATAGGAAGCTGCAAGCCCCATTCACCTACCAGCTGCAGTAGCTGTGCCGCACAGAGATGGACCTTCCACCCTTGTGCACGACAGGATACACCCTTCTGATTGGCAATCTCCTGCAGCATAGCCTTCTTCTCTTCTGTCGCCAAGAAACAAAAACATATGTTATTCAGACTTCAGGAGTTGGCCAGGCCTCTCTTCCCAAACAAAAACATTCGCTTAAATTCTGCTCTCCATACCTCCTAATAAATGAGAATGAGCAACGGTTTGCTTCCGATAGGAAAACAGCTACCCATCTGCCACATATCTGATCACTGCTCTTGCTTACTAACAAGTTATCCGTATTTCCAGAAAATTATATCCTAAATACTAAATCTAGAATGTTTTTGATTGAACTGGCAAGTTTGTTAGGTGAAAAGAAAAATCGGAGAACTAAACTGTCGTGTATCACCATAGCATGTCACTTCTTTAAGGTTTACTTCCTTGGTACGTTTCTATCACTGGAAGTGAATAGATTTCTCTATAACCATATGATTCTTAATTTTATGGAAATTTTTAGCCAATTCTGTGTAGTGTCCTTCCCTTCTTTCCTCCTTATCATAAGCATGGAAGAGAGGGAGGCAACATCTAGCCAGTGGAAGTCATTAGCTCACTTGAGCAAGCTTTATTTTCCAAAGTGCAATCAACACCTTTTTGTGGGATTGCTTATCAATGCCAGCCAACTAAGAATGCTCCTGAGGCACCCTAACAGGTACACTGAAGAGGTTCATCCCGGGGGAATGAAACTGTCCAACTACAAGCAGCAGACTCACCTTTTACCCGCACATCGCTGTATCTCTGGAAGTGGTGGTAGGCAGCTTTCCAAGGATTACGATAATGACGGAGCAGTGTGATAGGCGGCCTTGGACGCACAGGGACATATCTCACGCCTTCCTCATCTAGAAAAGGATCCAGGGTGAGCTGCGTTATTATCAAGTAGGCTAGAGCAGGAGATGAGAATGACACAGGAACTCCAGCAAAAGATCAGTAAGCGCTACCTCACATAAAATGATACTTGAGAGAGGTCATTTTCCCTGAACATCACTAAATAGAAAGTGCTGAGGAACAGGTACTTGGGTTCTGCAGTATTTATATTTAGGAAGCATGAGAAAGAGCACCTTTTCTCAGAAACAAATGGAAGAGAAAATAAAAACTTGAAGAGGAAAAAAGGCGTTAGAGATGATGTTACCTATATACTCCTTTGGAGGCGACTTTCTCTTCTCTGCCTTCACCAGCAAATTTTTGGCAGTGGATTTCTCATCATCAGTGCTGTTTGTTTCCATCATGTCCCCTTCCTCTGTGGAAATGACATGCTGCTGCTTACGGGGTTTCTTCCTCGGGGAGGCACCGGGTGGCAAATCACTCGGAGGCATTGAAAGGTTGTTGGCCAGCAATGCCAAAGATGGAGACACAGTACTGGTAGTCAAAGGAGGGACTGCTAAGAGGAAGGAAAGAGGAAAAGAACCCAAACCATCATCAGCAGAAAGGTAACACAGTAACACTGCTTGAACACTACAACAGTAGCTTGTGTTGCAGCACACTGAGAGGACCACAAAGGGTATGAGTGCTTCAGCTCCATGTGTCCTGAAGGACAGATATTAAGCCAGCAGTTACTGCTAGGACGAATCTATATGCCAAGATCTTCAGTGCCTCATATACAAAAGCATAAAAAAAAAAACCAAAAAACAAACAACTCAGAGCAGAGACAACTGTCCCTCAGTTCTTTCATATTTGAAGCTTACGATAGTTTAATGCCACAAAAAGGAATCCATGCTAACATGTGCCTTGTGTTACTGTAGAAAAGAAAAAAGCAAAGCTATGTTTGTATGTACACCAGCATGGATCACAGTCAATAGCAAGTGAGTCCTTTCCCTCTTGCAGTAGAGTCATATGCAGTCAGAAGGGACTGCAGTACTCTCCTTGCAAAAACCTACTTTTACTGCCAAGTCAACAGCACCAGAGCAGTACGTTACTGCACAAACAGACATACCTCTGAAGCTGGACAGTAGCGTGGCACATAGCTTAAGGGAATACTCTTTGACACTCTAATGGTAAAGCTCAATCAGCTGTGACTAAGACTGCAGCAAAACGTTTCTGGGATGGAAACTCTTGACAATTGCCAGTAAGAGATAAAAGAACCCTAAAGAGGTCAATACTCTCTGCCTGTGCTCCAGAGGAGTCTGTAGCAAGCAGCTTCTTCCATCACACATTACAGCTTTAAGTGGAGTGATAAAACCAGCAACTAAAACAGAACTCTAATACTCATGGACATGGGATGCATTCAGATCATTTTACCACTGTATAGTGCCCAACCTGAGATCCATAAGGATCTGAATTTTACTGATCATGCCATCTGATAGCAACTATGGCCAAGCTGGATAAGTGAGGCAGTGTAATAAATACAGAGTTCTAGAGACAAATATCCATGAATCACAGGAGGGCACCATGAAATCCTACTCTGGTCACTAATTCTTCATCTAGAAGACAGGCCCTTGGACCTGAACAGCAGAATTTGTGAGAAAGCTGGAAATAACTGAACTGATCCACAAGATATCATTACTGCTGTTGAGCATGTGTGTTTTAACAATGGAATTCAAACAGACTCTCTGGAGTTGGACCATGTGAACATGAACAAACCATCCACAGTAACAAGTGATTTCATGGGAAATTAGGGAAAAGGCAAATAAGAACTTTATGAGTAATAAGGCATATGGGAGCCCTTTGACAAAAGTGTTCTGTGCTGCCACAAAAGAGACGTAATTCCATTTTCAGGGTGGATAGGTTGAAATCTTCCTAATTTCTCCACTGTCTGAACAACAAAAGAGGCAACCGGATGATTAACAGCCACCTACCAGATACTGGCCGCATGATATCCATAGGCTCCACTTCCTCTTTGATTTTTATCTCTGGCACCGCAGGACCCAGCACCGCTGACAGGGCACCACTCATGGTTGACGGAGGAGCGGGTGTTGCCACAATTGTGGTGGAAGTTGGTGGAGCAGCTGGGACAGCTCCTGGAATGGTGGAGAGCGCTGCTGCAGGCTGTGAGGTGGGACTGGCTGCTGCGATGATGGTTGGAATGGCAGAGGGAGGCTGCTGGGAGGTGGGGGGGACCGCAATGGTGGGCTGCTCACCGCCTTGGTTAGGCACTGCCTCCATAGGCACAGTGACTGGAGTGGCCATGGACACATGAATTTCAGGTTTTGGCTTGGCACTGTAACGTAAAAGAGACAAAACAAGCTGAACTTAGCTGTTCTTCAGCCGTGACCACCTAGTACAAAGTGAATGAGACAAGCTGGATTCAGACTATCCTGTTTTCCCTGCACCTGTGAGTAACACCTGGCTCAGTAGTGTGTTTACCAACCACAGAAGGTGTCATCTCAGTTACATTTCTTCCTGCACTCCCTTTCTAATACTTTGTATTTATCATAAATGCTATTTTCTTTCACTCACCCTAACAAGCAAATCTCATGACTAATTCCAGGTAACACCAAAATACTTACAAAAGGATCAAGACAGTTTCACAATGCAGTCAAAAGGAACTTTTACCCCAAATTTTACTGCCTCCCATCCCTTGTTTACCTTTATTTTACCTGCCCATGACAGGGGTGGGTATTGGAACTAGATGATCTTAATGTCCTTTCCAACACAAACCATTCTATGATTCTGTGATTCTTCAGCATTAATTTCCAAGTACTACAGAAAAAAAGTTTCGAGGTCTCTACAGCAGCAGAGGGGTTGTTGTTTGTTTCTAAGAAAGCTTATAACCACATCTTTTAAAAGGCTGCTGGCTCAGCTTCAAAACAGCAGAACTAGTCCAGTCTGTTTGAAGTCACCACACTGACAAATTCAAATTAAAGCACTCCAATAGCCAAATACAAATCAAACACACACAAGGAAAATATTCTGCTGCAGTTGGTTGTTTATCCTAAAGCCTTACCCAGCAGGCCTTGGTGATCCAGATGTGCTTCGCATGGTATTCTCTACACGTGTGCTAGCTACTTCAGGTGGCTGAGGTGGAATTAAGCTTTTCCGGACTGCCAGCCTGTAAGAGACAGACACATCTAAGCTTCCCACCTCCCTGATGCAAAGAGAAATACCACTGAGAGCAAAGGGATCAAACATTCTTCTTCTCTTAGAATGCCAGCTTTACTTTCATCCCACCAGTCAGTGTTTTACTGAAACTACAAGGCTCCAACAGTGGGAAAACGGAGATCTGGCTATGCCACTGTCCTCCATTACTATTTCAGGACTCAGCAAATCATCTGGAACTAAACAGTGCTCAGACAGGCATCTGCTTTTTTAGCTGGACTAGACTGCGTCAAAGCCTGACTTCAAGACCTCACACCATCAATGTGGATGTTAGGCAGCACAGGGCTGAATAGAGCAAAGTATTTTAGAGACCATTCGGTCTCCTATGGGGCTGGAAGTCCAACTGTTGTCCAAAATATTCAGTCTCTCAATCGAAACACTCTTTGGCGATCTACCTCTGCTTCTTTAATTTCTGTTTCAGGTTTATAGCCTGCAGCTTCTCTGCCTTAATAAAAGATTTCCACCCAAATAAAAAAGTACGCAAGTTTAGTCTCACAGGACACATCAGTTCCAGACGTTCTCAGTCATTAGTCGGGAGGAAATGCATTGTTAAGTCTAAAGCTGTCTCTTGCCTCTTTATTCAGGCATTTAAATTTAGACAGACAACATAAAATATTTTAAGAGTTTAAGTTACTCCCTCCCTTTTTCCTAATCAGATTTCACAGCAGGGTACTAATCCTCTGCTTTCTACTCATCCACATATTCTTCTAAGAAAAGCACTGAAGACAAAACACGAGATGCTCATTTAAGTAGATAATAAAATCTTCGTTTTTATTACACTAAGCAAGAAAGCCTCAAATCCACTTTCCCTCAAAAGATCATTGTCAAGAGCCAGGAGATAAACTCTCCGTCCTTTCATTTTATTACTGACAATAAGAGAAAACTATGTCCTACCCTGGGGGAGGAAAAGACCTGCATTTCACAGATCAGCAAGTTACTCAAAACTGCTGCTTACTGAATAACTTGCTAGAACCTCTATACCTCCACTAAAATGGTTCCATTTAGCCAGGCTAGACCACACAGAACTGTCATTCACATGTCACCTTCAGTTCTACTCACCCATCCGTTGTTGGTTTCTTCCGGAGGATGCTTGGACGCGGGGAAGAGCCCTGGGCTGGTGCACTGGCACTGGCACTCTGGCTATGGGTTTGCACAACTGTAGTTGCTGCAGAAGCAGTGTTGAATGTGTTGCTAATAGGATTGGCTACAATGGTGGCTCCATCTGCCAAGACTACTGCTGAGGAGGATGGACATCGACAGAGCACAGAGAAGAACAGATACAGAGAGGAAGAAGCAGCAGTTACTTAAGGAAAATGGATGACAAAGCAGGTGTTTGCAGAGCCCATGTTGTCCATGCTCCCTCGACTCCCTCAGTCATTACCTGAAGTGCTTTCAGACCATTTTGTAACCAACACCTTTGCTACAAGCAACCTGATCACTGAACCTTACGCAGGGAAGATGGGAACTACCTCCTGCCTAACAACTGCTGCTAGGGAAATAATCTTTTCCAGAAGAAATGGAAAATGCAGAAATTGCTAGAGAGATCATCAAAACAACTGGGTCAGTAAAATAACAGTCCTGGTAGACTCTCTGTGTCAATACATGCCACTATCAGTTGTGCTTACATTCTGACCTTCTGCCAAAGCCGGTTTGGCCAACTGATGCAGAGCATTGAGCATTTAGACAGTCAGGAAGTCACCACACAGTATGTCTGCAGCTTTGAAACAGCATATTTAGATTGGATATAAGGAAGAAATTCTTTCCTGTTAGGGTGGTGAGACACTGGAATCAGTTGCCCAGGGAGGTTGTGAGTGCTCCATCCCTGGTGGTGTTCAAGGCCAGGTTGGACAAAGCCTTGGGTGGGATGGTTTAGTGTGAGGTGTCCCTGCCCATGGCAGGGGGGTTGGAACTAGATGATCTTGAGGTCCTTTCCAGCCCTAACTATTCTATGATTCTATATTCTCTGGGTTGCCACCTCCCAAGTCTTCAATAGGTTGTTGGTGTTTCATCAAACCAGTCGTTTATAATGAAAGATGGTTTCTATCACAGCCCAACATGAGGTTACAAACTGCTGAAGATACCTAGCTGTATTCTAATTTCTACTGTGATCTCATACATAACCGAACAGTGTAGAGAATATTGTTTACTTGTAAATTACTTTTCCTACAAGGCCTTACTGATGAGAATCGTTTAAGTTCAAGCACTTCGATTTTTCCCACTGAAGTAATCTGTTCAGGGGCCACCCACACACTGCAGCTGGTACACTTAAAAACCCCCATAAATTAAGATAAAGGTTAAAAGTATTGGCTGGAAGAATATGTATATGAATGTGTTTGATGTCCACTACCAGACTAGAGAGACTATAACAAGATTATTAATCAGAGTAAAAAGAAAAAACTCCAAACAAGCCAAATTTGCAGGACAAATTCAGTCACTCCATCCAGGGCCAAACAATGGACTTTGCTGGTTGCTCTTACCTGAGGTCTTGGTGTCAGCCTGTGGCTGCTGAGCACTGATTGGTGCTGGCTGCAGTCCCTGTGTACCAATTGGTGCAGCAGGGTGGAGTCCTTGAGTCCCAATTGGTGCTGGCTGAATACCCTGGGCACTGATTGGTGCTGGCTGGATCCCCTGAGCACTGATGGGTGCTGGCTGGATCCCCTGGATGTGCCGGGCATGAGATGCATCTACAGTCATCAACTGCATGGGATTGAGGTGCACGGTTGAGGCCACACCAACGCCAGTCTGAGCCGTGATTGCCGAGTTGGGTGCCTGGGCTGAAACTGGGAACAGCAACATAGACACCTCATCACACCTACCCGTGGGTGCCTCTGCTCCCCCTAGCACCTCTCACTTCCTCTGCTCCCCCCAGCACCTCTCACTTCCTTTCGAAGACTACTTTGCATTGAAAAATTGATTTGCCAGCCTGCCTGTTGCAGGAGTAAATTTGAGTGGAAAGGCCAGATTGTCTGCCAGAAGAAATAAACATTACCATTTATTTCTATTCCATTTTCTAGTTCAAATTGCAACACGACGGAAAAGATCAGGTTTGTCTCTACTTTTTAGTTAGACTCAACTGCATTTGTGTACCCAAATTCGTTTCATAAGCCTGTGCACTATTTTTGCTCGCTATCTTATTTTACAGTGCCTCCAAGTACCAACACTTGGCATTTTCTCTGCTTGAAAAGATGTATATATTTATTAAAAAGGGAAGTCTAAGGCCATGTCTTGTCAGAAGGCAGTCTTTTCACAGAGCTCATCATTACATTAATTAAAGAGCTTCACACCTTTGGCAGTACAAAAGCAAGCAGAGAATGCAGACACTCAAGCCTAAGCACTTTAATGCAGGACTTGCTTCCTTACCCCCTTTCCCCAGCCATAATAACTTTTCCTCAGTGCAAGTGGACAAACTGTTCTGAAGTTGAGTACAAACTTATCTGGCTCAGAACAGGGCGGATTCACTAACACTCATAGGCTGGATCCCACAGCTCAACTGAACACAAAATCTTTCTGTGGCAGAACAATGTTCCAAATGAAGCAGCTGTTCTAAGGAGTTCAATTCATTTATCTGAATTTACTATGATTCCATCTTTCCAGATCCACTATACGATGCATTGTGCTTCTCTCAGGCAGCACTTCACAATACTGTTACACTACCTGAAGATCCTGGAAGTCCAGATTTCCAGCCTTTACAGAATGATTTCTGCAGCCCTACACAGAATGCAAGTGTGAACTTGCCAACAATGGCCATGCCTGCTGACAATGGAGAGCCCTCTCATCGCAGAGCAAGCTGGTTTTGTCGTTGTCACCAGATTTCGACTAAGTTCTTGTGCTGACAAGACACTCTAATAGCAAACCCCTGAAATCCATCACCAGGTCCCTGAAAATGGTTTCTGTATAAAGCATGGCAAGTTTATTCTCTTAGTGGAAGGCCTTATGTAAAGCAGAATTTTCTATCCAACAAAATCCTTTGGGGATTCTACACAAAACACAATCAGCATTTGGAAAGCCAAAGCCAATATTCTTCCTGGAAACTCTGCATTAACTCTCTTTATCTGCCTTCTTTCATAAAATCTCCTCTGTACTTTTATCTAAGCCCTCACCTGGCTGTGCACAGCCCAGGTACACATCCCTCCTGATACCCTGAATCCTCTGCTTTATTGCCATAATTAGCACCTTCAGCTGATGTTTCAAGTCAATTCAGCAAGGGAAAGGTCTCTGTCAATGAGCTCCAGCTGAAGACCCTACATCTGCTGTTTCAAAATTAGGATTAGCCTACCATCACCCCAACATGCCATCAAAACTGGAACTCCTGACAGTCTGTAGTCATGTTCTGTCAGGGGCTCTCTAACAGCTCCTCGAATACAGCTGCCAACACCAAGTACCACCACTCACCTGCACCTTCTCCTTTAAAAACTTTCAGCCAGGAAGATACAAAATAAGCCCTGTCTTGTATTGAGAGCCATTTAATTGCCCTGAAGCCCACCTTGAAGCCTGACATTATAGTCAAGACTAGCAACTTTTCACTGGAGTTTCAATGACAGAAAGAATAGGCCCCAGTAATGTGTCAGTTCCTTGTGGATGTGTTGTGGGTTAAGCCTAGCCAGTAACTCAGAACCATGCAGCCTCTCGCTCACTCCCCCACCCCGTTCCTCCTCCTGCTCCCAGAGGGATGGGGAGGAGAATCAAAAGAATGTAACTCCCACAGGTTGAGATAAGAACAGCCCAGTAACTAAGGTGTAACACAAATCACTGCTGCTACCAGTAATAATAATGATAAGGGAAATAACAAGGGGAGAGAATGCAACCGCTCACCACCTGCTGACTGATAGCCAGCACAACTCAGCAGTGATCTAACCCTTCTGGGTAACTGCCCCCAGTTTATATACTGGGCATGACGCGCTGTGGTATGGAACACCTCTTTGGGTAATTTGGGTCAGGTGTCCTGTCTCTGCTTTCTCCTGGCTTCCCCTCCTCCCTGGCAGAGCATGAGACTCAGAAAGTCCTTGGTCAGAGTAAACATTACTGAACAGCAACTAAAAACATCGGTGTTATCAGCGCTGTTCCCAGGCCGAAAGTCAAAACACAGCGCTGCACCAGCTACTAAGAAGGAGAAAAATAACTGCTACTGCTGAACCCAGGACAACATGTTAAGACCACTTGGTCTCCAGGTAGAAGCCCCTTCAGCTGGAATGAACACGAAGCTGAATAAAGCCCCTGTAATCCAAGGGGAAAGGGTCAGCAACCTGCTACGCCACTCAAACACACACAAGTCTATGGGGCTGGATGGAATCTACCCAAAGGCACTGAGGAGCTTGTAGAAGTGCTCACTTAGCCACCTTCCATCATTCAGCAGCAGCCATGGCTAACCTGGGAGGTCCCAGTTGACTGGAGGTTAGCAAAGGGCCAGAAGGAGCACGTGGGTCTGTCAGCCTGACCTCAGTGCTGGGGCAGGTTATGGAGCAGATCATCTCGAGTGGCACCACAATGCACGTACAGGACAACCAGGCCCAGTCAGCATGGGTTTATGAAAGGCAGGTTCTGCCTGACCAACCTGATCTCCTAGGAGAAGGTGACCTGCTCAGTGGGTGAGGGAAAGGCTGTGGATGTTGTCAATGTAGACTTTAGTAAAGCCTCTGACAGCATTCTCCTAGAGAAACTGGCTGTCATGGCTTAGACAGGCGTACTCTTCCCTGGGTAAAAACTGTCTAGGTGGCTGGGCCTAAAGAGTGCTGTTGAATGGAGGTAACTCCAGCTGGTGGCCAGTCACAAATGGTGTTCTCTAGGGCTTGGCACTGGGGTCAGCACTTGGCACTGGGGCCAGCGCTGTTCAATCTCTTTATCAGTGATATAGACAAGGGGATAGAGTGCACCCTCAGTATGTTTGCAGATGACACCAAGTTAGGCAGGAGTTTTGATCTGCTGGAAGGCAGGAAGGTTCTGCAGAGGGATCTGGACAAGCTGGATCGACCCAACAAGGTCAATGTTTGAGGTTCAACAAGGCAAAGTGCTGGGTCCTGCACTTGGGCCACAACAACCCCATGGAATACTCCAGGCTTGGGGAATTGTGGCTGGAAAGCTGCCTGGTGGAGAAGGCCATGGAGGTGTTTGTTGATGGTTGCTGACTATGAGCAAGCTTGTCCCCAGGCAAACAAGAAGGCCAAGAGCATTCTGGCCTGTATCAGCACCAGTGTGGCCAGCAGGGCCAGGGCAGTGATTGTCACCCTGCACTGGGCACTGATGAGGCTGCACCTTGAATCCTGTGTTCAGTTCTGGGCCCCTCACTAAAAGAGAGACATTGAGGAGCTGGAGTGGGGCCAGAGAACGGCAATGGAGCTGGTGCAGGGTCTGGAGCACAAGTGTGATGGGGAACAGCTGAGGGACCTGGGGGTTCAGTCTGGAGAAGAGAAGGCTCAGGGGGGATCTTACCCTCCCTACAACTGCCTGACAGGAGGTTGTTGTGAGGTGGGGTCAGACTCTGCTCCCAAGTTACAAGCAATAGGACAAGAGGAAATGGTCTCAAGCTGCATCAGGGGAGGTTTAGACTGGATAAAGGAAAAATTTCTTCACCAAAAGGTTTGTCAAGCACTGGAACAGCCTGCCCAGGGATGTGGTGGAGTCACTGTCCCCTGAGGTATTTAAAAGACATCCAAGAGCCTATGATCTTAAAGGACTTTTCCAATCTAAATGATTCTATGATTCTTTCCCATTCAGCAGATCGGCTTTGCTACCTCCAAGTCCTTCTGAATTGCCTCTGTACTGCTCATGGGTAACATACTGGCAGCAGGCAGATATTCCATGAAAATTCAAATCATGCAGATTCCCACAGTTTGGATCACAGGAATTATCACATTATAGAGAAAACTCCCAAACTACTCAGTAAGGTAAAAGTGCTCCAAAATGTGTCACAGAATGACTTAAGTTTTGGTTGACTACGTGGGCTCACATTACACATCACTTTTTCACTGCAAATCACTGCAACGGTTCAAACCCATTAATTGCTCCATTCTTTTGAACAGAACACTAATGCAAACGTGTGCATGCAGCTTATTTTTTCCATTCTTGGTTCAGATTTCTCCCTCAAAATGTACACTCGTGGAAAGAGATTAAAAGGGGCTTGTCAGAACACCAGGGAACGAAGATGCATCCAAGAGCTGATTTGGAGGAGTTGAACTGTTCCGATTTGTACAATCAAGAGCTTCTGCTCAGAGATGTGAACTCTTGTATATCAAATGTGAAATCCCTGAAAAGACTGTTAGTAGCTGTATTTAGTAGGCCTCTGAAGTAGTTCAGTACCCCCCGCCCATGAGTTTTTCCCTCAGGCAACAAGTTATCAAAGACTTTTAGTGACAAATCATGAAAATCAAGCATTGAAACCTTTTAGTTTCTCCCATCGCTAACACTCATAGAGAAGCTAATAACTGAACAAAGCATCACAGTCAGTCTGCCCCAAAGCTGGACTTACCCGGATACTGGCGGATGGTGGACACTGAGCTGGTGATGGGGGTATAGGTGTGTGCAGTCAAAGGGTAGGCAGAGGGTGGGTATGTTGGTAAGAAATACTGGAACTGGACAGGCACCGACTGCCTACAGGCATCAAAGAAAGCAAGTATTACACACACCATCTTAGCAGTTCATCTTCAACCTCTTAAATCCCCAAATTGCGTGATCTCATCTGTCTTAAGTCATCAAGTACCTCACCTATCATGGTTAATTCAAAATTACTAAATCCCCCCCCAGAATGACTAAATCCCCAAATTACAAAACCCCCAGGTTTTTAAAACACATTATTTTCAGCATATCAGAACCTAGCAAAGCAGCAAGGCACTCAAAACCTACTCGTAACACTCTCATTCCTAGAGCTGCTATTTCCCCACCTGTTATCATTTCTGGTTTCCATTGCTACTGGGTTTGGAGATGCCCGGTGACTGGAGAGGGGTATGAGATTACTCCTCTCTGCTGTGTAGTCAGACTGGATCCGGGGAGAAGTATGCGTGATTTGCTGAGGAACCACTTTAGCTGCATAAAGACAAAGATGTAATCAGTTGAGTGTCACAGGAAAAGATGGTAAACATGGCAAAGGTGAGATTAACTCTGGCAAATCCCCAAATACCACTCCTTCCCCCTCAACCCACTCCACCTTCCAATCTGCTACTGATATCCTATCTGCAGTAATGACAGCTTTCCTCAATAGGCAGAAAGGCAAGCGAAATGAAGAATTTTACATCAGTTTATACCAGAATAGATGGATATTATAAATGCAGATATAAAGTACACTTGCTAACAGAGTAAGTTAATACAGTGGTCAAATTATTTCTTTACAATTTGATTTAGTTTTAGAATCAGCCCAATCCTTTCTGCTGTCAAGAACTTACTTATCCAAGTTTTCAAAGCAGAACTTGACAGAGATCAAGGGAAATGAGATCAAGGCAGACAAGTATACACAGACAGAGGTCAAGAAAAGAAAGAACACACCTACAAAAGCTTTCCAGGAAACACTGACATTTGGAGATATAACCTCATTTCTTGCAAATTTATGGTAGGGAAAGATATGATAAGATTTCAAAAGAACAAGAAGGAGGTCATCAAGAAAACAGAGATGAACAAAAGGAAACTCAGGCAGCTCTGCAGGGAACAGCTCAGGGAGATACCACATCCAGGCAAATAAAGCTCCCACCTTTAGACCTTAGTGTTCTACCTCCAAACGAACACACGAATCAAACTGCTACACTGAACACCTCCAGGAGCACAGCAAAGAACTTATCAACTGTTAAAGCTATATTCTATCACCAAGTAGTTAAAACTTATGCAGTATATACAATTCAGGTTCTGAAATGCCAAAAGGCCCAAGTCTGTCTAAAAGTTCAACTCAGTAAGTCAATGAGCCATTTTATTACTTGCTCCTCCTAGAACATCTATTTCTTCCTGGTACTAAACAAAGTTATGCCTCAGCAGAACCTGTTAATTGGTTTCTCCCAGCTTGAACTGATTTTCTTCCCCTCCTTAATCTGCCAATATGCACAAACACTGCTCATGTAAGCAGAAAAGTAAAGGCATCAGTTACACACTCTTCTTAAAACTGAAATCACTTACCAACTGGGATGTTTGAGGTCGTGACAGCTGTAGCATGGGAAGAATGGGAGGGCATTGTCATGGTAACAATAGTGCTTGTAGGCGCTTGGGTGTGAGACACAGAACCTAAAGAGAAAGAAAAAGCACCCTATATAAGATGTTTCTATGGAGCCCTGTCACACCATTATATCTATATCCATATCCAAATAAAGAGAGGATAAACCCCAACCAGACACTCCCCTTCAAGAACCCAGTAATCTTCCTCCTGAAGCCTGTTCCTGCACTTCCAAATGCAGCCTTTACCATAAATAATTCCTCAAAAGTAGTTTGTTTCCATCCTCAGGGAGGAAAATTCAACAAGAACAACAATAAAATCACACCCCGTAACTTTCCCAATAGCATTATGAATACTCACCAGCTGTGGTTGCTGAAGCAATGGTATTTGTTGCCAAAATAGGCGCCACTGTTGCTGCTGCCACAGGAGTACCAGTACTGAAAATGGTTTTCTATGAAATGAGAAGAAAACCTTCAAGTTAAATGACTAGTACATTTAAAAACACATACTTCATATGGGATCGTGTTGCACTGACTGTGAACAACATGAATTTCTAACCTAACTCTTTCCCCAAATTTAATTTTAGCCCTCAAGATACAAACAAAATTGGTATCTAGAATAAGCAAGAGTTTTTACTTTCTTGTTGCAGTTTACCTGAGCCATGGTGTGGAGCTGTGGCTTCTGTGTTCCTATAGCTGGGTGAGATGGTAGAGTGATCCGCGTGGCTGTGTCCCGCGGCTGCGCAGGCCGCTGGATGCTAATAGCTGCAGAAGGCGGGTGCTGCTGGATAGACAGTGTGGGTCGACTAGAAAGGAAGCAAAATCATCATGAAGATAACTGTGGGGATGCTAAATATGGAAGATAAAAGGCAGGGACCCACATCAGGCCTTGGACTCCTCTCCTGAGAAAGCAGCACTGCTACCAAGTACACGGTAAAGCAGTGTAAGACATTGGAACCGCAATGCTCTGTTGTCATCTGCTCTACATACCCAACTATGAAGGACAACTTATCACTAACTCCTACCAGCTCATAAAAGAGGCCTTTTGTCAGGGATGCTTTTCAACTGTCACGTGTCACTTCTCACTGTGTCTTCATAAAAAAACCAAACATAGATGGGCCAAATTAGCCTCAAGTTCCTGCAATAGAAACTCTGCATTCCAGGAAGCAGGATCTCTGAATGGATTCATTAAGGTCTTTCCATCTCAGAACACAAAGCAACAGTTCAAGCTTATAGTAATTTTTATGTGCAGAACTGAAAGCATTTGCACTGAGCAAGCATTACTGTTTTTGTGTTTTATCATCCCACATCTAGAGAGTTATCTATTCTCAATGGCTGACACTTCTGTTTCCCCTTCCTGCAGCCTCCGTCAAGTCAGAGCACTGTAGCTTTCAAAGCATCTTTACCTGAGGGTTGACTCTGTAGCATGTGCTGCTGTTGTAGTTATAACAGGGGACTGAGCTCTCGTGGCTGAGACAGTTGCCACCACAGCAGGAGGAATAGTGCTTGATGTTGTCACCGGAGGACGAGACTACAAATGCAAGTCAGAGAGAGACACATTCAGAAAAGAAATTCTGCTTTTCGGATATTAATTAGGAATTACTTGGTTGAAACTGCTTTTCCTGCATCTTATCACTAAGTGCTGGCATTCTAAGACATTTCCAGGCTTTTTGAATTGATCTGCATGCTCCTGAGCAAATCTGTTTTGGTTTTCAAAGCATGCACTATCACAGGAATTGGTAACTGACAAAGTTAACAAGACCGGATCCCTTGAAAGGTCTTTAGGAAAAAGCCCAAAGGTCAGTTCCCTTCTGACTGAAAAGAAATCCCGATCCAAGTATATACAGGAAGTCAAAGGTGATTAAATCTGGATCCTAGCTTAAAGCACAAAGTAAAGATGTTTAACCCTTTATCCTCACATTGAACACTAGCACTACTGTAGGCAGACGATTCCTACAATCTTCTCCTTATGTGAATACATAACTTGATTTATACAGAAGCATATTAAAATTAGATTCTATAATTCTCCATCATATATTTAAGAAGAAATCAACAAAAAAAACTTGAGTACATCTGAACTAAATCCTCTTCCCAGTTTCTACGCACTTTGGAGACAGTTAAACCAAATTCCTGGCATGAAGTCCACAAAGGAAATAAAACCACACAACTAATACAATTATTTCACTACTTGCTATTAGAAGCCAGTACCCAAGAAACAGACTGGAAACCTCAGCCCAGGAAATATGCAATTATAGGTTATATAGGACAAATAAGTGCCGGGAAGAACTTGGAGCTGGTGGTCAGCATTGTGCAGAGCTGCCTGGCTGCTACCTGCCTGGATTGGCTGATGGATGATGTGCTGAACTGCTGGCTGAGCTGTAGCTGTGTTTGGCAACTGGGAAGCTGGTCTCAGGACTGTGGTTACTTTAGAACTGGACATCACTGCAGCAGCCGCTGCACCTGGGAAACAAACAAACATGTTAAAACACCGTGCATACAAACGGCTCCGTTAGGACAAACTCTGATTGTTGGCTGTATGTATTTCAGTCTTCATGTATTTTACATGTATGTCAGTTCAGGTGGCGTTGATTTAGAAGTAAAGGCTTGCAGCAGAGACATATAAGGTTTGCAAATGTGGGGAAAGGTAGGTATTATTTTAAATGAATTGGCTTTCTTGCTACTTCTTATTCCCCTATAATAAGCTTATATTGCAAATCCAATCTTGTTTTATTCCAGGCTATGGAAGTCAGTAGAAATATTTCAGCTTGATTACTGGGCTAATGTGCAAGTCACTCAATACCAACAACAATCTCGCTGCACCCAATGAAGTTCAGAAGAATGATATACATGCAATAGAAGAAAACACACAACAAAACCAAAACCAAGCAATCCGGACCCAAAAAACTTTTAAAGTTGCAATCTGAATAATTTGCTTATTCTCTGCTGTCTCCTGATCCCATGAAATCACTGTAGCAGGCAAACAGCCTTGAAATCATTTGATGGACTGGACTGCATCGTTTCTGTAGATGTCCCTAACTTAAATTCTTACCTCAAAAGTTAATACTCAGGCAGAGAAAAAAAGAGCAGGAAGACAAACGAAAAGCGTGCACTAAGTGACAGTACAGTTTGTGGCAGCTGTCCCACAGCAGTCAAGTGAACAACAGCTACAATGCAAGCTGCACAGAACATTATGCCTTTGCTACGTCATTTATGTTTCTTGAGTGACCAAATAACAGCCAATATGAAAGGAAATACAAATATGAGTAGTACTTTGAATTCAGATCAGTTTAAAGTAGAACAGGAAACATAACCCATAAGCTGTTGAAATAAAAAAAACGCAGCCAGAAATCAGGCAGATGCTACTGTGCACAGGGCTTCTTTTACGGGGCTGATCTTCTATTTGTAAGCCACAGCAACATGGGAGACAAGAGCCTGTAGCTATCACCAGCATTTAACTCAAGGGTAAATGTAAATGCACATGAATAGCCCTCACAACTGCTTAAATGCATTGTCATAGGTGACCAATGCTTGCTACCAAGAACACAACGTGTTACAGGACAGGTCAGTCTACACCAGTGCGGTTTCCTTCTTGAACACATTCACTGTTTTAACAACACAGAACTAGAAGAACAGACATGCTGGTATCTGCCAGCATTTTAAACACTGTCACACAGTCCTGCTCTAAATGGCCGAAGGCAATGTAATTCTTAAGGTGGCTGGCAGTCACCTATTTATGTTAGCAGCTTTAACAGCTGGAATACTGGCTGTGTTAGCAGTGAGGAGAGGTGAAGGCTAGCTACACCTCCCCAGAGAGGCTGTGAGCAGGCGGCAGGGATGGCAAAGCTCCGTCTTTACCTCGGGGTAGGTGAGACGCTCCAATGTGTAGCGGAGGCCCAGGAGCACTACTTCTGATGATAGACATCTGCACGTTGGTAGCCATGATATGATGCAAGTTACTAGGATGCCCCTACAGAGTCAAAGAAATCACAAAACCCAAAAAAACCCCATGAGCTGTACTGATAAGAATTAATGGCCATACTGTTACCATACTTGGTGTACAATGGTGTCATGCGTTACACGCTGAGAGCAGAAAGTGGCAGATATTGGAACTAGATGATCTTAAGGTCCTTTCCAACCTAACTATTCTATGATTCCATGTTTCCACAGGATAACATTACAGAGCCTGCTGACATTGTGTGTGGAAAATGTAAACGTTTATCTGTTTCACTGGTCTATTTTCCTGGTTGGGACATGGGTGCCAATGAGCCAGCAGTCACCCACATATCAACCAGAGAGGTGGCCCTTTTGCCATTAGGGACTTCTAAGGCACAGGTTCATACCACACCTCTCCAGTAAAGCCAAGAGAATGGTGGGAACCTGGCAAAGGTTGCAACAAATTAATTCTATTTTCTTCCAATTCTGTTCTTTACAGATCTATTAATAAAAATCGACTGAAACTGCTGCACATCCTCGGCCAGCCTAACTCAAACCCACCTAGAGGCACTTGACAGCAAAACCCTGAGGCTTCAGAGGTTCAGTGACGAGTGCTCTGGCGACCCAGTTTCAAATCAGGAGGGCTGGCTCTGCAGTCTAAGTTAGAGGGCAAAAGATGATATTTCTAAAGCATTATCTACAGCTCCCTCACCCCCATGCTATGTCAGTTGGATGAGTACAACAAATCAGCAGCTTTCTACAGAGCTAGTGCTCACTGAGACTGAGGTTTAATGCTCCAAGCAGAACTGATCCAACACTGTCTGGGGAAGCCTGCTCTCTTCTACCTTCCTTCCTGCTGTAAGAGCCCACCTCAGTTGTACCAATATTAGTACTGGTTTGACCATGGAGCGAACTGGAACAGAAACCAAACAAACCAAAGAACCAGACCTGTTGCCCACTGATGGTTGCCACAGGAATCGTTGGAGCCTGGGGTATGTTGCTTTCCATGGTCACGGTAACTTGCCCAGGAACCTTTGTGGGAGCTGAGAGAGTAGAGGGTGGAGCAGGAGCAATGGGCCGGCTGGGCATGGTGGGCTTCAAGGGAGGCTACAAGAAACACAAAGACAGAAATGTTGGCACCTCCAAGCAAGAACTCAATGTGGAAACATTCTGGGGGTAAAAGCCTGACAGAAAGTCAGCTTTGTGCAAGGATAAGCGCGGTTAAGTACTTGGAGAGAAAGGATGTGGGTCATTTGGAGCTATTCTGTTTTCATTTGGGACAAAGGAAGGCCATCTTTTGCACGGGAAGTACGCAACTTGTAACATACAGCCTTAGTCACATGTGGAATCTATTAGAGCTATGGTATTCCCCAACAGACACTGGGCATTAACACTTAATGTGATGTTCCCATCCACTCCTGCAGAAAAGGGAAGATTTCAGAACCTGACTGAAATCACTGTTCTCTTAGGAGACAAACAAAACCCACTCCCCTCAAAAATAACGCTGTGATACAATGAAACCCTCAGCGCAGCAGATGGAGCAGCTAAACCCAAGAGGCAGTGCACAGCATGCAAGGAAAGCTTAAGAAACAAAAGAAAGGAAGTTTTTGGTGCAGTTTATTTTTGCCCAGTGCTCTTTACTGCGGTATAGATTGTTATTTACTTCCCCTACGGATCATGAACCTCCTCGTTACCTTCATCAGTCCGTCTGAGAAGGAAAGTGGCACAGCTGGAGTCAAATGGGCTGGTGGTGCTGTCACTGTCACCGGGGCACCAGACTGGACAGGGTGGTGCTGTGTCAACATCTGAACCTGTGGATATGGCCGCACCACCACTGGCTCCTGCTTTTCCTCTCGAGGCTGGACCGAGCTGCCGGGGCCGATGTGCTCCCTAGGAGCAACCTCCGAGTCACGACTTGATTCATCACTCACTAGCAATGAAAACAAGAGAGAAACAGGAAGCTCTGAGGAAAAGGGTACAGAAGTTGAACACGTCTGCAGCGGTCACCCACCGACTCAGGGATGTGATCAATCAAATACACTCCAGCGACGAAAGCCCTGGGAATTCTGGCGTTGCTTCTGCCAGTTCCCCTTAGAACTGATGGGCCCTGCAATGCTGGGCAAGGTGGGGTCACCTCGGAGAAGTCCACCTGAACACCTTCTCCAAACAAAGCCTGACTGAGCTTTCTTTCATGTGAAAAATACTTAGTTATCTAAATAACTGCTGTGCAGTCCCACACCAAACAGGTACTACCAAAGCCTGAGTTTAACCAGTTATGTACCTGGCTGTCAAGCTGAAGAAGAAGTATAAGCCCTCCTCAAAGTGAAACACCCCCTTATCCCCCATTCATCTCTGCAGCCTGTAACCTCGGCAGGGACAGCAGCACAAGAACCAGGGCTCCCACCCCACCACCAGCTACAGGAAACGCTCCCACATCCACGCACCGCTCCTGCCTGTGGCGTGCACAAGCGGAGCCGAGGGCCGGCGGCAGGACACCCGTGGGGAGCAGCGGAACGGCTCTACCCTGATCGCTGCGCAGAGCCCGCAGCTAAACAGACTCTCGCGTTGCTCTCCCCACTGGTAACCGGCGCAGCCCGCGGTACGCCCCGCTCCTCCCGCCCAGGGCGGCCCCGTCCCGCACCCGTCCTGTACCCAGCGGAGAAGCCGAAGCGGGACGGCGCTGCCGGGCCCGCCCCTGCCCCGAAGCCCGCTTACCTGCGGCGGCGGGGGCGATGAGCCCAGCGGAGCCGCTGGCGGCGATGGGCGGCGGCGGCGCCGGTCCGAGGCCGGGGGGCGGCGCGCCCGAGCGGGGGAACTGCTGCGAACTCATGTCCGCCTGCGGGGAGCGCCGAGCGTTAGCGTGCGTCACCGAGCGTCACCGCACCGACAACCCCAACCCCTCGCCCACCGCCTCACAGGGGGCGACAACACCCCCGGCAGGCACCGCCCCCCGCTCCCGCCCCGCTCATTGGGCGCGGCGATAGCGGCACCGCCAGCCCTGCGCCAATGCGGCGAGCCCCGCCGAGCCAGCCAATCCACAGCTGGCCTCCACAGCCAGTAAGGAGCGGCCGTACTAAGTACATCACAAGGCGGCGAGCCAATAGCGGGGAGGAAGGCGCTGGCCAATGAGGGCCGGCCGTGCCGCCCGGGCCCGCCCCGCTGTGCCGCCGTGAGGGGCCGCAGGGCCCGGATGTTCCCGGGAGCGCGGCGGCGCCCGGAGCCGCCCCTCCCCGCACCGACCGCGGCCCGCGCCGCCCGGCCGAGCCCTGCCCGGCCCTCGCCCGCCCTGCCCCGCGCTCCTCTCCTCCGCCCTGCCCTGCCTCTGTCCATTCCCGCGCTCCCGCCCCGGCCCTGCCGCCGCGCGGGGCCCCGCCCCTCTCCTCTCCTCTCCTCTCCGCTCGCCCCGCTCCGCGGCGCTGCCTCCCGGGACAGGCTGCCCCCGCCGCCGCGCACTGAGACAGCCGCAGCGGCCGATCTGAAGCCGCGGCCATCGCCCCCCGCCCGCCACCCTTCCCTGGAGCTGCTCCCGGTCCCCGGCGCGGCTCCAGGCGCGCTGCCCGCGGCGGTACCTTTGCCGGGGGCGCCCCGCAGCAGCCGTAGCTGAGCCGCCACCACCGAGCACCTCTTCCGCCGCCGCAGCTGCCCACGGCGGATTGGCCCCGGTCGGCCCCGCCCACCACGGCGCCCCCCGCCCCATTGGCTGCGGCAGCCCTCCCCTCGGGGCTGCTGGGAGATGTAGTCCTCGCTCTTAGAGCAGGACAAAACCTCGCGAGAGGTGGAAGGGGCGGTGCCTTCCCTGGGCACGCTATTGGCTGGGAGCCCGGAGGTTTCCCGGGAAACGCGCGGTGGGCGGGGCCATGGTGGAGGCCGGGATGGCGGGGCTTGCTCACCGCCTGCTCCCCCCGCCAGACAGACCCCGTCCCACGGCCATCTCTTGGGCCCACCCGCCACCGCTGGCCCCTCACACGGGGCAAGACGCGGTAGCAGCACTGAGGCACAACGGCTCGGTGAGAGGTTCGCTTCTCGTCTGCCTCTGAAGTGGGGATCTTCACAGAGCGCAAGGCGCTGAGAAGCGGCTGAGCAGATCCGAGCTACCGATGTCTGACGTGGAGGATGAAGTTTTGCTGCTGTATTCAGGGAAAGGGGGCCCCGGGGAGAACCATCTGTGCATACCTGACTCCAACATCCCCTTGTCTCTGGCATCAATATTTACCACTTGCTGGGACAGAGGGGAAACCACTTAAACAAATACCCACCTCCCCCCCAACAAGCCCTGGTGACAACGCACACTGCAGCCCTCAGGTCTCACCAGTCCGGGGTTGCCTGTGATTACACAAACCCCGGAATAGCACTATTTCCCATTCCATTGTTCCCATTCAGGTCTTACCCCTTGAGGCTCAGAGATGAAGTCAGACAGACAACGGGTGCTGTTATAGTGGTTTTGTAATGCTTTTAAATGAAACTAGAAAACCTTGAAATGACAGAATCCCATCTGAGTCATCCTGAATTTTGCTCCAGCAAACCCTTCAGGTGTGTTGTCAACAGCCCTGCAAGCAGGTGCTGAGGAAGCTCTGGGCACGGACAGGAGTTAGGTTCACTTCAGAGGGATACTGCTCTCCTGACCAGCCATCGATCAGGACCTGCAGTGTGCTCCCTGGAACACTGCCCTTACCCTTGTCACAGAATCACACCCGGCCACACGCCCAGCTTTATTCTGACACCTCGTGCATGAGATGAGCGGCTCTGCTCCCCCATCCCCATGGCTACACAAGATCACAGTAATGCTACAGTGCATTCAGAGGATGTGGCACAGAGCGCATAAAGAACGGCTGAATAGGGTTGGCATCTTCAGGCCGGAACAGGGACAGTTCAGAGGGCATTCTGACAGAGAGCTGTAAAACGTATAGTGAAGATGAATAAAACCCAACTCTTTTGTACCTGCTTTCAATTCCCCCTCATATTTACACTATAAACAGGTGAGCAAACGGAAGCAGCTGCTCTGTGCACAGTGCGATCAAGTCCTGGGACTCCTTTTAAGAGCACAGGCTACCAACTAGACCAGTTAATGACAGAAGCAACACCGGCTCCGCCTCTGCCCCTGGCGTTACCTGCTTCTCAAACTGACACCGCACAAGGACGCCGGAAAGCCTCTGCTCTGCTTGCCCTGCTCTTACCTACGCATCCGGCCGGGCGGCGGACAGGCCCGCTGCGCTGCGCCCCGGGGCCGCGCTCCCCGCGGGCCTGACTAAAGGCGGCAGTCCGGAGCCACGGGCCCCGACGAAGAACGGCGGCTCCGCTGGCCCGAACCGCGCCCGTGCCCCGCTTGTCGCTTCAGCGGCGCTGCTCCGCGGCCGCCGGTCACGCAGCGCGGCCGCCCGCGGCCATCCAGCCCTCGCCCCGCACTGAAGGCGGGCGCCGGGCGACGCGGTGCCGGACGGCACCCCCCAAGATGGCGGCGCGGTGACAGTCCGGCGCGGCCCCTCTGCGGCCCCTCTCGCCCGGCAGCGGAAGCGGCGCGCCCGGAAGCGGCGGGAGCGGCCCGAGCCGGAAGGGAGCGCGGCGGCCTCTCGCAGGTGCGGTTTCCAGGGCGACCCGCGCGCGGGGCCGTGGGGGGGGCCGGGGGAGCGGGCAGCCGGGCACGGCGCTGCCCCTCAGGGCGCCTCTGCCGGGCCGGCGGGCGGCCGGGGCTGGGCCCCGCTACGCGCAGCGCCGCGGAGCCCCGCGGACGGTGCGCGGCCTGGGCGCTGCGCCGGTGTCAGCGCGGCAGGAGTGACAGGAGGGCCGCAGGGCCGCGCCGGGGGTTAAACGCCGTTCGGCACTGAGGAACGGCCGTCCCGATTTGTGCTTACTGCGGTACTTGTCTCGGTGCGCGCTGCCCCCGCTCCAGGAGCGGGCCGTGCACCGGAAGCGGTGTGCGCTGGGCAGGGGTTGTGAAATCAAGGTGGGTGTTGACTGGTGTCACTAGAGCCGGCTGGTCGTAGGCAAAGCTCTGCAAACGATTTTGGACTTACCAGAAAGAAGCCGTGTTTCAGTTTCAGGATGAGTACGGCAACACGATACCCGTGCGCACAGCAGCTCTCCAGGTGTTACCGGCAGTCCTCACTGTTCGCGAGGCTCGGCTGAGACACGTTATTTCAGTGGCGTGGCCTTGATGCTGCGGTTGGCATCACTGTCTAAGCGGGAGGTCTATTTTCGTTTGAGCTTTGCTGAAGTGGAGCCCTTTACCCACTTTACTGCCAGGCACACCTCGCAGGACACGGCAGAGGTCGGTGCTCTCGTGGTCCAGCAGGACCTGTGGCTGCTGTGGGATGATTTATCCCCATGTCCAGGGCTGGATGTGCCAGTTCCCCGAAGTCAGCTGTATTTTAAACCGCGTAACTGGAGGAAAAAGAGTTACAAATGAGTTTTCTTCCTTTTTAATTCACATTGGGGTTTGCTTTGTTACCTCACACAGAACAGAGCTGGATCCCCTGTCATTTCTGTTCGCTAACAGTTGGACTTGATGATTGTAAAGGTCCTTCCCACCCTAATTGATTCTATGATTCAATTGCCATGCCTCTTGTCTCTTCTGGTCTCCATGGTGTGTTATTTCATTTGGAGACACTGGTCTTCCCTTTGGCTGTTGTTATCCAGGGAGTGCAGGTATTTCTGCTTTTCTTTCCAGCTGGCTAAACCAGTGTCAGGGAAAAAATAACACATTTGTCACCTATTTCATATAATAAAAGGCTTTCATTTCAGTCTTTCCAGCATGGGAAAGCAGGCTTGAGAGAGCAGCACAGCAGTTTTAGTGGCAAGAATGCAGTATGGTATATTCATGTACATGTTCCAAACAGCTGTGTATGATTTGCAGTGAATCCTATGGAGCCAGGCTGAGAGAGCTGGGCTGGGTCAGCCTGGAGAAGGCTCCAGGGAGACCTCAGAGCAGCTCCAGTGCCTAAAGGAGCTACAGGAAACCTGGAGAGGGGCTTTTGACAAGGGCAGGTAGTGACCAAACAAGGTGGAATGGGAGGGGTTGGAACTGGATGAGCTTTAAGGTCCTTTCCAACCCAAACCATCCTGTGTTCCTACAGTTTATAAGGACACGATTCTGAGGGGACGGCAAACCTGTTTTTTTCTGTTGTGCTTGGCAGAAGCAGAGGTTTCACTGCACAAATACTGAGCTTCCTCCTCTGCCCACAGTGAGCGGTAGGTGTAACCATGCGTGTCATGCGATGCCATCTGTCCACTTCCCAGGTGCGGTGTAAACCAAAGGTGTGCGGCTGAGCAAGTTGTTCTTTGGGTGTTACAGCAGGGCATTTCCATTTTCAGTGTGAAAGGAAGGACATTGACAATTTAACCATGACCATTTGAACTGGCTGCAGACACTCAAAACCCGCCTGGGCGCGTTCCTGTGTAACCTGCTCTAGAAGGCCCTGCCTTGACTGTCCAGGGGGTTGGACTGGGTGATCACTTCCAACCCTAATGAGTCTCTGATTCTGTGACACTGAGATACAGAAAGCTACAGCTACGTAACACATAAGACTTTTTTTTTATATGGAGATTGTCAAGGAAGAGAGAGACAAATTAGATGCAGGCTGTCAGGTGTGATATACCTGGAATTTGAGTGGGCTGTTTTTAAAGTTACATGACAGAGTAGGAAAAGAATTATCCAGAAAAATAAGGATTAAGCAGTAAGAGAGTGCCTGGGTGGATGTTGGGTGTGTAGTAAATATACTCCAGTCGGGAGAAATCTCAAAACTTGAATTTTTGGAGAATGTAATGGAAAGCTAAGAGGAGAATTCAGGTATTCCATAAGCTTAAGAGCTGAGGGCAAGGAAATTCCACTCAGCTGTGTTGTAGTGTACAGGTTAGAGAATGTGTGGTCATGGAAGTACACACGGAGGACAGTAAAGAAATGTCACTTTTTTTTTTGGCTCATTTCTCATGGTAAGCTGTATAATTTGAGTCTGTCTTCATTATTTCATTCGTTTTTCAGCTTCTAAAGTTGGTGGTACTTAGTGCATCTGGGAAATGCTTGTTTCTTCATTCCCCAGAGAAGTCCACTGTACCCTGCAGAACCTCAAGGGCTGACGAGGGAACCTTCACCTTGCCTGGCTCTTCTGACCTTGGTTAGTACACCAGCAAACACAGTATGTGACTTGACCTCCCATAAAACAGACAGTGGGTTGGTTTGCCACCTACTTTGAAATTCACGCTGCTTGTAATACCTCTTGATAGAGCAAGAGGTGTGTGATGTGGGTGTCCAGAACAGAAACAGGTTTATTTGAAAGCATAAACAGAGAGAGAGCTGGAACTGATTTAGGTTTAACTGCAGCTTAGGAGTCAGATCTTAACATCCTTGCGTCTTTTCGTGTTTTCATAGTATTTTTCATTTTGTATGCCCAGGTGAGACTATGATTATCTCACTGATACATTGCATTAAATGGGCCCCTGAATCTTAAAATAGTCCTTAACATATTTGGATGTGTGAGATTCTGTATTTATAAAAAGAGACAATGCAAAACTAACTTTTTTTTCCTTAATGTTGTTTAAGGTTTCTTCTGTAAAATGGGAGTACTTATTGCAGTTCTTGGAATCTGCTTCAGCTTTTCACTTGTAAGAGGACATTCTAAGGCTGTCACAACATCTCTAACTACAAAGTGGTCTTCAACTCCTTTGTTACTTGAAGCAAGGTAAGTGTATTGTGATTTTTTTGGTTGACAAATCAATATGCTTAGAGGATAAATTGATGTGTTCTCTGTTTCACATGTTTTGCATGCTTTGGGCTCTGGTCATTACTGACTCTTTGGAAGTAATAGTAACACTCAGTTGAACATGATCATTGCTGTGCTTGGGGAGATGGGATGAATATTTTAGAGTAGTAGTTTTTGCTGGGTAAATTCTTTCAATGTGCATGAGATCAGTAATAATGATGAATAATTCCACAGTATTTTTTCCCTTGCGAAGTTTTACCTACTTAAAGCACTAGACTGAGAAGTTTAGCATAGTCTCATAAGATTCCATAGTAGAAGTTTTTTTACTTCTACTATGACTGTAGGTTTTGATACTTATCTGCTGTTGCTTGCTTATGTAAACCTTAACTTTGTTCAAGGGAACTGTGCATTGGTTATCTAAAGTCAGCTTCTTTGGTAAGGGAGTTGTGCAGATCAGCCTGGGGAGATTTCTTTTACAGCACTAATGACTTTTTTCCCCTCTTTTTTTTTTTCTTTTTTTAAGACATTATTTAAAAAGAAAATACGTAAAAATACATTTTTAACGAAACAGAGAGCAAAACGCTGTCTTTACACCGCTAGTCTACTTAGCACTTCAGAAGTCCCCATCGTTTCATTCTGCAGTATTCTCGTTTGGAGATGTCTATGCAGTACAGGGCTTTTAGATGTTTGTGTGTGCACTTCATTTTGTATCGCTTAAGGAATAATTCTTAATCACATAAGAATTCTGGCTGTTATCACAGATTGGTTCATAGGAGAATAGCTGAGCACTGATGGATTTTGTTCAAACGGGCAGAGCTTTTGGCTTTGGGATAGGTGTGTCCCTGGTGAGATTAGTTTTCTATAACCTTACCTACAGAAGCTGAAGTTTGAGGACTGAAAAACCCTTAAACAATAATATGCTGGGATTTGAATACGCCATCAATGCAAGACATTTCTGGGGTAAAAGGTCACCCTAAGAGACTGAAATAGCAAGCAAATAATCAAAATCATGTGCCAAAGGCTCGATATATAACCTAACCATTATATTCAAAGACTTTGGGTAGGTAGGATGGTTCATCTGGGAGGAACTGCAGAATGATACAGCGCTGCAGTGTAAAATCATTCCCACTGTTCAATTTACTTAGCCCAGCACTGCAGTTTATCACCCAGATGTTCGAGAAGTACTTACCACCTCAGATGAGGACAGAAATGAACACAAAAGCTATTGTGGCAGCCAGTGGGCTCTAAATCTTCTGTTGTAGCATCCATTAGCATATGAAGCATGTTGTAAGTTTAGACAGGATAAAGTATTCGTTCTTAGCAATGTTTAGATAATTATTTTACTATTTAGTGTTATCTGCCTAATCATATGCTTAATATATGGGGAATTACAATATCATGATTTGAAGCTGTGGCTTCTCCTTTTGCTGATTTAAAAGCAAACAAACTCACTACGAAGTCCTGTAGCTCCAACAAACTAGAGTTCTGTTGCAGCAAAGTAAACAAAAATGTATGTCTGTCATAAAAAACAGCTAGCAAAGAAATGCGTTAGAGGGGAGAGCTCCCAGGATGTACGCTGATATCTGTTAGGGGTCTCTGAGAGATTAACAGGTGCCTTGAAAGTTTCTTTTGTGTAGTCTGTGTTAGTCCTGGCCTGCTACTATTATTTGTTTGTTTGGGGACATTTTTACCTTTCCTGGTCTCCTTCTTCTAGTAACCTGTGATTGTCTGGTAGAGGTAAACATATGGTAGGAGCTAACGTTCTGTAAAGCTTTCAAAGTATTACAGCTGTAACTTGAGAGACAAGTCCTAGATGCAGCTAACTCAACTCTTCTCACTCAGTGAATTTTTATCAGAAGAAGGTCAAGAAAAATTCTGGAATTTTGTAGAAGCCAGTCAAAATATTAAGACATCTGAACATGATGGTAAGTTTTTCATAGTCTTTTTTGCTGGATGATGAGCTGACATGGTTGAAAAATAAACCACAATGTTTCGTCTTCCATTGTGTTCATATTGTAAAAGTCAAATGAGGGCTGATTTCAGTAATGCTTTTACTGCAAAGTGCTCAAAACATCTGTTTTGACAAAAGCTGTAGTGGGTAAGTCTGAAATGTGTTTTGCTTGCCAGTTTCTATTTCAACATGAAATATTAATACCATAACTGCTTTTTCTTTGTGTTTCTATTTATCAAATTAAATGGGAGCTCTTAACTGTTTCCTGCCTCCCCAAGGCTATGTTTGTGTCCTCTGCCAATGTATTTAAGTGTACTGTCATGGATTTCCATTGAAGGTCACTCTCATCCATCTGTAGAACTGGCTGTAATGAAAATTGAGGAGGAAAGGACATGTGCATATTTACAATTAATGTCATGGGCTTTTGTTAGTATAATTCACAATTAGGATTCACAATTAGTAATCACAATTAGGATGAAAAGCCCCTCTTCAATACGAATATGGTACGGAAAGAAAACTGCTTGTACTCTTGACTTTGCAGGTAGTGATTACGCTTTTTACCATGAAATGCTGAAAGCAGCCTGCCAGAGTCTGTCCCCTTTGCAGCAGAACTTGTTGAAGTTTTCCTTGGCTTTACGCTCTTATTCTGCAACCGTTCAAGCTTTTCAACAGGTTAGTACATGAAATCCTCAAATGATTTGTACAGCGTTACCTAAAGTCCAGGAAGGAGCAAGCTGTGTAAGGAGACATTTGATAGTGTAACAGATGTATCTGCTAATTTCAGTGAGTGCCAAATTTGAGTCCATCTGTGTAGAGTAGATGGAAGAATTGGGATTTCAACATGTCTTTGTATCATTGATGCCAGCTGCACTAACAATTGTGTGAAGATTTGTATGAGTTGCTTTGTTGAAACCTGCGATGCTGCTGCTGCTTTCCCTGTTATTCAGTTGTACTTAGTTGAAGGTAGTAACCCATGAATACATAGCTCTACTGTTTACAACCCAGAAGTTGTACTTTGTTCTTTCTCAAACTCATTACAAAAATGAGGTCACATTCTAATGTGCTTTATTTAAGTAATTCTAGAAGACCTCTTCCTTCTTTTTCATCTGGAATCATTTTGTCATTTGATGTTTAACAAATATAGAGGTTTCTGATGTGTAATGCAAAAGAGACCTCAACCAAACACCCTACAATTGCAAGCCTTGCTTTTTGTACCTGGAATCAATATTACAGCTAATAGTAATAGTCTGGAGAAGTATTTATAGTAAGACTTAACTCTCAATATTGCAATTTCTACCTTGCATTTACACGATGTAATAAATAGCAAATAAGTACTACTTTAGGCTTTAGGAAATCAAAGAAGACTGACTGCACAGAGAGTTATGCTGTTATCATTTTTGCTTGTTCTAAAGGCAAACATTCAACCTACTCTATCACAAATATTTTCATACAGATAGCAGCCGATGAACCTCCACCAAAGGGCTGTACCCTGTTTTTTGCTGTGCATGGGGATAAGACATGTGAATTTGAGTCGCTTGGAAACCTTTTACGGGGAGCTTCAGAAAGGTATTTGCTTTTGCATCACTGGATTAGCACTTAAAATTTAACCTAGTTAGACTTACAGCTGTAAAGAGATAGTAATAAACTGTTTCTACGTTCTTCAGTGCTGCTTTATACTGTCCACTGCTTGCACACAAGTGGCAGTCTCTTATTTCTTACTAATCCAGACTGGAATGATTGTTTTCGTATCACTTGCTCTGATATTATGCTAGGAAGAGGAATGTGCACAGGAAAAGCTGGAAACCATTTGCTGAAGTACAGTAGGAATTCTGAGGAATACGTAAAGCCTTTAGTATGTCGGGTGACTAGAAAGAGCTGGGCTACATATAAAAAAGATGGTTAATATAACAGAGATGGTTTCATGAATGGCTTGAAACATGCACAGTATTTTTCTCTATACAATTTTCTCAGCATTGAGAAAGAAAACTATTACCACATGATGTAATACAAGATCAGATATCTTTACAAGAGCAGAACTTCACTTTAATTAACAACAAGAAACCATAAAATGTAATAACCTCTTCAGAATAAAACAAAACCAACAAAACAAAACCCAGCCAAACTCAAACCCTTAAATTTCCGTTTGTCTCCATAGTAATTCTGGTAGTTTTGGGGTTTGTACGTATAAGGGGTTTCTGCTCAATGATCAGGTAGACATCGATAGCTCACATGCTGTTCTATGGACTCACTGGGAATATTTTAAATACTTCATTTTATTTTAGACTAAAAACCCAAGTTGAAAGCAGTCTTCTCAGTTTTTTGTTTGTATATTAACCAAGGACAGGGCTGTTGCTCCAGTTTGAGTTCCTGGAAAGTTTGCTCTGTTAGCCTTTTATTTTTTTTATACAGAATTCAAGATTCAGCACTTGGGGCATAGAAGTTAATTGGAAGTTTAAGGGAAGTGGTTAGTTTTTAAAATAAGGATCATGTTAGGTTCAAAACAGCACCTTGCTGCTTGCTTCATTTTCATATGTCCATTTTTAAACAAGCTTTATCAACATGCATCGAGTGCTGCCAACCTTGATAATCTGTGCGAATAGCCTGACGTATGTATTCAGTGAAGACAGGAACAGTGATTCAACATGAGCAAAAGAGATTTGCTTCTTGCGCTGAGTGAAGAAATGCTGTGAAGCACAGTGTGCTAATCTCCAATGTTTATTCTTAGGCCAAAGCCATTTTTGTTCAAAGGGGATCACAAGTACCCAGTGTCAAACCCCGAAAGTCCTGTTGTCATACTTTACGCTGAGATTGGCTCAGAGGAGTTCTACAGAAACCACAAGAAGCTTGTTTTAAAGGCTGAGGCAGGCGAAATAACTTATGTCCTCAGACACTATATTGCTGTAAGTATATTTGTGCGTTGTAACAGAGGTATTTGACATGGAAAAGCAACTGACCTGGGTTTTATAGAAAGAAAACTGGCCAACTTTGTTCCCTTTAAACTGACATTTGCATAATGTGTTGCTGCTTGACATTTATTTGGAACAATCAAAAGTTTGTTTTCGATTGCATGTACCTGAGGAATACATAATATTTTAAACCTCCTGCTTTTTTAAATACGAGGATCATTTGATTTTACAAATGCACAGTTAAACTCCAGATTAATTATAGGCTTTAATCTAAAAAACTTTGCTTCACCTATATTAGATTACAGGAAACAATCAGATCTTTCCACAGGCAGGCCACTTAGTTACTTGCTTGGAAAAGCAAGGATTAACCTGAAGGTACTGTTTCCAAAATGAAAGGTGCTCTTTCCACAGCAGATGGTTCTGTAATAATACAGAACTGCTTACCAGTCCTAATGCATTTTGTCCTGATTTCCATCCCCCTCCCCTAAATTCCCAGTCACTACATTTCAAAAACTACATTTCAAAAGCTCTGAGAAATTTGACTTTTTTCCTGCATATTGTTTAATACTGCTAAAACCTGCAGTATAGCAGCTAGTTAGTAGCCAGACTTCAATGCAAAAAAGCATCAGCTGATTCACTTTTAATAAAGTCATATACTTGCATATGCCCTTTACTTTTAAAATGGTATTTGTTTATCAGTGTTGGATGGAGTACTTAAACTCAAAATTAAGTGTACTGCACAACAGATCTATATACAGTTGTGGGACTCCTGTATACTTCAGAATACTTTTAACAAGTCATCACATTTATTTCCCATTAAAAATAGAATTATAGATCTCTATTGAGTCATTGACTTATTTTTTGTTTGTAATGAATGTTTCATTTCTGAACTTCACAGCTGAAGTTCCTTTTCCTCCTCTTACTTGATTTGATGATGTGAGTCTGTCCTGTCCTATTTGTCTTATGCTGAATCCTGGAAACATCATTTTGTATTCCTCTTTACTTTGTGGTTTTCAGTGGTTTTCTGGTCCACGAGGTATCTTTGCTCACTGAAATGAAAAAAGTTCTATTGAAATACAGCAGGAAATATAATATTACAGTATATTACTGCAGAATCATTCATTGTGTTTTCCTCACTTCTCTGTTACCAGTTATCTCTGAAATGTATACCACCTAGAGCTTTCTTACCTTTGGGAAATGGCAGCTTTTCATTTGTGCATCAAACCAAAGAGTGGCAATACTGTACTGTTTGCTTCTCCTTACAGAATCCCAGTAAAGAAAAAGTCTACCTCTCTGGCTACGGTGTGGAACTGGCTATTAAAAGTACAGAATATAAGGCCAAGGACGATACACAGGTGAAAGGTGAATTATTACTTTAAGTATTTTAATGTGAACATCTTAATTTTTCAAAGGTAATTTTGTATGGTTTTTACATGAATAACTGTTTACTTGAATTAAAAAAAAAAAAAGGTAAAAACCTCTGGGTTGCAATGAGAACAGTTTAATAATTGAAAGAAAAGTAAAATACAATAATAATAATGAGGGGCAGAAGGAATAAACAATACTTGACAACTAGAACATCAGTGTTTTCTCAGCATTATTCTTATACTAAATCCAAAATAAAACACTGTTCCAGCTACCAGGAAGAAACTTAACTCTGTCCCAGCTGGAACAAGGATAGGCTTTCATCCAGCTCCTGTGTGATTTTGTAAATGTTCTGACTGTGCAGTCTTTTATTGATGACTGTTTTGGCTTGCCCAGGAGCAAACACTCATCAAAAGGTCAGGATCTTGACTTAGACTTTAACATAAAACATCTAGATTGGAGCTGGCTTCTGTCCAGCTAATTAGAAGATTGTGTTGAGTCTTGCACAGATTTGTTTTTGATGTTTAAGCCCAGAATTGGACTTCACTCAGATGTTACTATTTCATCATGGTTTTTGGAGCTAAAATCAGGGCTGCGATCACAACTGAAGTTTAGCAGTTGCTCTACAAAGCTGGCATGTCCTGAAAGCTCCTAGGTCCTAGTGAATTCCTCTGAAATGCTTAGCTCTCTGAGATATCCACTTATCTTAAGCTTTTTCTTCTCAATAATCCAACTTTGTTTTATTTTAGCTGTTTCTATGTTCATTTGTAAAGGTAACATCTCTTCAATAAGGTTTAAAAGTTAAACCTGAAACTTGCCCTTTCCTTCTTCTTTTTGGCTACTGCAGTGTATCTTTGTTAAACTAATCAAAATGAGCTCAAGAACTTTTTCTGAACAGGTTGGTAAGAACAGTATTGTCTTGTGTGTTTACAGGCACAGATGTGAATGCTACAGTAATAGGTGAAAATGACCCTGTTGATGAAGTGCAAGGATTTCTGTTTGGAAAACTAAGGTAGAACTTCTAAACTGTTGATCTCTGTCATATGAGAAAACATGCAGAGATGCTGTTGTTTTTTGCTCTATTATTGTTTTTTAAATGTTTGAGTTATTAACTGATATAAGCAGCATACTTTTCCATATGTTAGTTTCTTAGAATTAGCAGCAGACTCGCTTTTAGGAAACCCAAGAAATTGTTTTACCCTCATACCCTTTTAGGCAGTTGTATCCTGACTTGACAGAAGAGCTGAAAGAGCTTAGAAAACACCTCGTGGAAAGTACCAATGAAATGGCACCTTTGAAAGTATGGCAGCTACAAGGTAATCTGTATGAAGGTTTCACTGTTGTACTGCAAAACCTTAATGTAAACTTATCTTGTGTACTACACAGATGAGGTTGCTAGTGGCTGCATACAGGTGAGAGAGCTTGACTATAAATTCCTGCATTGGAAAATTCTGGATTGTCAAAAGTACCTTTGTAATGTCCTGCTGAGATAGCTTTTAGACAGATTGTTTCACAGTGCTTCTGAAATGAGGTTTGCTTTCTATACTATGAAGTACAGTAAGCCACCTGCTCTTAAACTGACTATCTGTATGATCTGCTAAATGCAGAAAAGCAAAGGAAATGAAAAGTTTCTTTCCATGGTCACATGCTTGGTGTGGAAAGCTGAGATTTCTCAACACCAGAGAAAAACTGTATTTCAAAAGCATCTGCATATACAACTCTGGCCTGTTTCCCTGGGAATCATCTGTAGAGGCCTGTGGAAAAACTTTTTGTCCTCTGGAAAAAAGAGTAACTGGAAATGCTAAGCATACGTTATAGTCACAGAGAATCTACTTATATCCAACAGATGGCTGTTTGTATTTCTAGCTTGTAGATTTCTAGCTTCTAACAAGTACCCAGACCCCTTCTGAAGGGCAGATCCTCCCACCTCAGCCAAAACAAAAAGGTGGTGGTCTGGACTCATTGCAGCAACCTGTGGACAGGATACATTTGAAAGTGTTACTTACTTCATGGCAACAAATATAAGTTGAATACAAGGAAGAAGATGGATTGGTTTTTTTTTTTTTTTAAAGTATCTAATGGTGCAGATAGAAAACAAATTTTCATAGGTAACAAATAAGCAAAACCAGTCAAAAGCTAAAGTGAAGATGACTGCACTGCCTTGTTTTCAGTTTACAGTTCTCAACTTCTATTTCCTTTCACTTCTAGATTTAAGTTTTCAAAGTGCTGCTCGCATTTTGACTGCTCCCCCTGTGGATGCTTTGATGGTCATGAAAGACCTGAGTCAGAACTTTCCTACTATGGCCAGGTAACTTTAATTATGAGTTCTAGGAAGTTTTCCTACTATCTTTTTCCTGAGACAGGCAGCATTGGGTTAATGTCCAAGTTTCCATTTGGCTGGAAGCAAACACTGGGGAATGTTTGTGCAGAGTTCTTCAGCCTAGGGTTACAAAGAGGATCTCTTGCAGTGTTTTTCTTGGATGGCAGTTGATGTGGACAGGTGGAAAATTTACAGAATTATCCATGGTATTTTGTTGCAAAATGCTTCTGAACATTTTGCATCAAGTCCTCAAGAATTTATTGGATAGATTTTCTGTTTAGTGGCTTTAAGGTTTATCCATTCACTAGATCCCAGTCTTCTGGATCTACTCTGCCAAAATGCCCAGTCAATCTCATGTCAGAGACTTATGTGCGATCCCACTGGTTTTTGCACTTTGTCCACGTCTTGAGCATATTCAAATTCATTTCAAGAAATTCAGTCATAATCTGGCCTGCCCAACCACTGTAGAAATATATTTCTTCTGATAAATGACATGACCTGGGCTGTGAAGATGTTATTATAGGAGCTCCTCCTTTTTGAGTAGGTGGAGATGTACCTGAAAATAAAAAGAAGCTGAATGCTGATTTCCCACTAGCTGATGTTAAGATTTGTCCTATTTATAGCTTCTTGAAGTAGGCACTGCATTCTCATTTTGTTTTTAGTCAGGTATGTGAGCTGTACTTGCCTGTTCTGTGATGACGCAATTACTAGACACAATAATGTAAGGAAGGGAATGGGAACCCACCATGAGGAGTGAAATCCCCCTATTTTCTGCTGCCAGCCTCCACCCCTACCTTTCTGACAGCTGCCTGCTTTTATTATAGTTAATATGAAATTAGACACTGGCACTTGACATGTGGTTCTCATTTTTATGTTCTGTTGAATTATAAAGTGCAAGGAAAAATAGTGCATCCTACTGTTTAATGGTACCACAAAGTGCAAGTGAATGCAGGTTTTTATACTAGGAGACTAAATATATTCATAGATGAGGTACAAAAACTAGGATAAGTAGGTATTTAATCTATCGATTAGATGATTCACAATGTGATGTTTTTATTTATGTAGAGCCATAACGAAAACAGTTGTTTCTTCGGAACTCAGAGCAGAAATTGAAGAGAACCAAAAGGTAATGCTTCCAGAAAGTAACACAGTGCTTTTGCACTTACATTTCAGTATAAATTCAAACTTTGAAAATAATGATTCTATTTAAAAGTTTACATTTTGCTCAAAAAATTGAGCTGGTATTTTCACACACACCTGTGTCACAGTGTGCACCTACGAATTAAAAAAAGTGATGGATTTGGAACATAATTTAGCTTGTATGCTCAAATATGAATATACTGGTCATAAATTCTTTGAGTGAGATGACTGTATTGGGAAATGGTGATACGGGGTTTTGTTCTCAGAGCCGCCGCTACAGTGGCTGTTCACAGTAGTCAAGTGTTCTGATAGTTATTTGGCAAGCGCTTGTTCATGTGTATGAAAGTGACCTTCTGTTCTGTATCTGGATTAAGAATCTGGTACCTGCATTTATTTATCTGTATAAAATTAACTTTCAATACAATTAAAGTACTATGTTGTTAACCCTGGAGAAAAAAGAAAACATACAGTGCAGGTGTTCTTAGGATTTCCATGCAGAGTGTCTTAATGTGATCTGCAGGATGGGACTGGGTCAGAAATGAAGCAGTAGAAATTGTGATGCATGTGCCACATCAGTTTTTATTTTGTTTCCAAGTTATGCGTTTGTAGTGATGACTTGCCAGCAAACTTTTACAAAGACAGTATGTTTCTTGCAGGACTGTGCCTGCTGGGTGGCCTTCTTTCAGTCTCTGACCTAGTTCTCATTTGAGTGGTGGAGCAGATGTGTCAAGTCTGAATGCCATAAACAGTACTTGTCCAGGGTAACAATTAAAAAGAGGTTGGCTTCAAGTTAGGTCTGGATTGTATTCTGGACTTCTCCAAAGCATCTAGATACTACAAGTGTGAGTGCTTTTTAGTGGAAGCTGTTAGAGTCAAAATGTGATTATATTTTTAGATTATTTTAAAATGTCTGAGCTAGATGGAATGTAGCTTGTCAGAAAGCTATTTAAAAAGCAGATCTATTAAGCATTTTCTTACAGTTCTGGGAATGTAGAAGAAATGTAGTTCTCATTGCCCAATTTGAGATGGTGCTTAGATTCCTAAATTCACTGGTGTTTATGTGTAAGTCACAGAATAAACTTGAACCCTTCTGCCATGGCTTAGAATGATTTATATTTTGTGCAGGAAAATGGTTCCAATGCTTTGAGAGCAAAACTAGTGAAGGAATAAAATTTAGCAGCTATGCGACTAACCGTACATGTGCTTTGAAACAGGAACACAAAAAAACTGGGCTTGTGAAGGACCCTGAGGTCATTGAGTAGGCTCTGGTGTTGCAGAAAAATGTTTCAACAGCTCTGTTGTGTACTTGGCATTAGCAAAGCACTGGCAAATAAAAAAGTAGCCAGTTGGGAATTTTCTACAGGCTTTTGTACAGCATTTTGTACAGTTAAAATACCCCAGGTAGTGCAGTCTGGATAGAGTGCAAAATGCAAGCCTAAAATGGCAATGAAAACAAAGCCAAACAACAGCTTTTACTGCATGATCTATGCTGATCTATTTTCGCTTGGTATTAATAGGAAAGTATGTTAAGTACACACTTATGTCTTTGTTTATCTAATAAATGATATTTGGCTAGTCTAGTAGTAAATGCCAAGTTACCTGACATCTACTTACAAGTCCATGGAGATTCCTGTTCTTAAAGAGAAATCCCTTGTTGTTCAATAGCCATAAAATCAGAAAAGAAGAGATGCGGTTTGACACTGTTGTCCAGTGTGGTCCTGGAAGGGACAAGGTATAGAATGTAAGTGCAAACGAAAGCTACCTGGTGGCTTTTCTGTTACATGTTAGATCAGACTGGTCCGCAGATAAATCCATGATTTTTTGGATTCATTTTTACTCAAAGTTTAGATCCAGATCTGGCTACATCTAACCCTGCCTTTTAAGGGTATTCTTTGCATGACTCAGTTTGTGTGGATATTATTTGATAGTGAAGTTTACTGCTATTAATAAGTTATAGTTTACTATATAATTATCCACAAAAAGATACAATTTAACACTGCATGTACTCAGCTCTTCTCTGGGAGTCTTTATTTAATAAAATACATAAATTCTTCCCAGTTAGATGCTGCTTTCCTGTTGTGGGTACTTCACTATTCCTCTGTTTGCTTTGCTCGCATTCCTCATGATATTAGTGTTTTTCAGTGTACAAATACTGCGTTCCTCCTCCAGTGTTCATAATGCCTCTTCATAGTATTTTGTAACTGGTACTGCAAGACAAGAGATACTGAAGAAAGCAGTGCCGTTTTTCAGGTTTTAAACATTCTAGAGTTGGGAAATCTGTTCCAGGAGGACTGTATTTTATTCACCTATCCCATTTCAAAACTGTTCTCTGTGATGGTGCCGCGATTCAGGGACAAGTACCCATTCAAATGGGGTATTGCTTAGAGGTACCTGACAGAAATTCCAAAATATTGTAAGGCTTTTTCCATTGGTGTACTTCCTGGTTATGGGGAGGTCAGACTACAGTGGCAGCTCCTGTACTTTACGACGTACCCACTAGATCAGGACTTAACTGGTACCTTAAACACAGTAGTTCTTCTAGAGAGTACCATGCAATACCCAGCAGTTTAGGTCTGTTCTGCCCAAAACTGCACGATAGAGAGCGAAGACAAGTACTTTTAATTATTTCATCTGAGTACATTTAAAAAGTCAACTCTGAGACTTCCCAGTGCACTGCTGAATCATATAGAAAGAAACAACCGATTTAAGTATCTATGCACTAAATAGTTTCAGTTGTTTTTTCATCTGGTACAGGTGTGTGCACAAAGGCAAGACTGCAGTTGAGAGGCAATGTGATGCAATTTGTAATGCTGTAAGGGAGATATAATCCACAATTCAACACATTAAACACTCTAGTAATGATTTTTCTGTGCATTCTTCTAATGATTGTCTACTTTCTTTCAGTATTTCAAAGGAACGTTAGGATTGCAACCAGGAGATTCTGCCTTGTTCATCAATGGACTGCTTATTGATTTAGACACTCAGGACATATTTAGGTAGGAATGTTACATTTTTCAGAATAATTTTACCCAATTTAGCAGCTTGCATCCCCTGCTTGTATATGGATGATAAGGTCATTTAGACAATTTTGAACCTTCTTCACGAAGTCTGGACCTAGACTAGGTTTAATTGTTAAGTACTGAAAAAAACAAATCATGGTTCCCTTCTCTTATGCAAGTGCATTTCTAACAAACAACCTGATATGAAAACTGGAATACCCTTGAAGACTGGACCTGGGAGGTCACCTTTGTGCTATTCTTTTTATCTGTGCTGTGAATAGCTAGATTCTGGTCTCTAAAGACAGTCACCACACAGGTTTTATTCTGAAAATAGCAGACTGATTTTCAAAGGATAAAACATTATAAATTCTCCTTCTGAAACCCACCCTCTTGTTTAAAATTTGTTCCAATAATGTGGAATTGAAATTACACATGTATATCATGCTTTAATTATTTCATGTAGTTTTCCCTAGAACTACAATGTAATTGAATATGTTTAAGTTAGTTCAAGCTTCTTAGGACAGTTAGAAATAGGAAGAAATAAGAAGTAATGCACAGACGTTACCCCTTAGGATAAGAGCAAGTTATTTACCTTGTCTTTAAAATTCATCAATGATTTTTCTTTTCCTTCCAGCTTGATTGACGTGCTGCGCAATGAAGCCCGTGTTATGGAAGGCCTGCACAGCTTAGGAATTGAGGGGCTTTCCTTGCACAATGTTCTGAAGTTGAACATCCAGCCATCAGATTCTGACTATGCTGTGGACATCAGAAGCTCTGCTATTTCAGTGCGTATGGCTTTTTAGAAGAGAGATTTTATGTGTTGTTGGGCTGTTCATGGGCACTTGGGTTCTTATCTCACCATTGGCTCTGAAACTGCAGTAAAGAAAGAAAGATATAATTAGCTCTTTTTAAAAAGCTTAACATTTTATTCATACAGATCTCAATATAGTGTCTGATGTGAAAATAGCAGCAGGGTATTTTCAGCAGGAGGACTGTCAATCATTTAAATGCCTGTATTTTTTCCTCAGTGGATCAACAATCTTGAAGTTGACAGTCGGTATAATTCCTGGCCTTCCAATGTGCAAGAACTGCTGCGTCCCACGTTTCCAGGCGTGATCAGACAAATCAGAAAAAACTTCCATAATTTTGTAAGTAGTAACCTCACTAGAAATGAAATGTGTTGTTTTCTCATCAGGAGGGACATTAGCTTTTGTGACTTACCTACTACATATATGCTGCATGTCACTTAAGTATCTTGAGATGGGTAGTTTTTCTAACAAGTTTTGTTCTACTTGCACTAATAAGTTGTGGCTGAGATTAAGAGGTTACTGAGCATGATTCTGGCATCTATTAGCTGCCAAAAACTGCTTCATCAGTGGAAAAAACTATCATCTGCTGAGTGAGAATTCAGTGCATTTCAACTTTGTGGTAGTACCTGAATCCTCAAATTTGGTAATTAGTAGCTTCCAGCCAGGGTCAAGACCAATTTCAGGTACTTCAGTGGGAAAGCATTCTTGCACCAAGACTTTAAAAGATGGTCAACAGCCCTCAGCTTAATCCTGGGTGTCCTTTTAGTCTCTACTTAAACTGCTTAAAATTAGATCTAGTAAGGACTTCGTAAATTATGTATTGTAATTCATGTCATGTGGCCCTATATTAAAAAGGACTCCTGTGATTAGTGGCAAACAGGGACTTGAATCACCTCAAACAGGCAGTATTAATACGTTATCTTTTTCTCTGGAGTTTAGTACTTCTAACATTGAAATTGAGTGAAAAGACAACACTTAGCATGAATAAAGGGCCCTAAATTTATTCTGAACGGCCTGGTTCTGCCTGGCTTTGGGCTTGCTTTGAGAGTGTCTTAGCAGCAACAGCTCTCCAGGGGGCTGAGCAAAGCAGTGCTGTGTTTCTCAACTCCAACAGATTATCTCCCATGCACATCATTAAGACTGCATTAATTAAGGGTGGATTTGTGTACTCAGAGAGGCAGAAACTTAGAGGCACATGAAAAACAACAAGGTGCTTGGTGACAGTCAGCATGGCTTCACTAAGGGGAAATCCTGCCTGACCAATTTGGTGGCCTTCTATGATGGGGCTACAGAACTGATGGACAAGGGTAGAGCAGTTGATGTCATCTACCTGGACTTGTGCAAAGCGTTTGACACTGTCCCACACAACATCCTTCTCTGTAAATTGGAGAGATATCAATTTGATGGATGGACCACTCGGTGGATAAAGAACTGGCTGGATGGCCACACACAAAGAGTTGTGGTCAATGCCTCGAAGTCCGGCAGGAGACCGGTAACGAGTGGTGTCCCTCAGGGATCGGTGTTGGGACCGTCTTGTTCAACATCTTCATCGCTGACATGGACAGTGGGATTGAGTGCACCCTCAGCAAGTTTGCCTATGACACCAAGCTGTGTGGTCCAGTTGATACGCTGGAGGGAAGGGATGCCATCCAGAGGGACCTGGACACGCTTGTGAGGTGGGCTGATGCCAACCTCATGAAGTTCAACCACAACAAGTGCAAGGTCCTACACCTGGGTCGGAGCAATCCCAGGCACAGCTACAGGTTGGGCAAAGAAGAGATTCAGAGCGGCCCTGCAGAGAAGGACTTGGGGGTGCTGGTCGATGAGAAAATGAACATGAGCCGGCAGTGTGCGCTCGCAGCCCAGAAAGCCAACCGTATCCTGGGCTGCATCAAAAGGAGCGTGACCAGCAGGTCGAAGGAGGTGATCCTGCCCCTCTACTCTGCTCTTGTGAGACCTCACCTGGAGTATTGTGTGCAGTTCTGGTGTCCTCAACATAAAAAGGACATGGAACTGCTGGAACAAGTCCAGAGGAGGGCCACGAGGATGATCAGGGGACTGGAGCACCTCCCGTATGAAGACAGGCTGAGGAAGTTGGGGCTGTTCAGCCTGGAGAAGAGAAGGCTGCATGGGGACCTAATAGCAGCCTTCCAGTACCTGAAGGGGGCCTATAGGGATGCTGGGGAGGGACTCTTCGTCAGGGACTGTAGTGACAGGACAAGGGGTAATGGGTTAAAACTTAAACAGGGGAAGTTTAGATTGGATATAAGGAGGAAATTCTTTCCTGTTAGGGTGGTGAGACACTGGAATAGGTTGCCCAGGGAAGTTGTGAGTGCTCCATCCCTGGCAGTGTTTAAGGCCAGGTTGGATGAAGCCTTGGGTGGGATGGTTTGGTGTGAGGTGTCCCTGCCCATGGCAGAGAGGTTGGAACTGGATGATCTTGAGGTCCTTTCCAACCCTAACTATTCTATGATTCTATGCTAGCGTATATTTGGGGTAAAGATACAAAGTACATAAGAAGTCTGATCTTTTCTAGTTAAAGGAGTGGTTTAGACTGGGTATTTTAGATAATGGACCTAAAGACTTTAGAAGAAGCTATTAAGGCTTTATCTAAGTAGGACTGATGATAATTCTGTGCTGAGACGTGAATGAAGCTATCTCTAATCAAAAACTTCTTAAGGGAATAGAGACTTTTCACTTGCAATTTGTACGCAGGTGCTGATAGTAGATCCTGTTCACGAGACCACTGCAGAATTACTGAATGTGGCAGAGATGTTCTTCAGTAACCACATCCCACTGAGGTAACTGCTGTTTTAACTGGAACTTTTTTACATGACTTTTATTTTTCTGACGTTTGCAAGCGTAACATTCTCATTGCTAGAACACTGTAGAAATGTTCCATGTATTGGTAGCTGGGGAGGGCATTTACTAAGTATTGGTTCTTATTTCATTTTCTTTTTTAATATAACTTTTGCTATTAGCAAAACAGAGTTCAGTTTCTTTAACAGTCCAAAAGAAACTTAAAGCAAGTACATTAGATGGAAGCGAGATGAAAAGCAAGACTCTCATGGGATTCACTGTTAAGAGATTGTATGTCCTAAGTTTGATTGCTGGCCTCTGTGCTTGAAATCTTATCAGTCTATTCCAGAAAAATCCTTCATCTAAGATGCTGATCATAGCTGACAGTTATATGCAGAATTGATGATTTATTAGTATAATAGCTTAATGATCTGGGGATTTGTTTGATTGCAGGATAGGACTAGTCTTTGTGGTTAATGACTCAGAGGATGTTGATGGACTTCAGGATCCAGGTGTTGCCCTCCTTAGGACATACAATTATGTGGCACAAGAAATGGACAATAATTACGCTTTCCAGACTGTCATGTCTGTAAGTATTTATTTAAAATGGAAATTAACATGTTAAGGTTTTTTGTGTACGTGAGACTATGTTAATGTGCCAATATGTACATAAGAGAAGAAATTCTGACTGTTAGCATTCAGAGTAACTCTGAACACTAGTACCACACAACACATGCTGCTCTGTGAAGTGCTTCTGACCTAGCTTTAACAAGCAAGAGTAGGTATGACACTTAACACTTACACATTTTTCTGATCCTGCTTCTTTGCTCATTCTGCCAGTGAGTTCTAAACCGCTCTATCCCTTCAATATTATAATTTGTTTTGAACAGTTCCTGCTGCATACTTTTGCCACCTCAAAGCGTAATCTATGTGCTAAGTAAATGTATTTTTGCTTGTGGTTTGACACTGTTGTACAAATCAGCAGTCCAGGGTATATTGTAACTTTAAACTGATGGTGACCTTAAGAAAATTATTTTTATTCTCCTTTGACTTGGTATGTGTTTGTAAGTAAGTCAAAGTAAAATCTTGTACCTTCAAGAAGGAACCAGTTACCTACTTTACATGTGAGGTCTGTTATATGGTTTAAAACATGTCTTGGGTTCTGTAAGGGAAGGGTAGCTGTTTGGATATGCTTTACTTGAGCCTTTTTTCCTGCCCTAAGCACTACCTTTCCCCCTCAAGTAACTTTTCTAATTAAAGATGCAAGTTATTATATAAACAAATACATTGTATTTACCTCCTTCCAGTCTCACTAGAATGACAAGGTAAAAGCAAGATGATTCTAACCACTACAAGTACTTAGGAGCTGTTATTGCAGCTAATAAACACAAATACATGTTTTGCAGTCTGGCTCTTAATGCCTCCTTATAATTACTGGAACACAGATGGGAGGTCAGCTTACCTTTGATAAGGACAGACACTTTACAGTTGCAGCTGTAAACTTGTATTTGTATCCTCTTTTCAGATATATAACAAAGTAAAAACAGGAGATCAGCTCAAAGTGGAGCATGTGGTTAGTGTTCTTGAGAAACAGTATCCTTATGTGGAAATCAACAGCATTCTGGGAATTGACTCTGCCTATGATCAAAACAGAAAGGTAAGAAATCAGGAATTAGAGGGGTTTTCACTTTCTTTGCTTCAACACTGTTTTAGAAATATAGTTATGTACAATTTCTTGATCCAGTTCTCTTACAAGCCATGTCTCTGCTTTCTTGTTACATTGAGTGACTTGTAGTAGTACTTCAGTAATTAAGTTCAGCGCAAAGCTTTATATACTGTAATACATATTTTAAAACATCTATATGTATAGCACTAGAACCAAGTAGAAACATGTTCTTAAAAAATGAAAACCTTCTACCCTGTCCTACATTACAACTGCATTTGCTTCCATATGCAAAGTCAGGTTTCCTGTTGTGCATTTTTTGTTACTACCAGAAAGTGATCTTTGGAATTAATCTGATTACAGTCTGAGCTTCTGGAATATTTTGCACTACTGTATTATGAAGTAACTTTTTTTTCTTTTGAAACTCTGAAAGACAAGGCTATCTTGTACATACAAGATACAGAAAATGTCTTATACACTGCATAAAATTAGTATTCTAAATATGATATGAAGGTTACAAGGACATCTCAGTGTCTTTAGCATAGACTTGTGGATATTGCAAGCAGAAGTTGTCAACCCTTGTGGTAATGGGCTTATGTGGTAAAGCTACTTCTTTCCCTGTATTTAGGCAGCAAGAGGTTACTATGAGCAAACGGGTGTAGGTCCTCTCCCTGTTGTGCTGTTCAATGGAATGCCTTTTCAAAAAGATCAGCTGGATCCTGATGATCTGGAAACTGTGACAATGCACAAAATCTTGGAAACGACAAGCATCTTCCAGCGAGCTGTGTACCTGGTAGGTGCAGAGTTCAGCTCTGACTTTAGAGAGAAACAACACTGGGAAAAACTGACTCAAAAAGCCCTGAATAAATAATACGTAAGACGGCTTAACTTGCATCAGTTCTTGGTTTGCGTTTCTGTTGGTGGATGTGGGTATTTGTTTGGGGGGTGTGTGTGTTTTACCTTATTAAGGCAAATAAACGTGAAATAACTAATACTGCTTTTTTCTTCCTCCTTCAGGGTGAATTATCTAATGACCAAGATGTGGTTGAATACATCATGAACCAGCCTAATGTTGTTCCCAGAATTAACTCAAGAATTTTAATGTCTGACAGAGAGTACCTAGATTTGACAGGAATGAGTAAGGGATGCATTTAATTGCATTAAACCTGATGTATACAATTTAAATACTTCTGCTGTCCCAATGGAAAGCTCTAGTGGCAAAGTATTAACAGCACCCCAAGTGATGTTCTAGCCCTGGGCGAGGAGAGTTGTTACGTACAACAGCAACATTGATGTCTATGGATTTTTCAAAACAGGATCTTGGTTTCATTTTATATAAACCTTTAGGGGAATATGACTCATGAGGCTGAGAAATTAACAGTGCTAGTAAAAGCCAAGCACAGTCATATGATGTATAAAGGAACAGCTTGGTTCTTATTTCTAACCTCCTTTTGAGAAGAGATTGACAGTCATCTTTGCAATTAAGATTTGGAACTTGTCATGTCTAAATGTATTAACACCCGGTGCATTGACTCTGCAGAATACTGACAGCATAGCAAAACCACTTCTAGAATTACTTGTTTTGAGCTGCTTGAAAAATAGTAACACAGTGGACTTTATATTATTTACATAAATTAACTTCAACTAAGTGAGACCTGAACAGTTCTTTCAGTTGACTTCTACATACTCTGCATATCAAATATGCAATGGAGTTATTAATGTAATTTAGCAGAGAAAAAGGTAACCTATGAGACAACAGAAATACATTCTTCAGCTTAACAGTGGAAATGGAACATATAAAAAGCAAAATCACAAGGAACAAAATGGGATGTGTTCTTAATGTTCTGGTAATAGTGATTTTTCTTTCATTTTATAGGAGATAGTTGCTTTGGCATCTAATACTTTTGCTCTTCCTCAGGTAACTTTTATGTAGATGACTTTGCTCGATTTACCACGTTGGACTCCAAACATAAGACATCTGCTGTTGCAAACAGTATGACCTACTTAACAAAGAAAGGTAACATCTGCAGTGATTATGAACCTAAGTCTGATTTTATGTGTTTCCCAGCACGAGCACAGTTCTGAACACACATGTTGAGCTTTGGTCAGGCCTGTGGGTAATGGCACAATCCAAGTATTAAAGAGAAAGATTTACTTTTTTTATAAGGGTGAAACAAGAACGTTCTCTGCTTTAAACCCAGCCCAGCCTTCAATGAATAATGAAGTCCTACCCAACCTGCTCTTGCTATATTGCACATGACCGCCAGAAATGCAGCAGCATGAGCTCTGATCCTGCAGTGACACAGACTAGAAAATACAAAAGAGATTGTAACTCTCCATCCCATAACTCAAAATTACTTAAAGTTACATGGATTCAGAAGAAAACTGTTACTGCCTATTATATAGACAGCACCTAATGTGGTCTGTGCTCGTTTTTTCACTCCAGTACATGTACTGCTTGTTTTCAATGACAGTATTGTTCTATTGCAGTTATACAGTCTTGTGCTAAATCTCATCTGTATTTCTCACTGTACAAAATGCATGCACAGACATAATACAGAACTTAATGAGGCCTTTCCTGTATCTGTTTCAGTTAGGTATCACAAATAAGCTGCTGTCATTTGAACCAATTCCTCTTGTTCCTACCTGCTGTCTCTACTAGACTCTCACAAGTTTCACCAGTATTATCTCCAGCCAGTGCCACCTGCATGCACTGCCTTAGATCTTCCCATTACTCCTTCTGACTCCTGACTGCCCGCAGTTCATGTTCAGTCACTTTGATCTGAACAAGTTCCTTGTTTTCCCTTTGTAGATTATTAATTAAACCTACACACCTGCATTCTCATGTGAAAGTTTGCATTAACTTGCAGTCCTATGGCTTGACAGCTTTGGGTCACTGCCTCTTTGGTCACTTAAGATATTTAATAACTGGTATCTGATTACAGCAATTCTGTAGCACATTTATTTTCTAAAATAATAGGAAAGTTATACATGCTGTTGGCTCAGCAACAGTACTGCAACAGCACCATTTGGATAGCTTTTAAAGAGGGAAGAGAACATAAATGGGTAACATCCAAGTTGTAGCGGCATGGCAGTTTTGCAAAGCGTGTTCAGAATGCCACCTTCATGGTATGGTATGGTATGGAACTGGTAATATGTAGCATAATTAGTGCTGCAGCATGAAAATAAAGCATCGATCTACGTAAGGGGAAGAAAAAAAATCAAAGATTACTCTAATAAAATTAGTACAAGCTCATTGCTTGCTGGACTTCAACTCTAGTGATTCATTCATGTCCTGTTCAGTGCTGCAGCTTCTTGATGCACTTTGGGATTACTATCACATTATTAATGTTTCTCTCCTTTCCCCCTTTCCTTTCTGCTTTTTGACCAGGAATGTCTTCCAAGGAGATCTATGGTAACTCATGCTTTAGCATTTTATACGTTGTTCTGGGAATATTCTGGATCCTTTATAACACTGGCTTTAGAACCAGCAGGAAATGAAGCAAGCATTTAAATGCATGTTTGCTTCAGCACTTTTTTCTCTATGCAAAACTGATTTGGGAACTAACGGCTTCAGTACAAAGAAGCAGAATGTTGTACCCTAGTTGGAATCTCTATTTATAGGTTCCTTTGTATTTTCTAAATCAAAAAGGTAGCAAACAAATAATTTTGAGCTTAGAAACAGTGATGCATGCTGTCCCAGGTGGGTTTTCTGAATGAGGCAAATGAAATCAATGTAATACTAATACTATTACTCTTGTCTTGCCAAACGTCATTGCTTAGCTTCATCCATAGCTTTCCTATGTAATCTTACTTGTTCTGAAATCTCTGCATGTGCATCATATTTTTCCTCCAAATGAGGAAAACCTGAAGCTTTCCTTCCCTTTACCCTCAAATTTCTCCCACCCCTGTTTTAAATTGCAGATGACTCCTTCATTAGACCAGTTACTTTCTGGATTGTTGGCGATTTTGATAAACCTTCAGGGAGGCAATTGCTGTATGATGCAATTAAACATCAGGTAGGTGATGTTTTCATTTGAACAGGTTAGCAGTGCTAATAAAGCAGTAGGTAGAGGCTTGAAAAACACAGGTTGTGCTTCTTCCTGTTGTATGCCCTGGGGAGATGGGTTCTCCCTGCAGGGTTTTTAAACTGCAGCCTCATTTTATCTTAGAGGCTGGGATATCGCTGACCTTGTACTAGGACAGAATCCCCTCCTGGCACTATGATAACACAACAAAGAAAAGTTGTTCTTTTAATCCCATAGTCAAAAATTGAAGAAGTCTGTGTTTTGGTTTCGAGATGAACATGAGCATTGCTCCCTGTCTCATTTGTTCTGGGAAGGTAACTGAATCACAAAAATAGATAGCACTCCTGAATCACTGTTTTGCCAGACCTCTTAGCGGTGGCCATGGTCCTTGGTCTCCTGTGTAACACAATATTATCTACAGGAGATTACAGTGGTGCATGTAAATTAAATACTTGATGTTAAGTTAGTTCACTCATCCTTTTAACCTTGTGCTGTTATTTACCTAATTTGGAATCTTGTTTTCTGGCTAAGAAATACAAAAGCTTTTGCTATAGTGTTTATTGTAATAGTCTTCTCATTTAAACTACACCTGAACTCTAAACCTTTCCTAATGCATGTTTTGTTAAACACAGAAATCCAGCAATAATGTTCGAATTGGCATGATTAATAATCCTAGTAATGATCCAAATAGCCAGAATACAGTTGTTGCTAAAGCCATATGGGCAGCTCTACAGACACAAACGTCAACTAATGCCAAGAACTTCATCACCAAAATGGCCAAAGAAGAAACTGCAAAGGCACTAGATGCAGGAGCTGACATCTTAGAATTTGCTGTTGGGGTAAGCATGTTTGTTGGCAATTACAAAGGTATGGTACTTCACTTGTCCTGATGATTGTTTTAGTGTGGTATGTTCATATGCAAAAGATGCAGCAACAAAAGAGAGTAACACTGTTGGGTTTGCTGCTGCTGTTCCTTTTTTGTTCTGAAAGGCACACTTACCTAAACATAACAGGCCATCTAAAAATACAGTAAATCCTCATACATATCAAACCTATGTAACTTTGAAAAGCAAACAGGAATGCAGGTTCAGGGATCAATTTGAGTCAGCCAGGTGTTTCTTGGGGGGGTTAAGAGAGAACTATAATCCTTTTAAAAAGCTAGAAAAACCCTTGGATTTCTCCACATAGGTTTAAAAAGAGGCAAGAATCATTTAGGAACAGAAGAATGGAACAACTGGTCTAAGCAGCAACAATTACTAGGGCTGTGGCCATACATGTCAGAAGTTGGGATAATGTTTCAAGGTGGCAGGCAAGAACAAGGTGTAAGACACCAAAGAAAAGGGACTGGGAATAAATTTTAGCAAGACATAAAGATGCTTGTGAATGGGAACAAACAGGGTGCATTTAAACAAACTGTACAAAGTTGTACCTTTTTTTCAATTTTGATGTCAAATATTCTTTTCTTTCAGGGTATGGATACTAATATTTTCAAAGAAGCCTTTGAATCTCCCAAGGTGGATTTTATTCTGTCCCATGCTGTATATTGCAGAGATGTTCTAAAGCTGAAGAAAGGGCAGAGGGCTGTGATCAGCAATGGAAGGGTGAGCTCAGTCACCAGACAGTAAAGGAGATATTGCACATATGAGAAAGAAGCAGACCTTGGTCCACAGGGTCTAGGGATCAGATAGAGTGTCTCAGCCTTCTGTAGGTCTCATCAGTCTTTAGGACTGCTTCCAGTTTGATTTATTCAGACCTGCATGACCTGTTGTTTGTACTGTGTACAGTTAGTTGTTGATGTTTTGTATAAATTCAGCTCTCTCAATAACAGAGTTGCTTTCATGTTGGCAGTGAACTGAGTCCAGGGGTGGAAAGGGATGATAAATTTCAAAGACTGCTGCTACAATTCACTGGGCAAACCACTGCTCTATCTGGCCCTGACCAAGGTGCCCTAGTCTCTTCCACTGGCTCTTTTTACAATAGATTTAGCTTTAGATTAAGAAAATGATGTTACAATAGTACTTCACTGCAAGTAATGAAACCCAGCTGTGTACAGCATTAAGCTTTCTTTTGTATTCTGCTTCCTAGTTAGGGGGAAAAAACCCTAAGTTCCAGTGGTTACTGTATACTTCAATGGGTTAAAAAAAAAAATCAAGTGATGAGTTGTGGGGTTTTTTTTCTCTCATTAGTAAAATAGCAGGAATTGTCTAGGTAGCTTTTAGATTCTGAAGGCTAGAGAAGTAAGGTTTGCTGGAGTCTTTCAGGACTGCTGGAATTGGCCTGGTGTTCTATTGCCCCTTCAAGACATAGTACTTCAGGTATAATTTACTATGGCTGACTTTGCAAACCAAGCACTCAGTGAAAGTTTTAAGTGTGTATTTTATGCCTTAGTCTGGGATTCTTGGCTCTACACAGTAAAGATTTATTTGTTAAACTCTGCTGCCATTGACATTAATACCAGCCTAAACAGTTAATACCCACCAATACTGGGCTGAAGTATTTATTTCATGTATCTTTGAATTTTGTTTCAATGTTGCCTTTACCTAATTATGCTGATCCTGCCTTTTTTTGTTCCATAGATTATTGGCCCATTAGAGGATGGCGAGATGTTCAATCAGGATGATTTTTATCTCCTCGAGAATATCATACTAAAGACATCAGGACAGAAAATCAAATCTCAGATTCAGCAGCTGGGATTTGAAGAAGATCTGTAAGTATAAGTGAAAAAAGTGGTAGTACTCTGATAATGTAACTGACTGCAGCCTGGAGAAAGCTTTATCAAGTACACTCTGGCTGGTGATTTAAGTCAGCTGTCACTGTAAATTCGAGAGAATTAATTAATTCAGGAAAATCTGACAGACCTTTAAGTTACAGCCCTGCTTCTTGGCAAAGCTGTGATGTACAAATCAATTTTCATTGAACTTTCAAGAGGTTTTGTCTTTAATCTTGAAAATGTATTCTTAAAATATTAGACTGAAAATTTGTGGGAATAATTAAAAGGAGGAAGTTGTCAGAAGTAATTAAATCTCTTCTAGTGATAGGCCCCCTCTTGCTCAAAAGTTTCACCACATACAGGGTTGCTTCCTAGCTCTTACAGCTGCAGTGTAAAATGGGAAGACTGCTGTGATATGTGGGTTTGATCTAAATGGCTTACAGGTCTAAGAGAGGTTGCTTAAGTTCAGGAATGCAGTGCCTGTAGCTCCTAAAATAAGCTGTTCTGTAATTGTCACAGAGATAAATCCTTTGATACCCTTAGTAATAAGGCAGCAACCTGTTTAAATTAATGGCAGATTAACTCTAAATATGTTTAATTCTTCAGCACTTGTGTAGAGAGGTGTAGCAGAAGTGTTAGCTTGTGTTACCTGAATTCAGTCTGCCTCTCTTTTGCTGCTAACTGGCAGCAGTACATGCATTTTTTTCTGAGTATCTGTAAACTTCTCCCTACCCCCATTCTTTCTTTTCAGTGCAAGTGACTTGGTCATGAGAGTGGATGCTCTTCTTTCTGCTCAACCAAAAGGAGAGGCAAGGATTGAATACCATTATTTTGAAGAACGATACAGGTATAGGATTACTGGCATTTGCTGAGCAATATGCTTCTCCTTTGTCTATTATCACTCCCATTATTTTATGTTGCATTTAACTAAAAAGTCCAAGTAACAATAGAAAAGTTTCCAACAGTTTTCAGGGCACAGTGAGATTCCAGAAATTAATTTTATCTGTCTACCTATCTCTACACATGTACACATGTATTCTTTTCTCTAACTAGTTTCAGAAGGCACATAGCATTTAGGAAGTAATTTGACTTCAGAATGAGATGGACAGTGTTTTTCCTATGTGTATCCATATGTTTGATACTTTAAAAATGTTTTTTCTTCTGTTTAGTGCAGTTAAACTGAGACCAAAAGAGGGGGAGACATACTTTGATGTTGTGGCAGTAGTTGATCCTGTGACCAGAGATGCTCAAAGACTTGCTCCATTACTTCTGGTATGCATGCAGTGTTGTGATGCATTTTATGGTCATTTCAGAAAGTTGTCTCAGTTCTGGAATTTTGGAATATGTGTCTTCTTCCTTGACTGGGTGGTGACCTGCAGCCTTCTGATAGTGCCTTGGAGGTGCACCCTTTGTTAGTGAAAACAGTTACACTATACTACACACCAACAAGATGATGCTTGGATATTGTCTAGATAGCTTTTAGTTCCACCATTTTAACAGTTTAGTTTGCAGTGACTTTGTTCTTGAGGAGGAAAGTCTCTACATCTCATACAGAATGCCTGCAATGTGAGGGAGCAGGCAGATGTTCTTAAACCCACCAATTTAAAGTTGGGTGTGGTAAGCAAATAATGAGAAGGGAGGATGGAGAATGAGCAGGTAACATGCCTCCTGGAGGTCCTGTCTATGAAAACAGTCATCAGCTTTCCTAGTTAGCATTTTAAGGGATGTCTTTTTCTCATTACTTTAGGTTTTGAACCAATTGATAAATATGAACCTAAGAGTGTTTATGAACTGCCAGTCCAGGCTTTCTGACATGCCACTGAAAAGGTAAGCAATGCCAGGCTCAACAAGAGAGAGAAAGAAAAACCTGTTGGAACATGCAAGCACAGAAACATGGTCAGGCATATTAGAGGACATCTCAATAACTGCACTGAGCTTGTTTATATATAGCATCATTTCCCACAGGGAATTTGTGCATAGCTCAAGGTAATTCCGCTGGTTTACAAGTTGGATGCTTTTTATTATTTATATAGCTAAAGTTAACTTATTAATCTTAATGGCTGAGTCTTGCACATTCTGTTTGGTCCTTCAATATGAACACTGTGATCTGTTCTAAGGTCAGCACAACCTGTGTTGCTTTGGACAAAGCCTTGGAGACACTGGAGTTCTGAGAAAGCCGATGCCATCGGCAAGTTCAGTTGAGAGTGCAATATTTACAAAGTTTGGCAGAAATATGTTCTAACATTTTCTTTCTGAAATTGCAGCTTTTATCGCTATGTTTTGGAGCCAGAGATTTCTTTCACAGCAGATAACAACTTTGCTCCAGGACCAATTGCCAAGTTTTTGGATATGCCTCAGTCTCCATTGTTCACTTTAAACCTAAATACTCCTGAGAGCTGGATGGTGGAATCTGTTAGAACCCCATATGACCTTGATAATATTTACTTAGTGGAGGTAAGAGAAATCAACATGTTCGTAATACTGCATTTAAATGGTGTTTTTCCAGGGTGTATTTTTGTAATGGGAAAGACATATGGAATTTTAAAATGCTGCTGAACATAGAACTGTGGATATAAACACCTTTTACACTTGCACCCTACATGTTTTCTAGATGGAATGCAGGTAAACTGAAGTTCGCTATTCTCAATTACTCATGGGTGCCTGAATCACAGGTTGAAAAATACTGCAGGACTGAAGCAGCTCCTACAGATGCTTTGAGTGTGTATATAACATTTCAGAGTGTCCTGAGCTAGAAGCAAAGAAACTCATTGGGTATTAAATAACTTCAATTTGATGGTTGAGGAATTCTTTTGGGATTAGAGCTCCCTACAGCTCATGGCACTGCTAAAAATAAAACTGTTATGTTTAAAACCTTCTTAGAAATTTTCAAGTAAGATCTGAGTCCTCTTCCAGAGAGAAAATTGTACTTACTTCCCCTTGCTCTGAGAAGCCACCGAACTGGTTTTAGCTCCCCTTCGCCTTCACAGCTTTTGTTATTGACAAACTTTCCTGTGGCCCACGAAAGGATATGCAGTATCAATAAAACTGTAAAACTGGTTCAGCTGAAATCCACTCACTTGCAGTAGGTTTAGGAGCTGAGTGCTGCCAGAACAGGCCTTGAATTAAACTGTTAGAATAATCACCTGGGCAGTGCTGCCCCACATACATAGGGATAAGATAAGAAGGACAGAAAGATTGAAGGGGCTGATGTTGATCAGAAAAATGAGCTTAAAAAGGAAAAAAGAACATCTGTATGTACAAGTTGATAATTTTTCAGTAATCTTTAATGGGATGGATAATTCAGTGCTAATAATCATTCAAGTTAGCAGTTAACAGCAAGAGGTTAGTTTTCAGCTCTAGAAATAGTGGGCTAGTCAGTGGTTACAAAATGCACTACACTAACAAGTCATGGTGGGCACTAAAATCATAATTCAAAATTAAAAAATCCATGTGTGATACAAAGTAGAAAATTCTGGATTTCATGGTACAATGTTACAATAATAAATGTTAAATAGGGCTGTCAAATAGCCTTATGTCCTGAAAGAAGACGTTATTTCATTGCCCTTGAAGAACTGCGCATATATATATATATATATATGCATATATGTTTATCTATCTGCCATATGTGTGATGAGATTGTCAAACCCTTTAAAACTGGCTTCTTGAAAAGCAACACTCTCTATAACCTTGTGGTCACTACAAATGTGCGTTACTTTCTCACTGAACATTATATTCTTAATCTCCTCTTGCATCTGATATTGTTTGGGAATATGATGCAGTATAGTGGTAGAGTCCAATATTACTAATCCTGGACTAGTTATTCCAAAATTCAGGAAATCAGGTGTTTGTTCATGTGTGGTTTATTTTTCTTGTTTAGTTTTGTTTGGGTTTAGGTTGTCTTTTATTTGCTTTTCATCTCTTAACTGTAGAACCATAAATGAACCACCAAATGGCTGATACTACTATGCGTTTCAAGCCTTACTCCCATGCCCTATCTTAGATTAACTGAGAGAAAGGGGGATTAAATGCTTCAGGCATTTGAAGTACCATCCAAAGCCTCCAAATAAACAGTAGCTTTACTTTTGCAGGTGCACAATTTCTAATTCCTCATATGCAGCCTGTTGGTGCTGTAGCAATTAAACTGTCATTTTGGATGTGCAACGGCAGAAGATGCTTTGTGAGACCAGACTGATGTTTTGGTTATGTAGTGTTCTCAAGCTACAGCTGAATTTAGCCTGGTAGGGATCTAAGTTGGTTTTGTGTTGGTTTTTGTTTTCTTTTTATTTACTTTTCTTCGCACTTTTTGGTGTAGGAAAAAAGGAACTGGCATTTCTGACAGTATCCTAGCACTCGGTAAAGAGTAATGCAGTGCAAAACAAGTATTTATTTCATATGATAAATACTAGATGAGACTACCTTTAAACAGGTTTAGATTCAAAGTCCTGGGCCCTTCATAACTTTTTATGAGACACCAGACCTATCACTCACTTGACTACATTCTCCAATAAAATGCTTAAAATATAAATAGTAAAATAGAGCAACAGTCCTTCTCTTTTCTTACCCTAGCATCTTAACACTGGAGATTCAACTCTTTTTGGTCAGAGACACTCTTAACAATGTGTGTGTGAAATCTGTCACTTGAAGGAGCTGAGTTCTTTGAGCCTTTATAGGTATTTGTTTAATAAAATTATGCTGGTAAAATTGTTACTTAATACTTGTGGCTATTTTAGAGAGTAACTGAATCACTAAAAATTTGCACTTTTGAGCTAGTGCTGAATTCAACAGTATCTTTTCCTTACAGGTGGACAGTGTTGTAGCTGCAGAATATGAATTGGAGTATCTGCTTCTGGAAGGACACTGCTATGATATTACTACCGGACAGCCACCTCGGGGACTCCAGTTTACACTAGGAACTTCAACCACTCCAGTCGTTGTTGATACCATTGTTATGGCCAACTTGGTAAGCATTCAATTGAAACTGGCAGCAAATAACTGGCCCTCCAGTCAGCACAATCACTTGCATAAACTATGAAGTATTTTCTAGTATGTAGGCTATGGATATGTGACTTTACTTACACTGTGAAGTTGCTCACAAATGTACCAGAGCCACATCATTCCTAACACTGATGTCTAAAAGCTTGCAGTGTAGTTAGATGTCTCTTACCTTTTTCAAGACGAGCTCCTTTCCTTGCAGCTTGCCGAGAAGGGTCTTCTGGAATATCTTAAAATGATGCCAATATTCTTTAGCAACCTCTTTCCAGGGAAGGTCTAGACAGGGTACTCCTCAGACCATCCATTCTGGTACTGTAAGCCTCAGGTGGGCAGCTGTCTTGTTTTGGGACCCATTTCTTCAGGAGACCTGTGGAACATATGGAGAGAGTCATGAAGAATAGCTGACATTCTAGAAAATAGCGGAAGTGTGAAAGAATGGGAATTGGTTAATTTAGTTGAGGAAAGGTGATGGAAATCCAGGGGTGAAGGGGTATGAAAAGACCAGGAACATGCCCTGGGCTTTTTTTATTACTTTATATTTTTTCTATATATATGTATATTATAGAAAGCAGACTGGTTCATAAAATTGCATGCACAATACAAAAACTGGAAGGGACATAGAAGCATGACTACAAATATACATATCTTCTATAGGTGCAATAGTCTAAATCATAGAAGAAAATGTTCAGATCTGGAACCTCAAACTCCAACAAGATTTGTATACAAAATCTGTATTTCACATTGTAATTTCTTAAGTTCTGCAGGAAAGATATCTGTAACTGTATGATATGAATTATGTTACTGTTTGCTGCTGCAGATGAAATACCAGTCTGTAGAACTTTAAAAATTATTTAGATTTAGTTTTGTAGACAGACTTTTCATGCACTACACTGTAGTTACCAATGAGTGTTTTGAAATCCACTTACTCCCTCATGAAGACAAGCTTTTGCATAAAAAAGCTTGCACTGTTCCAAACAAGGCACCCTGAAGACTCTCATCTATCAAATAATGGTGGACTTTTCCATATGCCTGTCTCCAATGGAAAAAAACCAACAGTTTTGAATAGAACTTCTGGGTTTTTTTTCTCCTGTTTTTAAGGACTGTAATGCCTTAAGGTTATGTTAATAAGCTGGCTTACAAATAACTACTTCCAGATTTAAAACAGTGGGTCAAAATACATGACTTAAAAACTTGGTTTTCTACATTTGTATTTTCTGGAAACTGACAAATACTCTTTTTGCTTTATAGGGCTACTTCCAGTTAAAAGCTAATCCTGGTGCATGGACTCTAAGACTGAGAAAGGGCAGATCTGAAGACATCTACAGAATATACAGGTAGGACCGTTAAAGCAATAGTTCATTCTTTCTCTTGTGAAACTTCTGAGCTAGGCAGGCATTGTAGTATGTGAATCTAAAAGTTCCCTTGCCACAGCTTAGTGAACTGCACAGCAAGGTACATTTTGTAGTGAACATAACTTACATGAGATGAATGGAATTAATTCATTTTAAAAAACCCAGTAAGTGCATGTTCAGATACTTGTATTTGTTTAATTTCCACATGTCTCAAACCTGTTTTACAAAGCTAAGGCTTAAAACCATGTAGAAAAATACACAGAAGAAAAAGAACACATTTCCGCATTGTAGTAAAGGTCAGTATTTTACTCTGTTTTCAGCCATGATGGCACAGACTCTCCACCTGACGCTAGTGAAGTTAGTGTTGTTCTCAACAACTTCAAGAGCAAAATTATTAAAGTGAAGGTGAGTTCAAAAGCTAGAGTTTCTCTTAAAAATCATTGTTTGACCAATAGTGGGGAAGAAAGTTTGATTAAGGCCTGATGATCTCTTCCTACAAACAAGCACTTAGGCCAATTTACGCAACATTCACATCACAGTATCAACAATAAGAGAATTATCTGTAGACATGGTTTTGGTATTTTGAGACAGGAGAGAATAACACAGTTGCTGTTCCATTTGTATGCCCATGAGAAACAATTATGTTCATGTTTTACTGACTCGGTTGTGCTTGTGACTTCAGAAAAAAACAAGGCAGTTTTGTATGGCCTGTATATGTATGACAATAAATAATCAGTGTATCCATTGAGCCAGTATTTTATCTGTTACAGATAAATTTTATTCATCCGGCAATAAATTAAAAAAAAAAAAGATTTTTTTTTTTTTTTAGTATATATATATAAATAAGAGGTAAATTTAAAAGGTAAATTAGTAATTAGTCTTTAGGGTTGCCTATCAGATAACAAGAGCTGAAAAGATTAAGGAAGTCAGCTGATGACAAGTGATGGTTATCGTACATCCGGCTCAGTAGCCAGTAATACCGTTTAGAAACGGGGGAGCATTAGTTGGTTTCTTTGAGTTTTTTCTTTGCCAGTCTCCATCACCACGAACCTCTCTGCATTTTAACCATCTAGACTAACATGCCTTAGGTGTCTGAAAACAGCTTTGCCAACCATTCTGAAAACGCCAGTTCACTACTGAGCTGATTCTCTAAGCAGCTTACGTTACCTGTCAGCTTATTCTACCAGGCAGAATTCACATGGATACAAACAGAGCTATTATTAAAATAACACTCCATGGCTGTTTGTGAGTTGTGGTTCCAGTCACTAAAGCAGTATTGTATGCTTTACAGGTTCAGAAAAAACTGGATATGATGAATGAAGATCTACTAAGTGATGGTACCAGTGAGAATGAATCTGGATTTTGGGAATCCCTCAAATGGTAAAACTAATTCAATAATAACCTGAAACTCTCTTGAAACTGGAAAACTGTTTTATGATAGAGTTTGATCTGTGATATTCTATAGCTATCTACTAAGACTGCTTGAATTTAGGGCTATCTTTCATAGGGATCTCTTTCATATCATTTCCTCTGCTGCTAGAGACCATAGCATTGCTTTGCACCTGCTTGCCTTCCCTTATCCCCACTGCTACCTGGGAGCCTGTGAACATTGTTCATTTCCAGCAGCTGCATCTCTGCCAGCAATCTTTCAATTGATGCTCAATGTTCACAGATAAGCCACTGGTACTTCCACACCTGTGTCTGCAGTACTCTGCCTTGTGGAGGATAGCCTGACCAGCATGGGGGGAATGACACCAAACCCCACAGTTATACTATGTTAAACCAACATTGTAGCAATTCGTCATCTGTTGCACTCTTTCTTATATAGTTGTCCCTTACTCTCTTGTCCTTTATATAAATACATTTATCCTTTCAGGGGATTCACAGGAGGACAAAAGAATGAAGATGTGAAACAGGATAAAGATGATGTACTAAATATATTCTCGGTGGCTTCAGGACACCTGTATGAAAGATTCCTACGGTGAGTCCTGTGGTCTCAAATGATAATGTGCCCTGATTTCCATAGAAGAAAGGTTAGAATTTGCAAGAATATAAAAAAGCCCCAAAACTTTCTCAGCAGCTCAGAAGTCCTCCAGATTGTGCATAACATTCACACATTCAAACCAGACTTGGTTTAATAGACAGCACTGTCTCTGTCCTACATTTTCTCACTACAGTATAACCAAATCCAAATGTATTGTTAGGATACCATAGAATAAGTTGTAGTTGCTTTGGAAAAGAACTTACATTCTCAAAGGACTGTGAAAGCCAACAGGCTGCATATTCTGACTCATTAAAAGAAAAAGATTGTGAGAGGTTTAGTTATTCTGTAGATGAAACCAAGCAATCTGCAATAGGCTGCAGCTACCCAGTTTTTCTTCATGTGCGAAGATCAAGTTACCTGTCACAGTTACTAGACTAACTGCAGTTAGCCTAGCAATGTAAACCAGTAATCTGTAATCTGTGACACAGCTGATTTCTAGCAGCTGTTTCTGTAAATGCTTTATTTTTTTTCTTTTGATAGCATAATGATGTTGTCTGTGCTGAAGCACACCAAGACCCCTTTAAAGTTTTGGTTTCTGAAGAACTACTTATCACCTACATTCAAGGTTTGTAACTCATTAGAAATTTGTTCTGTGGTGGGGAAAAGCCATTGGTTTTCAAGTTGCAACCTCTGTAACATACTCTTGTGTAAGCACACGCACACCTGTCTGTATACCTTCTATTTTGACAATGAATCAGGTTGGTGTAAGCTGGCAACTCTGTCTAGAAAGCTGTGAGAAATAACAGGCAAGCTGAGAGTAGACTCATGCTGCAGGTAAATATTTAAGAGCAGAGCATGTATTAGAAAAGTCATACTTGAAAGAATCTGAACTGACACAAGAAAGGTATAGATTTTAAGATGAAATACAGGGCTATAAACTTACATCTAACACATAAGGGTTGAAAGAAGACTATAGGAAAAAAGCCTACCAACAAAACAATACCTGTGACTAGGTGTGGAGGCAGCCCCATAAGAGGAGACAGTAAGACCACATTTCAGGCTGATGAGGTTACATGAGTGGTGCATAGTAAGGAGTGATGCAGGCTCTAGGTGAGTATACCTGAAAATACTTACAGATTATATGTGAGACTTAATAAAACAAACAGCAGGAACCACAGGTAAATGAATGTTAAGAGATTGCAACCTGCAATATTAGGAAAGAGCATTTCTGAGAGAATCTCACATGTTCAGCATGAACTCAAGGGGAAGAAATTGGCAGTGTCCCTGTTGCTTCAACTATGGGCTGTGCTATGACTGCTGTTGTCAGTCACCTCTTGCAGCGGTACAACAAAATGCTTCCCTCCTCTCTTTCTAACGGCTGTGTTGTGCCAGCATCCCTTGACTAAACTATACTCTCTCAGAGGAAGCCTCACAGATGAGAATGTCAATTGCTTTGACTGTGAGGCCAGTTCTAGTGAAGAATTTCTCCAAATTACTTTCGCTCATTTTATTATTCCCAATTTCACTGCTTTGTAGAGCCCTAAGTAACAGTTCTCCCATCTGAAATTTTATGATTTGAGTAATGCATTCTTTTAAACTGATTTGTGGATCACTATAAAATGGCTCATAAGTAATTGTGTGGGGCAAAATGCCAAAATATGTAGTTGTTTGATGGCAGCTGGCTTTATAATTTGTACTGATTGTTCAGTTTGGGGTTATGTCTTTGAAGTAACAAGGAAACTATAGTTTCTCTTTGTGGTATTTCATTTTCTAATGTTCTATGCCTTACTATAGGACAGAAGTCTGCCTCTTGTAATGCACTTTTTCCTGCAGAGGAACAAGGAACTGAAATAAGCTACTTTTTTTCCCCTCCCTCTGCAGGAGTTCATCCCATACATGGCAAAGAAGTATAACTTCCAGTATGAGCTTGTCCAGTATAAATGGCCACGCTGGCTTCATCAACAAACAGAGAAGCAGCGTATCATCTGGGGTTACAAGATCCTCTTTCTAGATGTGCTCTTCCCATTAGCTGTTGATAAAATCCTGTTTGTGGATGCTGATCAGGTAACACAGAGGTTGAAATTACTCTGCATTTTCTTTTTTCTTTAAGAACAGTATGTTCTTGAGTACAATTTCTGTTATTGGAAAGGTTACAAGTTTGAGCCCTTTGCAGGCACGATTGATGGTTGATTCTGTAACTATAGCATGCTTCAGTGAGTGTTGTTTTTCCTGCCTGTTCCCACAAGATTGGTTTTGTTGGCCTGTACTTTTCTTTTGGCTGGTTCATCATTCACTCACTCTGATTCCAGCCAGTTTGCCAAATAGATTCTTGTTTCACCCTTCCATTTTCTAGTTGTGACTGTTCTCCCAGCCTGCAGCTCACTTACCACATACGGTATTTTCTAAAGTCACTGAACACCCTCCCACCCCCCGGATTCCCACTTGGCCAGACTTGAATGGCTTTCAGAGGAGCGGGAGGGCAAATCCCCTGTGCACGAAGCTATATTCTGCTGCAAAGCAAATGGTATAAGGCTTTGTATGTGCTTATTGCCTGGAGTGTTTGGAAGTACAGGATACATGCGCATGAGAACTGCCAAAAATATTCCTTCAAAAAGATACATGAAACTGAGAAGTATAAATTAGCAACACCTAAGTAAAAAATGCCTTAGGTGTTTGAGCATATGTACAGTGTGATCCCATGTCAGTTAAAATCATTACAACTTAAGTATCACCTAGTACAGATTTTAAGCTATGCTGTTTTCATTTGAGACACTTTTTGTTGTGTTTATAGAAGAGATATTAATGCATTTTTCACACCAGAGTGATATTTTTAAAGTAGTATCACTGCCACATCATCTGTATCAAGAAGACATTAAAAAGCCTTCATCCCTGAAGGGTTTGTGAACTTTTCAAGAGGAAAGGATACAAAGAATCACAGCAGAGTTCATAGTGAGAATTCTTGCTGCTTATTAAGCAATAATTTGGTACTCCAGCTGTCAGACCAACTCCTTATCAGTTTATTTTAAGCTCTAGTTTAGTTTCTCCAACTCTAAGGGCAGCTTTAAACACCTTTTGTGCTGTTTTGGTACTGCATATGCACAGTGCAAAAGACTGCATGGTATAATGAGTAATTCTTCTTCTAACTGTTCGCTCAGTTTGAATTAAATCCTGCCAGCATTTCCGAAGAACTGGTGATTGGCTTCTGCCTTCTAAATAAAATGTCCTTTCCCTTCAGATTGTGCGCACAGACCTAAAGGAATTACGAGATTTCAATCTAGATGGTGCTCCTTATGGATATACTCCATTCTGTGACAGTCGAAGAGAAATGGATGGCTACAGGTTCTGGAAATCAGGATATTGGGCAAGTCATTTAGCTGGAAGAAAATACCACATCAGGTACTGAAGAATTCAGTTTTTTCCTAATAGAGGGGGGAAGCTTTTGCTACTGCTTAGAACTAGCAGAAAACTAGCTGAGGTGAAAACAATGCTGCAGTGAACCACTTGTTGCTTACTGTTGCCTCTTTAAGGTTCCTTTGCCTATGGTCCATTTGAAGCCCTAGGGGCACTGAAGTCACTTTCAGTATGCTACAACTTTTACAGATGAAGAACTGAAGTGTTAACTAACCAGACATCTTCATTTGTTAATAACAAGTGTTGGAAGAAGGGACTGCATGACAGCAAAGCTAAGATAGATTTGTTAGAATTTTTTTTGTATGTGCCATGACCTCATTAGAACTGCTTTCCTGCCTTGTCTTAGATAATTTGATGTACTGCTACCAGGAGATTGTTTTAGCATACTGTATCTTGGGGTTTACTGGGGCTGCAGTAAGTTACCCATCAGTCAAATGTCGTTACTAATTGCATCATCTCCATATAGTGCTCTTTATGTTGTGGATCTGAAGAAGTTCAGAAAGATAGCAGCTGGAGATCGACTCAGAGGACAATATCAGGGTCTTAGTCAGGATCCTAACAGTCTGTCCAACCTCGACCAGGTGTGTTTTTATTGGGTTTGTGTTGCTTTATGGGCTATAATGGCAGATTGGGACCTCTCCTTCCCTGGCCAAACTTCAGTCACAGCCAGATGCCAGCAGCAGTTATTGATAGCATCAACCGTAACAGCCGGGTGGAAACAACACCTTACCCTTAAATGTCTTAAGACTATAAAATTTTCCAGTGTACTTCTAGACAAATATGTAACACAACTGGGTATTTGTTTCTTGGGCTGTCCAGCTCCAAGTACTTTACTGTGCACTGACTTAACACCGAAATAAGACTTGTATTGTGGCAGATGATAAAAATAACACTAAGGTTTTAATCAATTAGGAATAGTTTTCCAAACTTACCCAGTACAGGTCTGATACTAGGTTCATATTATTGCTTTACTATTGTTTGCTAAATAACTGATTTTTAACAAAGTAAGATTAACAGTTACAGTATGCAGTTTTTTCCCCAAAGGACTTTGTTTGGAATGGAATGAAACGTTGATTCAACATGTATTTGTGCTGGAAAAAAAAAAAAAAAATATCACTCTTTATAATAGCTAAACTTCTCCATACTATCTGGCTTGAGGGTTATTCCTCCTACCCTGCACATACTAATTCATATTCTTTACACCAGGATTTGCCTAACAACATGATCCACCAGGTGCCAATTAAATCACTGCCACAGGAGTGGCTGTGGTGTGAAACATGGTGTGATGACTCCTCAAAGAAGAGAGCAAAAACCATTGATCTGGTAAGTACAGTATGGCTCCCTCAGTCTTATGTCACAATAGAGTGACCAATTTTAGAGGCACTTCCCTACTTCAGATCTAGGTGCCTGTACTGTTACTTATATGTTTTCAGCACTTAAGTTTTTTTCCTTTAGCTTCTGTATTTCTCTTACCCGGAACAGTGGCATTGTTGTGAATTTGGAAAGAGACTTTACCCTGTACTCCACCTAAACACAGGCATGTGTGGTTCACCAGCAACAGATGGCAATCCACCAGGGGGAAGCATACCTCTGTTCAGTAAATGAACCTTTTTTACATAGTAAGTATCTGAACAGTTCTTATGTTTTGTTTGCAGTGTAATAACCCAATGACCAAAGAGCCCAAGTTGCAAGCAGCAATGCGTATAGTTCCAGAATGGCAGGACTATGATCAAGAAATCAAACAGCTCCAAAGTCTTTTTCAGAAAGAAAAAGAAACGGGAATACCAGCTGAGATGCCAGGACAACACACACACGGTAATCTTTCAGGCAGTTTCCCTACTACTTGGAGGTTTTTCCTCTCTCTCTGGAATAGTGTTAAGTTGCATACTTGCTCACTGTAAGCTTGCACGATGCAAAAGCTTACATGGACAAGCTGTTAAATAATGTGTATTTTAATAGGACAGAAAGACCTTGGTGAGGAAGGCTGGTGTAACTTCACCTACTTCTGAAACCTAGAGAACAAAGAGCTCTATTGCATGCTTGTTCCAGTTCTGTTAAAGACCCTCACTGTTTCTGCAATTTTATGACCTTGGCCTTATCTTAACCCTTAATTAAAGTGCCACTATACAGAATAGGTATGAACTGTACTTCAGTCACGGGTAACCTTGCAAAGAAAAGTCTTGGGCTGTTTATGTGCTAATTTTCAAACCAATCTGCCAATTGAGGCAGCTGGAAACAGAATGTTCATTTTTCTCTCCTCTTCAACAGATCCAGCAGCACATGTGGAATTATGATCCATGGAGAAAAATTGAAGTTAGACTGTTTCATAGACAATTTTTATATGGAAAGCTAGGGTTTTTTCTGGTATGTCTGCAAAACTGCTGAATAATTGAATGGGATGATGTATGCATTTTTATTACTTGCCTTTGGGTTAATTTCTGCATATGAAATAGGCTCGGGATTGCTGGAATTAGCATTACTGGTCTTTTGCACCTGTGGTGGAGATGAAAGAGCCCAGGATGGAATTTGGCATTTCAGAAACAAAACTTCAAAATCCACTGGAAAAGCCAAGAGCCTGTTCCTTCAGCTGCCACTACCTCCACCACTGATGAAGATCCTGTTAGCCTCAGATCTGAGTCCAGAGCTTGGAAATCACAGACCCATTGAGCCACTGGCTAGAACATAACTCCTAACCTCAACAGATGGAGATAATTTTTCCAGGTACCATTAAAGGCTCAGACTCATGCCTTGAATGGGATACTGTTTTATCTGCAGGTTTTCAAATGGTCTGAATTGCTTCTCAGATTTGTTCAGTATGCCCTTGGTTTTGTAAAAAAAAAAAAAAAAAAATAATCTAGTATTACTTAGATTTTCTATTTCCTGTCTTCATTTACAGGCCAATTTTTGGTGGTCTGGCTTAATGTAAAGCTATCACAATCTATTAAAATGTCCACCCAAATACAAATGCCTACCCTTACAAAGTGAGCAAAACATGGAATTTGACGCCCTAGCCCACCTGACTTGAATCTAAGTGCCCTCCCTCCTTCCTGCTCCAAGTTTAAATCAGTCTGCAAAACTGGAAGGGCCTTACTATTGCTGTGGTTCTCTGATTCACAAATGTGTTTTGTTACAAAATCTGTGGAAGCTTGGAAGTTTATCATCTTGTACATTTCATTAACTTTATTTTTCTTCAAACAGATGTTGTCACATTAATAAAAACTTTGGTGTTCTTAGGTCTTAAGCTTTAGTTCACACTCAGTCCTTTGAGCATCATTTCTGCCTGCACACTTGACAGTCCTAATTTGATTTTGGGGTTCCTGAGTATTTCACCTTCATTTGTTTTCATTCTGTGCCCAGACAAGACACAAGAATTAATCATAATTCATATCATTCATATTCATGTCAGTTTTTAAAGGAGATACTGCCATAGTTCTGTTATGAACATACCAATTTTAAAAACTCAAACCCCGTTTCCCTCATTCTGTAGGATTATTGTCTGCTCACCCAAAACAGAGAAGTTGAAGAGTTGAAATTTAAGAACTAAAGTAGTATTTCTAGCAGTAAAATATAATTCCCTATGTACTGGGATCGTTTCTGCCTCCCATGTTTTTATACAAGTCAATGTTCTGTGCTGTAAGAGCGTCACACTAAAGATAATCCTGACTTTATAAACTCTTCTAAAACTCTTCTATTATACATTCTGTAGTTGTTTTGGAGGAATCTGTTAACTCTATAACTGCTGGCTTGAACTGTTCAATAGGGCAGCTGAACAGAAAAGCAGCTCTTCTCCAGCCAGCTCAATAAAGGGCCTGCATCCCTAACCCAAACTCTTAAAAAAACATGTTAAAAGAGAGAGCTGGGGTCCCCCAAACACACATTGCTGTGCTGGAGACAAGGTCAGTAAATTAAATAGGAACACTGCCCATACACTTCTGGTGGGTATCAGAAGTGGGTGATTCTAGAAAGGTATTGGAAAGGACAGGTTATAATCTCCCCCTCTCCTGAGGGAAAGCCTTGCGAACACGGGGGGCTGGATATCAAACCAGGAACTTCAAGAGTATAAGTTATCAGCTCAGGTATTTTCCACCTTGTGAGTTTCTAAATTCAGAGAGTCTCCCTACTGCTCTCTAAGTTACAAGTGGCTTATGCTTTCCATCAAGACTGTTCCAGTTAAGAACAAGCAGACTTACTCTAAAGGGATTTTTCCTTTTTCTAGTGTAAAACCCAATAATGTGCCTGCCCACCAATTATTTACATATTATGACAATTAGCCTCTTCTAAACAGATAATACAGCACATGTAAGATTACCCTTTCTGTGTTCAGCTACCACATCTGCCTCTCTGGAGCACATGGAATGAATAGCACAGGATCAGATAGGCAGCAGCTGTCCAACTGTTTCATCGAGGGCAGTAGAGGAGAACAGCTTAGGATGAACGGTGTCAAGCAGGGAAAGAATCTGCCTAAGCCCTCAGAACAAGAGATGCCAGTTTTCTGCAAAACAAGACCCTCTCCTATCTAGAACCACATCTTGCTGCCTATATTATTTGAAGCTAAAAGATAAAGCAGCAAGTAACCTCTTAAATTCAGCACAAAATTTACAATGGTCTGTTCGGAGTTGAATAGGGAGAAAATATTCTTAAATATCAGCTATAGATTTCTCTCTTTTTTTTTCCCCCCCCCAGTTATGCTCCTCCATTCTAATAGTGAATGTATGCACTTCCTCACTTTATTTAAGATCTAGGAAGCCATGGAGGATATTTTTGTTCCCTCTGGTTAACAGAGACCATGCTCTTCTGGTTCAGCTCTTCTTAAGGAAAAAAAAAAAAAAAATCTATCCAATTCACCACTGATACAGACAGAAACCATGAACATGTACTGTGATATTTGGAACCTTTTCCAGTATTCTTGAGAGTCCTGGACCTGTTCTCAAGTACATTATAAAATGCACATGGTACTAATCATTTTGAATGTGAACTGCTCCAGTTTTTTCCTGGGAAGCCACTATTTATTTGCACAGAAGAACAGCAATCATACAGGAGAACAGTCACTTACTGTGAATCTGTGCACAGTGCTCAACTGGGCCATAAAAGAAAACTTCTAACAGGTCCATCTAGAAAGCATCTCAGAGCAAGCTGATGACTGAAATAGAGCTGCTTCTGATCATACCACTGATGGCCTGCTCCTCTAAACTATTAAAACTGGTAATCAGAAATAGAAAAAGGGGATTACAGATATCACAACGTAATTTTGGATCCCTCAGACTAGAAAGGCCACTTATGTGACAGAGTGATGACATTGTTCACCATCTTTGGATACAAGCAGCTTGCCCTCTTGGTGAAAAGAGTCATACTGAAAAACACCCAGTACTTTATTTTAAAAGGAAGATTTCACTGCCTTACTAGAGAACAAATACTAGAGGAATATGTTTTTAAGATTTTTCTTTCATTTAGTTCTTGGGATGTAAAGGAAATGTAAGGGGTGGGACATGTACAAAGCAGTAAATATCCAGTGACAATCTTAAAAAAAACATTTGTTTCAATATGAACTGTTTTGCATATCCAAATCTTCTGTAGTCTGTTCAGGAACATACCCTAACTCAGCGTGGCACTGATACCTACTGACCCAAGACATTGGGAGTTATTCTGTATTGAATGTTACCTGAACTGAGATTACAGTGAGTTTCCCAGTACATTGGCAACAATAATATCTGTCTACCCTAATAAAGCCTTTTCTGTTCTTTACCCCGTGTCTCTCATGTCACTTACTTTGGGTCTGATAACTGATGTTTTAATGGAGTTGCTTACAGGACATTTTTCACTTTCTCTTGTATTCAACTGTCAGGATACTGTTGAAAAGCTTCTAGAAGAGAAAATGAAAAAGAGTTCCTCCAAGCCAGTCTTGTTAACTGTGGTATTAAAGTAACCCCTAAACCGAAAAACTTTAATTAAATGATAGAAGTGTTTTACATTTAAGGTAGATTTATATATTTTTCAACTTTACCTACTAAAAAAAAAAAACAACAAACCCCCAAATCCCCCAGGTGCTTCTACATTTTTGTTCATTTGATTAAGTTTTACACTAACAAATTCATAGTGAGAAGTTAGGATTTTCTCAAATAATACTTTCAACTACAAAGCTTTGTCTGCGTCTCTTTTGGTGGTGGGAATGAATTCCAAACTCCTATGGGACCCTTGAGAAAAGCCTCTCAACCAGAGTATCTTTATTAATCAAAGAGCTATAAAATAGACTGTTTTATACAGAAAGCTCAGTTGTATGCCATAGAAATGTGTATTTGGTTTCCTACAGCTGTTTGAACTTGCACAGGTTTGGAACTGAGAGCAAATCCTAGCAGATGACTAAAAGGGGATAAAGGAAGCAGCCAGAAAGAACAAATACATGCCATATGCCTATTGCCTCCTCAACCAAGAAAGGGTTTTGCACTACACTTCTAATTATCAAAGTAAATACTTAAGCACGTGACTGTACATCAACTGTACATCAACAGAATCACAGAATTACAGAAATACATGGGTTAATGTCCAAGAGTGATTTTCCTCCACCCTCAAACTGCTGGGGGTGGGGAAAGGGGGGAAGGGATGGGGGACTAATACAAGGAACTTCCACAAGGAGTTAGAACTATAGTTGAGGAAAACCCAGTTTCTTTATGGCTTGGTTCAATTAGAAGGTGGCAAGCACTGCAGGGTGCTTGTATTCTCTCATGGTCATTTTTTAAAGGCCATGAGAGAAAAAGGAAAGCAGGCACTTGAAAAGCAGAGGTCCAAGGTTACCTGAGAGTATTATGAAGTGAAAGGGTACCTGTAGAATCAGAAATGCACACTGGCTCTGTGATTGCCTCTGGCATATCAGATCTACACTGAGTAAACCTGTGACCACAGCTTTGCTGGAGCACTAGCTAATCTCTCCAGAGCCAAGCATGGCAAAACTCCTCTCACCTCTGCATTCCTCCATGAGCAGCATTTGATTTTGATATAGAGAGCCATCCTCTAAGTAAGGAAGCATGGTACCTCTCTAACCAAAGAGTTTGACAAAGAATTAATTACTTTAATAAACTTTAATAAATTACTTTACCCAAACCTCTGTTCAGTGCTGCTTCTGGTATATTCAGCACAGCAGCTCAAGTCCCACTCCTATCCACACAGGAGGGACAAAAGGGAGGAGAAACCTCTACGCCCATCTCAGGCACTTGTTTGCTTTGTACCATTTGGGCTCTAACAGGGGAACAGATCTGCAGCTGTGTGAGGGTAAGCAGTGCCTTGTCTCCAGATAAACAAACCACCTTTCCAGGCACTGCTCTTGCTGCCTGTTTCCATCTATTGATCAAATACTTGCACTGACTTAACAGTCATTAAAATGCACTTTAGTGTCATACAAATTACAATAGCTAGGGTGCCTTTTACATCAGGGCTTAGAAGTAGTGGCAGAGATGCCTCATACCAGTCTTACAAGCACACACACTTTGCTAAACCTGAAGAGCTTCTCTCTACATACTTGTTTGGCCTGGGTTCCTGTCCAAGACACACATGGCAGTGCCTGAACATACGAAAACATCCCTACAACTGAGCACACAGCACAACCCAGCACCCTCAGCTGTACTACAGGGGCAACAGGCTGTACCACCACCCACCAGTGAGTTCCTTGCCTTCTCACAACTCTAAGCCATTCTAACCATCAGCTAACACCAGCACTCCCTGCAAAAAGGACCACTGGCCTGTCCCTAGCAGACAGCTTGCATCACAACAGAAACCCTGTACATCAGTGTAGGCCATCACAGTTGGCTTCTGGGTGGAAGTTCTTGCTGGGCTTCAACAAGCTTGTCACATCAGTTCTCACACTACCTCTTGGTGGGGAGTGAAGGTGATTGGAGTGTAACTTCAAACCTTGAAACTGGGAACCAGAAAGAACAGAGTTTCCACCAGTATTGTAGCTCCATCTGGTAGCTGTATGGTACCTCTGCACACATCCCACCAGCTTCCAGGATATATCTTCAACTACTTTGTCTGACAAGTCCAGCCTGATCTGCAGTCCCTGCAGAAATGTCTGAAGTGCACCCCACAAAAAGAATTAAACCTGTGCCCTCTAGAACCAGGAGACTCATAAACCTGCTATCTGCAACACAGCCACAGCCAGCAGAACACAAAGCTCAAAGTTCCTCAGGGAACTGACTTTCCCAGACCCAGCCACTTCCCCACAGCAGCCTTGCAAGTCACCACAGAAAGGTCGGCTCTGATACTGTATTTACCCTTCCACCTTGCCTAGCAGCAACAGTGTAAATATACCAACATTCAAAGCCTACCTACAAGAAAATTCCTCTCCATTTGCTTTGCCTTCCTCCTCTTTGCCATGTAACTATATTTACCCAATCACGAGTATTGCCAGTGAATTATACACTCCATCTGTTTTGATTCAACATGCTGATCTTTGCTGACTTGAAAATAATTAAAGACCTCTCCCTCACTCTCCCTTTCTGTCTGCAGCATGTATGCCAGCTGCTTATTGGAATCCAGATAATTGAACAGCATTCCCTCAACAGGACACTCAAGGAAAATCACTTGTGACTACCAGGTTTTATTGCGGACTAGACTTTATTAAGATCATTGCTAAGCTAGATTGCCTTGTGCTTGGAATACACTGAATTTGTTCCTTATTAGGCAGCTTGGGGCTTGATGAAGAGTGAACAGCACTTCTCGTGTGTCAAGATCTGGAATAAAGAAATATGCTCGATTACGGCACAGCAGGGTCCTCTTCTGCTCCCAGGCAGCCCAGGAAACACAGAATATGCAATCAAGCATTTTTGCTGCTTTAACTCATGCTGTTACTACACCTGAGTACAAATGCACCTGAGATGCAGGACTGAGAGGTGACCTCATCAATGTTCACAAATATGTAAAGGGTGAGTGTCAGGATGTTGGAGCTAGGTTTTTTTCAGTGATGTCCAGTGATAGGACAAGGGGCAATGGGTAGAAACTGGAGCATAGGAGGTTCCAAGGCTGCTGTACTTCTCACTATTCCCCCCTCTATGAAGCACAGACACCTCGCAGCCCTTGGCTTCCTCCTAAAAGATACTACAAGAACACAGAACCGACTTCCTGGTTTACTTAACATTAATCCCTAACACTACAGCCATGCATCTTTCTCCCTGCTTCTTTCTGGGGAAAGTTTCTACCATTCATACATCTTCTTTCTCTGCTGAAAAGGACATGTCTCAGATATTAGACTCTTTAGTCACCCATCTTTTCCCTACCTGTAGGTATTTATTTACTACAAAAAATATACAGTAAGGAATTCCAGAGCTCAAAGTACTTCCTTCAGCCTTTAGACTGTTTTTTTGACATTTCGTAGTTTGCTTGGTTGGGTGTCTAGGTTTTTAATTTTTTAATAAAGAAAGGGAAAATCCTGGCACCCAAACTGGATATATTATTCTAAGCATTCCAGGATCAATTTCAGCAACACTGCACATAGAAAAAGTGTTTCTGTGCATGTCTATTTCTGTACATCCACATGCATTCTACTGAATATTTGCCTTTAATACCACCAAGCACCACAGGAGGCCTTCTACCTATCCCACTGAGAATTTCTTTTGAACTGCCTGTCCACTACAATCATTAAAACCCTATTTTGACTTAATAACACAGTCCCATATGTGTTGGAAGTCCTTGTGTTTCTCCTTCCTAGATGTTAATTTCAAATTTGCCTTGCTGAAATGCTTTTGTTGTTCCCCTGCAGAAAGAGGCCTCAAGAAATCTGCATTGCTGCATATGATTCACTGCTGCCGAACAGCTGTCACCACAATTGCTTCCAGACCTTTACGAAAGCACTGAACAGCACAGATCACTGCAGAGGAAAAGAATCTCAAACACAGATTTGATAGGGATTCCCACACCATTACTACTAAAACTTTGCTAACTGGTCCTTAAGCCTTTCAACACATGGATCTAAGGATATATTAATATCATTTTGGAACAACAAGGTAAGCGTTTGTGAACCGATCACGTATATATTCAGTGTATATGCTCAGTGTTGCTACTAAACCCAAACCCGTAACTCCTCACACACTTTTTGACAAGAATTATGTCCCATAAAACTCTCTCAAGAGTTATTTCTGCTCTCAAGGCACCACTGATGTCCCAGGAGCTTCCCCTCTGTTTTGTTTCAGACAGATGTCTGGACAAGTAACTCTTTGCTGTGATTTTCTGGAACACATGCCTTATCTTCCACAGTTTATCAAAAACTAATGTCATTGGGTCAGTGATTTCCCAGTCATCTCTTCAGACTCTTCCTAAACACCAGTTATTGAGTTGTCCCTTTGGAAAACAAAGGATCAACTGCTTCATGTGCACTGCACCAGACTGATGAAGATATCCCAGTACTATCAATAAACAAGATTATTTTTACATACAGCACACACATACCTAGTAAGTATCCTGCTTTTTATAAAGCAATTTTGCCATCTTCACCTAGGAACAAAGCTAAATGAGTTAGGAACATTTTTCCTAATGTTCTACTTCTTGTCCTTAAATTGAACTGTATTTAAGATGTGTGCAAGATTGTGTTTCTCTCTCTCTCGGGTAAATAAGGCCTTATCTGTTGCTGTACTGGCAGCCAGAGGCCAATTAGCAGACATGCTGACCGAATTATGCTCCTACCCCAGGAATGTGTCTCTAACTCTGAATGGAGACGCATTGGCAGGCTTATATGGGAAAACTCCTTGCTGCTGTTTATCTGTCCAGATCTTGGTAAGAACACATTGCTGTGTTTTCACAAGCCATTTGACTGGAGTCTTCCAAAAAACCTCAAAAATAAAAGACTGGATCCTACTGCCCTCATGAATGTTTTGTTTGTCCCAAGAACACTGTTGACCGATGACTTGAAAGGTACCACTCAAGACAACGAATCCAAGCACCTTGATACCACAGCCACAGACTTATCAAAAGCACTTTAAACTAGTTGGGTTTCTCACTCCCCCGTCTTACTGCTCAGAAGCTGTTCAAACTTCACACTGACAGCGACCGAAATCATCTTCCAGCTGCCACCTAAACTTACACATGGCAATTTCACACTCTTCCCCTCATGCCAATATTGGCTTTTACCTACCTACCTGCTACCGCCCCTTTACATGCAGCAACTTTACCCTTTCTCACGGAACCAAGACAAATTGGAAGCTGGTTGCTCACAATCACATTGGTGGACTCATTGGTTTTGGCTACATGGTCCTTTTATGCATGTAACTGAAAGCACTCTGACTACGCTACACAAGGATGATCTTAGCAGACGTTTCGACCTGTAGATGGAGCGCTTGCACTGCTTAAAGAGTCCCCAAGTGCCTGCTAATCCCTTCCCAGTAATTTCTACCAATTTTTAAATTGGGAAATATTTGTCCCGTGCGGTTTACTCTGGCATTCCATTTTCAAAAAAAATAAAATCCAGAAGACAGAAAAATGGAGCTTGGCAAACTCCACTCAAATCAGCTCCAAGTAGGAAGAATACATTCTCATGTCCCACAGCTGCACGCTGGCTATGTCACATGCATGTTAAGACATGCAATGTCTTCACATGCAATGAGCACTCTCTGAAGAACTGATATATTTGCTAGACTTGCTACTATTAAGTTAAAAGGCTTTTCAGTGAAGTTCAAACATAGTTACCTTGGAAAAGTCTAACTGCTTCCAGGAAAAGAAGCAGCCAGACATGAACTTCTGGATCTGCTATGGGTGGCTTTTTGTTTGTCTGCTTTGTTGGTTGGGGATTTTTTTACAATTTATTAGTAATAAAATCCGGTGGAAGCAATTTTATTTCACTTGCCATCAACTTTCTAGTGCAAATCATGAGCCAATTCATTCAAATGAACACTATCATCCCTTTTTAGCACTACACTAGAACTAGAATGCCTCTTTCACAAAAATGAATTGGTTCTAGGAGAAATGGGCTGGAAACACAGAAATCTTTACACTACATTGAACCAGGTTTATCTGGTCCACTGCCTTGTATCTAATCATGATTATCACAAGCTCTTTGGCAAGAACGGGCAAAAAGTCTTGTAGAAAGCAATTTAGTTAAACCCTTCACAGTTCTAGGATCATCTCTCTTCCTCCCACTATGGCAAAAAGGACTCGGACGTAAGGGTAGAAGTCTGTATTACTTACAGCAAGATCATATTTCCAAGAGAAGCTGTCATCTCACATCCCACTCAGAGAAACACTTTTGCCTGGGGTACACTAACACCTTAAGAAATCTGGAGAGGGGCTTTTTACAAGACTTGTAGGGACAAGCCAAAGGCTTTGAACTGACAGAGGGGAGATTTAGATGAGACATTAGGCAGAAGTTCTTCCCTGTGAGGGTGCTGAGGTGCTGGCACAGGGTGCCCAAAGAAGCTGTCTGTGGCTGCCCCATCCCTGGCAGTGTTCAAGGCCAGGTTGGACACAGGGGCTTGGATCAACCTACTCTAGCGGAAGGTGTCCCTGCCCATGGCAGGGGGTTGGAACTGGATGAGCTTTAAGGTCCCTTCCAAACCAACCCAGTCTGTGACTCTATGATACATTTTCAAGACCTTAATTTTATTCACTGATATAACTGATTAAGTTCTCTTTCTTTTTGAAGGGTGAGCTCTGAAAATTCAGTGTATGTTGTGAATGAAACCATCCCACACTCCCCTCCCAACCCCCTTTTTTTTTTTCTTTTAAAACAACTAAAAGCATTATTGAGCTCCTTCACTAAAGTACATGCTATCATCTGAGTGGCACCTGAGGAGACCTAAAGCTATGCTCTGTCTATACTTTGCAGCATATCCTTTTGTCTGAGGTTCTAAATGTGTTTCTGCCTACTTCTCTTGGACAAACCCACTAGGGAACAAGATGCAATCCCTCTCTTCCTCGTTGTCAAATTTCCTGCCTAGCCTGCTTCCCTTCCATGAGACAGCTGACGCATGAGAAACCTCTTGCCAGCTCATATCCATGGAACAATAAATGTACCTGACCACTTTGTGTTGCTGATCAATGCATGAACTGCATTTTAAAAGCAGAAATCTGATCTGAAGACAGTGTCAGCCCCGCTGAGCATAAACTGAATATTTAAACCTCAAAGTTGATTTTAAAAGCTCTTCCTCAAAGCCTAGTATTTTAGGGATGAAGGTGTCAAGGAATGAGGTATTAGAAAGCTCTTGCTATAAGGAACGCAACCTTGCAACCATTTGAAAGCTGTCCAACTTGTTTGCTCATTCATTCATTTACTTAAGACTGCAGTTTAATGCCTATGTATCAGAAAACGAGAAGCTCCTCTTCTAAGTGTTGCTTTAGATGTTTCTCAGTATTCTAACCTATCACTAACTGATTTGAAAATCCATGAAATAGGCGTATTTTTTTTTGTTTGTTAACCCTTTCTTATCCCCATTTACACTGGCGAACGGCAGGTAAATCCCCCTCTCCACATACCAGCCCTACTATAGGCAACACTCAACACAGCTTCTTGTATTTAAACATAATTAATATGACAAAGGCAATTTTTAGGCAGCGAAAAATTATCCAACCCCTTTAACATTAAAAGATGTTCCTTGGACAGACCATTCTACCAAAATAACACACTGTATCTTACATCTGCTTTCCTAGATTTCGCAAACCCGGACACAGAACTCAACCACACATGCCCCAGTGCCCTGCAGCCAGGACAGTGAGGTGAACAAGTATAGGAAACTGAGGCCACATCCAGGCTCCGGCTCTCCAGCAGGCTCTCTTTACACATGGAAAGGAGCAACATTCACACCTCCCCTTACCTGTCCACAGCACAGAACTAATAACCCCAAAGTCCCCACACTTCACACCCTTGTCCGGCCCTAACCTGAAGAAGGAAAGGAGGAATAATGCCAGGAAGGCAGGTGTGGTGTTAGATCAAAAGCCTTTGTGGGGTTTAGGAGGAAGAATTTCTAAACAAAGTCCTATAAGCAGTAGATGGGGTGAAGGAAAAAGGAGAGGTATACAGTGCTTCCTCTCTGAAGTATCCAGCTCCAGAGGATGCAGAAGTCTGCAGGACCAGGGGAGCACCAGGAGACACCAACAGTTGCAGGGACTGGAGAATTGCTGGTGAGTATATCCGAATACAGCACTGTGATTGATTCAACTGAACTCTGAAACTGTGGCTGTGCCTCTAGAGGCCTTTGGGGATGGGAAAGGGGAAGGACAATTGCACAGAACAATTGCACCCAGGGCTGCTAATAAATGTAGTAACTATAAGCACACATTTTTCTTTTAAAAAACAACAGTTTTCCACAAAAATTGAAGAGTGAGAAACAGTTACTGCCCTACTGCAGCCAAAGAAAGACAGGTCCTAAAAATAAATACTTCTTACTTTTTATTTTCTTTTATTTTCCTTCTTTCTTCATATTTGAGTATGATACAGAGATCAGAACCTGAGCTACAGCCTTTTCACACGATCCCAGCATCTCCATTAGATTCTGACCCAAATTCCCCCCTGTTCTGCTCTACAGCTTCATGAGATTAGGGGGGAGGGGGCAACGAGTCATATGCCTGGAACACAGCAGGAACCTACAACTCAAAAAGTGTCTTAAAACACTGTTTTGTTCAGCCCACCCAAACATGGAAAAGAGGGGCGTGGTTTCACAAACTATCTCCTATGCTTTCTCCAGCAAGAGTTCAGAGACACCAGACACTCCAAAACAAGTGCTCTGCATGCTCTCAGTTATGTATGTCACAGGAGAGCAAGTAAATAATTCAAGTCTTACTGAAATCTGTAGCCAGGCTACTCTGATAATAGAAATCCAAAGCAGAACCAGAAGGGAAGATAAAGAATTAATTCATCATCTAATTAGAAAACAACACACAACCTTCTCTACCTAACCTAAGTGGCAGGAGGCAAAGTGATCAAATTAAAACAAGCACTATTGAATAGCAAAGATATAAAAACCATGCAAGGAAAACCACTGGTATTTAAATGATGGACTCACAACCTGAAAGCAGATACATTATTTATTCCAAGTATTTATGTCTTTATTGATTCCCTTTTGTATCTGATTTGCTGTCACTGGTGAGTTACAAGGTTATTAATTATGCATAGCCATGAATAATATATCCAGTCACACCAACTGAATTTTATCTGCATTTAGAAAGATTTTATACTTGGGCTTTCTCTGAATGGTAGCTAAGACTTATATAAATAGATTAGTTAAAACATATAGAACAATACAAATATTTTGAAGCAATTTCTGGAGAAGTAGCAAACAAACACAGAAGTAGGCAGTTGTCAGTTTCAGTTCAAACAGCTGCAAGAAGACGGGAATCAAGGCACCAGAGCTTTAGTTAGGAAGTCCCACACAGAATACCTCCTCTGTCATTTACAGTCTTTTGGAGCTACAGCTTGCAAGAACATTTTCAGCTTTTTGAGTTTATTACAAAAAATGAAGATCCACACAAACCACACAATCCACCACCTCCTATCATCTTCTCCTGCACTTGAAATGGAGTTTCATGACAGCAAAAGAGCTTCCCAGGAATGCAAGAAGTGCCATTCATTTAAAGACTTGTTCCACACAGTACCGCCCAGCTTCATTGTGAAGCTTAGTGAGAAAAGAACCCTAAAAGCATAGCCCAAGGTCATGCTCATGAGTGACCCTTAAAAGCAGAAAGCTAAGTCCCGAGCAGTTTAGGATTACTAAGCAGTTGTGTAGAAGATAAAATCTGGTATGGAAAATACCATTTTCATTCATATGAAAGCAACATCATGTGGCCATATTTACATGTCCAGAGCCAAGAAAGATGTGAAGTATACAATAAGAACACAGAAGAGACATGCTAGCTTTAGAAGGTGAAATTCTGATTTAAAAAACCCTACCAACCTAGCACTGTACCAGTACTTTTTATTATTAGTAGTAAAGTTGTAAATCAATCCCTTCTGAACATCTCAATGTAAGTAAACTGCAGGGTGGGGTACCACAGGTACACTATGACCTCATCTACTTCAAGTGTAGTCCCAGAGAAGGCTGGTCACAGCCCTGCTCCTTTCACCCACAGAATTAACTACAAACCTTTAAAGCAAATAGACTCAGCAAGCTGATCTGACGAGAATAAATATTGGGAGGCTTTTTGGTAGGGTTGTTTTTTACCAGGCCAACTTTCCAAACAGGCAGATTCTAAGGCCACATCATCATGACAGTGGGAGCACATGAATTGAAAAACAAAACACAAAAGAAAACCTATCTGTAGTGGAAGGGCAGAGAAGGGGTGGTGGATGGGACTAAACTTATTTTAAGTTAGCAAGCCCCTAGCTGTTGCTGAGAATACAAATGAACTACTTGATGCCTGAGCTAAGTCACTGAATTACCAACTGTTGGTGCCATTAAAGCTGTAAATAAGCAGCCTAGAGAAACTCCCTATGTACACCCCATGCAGTCTGATAGATTCACATTCTAAGTACTTGCTGAGCAGTGCCCACCTATTCTTTCGATGTTTGAATATAGTACAGCAAAGTATGATCACATTCCAGAACTGCATCAACTCCCCACAATGAAATGCAGAAAGAATCCAAAGCTAATTGTCATTGAGCTGTGAGCTAATTAATGGGGAGAGGAGCAAATGATAAGATCAAGCACGAGACTGCCAACGAATTTCAAACTTAACTATAATAACACAGCTGCATGAGTGTGCAGAAACAATATTTACCGGACAGTTAAAAAGCAAAGTAACTTAACAGAGATTCAAGGTCTAGCCATCGGTTTACAGTCAACAATTTTGTGACCAAGCTAAATGTTGCTTACCTGCAAGGAGAAGAGTGCAACATCAACAGGCAACAGCTTTCAAGTATTTGCCAAGACCAGATCCAGAAGAGGTGTCCATTTTCTCTGCTAGCATAGAGCCTATAATGAAAAACAGAGCTCAGTCTAATCAGCAGTTTCAAGGTAATAATTTCACACCACTCAGCTGAAGCAGAACTTCACAGCTCAGGTAACAAGTGGAAAAATGATTTTTGTCCTGAATTAGTTTCTGTTTCTCTAGTGAAGATACCAGCAAACCCCATGTCATCAGGTTTTACTGGAAGCCTGTCTAGTGCAGAGGCCATGCACAGGGAAGATTTCATCATGCAGCTCAACAGTCACATTGACTGGTGACTATGAACTCTCACTTCGGCTTATCAGTGCTCTGCAAGATATTAAAATACATCACTGTGTATAACATCCTATGTATATTCTTAATAAAGAACATATATATGGTCTGTGTGCAATAAATGGAGCATGCGCTCAGGTGCAACACAGCAAAGAAAGAACCCTGCCTATCTCTAAGAGCCTTTATCTTACACTGCAAGCACAGAGACACCTTGCTAAAGCTGTGCTACCTGAAAACATTCCCACTCTTTGGGTTTTTTTTTCTGCTGTTCAACCAACAAAGATGCTCACATGAAGCAACACTTCAGGCAAAGCCTGTCTGGTTAGGGAATTTGGATCACTCTGTTACGGCAGAGGCAAGTTAAAAAACTCCATGCAAACCACTCCTAACGTGTAGGGATACCAATTCCCTTCACAAACAGCACTGGGAAGTATGGCCTGATCCAAAGATGCTTAAGTTAGCTATAGCCTTCGATGAAGTCATTAGACCTCTGTGATCCCTACAAAGCTCTCAGCAGTGCTTTTTTAACAAATTATTATTATTTAAATCTAACCTAATCACATTAAAACTGACCACGGGTGAGGCTGTCCCTAACAGACAAGAAGCTTCTGGAATAAAAAGCTGCAAATCTACAAGAATTTAAATCCTGCAAGGAGCTGCGTAGTGCAGCTCAGCCATGGTAAACCCATTCAGCATGAGCCACCACAGCTATATTGAAATCAAAATGCCCTTCTCTGCTTATTCTGATCCAGCAGCCTGCAGTACAAGCAGAACCCACAGATTTTGAGATTCACAAAGTTAACCAACAAACCAGAAGCCTGTTCCTTGTACAGTTAAAGAACAGCACGGAATGGTACATAACTGTCTTGGAAAACAAGAACTATTAGCCTGCAAAAATAAAACTTGAATACTGCTGCTCTACACCTTTTCCATAGTCCTTCCCCATAACCAAAGGTGGCAGCCAAGTTGGCTTTGCTTACATGCATATCCAAAAGTAGTAGGGAATATCCAGAAAAAGAAGATGCACAATAAATTCCCTGAAAACTGGCTGTTGTTCTAGCTTGTCCCTGTAACATTCTATTACCTCACAAAATCTAGTACAGCAAATCCAAAGCCACACGTTTGGTCAGAATCCTACAGACATCAACACTGACAATGGGCAGAGAAGTCAGGACATTTTGAGCACCAGAAAAAAAAACCAGGCTCAAGCAAAGGGAGAACACCTTTGCTAATTCCAGCCTCTTCCCACCCACCAAAGATGGGCACTTTGGGGCTGTCCTGGGTTTACCAGTAGCAGTTTTTCTCCTTCTTAGTTCTTACAGAACAGTTCTTAAATTCCTTACAAATACAAGTGAAATGTCACTTTACTTAGAATATGCTACAAGCCATAACTGAAATTCCCAATCAACAAGCTAAGTTCCTGCTGCTCACCCCTTACCTACAGCCTTTAAGAAAGGAGACTGGGAAGGTGACACAAAGCCAAGAATAAAAACTAGAAAAATCAGTGTAGGATTATGGATTTTTAGAGTAAAAGAATGTCTCCTTCACAGGTTGACCACCCAAGGAGGAGAAAAAAAGATGTGTAATTGTTAAGCACTTTTATTATATACCTCCCAAAATATAAAGGTGGTGACCACACTGGGAACATAAGCCCGATCAGTTTCATGATCAATGATTCTATTGTATTAGAAGTCATTATCGTAAAGTACAATGAGACAAGAACCTTGGCCCAAGCCCCACACTTGAAAAACACCAACACAGCAAATACCAGCTCTACGTAATGTACAGCATTCTGAAACTGTGAGATCAAGAGAACCAACTTTGAGAGCCAATAAATCAGCATTGTGATGAGTGACTATTAATCCGGTCAGATCTGTTGTTATCTCAACCTTTCATGCCCCATGTTGGGCACCAAAAAGAACTGTCGTGGTTTAAACCCAACCACAAAGCTCGTTCATTCACTCCCCCCCTCTTTTTTTTTTCTCCCTCTTTCTTTCCTTCTCCCCCCTGCCGCCCCCCCCGACCCTCCCCGCTCCTGGAGGGATGGGGAGGAGAATTGAGAGAATGCAACTCCCACGGGTTGAGATGAGATAAGAACAGCCCAGTAACTAAGGTATAACACAAATCACTGCTGCTACCACCAATGATAATAATGATAAAGAGAAAATAACAAGAGAAGAGAATACGATACCACCGCCGAACGAGTTCGACCCCCCCGAAGAGAGAGTGTGCCCTTCCAGGTAACTCCCAGCTACCTCCCTGGGCATGACGTGCTGTGGTATGGAATACCTCTTTGGCTAGCTTGGGGCAGGTGTCCTGTCTCTGCTTCCTCCCAGCCTCCTCTCATCCCCGGCAGAGCATGAGACTCACTAAGTCCTTGGCCAGAATAAACATTACTTAGCAACAATTAAAACCAATCGGTGTTACCAGCTCTCTGCCCAGGCTGGAAGTCAAAACACAGAGCTTGCACCAGCTACTAAGAAGGAGAAAAACAGCTACTGGTAAACCCAGGACAGGGGCCCCTCACACATTTTCTTGAATATGCTATGGTCTCAGCAGCATGGCACGGGATTTGACTACCGCAGCAGAAAAGGTGTATGCAAAAGCCAAGCTTTCAGGCACAACCTGAAATACAGAACATACAGGAGATACACACACACACCCCCCCCCCCCCCCCTTCGGGTGATGCTCAAACAGCTGCTGTTGCCAGCCTAGAAAAGCATGGTTGTGTGCTGTTCTGTTCCACCCCAGAGGTAGGGAGAGGCAGGTTTTGCACAGAGTGCAATCAGTCCTTACACTTTAAATAGCTTTTGGATCAGGACCTTAGTTTCCAAGAAACACAAATACATGTCTCAGACTAACTAGGGGAGCAAAACCTAAAATTAAACGAATGGGAGACAAGAGTTTCATATAACCTAGCCTGTAAGACTTGACACAATGCTCACGTGGCGTGGAGAGTCCAACTTTTCCAATCAGAGCTACAGAAACCCACCCAATTCTGCACTGCACCATGCACAGCATCTAAGGGCCCTTTGTGTATGTAACTGACTCAAAGCTGAACTATACCTTTGTATGCAGAGCGTGAAATCAGAAGGGTTTACCCGAGCTTTATGCCAGGTACTTTACATTATATGCAAACATCAAACCGCACCAAGTTTCTCAGGCACCCTCAGCGTCTAGATGGATTGGGGATCTAATTTTCCGTACTGGACTTGCACCATCTTCCCTTACTGATGGGACAAGTTCACATGGCTCTGTGCACTCAGGTACTTTGATGGCAGCATCACAGTCACTCAGCAGCTCACGGACAGCCAGACAGGCTTCCAGACAGGTTAGCTACTCAATCTACTTTTAAATAGTCTTTTCCTTCTTTCCCCTCCCTCCTTTTTCAGGGCAGAGTTGTTTTTCTCCCTTTTGGAGTGAAGGGCAGGGAGGCAGTCATGCATGCACACATCTAGCAGCTAACTGTGCGTGATTCCCTCTGGCAGCCCTGTCAGGACCTCAGTGTTTTTATGTACAAGATGTCACATCAGGAAGGGTTCTACAACACTGAGCCCCTTCAAAATTCAAACCCAAGAAAGCTATTACAAATGAAAAGCCCTTTCTTTTCAATTCTTGTTTCTGGCTGGGTTTGTTTGGTATTTTTTAAGAGGAGTCCAAGACAAAAGTTGGCCCTGATGTTTCACAACATCAAATGCAGATTTCCTGAGGATTTTGGTAAAAAATTTAAGTCCTGCAGTAAAGAGCATTACCTCTCTTGATCCTTGGAAAACACACAGCTGCACCCAAGCAGCAGTCTACAAACTCCTCCATAGCATTTCTGTGGGAAATTCCCTGATACGGAAAGGAGATTACTCCTTGGAGCTACAACTAGAGATCACTTTCCTTCTTACCAGCACACTTCTAAACAGGGAAGCGTGAGTAATTTCTCAGCTCTCTTTTCCTTTTTAAGCGTACTTACTAAGGTCCCAGTTGGGCAAAATGCTTAAAGGAGTGAACACAAGCCTCTCTGTTTTCAAGTCTGGCAACAACCAGCAGGTACCAATACTTCCTCAGGGCTCCCAGGGAGAAGTCCAGATTTACTGGTTACCTTTGTGAGCCTTCAGCAGGAACAGCCTCAAGTGAAGCAAGTGGAAATGTTCTCAAAGATATTCCCGAGTCCCACAAAACAACATAAATCAATGAGCACTTGCTCTTGTCACCACACTGCTGATGAGATACAAACATGGCGGGTATTGCACAGAGCAGCATCAAAGGGAGAGGCAATCAGACAAGACAGCTTCCGCTGCCACGGGTATGGAATGAGCAGACTCTACTGAATTGTTGACTTTGAGAGCACATGCTGCCTAATCCTTGCTTAAACCCTGCTTGCTTCCTCTCACAAACGATGCAGGCTCACTTCAGCTTTCAGAAAATTCACGAATTCTGCACGGGTTTTACCCAGAAGAGTCAATCTGGATTGGTAATTCCTTCAATACTGCATGCTCTGCCAAATCTAACAGAATAAAGCATGGGGTAATTAAAAGGAGCAGATAATTTCGACTGAAAGGCAATGAAACCTGAGCTTTGAAAGAAGCAAGGATAGATGCATTTGTAAGAAGCTCTGCTGTGATAAGAAGCTCAAAATAAGCAGGTAGCTTGCAACAGGATAATGTGCTGTCTAACACGCTGGTTACTGTGCACAGTGTGCTGATAGTTGCAAAAGCTTTGACTCCTCACAGAGAACATGCATGTAACAGAACAGATTCACATCCTCTCTCTATCATTTCTTCATTTGCAATTCAAAAAGCTACACAGGTCTGGTTCCCCACACCTTTTATGAGCAGCCACAAATGAACATTACTACTGAAAACAGTCCATGTCTGCACATGGAATTTAATTCTTGAGTAAAAATGTGGAAACAATCTATTTTCCTGAAGCTTCACAACTAAAACTGTTGCTATTGAGGCCATCAGAATTTCCCAACTTGATTATTACAGCCTCCCCTCCTCAGGCTCTCCCACACTCATGTTGCCCTCTCCCATTCACAGGGAGAGCTGCTGCCCACAGCTTCCTCAGGCTCTGACCTGACCACCTCCCTTTGCTTCCTGCAACTTTCTTCTGCACTGCACCACATTCAAACTTGTGCATGGTCCTGGGATCTAGAGCAACAATCTTACTTCTATCAAACTGTCCTCTGTCACATCCCACAGTCTGCCCAACTAACATGCACCTTCTGAAAGTCACCCAGGCTGCCTCCTGACTTGCAAAAAACAATCCAGACTCCAGAGGTAAGTTTTAAGAGCTGGTCCACAATGGCTTTTTTCTAACAGCTTAGTAAAAATCACACCCTAATGCATATAAAGCAGAGAGCAGTTGCTCAACTATGCTATCACCAGTACTTTCAATCCCAGGATTTTAAAATTAAGTTTAAAAAATAATAAAAAAAAAATCCCCATGTTCTTCACCATCCATGTTTTTCACCCTTAAAGTGTATGAAATCCTCTGCAACCTAAGGATCTAAAAAAGGTTGTTAAAAAGATCTGTTCTGCTTTAGGTTAATTATTTCAACTTTCTTTTTTATCATATGCTTCCACATAGTGAAGTGGAAGGAAAACAAACAAAAAACTGCCGAATTGGTGCCAGCAGCGCTCAGAAAGGCACAGTTCACCCTTACCTCTCATTAAGTTTTTACATCATACTCATGCTTATTCCTCAAACCTACCTTGCTCTAGCACTGTTACGAGATCTGTAGACGCAAACCAAGAAATTCCTGCAGTTATTATAGTGGGTCAGTATTTTCCAACTGCATGCAGGATAGGGAGATGGGGTGAGCCTCTGCAGACTAGGAAAGAAGATTGTTCTGTAGAGAACAGCTGCTGCAAGAAGTTAATTTCTGACTCCCCAGGATATCCCACCAAAATAAGAATTCCCCTCCAACACTACCAGAACAGAGGACATCCCCACAGACAGATGCCTTGGATCCAGTGCATCTCCTGTAATGGAGCTGACTTCTAACAGTTCAGCCAAGCTCTCTCTCCAATATCCAAGAAAAGGCTGGGCCATCCTCTCCCATGTTTTCCTGTGATCTAACGGAACAACCAGAGAGCACAACCTGCCCTCCCCTCACTGTGCGCATCCTCATAGCCTGTTCATAGTACAGTGACTTTCCCAAGTGGAAGCTCCCCCAGCTCTGTGGCTGGAGAACAGAAACCCTAAATCACACCTCCATCAGTCAATCAGCAGTGCAGAAGCACAGGCAAAAGACAGTGGCTCCAAGAGGTAAGAAAGCACTGGGGGTCTCCACTAAATAAGACAAATTCCCTCCCCTCTGTGATAAGCCCTATGCTCCTCCTTGGAAGAACATGTCAGAATGTGTGGTCCTAACCCTCTACAGCTCCTTCACCTCAGCACTCATTTGGCAGCACAGCTCAGACAGCAGCAATTAGTGGTGTTCAAAATTACCATCTAAGTGAGTAATTGGTTTTCAGGCAGGTTCTAATATCCTCTATCTTGAGTGTAAATCAGAACTCATCATTTTCTGTGTATAACTGGCTATGAAACTCTGAGCTGCAGTTTCAACTCTTTACTTGTATAACCTTGGAAAGTTTTCACTCCAAAAAAATAAACTGATATTTTGTACACTCACAAAAACCTCACTTCATAATATGAGAAAGTTTTTAGGGAGGAGAAAGAACAGTCCATCTGGAGATAATAAATCTGACAAGAGACAGAAATTCCAGGATCAAAGACAGAACTTCATTATATTAATTAAAAATTACTAACTCTTGAGAAAAAAAACGTGGTGATTCATGCACCCTAATGGAGTTTGAGAGTTCAGTCTTCCCCATCAGTGTCATCAAATCACTGTCCCCTCAAAAATTATGGCTTATTCACTGCTCTGTAGATGAGGAAAACATGATAGAGTAATTAGGTATTTAAACAGGGTGAAGATAATTTTAATAAAGAATTTTATATTTTTACGTGCCCCCAAAAGCCATTTTAAAATATCCTAAAGGAAGATCTTTTGATGTTAGTAACACTCACTTCTGGGGAGAACTAAATGTAGACCTGAAAGAAGCCAGCTTTTATTTGTTCTTAATGAGACAAGTTCACAGGCCTCCACAGTGTTAACAGTGAGAAACTCCTAATCTTACCTTACTGTTAATGCAAAGATCACCAATTATGCCATATAATGCCAGGGGTGAGGCAAACCCAATTCTCCTTTCTCCTAATTTAAGTCACAGCATCCTGAGGCAGGGTCTCATTGTGTTCTGTCCTTTATGGCACAGCGAGGGCATACTTAATGAACTATGATACAAATGCTACCTCATTTCAAAAGAGTAAGATGCAGGAAAACCTGCAGCATCTATTATATATCAAAACACCTAGACCAGACAGGTTGTTTTGTTTGATTGCCGTTTGCTTGTTTTTTAAGCCAGAAGCTCTGCAGAGAGCGGGGGAAACAACCGAGTTCTTAAACAGAGGAGAAAACCACCCCTCCTAGGTCAGAGTTTTAAGCAAGTTTCCCTGTAATTCTTTTATTACCACACACCACCATTTAACAACATAAAAGACCTTAAGAAATACAATAGGAAGAATAGTTTGGCTTATACTCAATATTTAAATGGAAGCTACCTGGTACGGCTGACAAGTTAAACATGCCTGCAGTTATCAAGATGGCAGGGAGATCAAGATACAGTAAGGGAGAGAAGAGGTGGGCAATTAATCAAGACGACCTTTCCATTTATTTTATCACAGCATCATCTCTGCCAGCAGTCTGTGTATCAGCCTGCTTTGGCATATTTCCAATTCCAACTGTATTTCCAACTGCAGATAGCCACTTCTCTATATTACCTGTTTTATAAACCACACTGCAGAGTGTGCAGCAACTATGGACATCTCTTGGCTTCTGCTCTTCTCCACTATTCCACAATGAAACCTGCATTGTGTTACTTTCATGTAATTCCCAGAAGAAAAGTAAAGGATTCATGTATAAGAAATGGCCCTTTATAACAATGTGCTGCCTTTCTGTCACCCCTCCCCTTGTACAAAGTGAAAGAAATGTAATGTACACTTAGGCTTTTGTGTTAGCCATTTTTTTTGATATTGTTCAGAGCATGGAAGAATCTATGTACACTTCAATGGCATAAGGGAAAAGAAGGTCAACAATTTCAGTACAGTTATTGAACCTACGGCATAACAGCCCCATTTCAAGAAGATACTTAAAGTCAAAGCTCCACCACAGAGCCTTCTGCGCTGGCTGTGATGCAGGGAATTTCCTGTATGGTCTGACACCAGGGTGAGGAAGTAGCAGCATGTCACACTGGGTTTCAGTGACGGTCCTACACTGCCACCATAAAAGAATGGGAGATTTTGGGGTTCTATCCTATCCTTAACAAAGGATGACAGAGTTTGGTGACCACTAGCTTGTCTGTCTTCATCCCATTATGATCATCCTCTTCAATATTTATCCTTCAGCTTTCTAAATGTTTCAGCATCATTTCAGTCAAAGGAACTCAGTATGTAAGTAAATTGATGGAAATGCAGAAGGCATCAGACACCTTACAGGTAAAACTACTAGCTCTTCCTGTAAGGCATCTATGCTTAATAAAAACCAAATATAACATCAGTATGAGAAGAGGAGCTGAGGGGAAAACACAATGGACAACTTGAAAATGCAGGTTTTGAGAGAGAGGAACCCATGCAAGCACTTTTAACACACAAAAGGCAGCTCTGGACTACCCAAGAAGTGAATGATAGGAGGCAAGCGCTGCTAAAAAGAACTTATCCCATTCCACCTCCCCATCCAACTAGAGCTATCTGCTGCCAATTACTGTGGGTTTTGGCTAACCCAGACATAGGCTAACCTACCTTCACAACGAATGAGGAAGAAAGACAAAGCAATTTGTATTCACAAAGCTGCCACAGGAGGGTGGGGGGAACACAACCAAGAACCCACAAGCAAAAATGTAAGACAGCTAATGAGATTCCCAAACAGAGAGAATACAGAAAAGTAAAACATGCTGATGTGGTTTGTAATTCTAGTCCTGCAACAGATGTCACAGGCATTGTGAATTTTAAGTGCTCCTACTTAGTAGAGTTCTTTTCCCTTGTCAAGATGACTAAAATACACACAAAACCAAGAATGGGCTTAGAGGAGAGAGACCCTAACAATCAAACACTAACAAAAGGCAGATCACTTGATGAGGAGGCAGTAAACAAAGTACATTGGCAAGCAAGCAGAAAGCTTTATTTATTGCTGTAATTGTTCCTCTCAACACTGTCCCTGCAGATGTATGGTTTCCTTTTCTTGTGAAAGTCCTTAAATGTATGTATAAAAAGTCAAAGCTTATGATCTCAAAGAACTGGAAGCATTTCTTAACTTTAACCATTGCTTAAAACCAACAGTAAAATAAAGTCCTAACAAAAGTTTTATGCATAGGTCTCATTCACCTAGACTCAACTATTACTTTACGGACATCATTTACAACAATGGAGAACTGACAGAGTACAAAATAAAGCCCAACATTCCAGAGAAATAAAATATTACCAGGAAAGGGAGAATCCTCTCCAGACTTACTAGAGAAACACATGAACAACATCTGCAAAACTCAACTTCCAGCCTAACAGCCATCTCTGCTGCAGGATATCACTGTACCACAACCAGTCCTTGCCACAACTGCTCAGTTTGACCAATATTTGGGACCCTCCTACACTTTTTGCCCATCAAGGCCTCCCCCTGTCTTAGTGTGCTATCATAGCAGAGCTAATCCTGGGTTTGTCCCTGTGTTGGAGCAGACAGCCACGCTAGTGCCTACCACTGCCTCATGACCCGTGGCGTGCATGGCAATGCCATGGCATGGTATGAGGTACTTGCCAGAACACGCAGGCAAATGGACAGTTAAAATTATCTCTAACTTAAGACACTGCAAAGAGGAAGCAAAAAGCCTGACTATTTGCTCAAACTGAATGCTGTCTCCAAGAGGTTATAGACTTCTCTCTCCAAGGGTGACCATGAAGAACCAGGGATGAGGCCATGCCCCATCAGGACCAGGTCTTAAGCCAGCATTCCGGCTCCCAGTTTTACACTTTCCTTTGACAAGCTTTCCAGGTGGAGAAGAAAAATCATGTGCTTCATTACAGTATTCAAAAATACATGGATGAGAAATTATGCTAAACAGTTGTGATAAAGGTTCCCATGATAACACCAGCTAAGTTCCTATCAAGAGATTACTTCTCAAACAGGACCACTACCTCTACTCCCACCCCCAAAATGACCGAACACTGCTCATTTTAGCTGCTTCAGAAGGCCAGACTGCCCTCGAAACAGATGACCACATACTCCTGAATTCTCTGCAATTGCTCTCCACTTCATCTTGACCACAACAAAAGAAACCAACAGATTTAGAGCAGATCTCCCAATCCAGAAGGCCATATATCTCTCACAGTGGCACTGTTCTCCAGCACCCAAGTTTTCCCATCTGGGAGCAAATTAACCACCTCAGAACCCAGTACTTAGCAGCATGCCTTTAACACTTCCAGTAACATGAAAGGTTTATTTACCATTAACCTGGTAAAACTTAAGAGCCTTCAAGAAGTTGGAATTAATTGGCATAATTCTTTAAATCCTCGTTTAGCATCAAAATATTTGAAATTAAGGAAACAAAGGAGCATACCATCAGCAGAAACATGTGCTATTGGGGGCTGTTGTAGTATGCAAAGTATTTTAGCACTCAGTAATTTGGCTGCAAGCTCTTGTTCAGAAAACAATGTCTGGCAATAATAATGTGATCCCAAAGACAGGGCTCTACAAGGAAGTTATTTACTCTCTCACAAAGGCCATATGATTTATACATGTTGTCACTGCCTATGCCAGAAAATTGATGACTGATTACCACATGTTCATTTCAGTATCAGGTATCCAGCCTGAATTAACTAGATTAGGCCTTATGGAATTTCTTAACTATTTACAGCACAACTGAGTATAACATTTGGTTTAAGTCAACAAAAAGAAGCAGCTTTTAAACAGAATCCAGTAAAAACTAGAATATATTAAAGCCACATTAATTACATGTTTATTATTTATCACTAGTTCTCATTTATTCCACAAACATCTGGATTCCATTACCGTAGCTTGACAGAATGACAATATTAAGGAGCAAAAAAACCCCCCATATAAATAACATATAAGTTGTTAAAATCTCTAAAGCAATGCTATCGCTCATCAATTCCCAACTCCTGAGGACAGGTATTCAACTATTCCCTTGTGCTGTTGGCTGGATATCGATTAAGAAGTTCTGCTATCTCGGTTCTGCAGCTCCCCGTGCAACGGGCACAAGATCCTTGCTTGAAATGTTGCAGGTCCTGTGTAGCAGGACCAGGAGCTGGCAAGAGTAAGGCAGAGGGACATGAAAGCACTTGAGTGAAAAAAGGCTTTTGAGAGGAGCATCAAAGACAGAAATGAGTAAATTCATGTCAGGCAAAGAATTTCTAAGACCTAAGAAACAGTATCACATACCACAGCACCTGAATATGCTATGGGATAGTCTGATTAATATTAATAGAGACTGGTAATTTTATTCATTTTAAGGCTTGTAGATAATGCTTGCAACATACGAACATATATGGCTTTTTCCAAGCCCCTTAACTTTCCAGATCAGTTAAAGCACACAGCGCATTGCTAGTGAAGCCTTCCTCACTTGCAACCTTCAATTGCTTTACCCGATACCTAGCAATGATCTATTAAATACTGTTCCATTCATTAATATTTCATTGACTATCCCTTTTAATTTGAAGGTTATAAGTATATGTAAGTAATAACTCTAGTAAAACAGCTTTATTGTCAAGCCTACAGTGTTCTTTTAGTCTATGTACAAACATGTCTAAGTTTCCCCCTGCAGCAGAGGGTCTGAGTTGATGTGCCCAAACCAGTCACGAACATTTCCAGCTGCAGAAAGCCTAGAATTTTATCTGTATATAAAATTAACAGCACTACTGTAAGCACCACTGAAGTACTATATCATAAAGTGTTATGAGCTGCAGTGCATGGGGCTCTCCTAAAGTCTGCCCACTTTTACAAACTCCACAGAAACATGCAGTGATTGCTAGATATATATTAAGCAAGAATCTCTATCCCTCCTCCTGCTCTCTGACAAAGAAGCTGTTCAGCACTGTATGGACCCACACGTGAATCCTCAACAAGGAAAAAGGAACCTGCACTACCCAGAGATCAATCAGTGCACAAACCCTTAGCCATTACAGTGTTAAAACAGCCTTGCTCTGTTCCTCCTCCTGTAGACAGCGCAAGAAATACGCTACTGAAGAGTTAAAGTAACTCCGTGTGAGTGCATGAGGCAGAGAAACAAAACACAACCCTCTGACAAGAGCTCTGCAGCACCTCCTCTGATACGCTACGGCGAGGATCAGCTTTTCCATTCAGGAAGAGCAGGCTGTCACCTGGGGCAGCAGGGCAGCCAGGGGCTGCTTATTGTTAGGGTAACAGCAGGATGTAAAGGAGGGCACTTTCCAATTAACCTGAGGCAGCATATCCCCCAGAGGCAGTGCTGGATAGTGTAAACCGACCAAACATAACAGGAACATCCTGGATTTGAGCATAGGGAAACCGAACATTCATCGGTATGAGGAGGAAAATATCCTAAAACCAAGAAAAAATACTCTGGAGACTCTACCCTCAGTAACCCATTTCCCCACTTCTTTTAAACTCTGCTTAAGCATCCTTTCTGCTCCTTTCCCCTTCCTACATCAGCTCTTGCAATCGAAGAAACCTTCCTTCCATCTGCTTGTGAGCTAAGCTTCCTCCTTTTCCTCGAAGCTTCTAGCTTTGATACAAAGGAAGAGCCATCATAAAAATGGCGAAGACCGCATGCACACGAAGGCATTTTGCCTGCACACAATTCTTGTAACATACTTCTTAAAGCATCTTTCAGTAATGCAAATGAGGAGAAAGATCATGCTTTCAAACCACAGTACAAGGGCTCCCATGAAGCAGAAGGACCTGTGTCCACACCCTTAACACCTCCTGTTAGGACCACAGGACACCAGCCCGACGGTCTGGACACAGAAGCACCCGGGTGTCAGCAACAGGAACGCCCACGCTCACAGCACAGCCTACCCCCATTAAGGTAACCAGGCTCTTTGGTGCCTACTCAGTGCAAGAGTGGTGCTGCACAAACTGCGGGAGGCGGCTCAACCACTACTCAGAGTCCCTTCTGGAGGGCAGCACCGCTGCAGCGACCACCCACAGCCCGCCACTGAGAAGCCCTGTGCACAAACCCCAGCGAGGGCTGCAGAGCACACCCCGGAGGCCGCGGCGATCTCCAGCTCCTCTACGCTGGGCCTGGCGCACCCGCAGCCCCCGGTGGGACGCCGAGCCCTCCCCGCCCGCCTCACACGGACCACGGGAGCGAGGGGTGCCGATGGACGGCCGGCCCGCCCGCCGTCCCCCGGGGCCCAGAGAGACGGGCTCACACTTACCGGAGGCGCTAGACGGGGTGGTACCGCGGAGAAAGGTGGCGAAACTGACACGGAGAAAGAGCGGTCGTGCCAGCGCCGCCATTTTGTGGCTGAGGCACTGGGAGGGGCGCGGCGCGCGAAGCCGCCCGCCGCTTCGGGAGGGTTCCGCGTGCGGGGTGAGGCGGCGCGAGCTTGGAACGGTGCTGGGCGTTCCGCCGTCGCTCGCAACGGCTACAGCGGCAGGAACGGTGCGGGGGAGCTGTTAAACCCGAGGAGAGGGACGTGAGGGCTCTGCCAGCAGCAGGCTCATGGGACGGCTTGGAGTGAGTGACTGAAACTCCTGTGCCTTTAGTGTAGCTCCCTCACACCAGCACCTACCTGGACCGTCCGCCAGTGCCTGCACGGGACAGAGACTAAAATGAGTTCCTCAGCAATATGGATTGGTGCGGTGTTGTGTTTGTGCTGTGTAATTTATGTATTTTATCTGGGTGGGTTTCCAGTAACACCAGTGGGATTGCTTTCAGAGGTGGGAGAGAAAAGAACACCCAAGCAGTGTGGCAGGGAAGGTTCATATGCTGCATCCAGCTCCTCCAGCATAGATGGTGGAAGGTGTGAAGTGTCATGATGCTCAGGTGAAGTAATGGTGGTATTGCCCACGCTCGCATGATCATCTGGCTGTTCTCAGGGGACTAAAGCACTTGTATCATCATTTTCTTACCCCCTAACTTACTAACTTGCACTGTATCAGAATGAGGTGCACAGCTTACCTCAGCCCTGTAACTGAGCAGCATGTTCATAGGTCATGTTTGGTAAAAGTACTTCTGAAGATGAAACAGAAAACATTGTAATGCTTGCTATAACAGCCACCATTTATTGCCTGCAAATCCATTCACTGCAATGACTATTAAAAAAAGCTAAGAGTACTGTACAGTATTAAAGGGAATTACTTTTTTAAAGACAAGGTTTAAGGGCTTTTTGTAACGTTGACTGAAGTGTAACAGTCATAACCAGCCTGCTTTTTCTGCTCGAGTATGCTTGTGGTAGGAGGCTGGGTTTGCTAGCAGAAAACAAATACTCTCCGTCAGCTTGACTGGCAGCTTTATCACTCTGCAATACAGGACGCAAGTCATATTAACACTGGAACAGCATGGAAAGGCCAATGCAAGGACACCACACACAACAGATGCTCAATTGTAGGGTTTATTTCATCCGCTAACATTCATTCTTGATCTAGACAAAAACAATTAGATTATTTTTTTTCTTAAATCCAATTTTTTTTTTTTTTTTGTGGAAGGAAAAAAAAACTTTTAACACTTTGTGTAAGATGCTATAAATAAATATATAAAGCTTTAAGTGTTACTTGGCTCAAGTTAAACAGTTGTCTTTTGTTTCTTGTTGTTTTTAAGTTCCTGAAGTGTGTGTGGGGGGAGTGCAAACCATACACATTCAGCCCAATGGAATGACTCCAGCCACAATCACTTTCAGAGAAGCTGGATCTGTTTGATCTACAACATGGAGGATGGAAGGCGTGTGGGGAAACGTTTGTATTTGTTTACCCTCAGTCACACAACTCCTAGAAGAACTGAGTTCCTGGTACTCGGGTAGGTAAAGCACACAAGAAACGGGAGAGGAAGGGAGTCCTGCCTCTGTTGCCCTCTCCTTTCCCTGTGCAGACTGTGCAGCAGAGAGGAAAGAAGAGACAATCTAAGCAAAGCTGCAGACAAAACCAGATGACAATGAAAAGTAAAACTGGATACCAGCAGGGAGGGTGAGAAATCCTGTGGTTGTTGCGTGTTTGCCTGGCAGACTACACACAAACACAGAGGAACTTCACACTGAGAGAGGGTGGGGATTTCTGTCTTCTCCTCATGAAAAAAAGATGAAAAGGGGCAATAAAAATAAGTTAAATCATATTCCAATATGTACAAAACAAATCATGCTCAGTAAACCATTTGAATATAAAATCATTCATTATAGTACAACTCTCTCAACCCAGTCTGCAGAATAGACACCTGGGGGAGAAGAGGGAAGGGGAAGTGTGGGGCTTTGAGGGATGAGACAGACTCATTTGCAAATCTTGATTTTCCTCAGCTTGCATGGTTAAAAATTACAGAGAAAACCACCTGCAGCTGGGATGATACAGGCTTTAGTACCCACGTGCTTATCAGCACTGCATTCAGTTTGGCAGAACTCCTGTAGATGGGGCAAAATAAACAGCTACAGGGAGCTCAGAATGTGTGCGCAGACACGAGCTCCACTGCTTGCTAGTGTATCTGAACTGCTGCTAACTGACCTGTGCTTTCAAGGCTTGGCTCTACTGCTGATCAGCCAGCAAATCCTGCATTTGCTTCTGCCACTGGGACATGATCTGCTAAATATTAGTAAAGACAAGAAGAAAAAGATAACACAGCCAACCCTGTGATTCAAATCCAGCAGATATTGTGAGTTGCATTCCAAGCTATACCCCTGGAAATACAACATTTAGCATTAGTCTGTGTTGCCAGTTTCTGTAGCACTACCCATTTTTGTGACATTCTGAAAATTCTATAGGACAGAAGGGGGTCTGAGTAACTCTGAAGACCAGTGAGAAGCTACAGCAGCTTTTAACCCCAGGATATAAATCTCGGTCAGGCCCTGTTCTGTAATGTTAGTCATTACCTTCTGTAGCTGTTGGGGGGGTCTCTGTGAAGTGATTTGATGGGCTCAGAGTGAAAACTTCCTCAGTGCCATGTGTCTGTCTGCCACTGCGGTGGTCCTTCTATCTTGCTCATACTCTCAGCAATGGTGCTGCCCTTTCTGCTCCTCCAGGACAGCCCTTGGAGAGAATTCAAAAGCCTGTTGGGATCTTCCTTATGCTGCTTTCGTTAGCATCCCACTACTGTAAGCAAATAAGGGACTATGGGGTACAAACCCATCAACCTGAAGTGCTCCACAATGTTGGGCATAAAGGCAGAAATTCAGACAAGTCAGAAATTCACTGACTCTTTTGTCAGAGGTTTTTGTTGATGACTTGGAGCCCCATGACAGCCTGGGTTTGCAACTTAACTGGTCAATCCTGCGTTTTGTGACCTGGGTAGGGTATGAGGTGGCATCTGACTGTGTGGAAAACTTTGGAGGAGGTAAACTCCAACAGAGCCAGGTGGGATGAGACAAATGAGCACTAAAAAGTCTCCTTCAGCAAGAACACCCAGTAAAGTTAACACTGTTCAGGTGACTAAAAGCGACAAAGATCTTACCACTGCAGCATGTCGTGGCCTTTCCACCCTCCCAAAGCAAGAATTCTGCTTCTTATTTCTACTGGTAACTCCTCACTCTGAGCATCACCCTTTTTGGCAGATGTGCAAGGCTCTGCACAGAAATACCTTACACAGCTCTAGCCTTTGTAAAGTCTTTCCATGGCAGAAACACTGTGGGATGGACAAGCATGCAACTAGGTAAAATGTGAATTCCAGGGGAACTGCCTCTCCTGTCCTTGTTGTACCCAACACTTAACTTATCCTGACCTGGATCATGATGCCCTGACAGGCCCCTCAAGAAACACTGTGTAGTGAAGAAGGTCAGAGTGCATCTGAAAGTCATAGGAAAAGTGTTTTGGAAGAAAGGGGCAGATACTGAACAAGAATGTACTATCTGGCCAGTACTTCTGCCAGAGTGCCTTAAAGCCATTGTTCTCCATTCATTTTAAAACTACACACACATTTTTTCATGTTATTGTCGCATCAAATAATCAGTCCTAAAAATTAATTGTACCACTTCAAACTGTAGTACGTATAAATCACAAAAAACCCTAAGTTCACATTACGTTAAAAAAGCTCCCTTAAACTCAGTAAAGGAAGAAGATAGCGCCAGGTATGTCCTGCAACACATGCTCTGGCACACAGCACTTAGAATAAACGAACCCACGGCCTACAGCTGTAAAGAGACCAGCACAGCAGGCAGGGTGAGGGATGGCTTTTCTGTCATTCACTATAATTCCGACTCTGTTTCAAAGTGCCCTATACTTTTCATGGCTTGGATTACCTCTTTATAATGCATAAATTTGTTATTCCCAATGTACAGGTGGAAGAATTGCGGCATTTGTTGGACACAAGTTTTGAGTCTACACATTTCTGCCTCAGTGCTAGGCTGAGGTCAGCCCTCCTTTTGTGGGCTGAAGTGAAACTGTTAACAAGACAGTTTTCAATATAGTTTCATTTCTTCTGCTTGCTACTGTAATATATTACAAACAAAATGATGGAACAAGGTCTTCTACTGACATGCTTCTAAGGTCAAAGGCTGCCTCTGATTTAGGGAACCCTGCAGACAGATCAATTGGAATCCAGCTGGATACTCAGAGCCTGTAATGTAGAAACAACTCAGGCAAACCAAGCCAAGAAATGTTACCGGTCCTAATCATGCACAATCCTGTTTATTGTCACCCTTGAGAGCAGAATTTGGTATAGAATGGCTCTCAGAATCAGTGCCCAGCATATGTGGACCTGCCTGGGCATTCACTGCACGGCCCTGTGCTGATATGCACCTCGAATATGGATTAGCTGCAGGAACCACTTGTGCATGATGGATCCATAACATAGGATGCACAGTGAATTGCCTTTGGGGAAAGCTGGGAACTGTGCATATAAAGCAGTTGCTTTTTATATCTTGTGTATGGGTTTTGTGGGTAAACAGCCTGTAATATTGCATTTTTAAAAATATAAATGTTTTCTTTAGTTACAGCAACACATAAAAGCGCTGGGAATTAGCAGACATAGCTCCTCCCAGTCTTGGAATTCAAAGATGAGCAAATGGAATTGTAATACCTTCTGCCCCCAAGCCAACAACCAAAAATTGCTTCATTTTGCTTCCCACTTTTCAGCTAGGAGAAAATGCTTATGACCAGGCTATACATCTCTGGGAACAGGGGCCATTTTGTGGAGGAAGCACTGACAGAACCTTACAGACAGCAACACCACTACCAGATACTGGTACCAGTTGAATGCATGGGTAACAACATCCTACTGTCCTTGTATATGGATGAGCATTTGCTTGTGCACTTCGCAGCGGCAGGATGCAGAACTGGTCGAAACCCATCTGAATTCACTAGGAAAGGCGTACTCTGCCTTCAGTGGACTTCGGATCAGGGCTGTAACAGGGTTGTATTTGAGCCCAAATTGTTGTTTGCACGTTCTGTTCTTAAGTTTTTAGTCATTTTGACTTTGGAGAAGAACATCTCCAGAAGCAAGGTGTATCCCCCAGGGTGTGCACAGAAGAAACAAGGCAGCTCCTCTGCTTAAAGCAGCCCCTCCTTTGCAAAACTCAGTCTGATATGAAACTGTTGGAAACAGTATACAGAGGCAGAGAGAGAAATAAAATACAAAACAAGCAGAACTTCAGTGGCTATGTGTGATGGGAAAGGAACACTGTAAAAGCGACATGCTAAAATTGAATGCCTCAGCTCTCTGCCTCCCCTCCAGTGATTTCAATGCCATATTTGATTTGCAGTTAGCATGGCCTTTGAAAATCAAATTATATTCCATCTGGGTCATCGTTTACCCTAAACAGTAGCTGTTTCAGGTCCTACAGGCTCAGTAATAACGGGGTGAGACACGAAACAGGCAAAAACTGCTTCATTTCCATGCTTCCACCCAAACAAAGAAGTGCTTGCAACAGCAAAAAGTAAGCCATACTTTAATTTGGTGAGTGGGAAGAGGAATTGGAGAAGTCATTGTTGTTCTATGACTCAAAAGGCAGTAAGCAGAACCTGGTTAGACTGTCACCACACTGGAGGATTAAACTCACATCAGTCCCTAAAAAACAGCATTGAAAGATTTCTGCTTTGAAAGTGGTCTGAGACTAAAAAAACATCCATGATTCCCCTTTCCAGTTTATGAACACAGCTTGTTCATGTAAACTAAGAGCTGCAGAACAGGCGCAGTGCCAAAAGACAGTGTGCACCGTCTCATAATTAGTTCAGACCCATAGTCAGAAATTTTCACAGCTCTGGAAGAGAGCCTCCTCCTGTTCCCCTTAAATCAGTCCTGGTGACCTCACTGGAGGCAGGCTGATGGCCATTATCATTTGATAAAAGCAAGTAAAAAAACCTGAAAAAATACAGATACAGGTACATCTGTATGCTTGTTCTAGTTCAGCACTTCACATAGCAACAAACAAAACAAAATCACCCCCTCATCATCTTGCCATTAATGACTAATTACTTGCAGGGTCTTCCCCAGAACCTGTCGTGCAGATTTACGAGGGAGTATTGCTATTTAAATTCTTCTTCCCTTTTTTTTTTTTTTTTTTTTGTATTTAGAAGAGGGTTTCCATGTGCTGTTAACACATAATACTGGTGACAGCATGAGCAGCAGTTGTGTAGGATGACAGGATGGCATGCGAGTGCACATTTGAGCCTATCTGGAATTTGGTTGGCTTTTAACTTGTTTTGGGACCTACCTGTGAAACAAATCTGGGAGCTCTGTGCATGAGTTTCCTATTATCTTTGTCATGAAGTTGCGTATGTATATGTGATACCAGTGCAGTGTATCAAAACCTCTGTGCTAAGTACATATCCTAGGCCACAGTCAATTTGCTTTAATGTTTCTTGTCCTCTGATGTTTTTCTTCTTCTTTTGTGTTTTATGGTGGTCTGCTTTCTGGCAGTGGCTGCCAGCTGAAACGAAGTGACCACCCTTGTGCTCAGATCGCAGCCTGACAGGATAGCACACCGTCAGCTTAGTCACCATTATCATTTACTTACAAACAATGCAATTCCCATCCCAGCTTCAAAAACACCCACAGAAGAAAATCTCCATTTCCTTGGTTTTTAATTCTGTATCTTTATGTCATTATGCTCAGGGCATAAACAGATCTTAAAAATCCTACTTTTGCCATTGGTGTTTGAATTGTGAGGATAAGAAACATTCTTTTGTGATTGGCCTTAAGAGTGGGTAACTGCATTTGTGCATGGTTTATCTCTGCATTACCATGTTGACCCTTTTTTTATGTCTTTATTATTTTTTTTAAGAATCCCATTGGTCTTGTAAGAAACAGTAAAAAGACCCCCTTGCTCAAGGAAGCAATCTACCTTCTGTTTTACAGACTTGCTTTTAAATAAAATAGTTCTTGTTGGTTTTTGCAATTTTACTTCCATGATCTTTTATATGGAAACCCTAGAAGAATCATTAATATATAAAAGTCTGCCTAGGCTACCATTTCTCTATAATATGGCTCATGTAGTCCTCAGTGGGCAAGCGTCCTTGCTCTTCCGTCTCTTCCTTGGGAAGCGCTTCATTGGACCGGTGAAGAAGCCTCTCTTCCCGATTCTTTATCCTCTGCTCCATTCTCTCTAGCTGCCGTTTGTACTGGTAGCGCTGTTGGAAGAGGTCCTTTGCATAGTCATAGAGCTGCATGTCCAAGTCATTGAGCTCTTCGATCCTGCGGATGGTGTCATTATCCACCTCCACCCCTCCTGCCCTGGTACTGTTGTACTGCATAAAGGGCCGGATGAATTTCAGATTAAAAGTTCTCTCAAACAGGTACTGAGTCTTTCTCTGGAACTCTGTCAGGCCAAAGAAGGCCATGTCTTTGAGGTTTTTTTTTGCGCTCTCCAGCAGGATCTGTGCTCGCTTGTTCTCTGGGATGAAAGACATGTTGTAGCAGCCCACTAAGCTCAAGTCAGCCAACATCCTCACTTGGCGGTTGTTGGCCAAATTATACGGGCAATCCATGAACTCCTGCAGTGTGCAGCCTGACCAGTCCGTGCCTTCATAGCATGATGGCAGCTCTTCAGGAGTTGGTGTCCTGCCATCACACATGTGCAAGGAGGTCTTCCAAGTAGCTCCTCGTTGGACGTGACGCCATTCACTGAGGTAACGGGATACGGGGTCTCTCAGCAGTGTGATGTAGTAGAATTTTCTGCAAGAAGAAGAGAAAGGAAAATAAATACTCTGCTAGTAACAAGTTAAGATGCTTGGCAAGCTGAGATACAGTGCAGGTATCAGAAAGACAAGAGGAAATCAACACCACAGCATCCATTCCACTGTACTCTTGGGTCATCTTCTTCTTGCAATATCATTGCAAAGTAGTTTTTGCAACATTAGGCCTGTGTTTCTCATAGCCCCCCATTTTAGTCTTGCCAAGTAGCAATGCTTTCACCAGGACATTTGTTTTCAGCCACAGACTGCAAATGTCAGAACAAATCATCAGGTTTCAACCAGTCTACCAGCTTCAGAGAGCAACTGTGACTTCAGGGACTGCCTGGCCTTTCACATGGCCACGTGCCCTCTGAATCAGCCAGGGCTTGCTCTTCAGGACAGCTCAGCAATTGGTTTATGAGCTGGGCTATCATTTTCATTTCATGCAGATGCTGACCAGGACATCTACTGCTTGATTGATCTGGCTGCCGAGTTGAAATGTGGGAGTCTGCAGGAAGTAGCAGGATAGCACCGCAGAAACATAAGTGAAAAATAATGGGAAATCGGGAATGCAGTATGCTTTGTAGGAAGAGAAGGCATGAGTTGACAACCAGTAACAGTAGCCGTAGGTCACTCTCAGCTCATCTGCTATAGGTTCAAACAAACTTAAGACACGTGAGACTAAAAAGGAGGAAAAAGCAAGACAATCACGAGGAACACACATGGTGACATGGGACATTCTTGCTGTTCCAAATATAATGAAGTCCCCAAGAATACAAGCTGTCCCTTGAACTGCAAACATGACAGCTGCCTTGTACAGAGATAGATACCCTCCAGCTTCAGCCTGTTCCCCTGACTTCTAGCAGCTTGGGACTGTGGTGTCTCTTGAATGTTTCTAGAACAAGGAAATTACCTTCTCTAGTTGCTAAAGCTGGCAGGGAATTAAGCCCACATGTGCTCCCAGTGCACAGGGCTGTGTGACACTGTGCACTGGGGCTGTGGCAGGATAGTGCACATAGGCTACTGGAAATATTTCATAGAGGGGTGGTGGTGGATCATTTCCCCACTGGAAATGCATCTTTGGAATGCTGCTACATGGCTTGCCTGCCACCAGCAGGATAATATTAACACACCCTTATTTCCTGAGCACCCTCAATATTGTTATTCCTAGCAGTAACCTCAAGTACTGCAATAAGCATAATTTAAGTAAATACATCAAAGACATTGCCTGGGAAGTCTGACTTTTAAGGAATGTTTGCTTTCCCAAATGATTATTAACTTGCTGATGGGTGATAGTTTGCTGATGACACAAAACTGGGAGGAGTGGCTGACACACCAGAGGACTGTGCTGCCATTCAGCGAGACCTGGACAGGCTGGAGAGTTGGGCGGGGAGAAACTTGATGAAATTTAACAAGGGCAAGTGTAGAGTCTTGCATCTGGGGAAGAACAACCCCATGTACCAGTACAGGTTGGGGGTTGACCTGCTGGAAAGTAGTGAAGGGGAAAGGGACCTGGGGGTCCTGGTGGATAGGAGGATGACCATGAGCCAGCAATGTGCTCTTGTGGCCAAGAAGGCAAATGGCATCTTAGGGTGCATTAGAAAGGGAGTGGTTAGTAGGTCAAGAGAGGTTCTCCTCCCCCTCTACTCAGCCTTGGTGAGGCCGCATCTGGAATACTGCGTCCAGTTCTGGGCCCCTCTGTTCAAGAAGGACAGGGAATTGCTTGAAGGAGTCCAGCGCAGAGCCACAAAGATGATTAAGGGAGTGGAACATCTCCCTTATGAGGAGAGGCTGAGGGAGCTGGGTCTCTTTAGCTTGCAAAAGAGGAGACTGAGGGGTGACCTCATCAATGTTTACAAATATGTGAAGGGTAGGTGTCAGGATGATGGAGCTAGGCTTTTTTCAGTGATATCCAGTGATAGGACAAGGGGCAATGGGTGTAAACTGGAGCATAGGAAGTTCCACGTTAACATCAGGAAGAACTTCTTTACTGTAAGAGTGACAGAGCACTGGAACAGGCTGCCCAGGGGGGTTGTGGAGTCTCCTACACTGGAGATATTCAAGGCCCGCCTGGACAAGTTCCTGTGTGATGTACTGTAGGTTACCCTGCTCTTGCAGGGGGGTTGGACTAGATGATCTTTTTAGGTCCCTTCCAACCCTTGGGATTCTGTGATTCTGTGATTCTGTGATGGTTCCAAAGCAGTAAATTTTGTAATCTTTCCTGCAATGGCAGTGGGTGTCCACTTGGACTCCAGCTCTTCTCCTCTTTCTGCCTTCAGAACTAGGCCTGGTAAAGACATTTGCTATTTTTGGAAGCTTCTCCATCTCTCTTCATAGCAAGGGTATCATGTTGTCTAGGAATACTGTCTAGTACTGTCTGTGTACAGGGGGAGAAAGAAGGGGGCAGAGTGCATAAGAGAAACACTTCCCTTAAATTTACCTCTTTTTCCTTCATTTACATTGCAGCCTGTAATGATTCAACTACCCAGACTGAGATGCAGCTATGATTTACATAGACAGTGCTAAGAAACCTCTAACAGATGGGGATAAAATATGACAGAGGAAGGAAAAGGAAAGCAATGATGAATGCCAGATGTTCGAGTGACAGTCACTGATGCTAAACACTACCAGCACTTTCTGACTTGTGAACTGTAGTGGACTTTTTATTTACACCAATGTAATCTAAAGGCTGCATTTTTTTTCCTGTAGCAGGTAGAAGCCAGTTATTATTATATGGCTTGCAGAAACAACTGCAAGTTTCACCTAAGATCAGGGACTCATTTGTGTGGTATCCAAAGACACAGGAGGAACTGATTCCTGTCCAAATCTGCAGTCTATACAAGTATGGATAAGTTAAAAAAGAAGCATTAGAAACTGTATTTTGTACACAGGGGAACTACCATATAAAATGATGACCATAAAGTCAAATGGGTGTCTGTGGCAGAGCTGGCATGAATCTGATTCTTATAAGCCTGAGTCCAGTTGGTCTTCTCTCACTCTGTCTCTGTTTAAACTTTAGGGATCCATTAGTAAATATCAAATACAAAGCTTGTAGGGTCCATTGAATCAGAGACAGCTTGAACAGGACATAGACTGAGAAAAGGTTAGGAGCAAGTATTTATTCTTTCACACCTGTACTTTAAGAGCTATTATCTTAGTTGAAGCGATACGCTGGCAAATATTGTACCATGAGCAATCTCTAAGATCCATCTCATGGACAGAAAAAAAATAGACAATAGAAATAGTGAATAGAATGTTTTTTGAAAATATACTGAATTTGATGTGCCCCTTCCCAGGTCTGTCACGTAGAAAAGCAGAAGTGGAGCTTGCCTTCTAACAGAGAAATAAGACGTATCTTTGGAAACTGGAATACTGGCAGTGGAACCAGGCCTCTGGAGATACATTAGGAAGCTGCCCCAGTTGAGCGTAAATTAAAATCCAAGGAAACAAACAAATAAGCAGAGACTGTAGTGCAAATGAATAGTTTAAACCGCCTAAGATGAGATGTGCCACTGATATACTGGAAGTTATTCTCCCAAACCTCTATTTAGCTTTCTGAAAGGATACTACCTTCAGGGGTGCAGATTCCCTTGGCTCTCAAGAAAGTAAAGAGCACACCTTCAGGAAGACTGGGGCCTCAGGAACTAGAGAGATGAGCCACTTTGATACTAGATGAATGACCATGTAAGCATTCACCCAAAGTACTTAAAGTACTTAAGATACTGAAGTTTGCATTCGTGAACTATAACTTGGGGATTGCCTTCAAACGCAGAGAAAAGTTAGCTATCTTGCTAAAGCATAGCCAGTTAGCTGCAATGTTATTAATATGGTGAGCCAGAAAGTGGGGGGAACTTTGTGCCAGCGTGGTGGAGAACACAGGCAGTGCCACTTGTCAGCAGTGGCTTGCAATTTATGAGGAACCACATGGCTACTAAGTTCTCTTTTGTCATCAGAGATAAAATAAACCCATAAAATACACGCAGCTGGGAGTGCCCTTCCTTTCAGCATGGTGCCCCAGACGGCTGCTGAAGTTAAATATTCCTAAAGGCTCATTTCAGAAGTGTGGTCTTCTCCTTGCCCAGATGGTTCCACTCAATCCTGCCTCCTAAAAAACCCAAACAGCCCCAGTCTGATCATGCAATGAATGCCAAGTCTCACTGGCCCTCCTGGCATTAACAAGCTTGAGTAAGAAAAATGAACATTCTAGTTGGTAAGATACTTCTTTTCCTGTTCTTCCCATGTGAAGCTGGGCAGAACAGCATTAGTACTCTTGTAAGCTCCCCTTCTACATATCCATGGGGTTGAGATCCCCAGGAGGACAAAGAAAAGCAGAAGCCGGACCTCTGCCTTTCCTTGCATTATTGTCCCTGCGCTCCCAATAGGAAAATCCACCTGAAGCTCCCTGGAGCATTTGCAACGGCAGTGTTGCAACTCAGATCTGTATGCAAGCTGTGCAGTTTTGCCTGAGGAAAGAATCACTACTGTATTTATTGAACAGAGCAAAATGAAATCATGTGTTTGGTAAACAATCCTGTATTAGAACTGAAGTTTCAGGGAGAAAAAAATCCAGTATTAGAAAGGAAGGGCAATCTTGCCATTGTAGTACACATCCGTGGAAGTACCCCTTGTGTTATAATTACCCTACGTGTCCCAGACGGATCTCTCTTTCTGCCTCTGTTTCTCATGTGTGAAGGGCTGACAATGTCTCTTTTGTCTATTTTGGCAGTCCAAAACATAGCATCTTTAGGAGCAGGAGCTGTCTCTTTCAGTGATTATGCAAAGCCCCTGTTTCAGCCTGGATTGAGGACAACAGTTAACTTGAGGCGTATTTTCATGACACAGGCGTCAGGGGCACTGTTGCCTACAGGATTCCCACCCCAACCTCTCCTTCCCGTTCTCCCATAGCAGCACAAAGCAGCCTTGGTTTTGCCAGCAGAGTTGGGTTTGGGTTGGGTTTTTTGTTTGGTTGGTTTTGGGTTTTTTTCAGGGCCATGCTGCACATGCAGTCACTGAGCAGATCTGGGTTAAAAATAACCCTTTCCTGCAGACATGAGGGGGTGGCTGAAGACCCCCTTTAGTAATATTCTGCCTTAATTCCTGTCAGCAGGTTCCTCAGCTAATGAAAGGGAAATGAAACTCTCCCGCCTTTAAAAAAACAATTCCTTCTCTTTTGCTAATAACCAGTCAACAACATTGTGATGAAGTGACAGATTCTAAATATGATGCTATTATCTCTCTTCAGTTCATTTCCATTTATGCTTTCCTACATTTCTATTCAGTGCACCCTTCTTACTTCCCACTGATGGTCTCTAAAATCTACCAAGAACTGCTTATTTGACTGTGCAATCCCCTGTTCTTCACTGTGATTAAATGCTTCCCTCCCACACAGCCAAAATATCTATTTCTACAGGCTCTTCACTGAGCTTTCAAGTGTCCCTCACAGGAAAAGTAAAATCTATCAGAAGTCCTTCTTGGCTACTGCGGTGGCCTTCCATCAGATAAAGAGCAAAATAAGGATAGCCACTTCCAATCATAAATGCTTCATTCCGCCTGCCAGGAGGGGGAAAGGGAAGGAAGCTGCACAGGTCAGCTTCAATCACATAACCCCAATCTGTCAAAGCAACATGCCCCCAGGCTACAATTTTTCTACTGCTAAAGGAGAAAATAATAAAAACCTCTTTCTGTGTCCTTGCCGAATTAACTGAACAGAACAGAACAGGGTGTCCACCAGCTTGCAGAGTTGAGAAACACTCTGTTTTGTTTAAAAGTAGCAACGTCAAATTTGTGGCTGATTTAAGGCATCTTTATAAGCCAAAGCCATGTATTATACACTCCTCAAATCATCTGTGAGGGTCTTTATTCAGTTCATAGTCACTGTAACTAGTTTATCACTAAAACAACTAGTGATTTTGACTCCCACCAGCGAAATGAAAACAGGCACCCACCCTGCCGTTAGTCTGCAGGGACCAAGGAAAGAACTAGAGCAAGGAAAGAACCAGAGCAGTCAGCACCACTACTGCAATCATGTAAACCCTCACCTTACAGACAGTTAAGAGGATTATTAGGCAATGGTTATCTCCCCTGAAAATGGACAGTGTTTTCTAAAGGAGCAGTCCCAGCAATGGCATACAGGTAAATAACAAGTAAAGGTGTGTCAGGCGATGAGCTGAGAATGTAGCCGGTGAAAGTTTGAAAGGAATTTATCTTCTCATTAGAAAGTCATAACTATGTTTTACCTACAAACAACAGATGTATGGAAACTCTTTTGCACAGAGCCACAAAATGACCTTCTGCTATGGTGGGGTGCAGAACACTCTCCAGCCATCCCCACCTCCTGTTTCAGTACAAGTTGTCTCCTGCCTTATTTACCACCAATACACCAAATCCCTGCTCACCACTTTTAAAGCCCAGACATGGGAAGACTCCACGTGTCCCTTTTTACTCCACAGTCAGATTTCTTGCATAACAAAACACTCTCAGTTAGAGACTGGAATTTAATATATGTACAATGATTACTTCCTTTGGTAGCAAATAGCCCTAATTTTCCTCAGTCTATTTCCTCTCATCTGGTGTTCATTTAGACTCTTCCTGCATTTCACACACAATAAACTCTTCAGCCCTTTAAAAGTCATAGAAAAAGAAAGAAAACCCCAAACAAACAAATAAATAAACCAAACAAGTCTCTTCTGTCCCCTATGTTTAAATAAAGGTTGCAACACAAAACACCAGAAGCCAAGAAACTTCACAGCAAAGGCAGCCCTCCAGTACTCAGCCTGTGTGTGTAAACACCTAGCATCAACATTTTTCTGTTCCAGTAAAGGAAGGGGCTGTCTTTACAGCAAGTCAGTCCTTGCTTTGGTAACTGGGTTTGTTTTGCACAGTTGTGTTTGTTTTGCCTGATGGTCGCTGCTCTTGGGACTCTGCTGTATTAAAAGATGGGATGTTTTGAAATGTAACAACCATCACACAGGCTCTGCTCACCCTCCAGATCTTCACTCAGGGACTTCTCCTAGGGTCTGATCTCACTGTGGGCCATGCTGCTGACAGCCCACCGTGAGCTAACCATGAAAAACAACACTGGGGCTGCTTCAGGAGGTGAAGGCAGAAGAGAATACCCTCATACTACTGACAAATTGACATGCTCTTCTTCCAAATGGGAAAATTAACCCCTCCAGACTCTCCTGGCTGGATGTAATCCAGGGTACATGTTTCCAAATACATGAGGGTGGCTTTCAGCAGGTAAAATTGGGTATTTCAGTCCATCTACCCCTTCTGTAAGCACCAGCAGCCCCTGAAAAGAGCACTTCTAGAGCTGGACATTTATATGGCTTTGAGGGCTGCAGCTTTACCTGCTGCCCTTCCAGTGCACAGGATAATTACAGTTGGACTGGATGATCATCTTAGGTCTGTTCCAACAGATCTATCCTATCCTATCCTATGCATTTCTTTTTTCCTCTTGGGGAAGAACAGATTAAAAATGGAAAAACAGAGTCAACTCTAATTCCAGCAGCTATAACAATACTGGCTGGGGGTGTAAGTAGATCTGTAGCAGATTTCAGAGCGTAAATGAACCTGAGGTTACTTAGGTCTCATGTTCTGGATTTAAATAGCTGCAGAGTCAGAATCTATTACATATGTATATTTTTTACCAGGAATTAAAATGTGTTATATTCATTAAATATACACTTAAAAACGCCAGTACTATATTAACTTGGGAGTTAAAAAACAATGTAACTGAGTAGGCATGCTTGGAAGGCCACACCTCTCTTTCTTCCCCTGTGTGTTTCCTAAAATGTGGAGGATTTTGAATGCTTCACAATCCTGGCGATGGAGCCTTTCATCATACAGTGAACGGTCACACTGCCGTGGCAGGCAGGGAGTGTGAAGCTCCTGTGTCCCTGTACCTGTGTGTACCAAACACAACACATCTTTCTTGCAAAGGCAGTATAAATGATGAGAGAAGTTGACAGTGGAGACAAAAGAGTGAGCAGTGGCTCAGGCATTTCACAAGGGGAAGAACCACCCCTCCATCCACTCAGAACAACTTTAAACTAAAGCTCTCCTTTTGGTGTTTGCGATAGACACACAGGCTCAGAATCATGGCTTTAAAAACAGCAGATAGTGTCAAACACAATTGCAAGGGCCTTCTCTCAGCCTGGTGGCAGTGAAACCTGCAGGTGTGGAGCCAAGGAAAACATGAATCTGTGTGCTCCTGCAGCAATTGAGCCTCGATTTTGGAATCTGTAGGAAAAATAATGCTGTGTGTCTGCATGTGCCTCTGCACGCATGGTAGCTGCGTGAGATGTCTCTATTTAAAGTTGACCTACAAAGAAAGGTAGGTCTACAAAGCAGTAGTTGGAATACTATTACATATATATTCCTTTTACATAGGTTTGTGTCTGGAATCAAATGCAGCATCGAGACAAATACGGTTTGCTATCAATTCCTCTGAAACCATCAGAAATGGACACTTGCAGGCTCACTGTCTCCATAAATGAAATGACGGTGTGTTTGTACCTTAGATCTCAGTATTGTGCAGCACTGATACTCGCTGTGTTCATAATGCATTAGTACCCACGCCACCCCAGGTCAGATTGCTAGCAAAGTACTACCAATAGGCTTTCACCCAGGAAATAAGTACGGTCCTATCACCCTCATGCCTCATGGCCTTTTTACATCCTTAGCAGAATAGACACAGACTATGGGGTTTAAAAACATCTCTGCTCTTCAAGAAAACCGAGCTGCTGTGTAAGCACAAGAATTTCCTGTTGCAGTGTCTCTTGCAAACAAGTTAATCTATAAAAAGACACATGACATGTTATGAACCTCAGCTCGTTTTTCAAAATGACAGATGTGATGAAAATTGGCCAAAGGCTTGGGAAAAAAAAGTGGGGGTCAGGGTGAGGGGAGCAGATGGGGGGCGGAGAGGAAGGCATTCCAGAGCCCTCTGGAGCCTTGGACTCCTCTAGGACCCATTAAAAGCTTATGTTACTTGCACCGTTTATAAACAAGTGCTTTCTTATGCCATTATAACCTTCCTCCTATCAAGCGCTTAGGAAGTGTTGACTGCTGTCTTCTACTGAAGCAAGGCACCGAAAATGACGGCGAGTTACAAATCATACACCTTTGATTTATTACCTTTCCCAAGTTTCAGGAGGTTTGTTGTGATTCCTAAGTGACCTTAGTAAACCAACTAATCGATAGCACATCTGAATGCTGACAGACTGCAATGGAAAGTTTCACTGCCAGAAGGATTACATCAGTGCTGGCAGAGGATAGACAGTAGAAATGTGGACTGCAACCCATGCCTATTCTTTGCATCCTTTAGCTTTTATCATTGCCCCTGCTGTCATCAAGGTAGGAGATTCAGGATGAGAAAACACTGCCATTCTCCCTAAGAAACATGTTCTCTCCCTCTGCTTATGGGCTGTATTGCAGGGACTTTCATTTTTATTGATTTTAGCATTACACAAAATACAGATTTTAGTCACACACTGCAGCCATATTTACTGTAAAATATTTGCTCTAAGGGTACTGTACCCATTAGGTTTTTGAGTTTCTCCCTGTATGCTGGACACATTAGAATCGAGGAAGAAACAAATCAGTCCCTGAAGAGACATTTGCTATGAGACTTTTCATCTCTGTGTCAGTGTGGCACTGGAGAGGTAGCAGAAGATAGCAGTTTTTACCCTAGAACTAGACAGGTTAAGTGGAAAACATTTGGGGTCTTATTCTAGCTCCCTGGGGTAAGTGCTGTCCCCTAATAAAGTGCCAGTGGAGGCTGCCGGGTTATCAGGGAGGCTGAAATTTAAGTCTCCTACTTGTCATCGAGACGGAGATGCACTGGTTCTGCATAGAAATCTGCACAGCTTTGTACTGTCTTTACCCTGGGAAGAAAGAGAAAGCCAGGGATTCAAGCCTCCCCAGGTGTCAAGATGGATGCAATGAATAAAACAAGTGCATATTTTACCTAATAAAGCAGGATATCTGCATCTGATTCCTGCAGACTTTGGGATGGAGTTTGGGAACGATTAGGATATTGTCACACAGAAAAAAAAAAAACCAAACCAGAAGCAAGCTGAAATAGTGCAAAGACAAAGCAGAAGTAGCTATGCAATATGCAAAGATATTTATCTGCATCAGCTGCAAACAAAGCAGCTAGGCTGGAATTTGCATTTTCTTTTGATCTGTAAGCCAGCTTCTCTTGCGCATCACACGAGTTCCACTGGCACTAAGATTCAAGAAGTATAACAGCATGACAGACAGGAAATATGTCTTCTTGAGAGAGATTAAATTATAAAGAAACCATACGGGAAGATGAAGGGAGCAGGAGTAGTCACAGGAGCAGATATTGATTGCTTATGCAGGACAACTGAATTCCTCAGCAACTGCCTGCCTCAGCCAAAAGGATGCAGTATTTGTGTCAGGCAGCTGCAACTGCAACACAGACACACACGAATTGCTTGTGGATCAATCTTGTTCCAGTCAAAACCTAATGGATGGCTACTTGTATTGATCAGAATGGGAAGACTCAGGAAACTGAATTGAGAAGCACAGGATTTTGAAACTAGATTGACATGTCCTGGACAGATGAGCAAACATCATAACTTCCAATCAGCCAGGGTACATAAGGAAACAAGACATCCCAAGGAACTAAAACATACAGAGCACTGCAGCCCATTCCTGGAAGCAACCACAAGGCAAGCTCTTGCAAGGACTGCTTTCCAAAGATCATCTCTGTGAGCCAGGTAGAGCTGCTAGAGAAAGGGAACAACTGCTGCCCAGCAAAACAAATCCATGTGAGCTACATACACCTAATGGCATAGGTGACTGGTCCTAATTCCATTTACCCAGTGCTGGGAGGGGTTCCCACACGGCTGCTTTTCTTGCGACTGGTCATATTAGTGGCTTACAAAGAGTACCAAAGCTCCCCCTTCTCAATTAACTGGCTTTCCCTTGCTCAGGAATAGCAGATGCTGTCAAGCAACAAATAGATAATCCCCAAGAAAGCAGAGCTACTAATCAGTTACTTCTGCATTTAAGATCACTCGGAGTCGCCACTGCCTTATACTGTTTTTCTAATTAATTGCACTGGAATGCACTTAAGCAAGCCCTGGATCAAAGAATCAACTGCAGAGATTGAAATAAATCCTGTCTGTGTGGCTAATGCCTTGGAAACGGATGACTTGCTAAGCATTCCAAATCCTGGGTACCAATGGTTTAAAACTACAGATAGTGTGAGACACTTTGAAAGGAACAGATTTAAGAATAAAAAGGAAAAAACTCCCTTCATTTGCTTGTAAAAGACAGTTAAACAAAGGCAATCATTCAACTAATTTATTGTGAAGTTTGTGTATCTTAAGTTCCTTATTCTCCGCTTTCCTATCACCAGAAATCACAGTGCAGGAGGGTCAATTTTTATTATAGCAAAACTTTATCATCGTTACAGATTTCTTTTTCTTTTAAATTTGTTTTTATGAAAGGTTGAAATCTTTTCAAAAGAATGATAAATAAAAATGACTGGGGATGGATGCGTTACCAGTTGGTGCAATAAATCACTGCCTCTTCCTGCATGAGTCTCTCTCTCATGGTTTAGAATATCATCAGAATGCCTTTGATTAATTTACAATTTAGTAATCCAGCCATCATCATCCATAATTCTACAATAAACCGTGGCACTTAATGTAGCTGTTACAGATGTGCAGAAGTTCATTCCCTGCCTTCTAGGAGGTGATATCTAGAAGGCAGCTGCAGACACCAGGATTAGTTCGGGAAGAAAACTCTGTCTTCAGCACAGGGAAACATCCGATTTTCCTGTAACAATGCCCTGTCTTTAGAACTGAAAGACAACCTTGATATATCCAGGTTCAGTTATTAAACACCAAATATCTATATGCATATATGCACCACCCGTACCACCGGGCAGGAGTAACAAAATGCCTGGCTTCTGTCTAAACCACATTATTTCCTTGGAAAGCAAGACATTACTGAAAGCTGTAGGCAACCAACCCAGCAAAGGTTGTGCATCTAAAAGCAACTGGTCTCACAGGCCAGGCCAGCATCAAGATACCCATGCTGCAGTGCATTCTGCATGTGGCACAGTGTCCGGTGTCAGACCTAAGGCAGGGGTTAGAGTTTGCTCTTAAAAACCCCACAGGAGTGGGGCTCAGGCAGTGCAGGCTGAGGAATAGGGTGCTACTCATTCTGCTGTTACTGTAACCAACACTAGCCCTTCCTGACAGCACAACTGGAGACATCCTGGGCATTGTTACTCATCTTTTCGCTGATTGGAAAACAGTAGGTTAATTCTAATTGGTTTCAACTTCTGCTACAGCCTGAGAGCAACACAGCGTGAGCTAGCCTGCAGTTAACACTTTTGTTAATACCGTTTCTTAAAGAAAAGGAAAATATGTAACATGCATAATACAAAATGCAGGCATTTTATAGCAAACAGCACTAGTACTCTCTGCCAACCTCACAGCAGCCACAGGTCATTTAAAGCAGGCATACAGAAATAGCCAACAGGAATTGTCAAAGTGATGGTCTAGGTCACAGAAACAATTTCTTTCCTTAAGTGAATCACCATACTGAGGAAGCTAACAAAGACTGCAGAATTCATTAGCTGAGCTGTGCTGGAAAGGTTCTGCTCCGAATCCATCACTGCTCTGTCTAGGCCAGCCAGCATCCTGTCTCTGACAGTAACCTGTCCCAGGCACTGCCAAGAGAGGTGCAAGGAATAGCAAAGATATTTCTAATTACAGGAATCCTCTTGTTTCCTCTCAGCTGCACTCTGAGGAATCATAAATCAGACTGGTTTGGGTCGTCAGGGATATTTGAGTCTTTGAAACTTCAACTATCTCAGGAATTCTCAGCTGGGTCTCAATCAGTACATTATGAGGTTGAAAGAGCTGGCAAATCTGCATGAGTGTAAGGCCCAATAACATACCAACTGGGTATTCCACAGGGACAGCACCCCTGGGTGTGGAGAAGGGATATCACACCCTAACAAACCATGGGTTCATCTGCTTCTGAGGGTGGTAAATGATAGCCCCTGCCTGTGGCTAGCAGGGACACTTACAACTACCAGAAAAGTGGCAATGTGTTGAATGTGATTTCGAAACGTAGCTTTTTGATTAATAAATCCTTGAGATTCTTTTCTTATACAGCCCACTGTTATTGCCTCGAATTCTATTTGAAGGACCTTGAAGGTGTCCTAACTGGCTGAAAGGCAGCCAAGTTCCTCTGCAGCTCTACTGCAAATAGGCCTAATTATGTGCTTACAAGTGTACACTACAATTCTCCAAAGCACTGCTTTCAACTCAGAAGAACCCTTTGCATCTCTTCAAAGAAAGCACACAGTGGGACTATTCCTCCTGCTCCCCCTACAGCCTGGGAATACCCCCACATCCGTCCACAAGGGAGGAAGAACCCCACTCTCCCTGAGAGCCAGCTGGGCTGTCAATCACCACGGCTGGGTACCAACCATGGCCTCTAGTGGGGTGGCATGACCAAGGCTGAGGGTTGGCACAAGCACATCCTCCTAAGGCAATTCTCTGCACACACAACTTTCCTTCCAGGGGGACTTACAGTACTTGCCACTGGTATTTATGTTTCCAATTTAACAGCTTATATTCACTGGTTACACAAATGTGTCATACAAAGGGCCCCTGGCCTGCAGGTGATGTTCACTGAATCACAGAATGGTTTGGGTTGGAAGGGACCTTAAAGCTCATCCAGTTGCAGGTTGCTCCAAGCCCCTGTGTCCAACCTGGCCTTGAACACTGCCAGGGATGGGGCAGCCACAGCTTCTCTGGGCACCCTGTGCCAGCGCCTCAGCACCCTCACAGGGAAGAGCTTCTGCCTAAGGTCTCATCTAAATCTCCCCTCTGTCAGTTTAAAGCCACTCCCCCTTGTGCTGTTGCATGCATAACTGGAACACTGGGTTTTGCATTGAGATTACAATTCTGTATCTATAGAGCGTTTTGCTTAAGTCTGCCTCAGGCTTGACTATGAAATACTGCCTCCAACAAAACGACCAAGGAGTTTTCTCCTCATAGGCTTACATTACACGGAAAGGTTTTGCTGGTGTAGCTGTGCTGTGACAAGAAAATAATAAGAGAACATGTCAGCCAAATAGCAATGCCAGCAAAAAGTTGTGGATAGCTATACAGTTGTGTGAATAGCTTATTCTGTACAGGGAAATGGGTTAAGTTATAGAGGCAGAGGAACACTTGCGAGTGTGAGTCCTCTTCCAAAAGGGGTTTACCAGCCCAGCTCTGCTAAAATAACCACATTCTGAATGCAGGCATGTGCTCAGTCTCTCTGTCAAAACAATTATCACAGAGAAAGTTCCTTGTGTTTGGCAAATTGTTGAATAACAATTTACCAAAGGCAGTCTACATCCCTAGAACATGCTGTGATTAAGCCTCTGCCCACTGGGATCTGCTGGGCTGAAGCCACCAGTTCTTTCAGATACACCGGCAAACTGCTGAGCTTGGAGAGGCTTTCAGTAACTACCAACCTGGGATGGATGAGAGCTGGTGATTGTGTTATATGAGGCTCCATATCCCACAGCCTGAGTCATTCAATCCTCTGAGCGTCTCCTCACATAAGAATTTATGCTTTCTTTGAGCATTTTGCCAACGGGAGCTGGAGGATTGTGGGGTCATTGCAATCCACTTCTTTGAATGTTCTGTGGGATGTCAGCTTGGTGTATTATGATTTTTCATCCCAAAGGGAGGGTGTGTACAAAAGCAAGAGATCTGGAAAGCTTTTAGCATCCCAGGAGCTGACAATACTGCTTTCATTTGTTTGTTCCATGTAGCCTGATGATGGTTTTTATTATCCATTAGCTCAAACACAGCAAAGCTACATCTCTCAGTCAGCTGTGGGACGCAGGTATTTGGGTTCAAATTCCCCTTGTTAGACTTCCTGAGAAGCTGGGCTGATGCTTGTGCATCCTGTTATTCCAGTCAGCCTACAGACAAGTGCCAGAGCTGGCATGAAAGGCATGGATCAGAGACAGACAAAACCAAAAGTAAATTCCTCCCACTCCACACTTGGGTTTGTTGTACCTGTTGCTACATGTGTATCCTCCTTATACCAGCCATAACAAAGGCAAAAGCAGTTGTAGAGAAGGACAGAAAGGGGATTGCTAAACCAGAAAATTAAGACTGAAAGAATCGGTACAGTAAAGGTTCACAATGTTCACTCTGGGAAGACAAGATCTTCCTTCTGGATAATTCCCTCAGGAGAGGAGCAATAGCAATAGATTTGAAGGAGAAAAAGAAAGAAATCCAATCACATACTGTATATATAAAAATAGAGAAGACTACCAGCTGCAATTACATTCATGATTAAAAGATCTAACAGAAGCATATTTACATTCATTAACTTGGTCCACACTTTACTACCTCAGGAGACCAGCTGCTGCTGGAATACAGGGCAGCAAAATACAAACTACATCTTGCTTGTATTTGATCAAAACCTTTCCGAAGCTCCAATGATCTGGCTGTTAACATCTCTTAGGTGATAATTAGACTCTTGGGGCAGCGAGCATTGTTCGGAAGAGAAAATGCACTGTGGAAACATAAGTAGTGGAGCCTTCTGCCTTGATGAGGAGTCAGTTATTCCACTATATAAAGAAAAGACAGGCAAGGGCAAAACAAGGCCATTTTCAAACAGAGACTCATTTTGCCTGTGTATATCAGCAATCAGCAGATGCTCACCTCTGTGTAAACTGTTTACTTTAGTTTTTGCTCATTTCTAGCAATGTATGTTTTAACCAGGGGATTTCAGCCCTTGTGCACTGTGGCTCATGAGCACAGCTCTCCTTTGGAACAGGCACTGCATGGTTTTTCCATCTCTGCTTGACAGCTGTTTGGTAGCAGGTACCAGCTGGGGCTGAGCAGATACTGCTCCCAATTCCCGTCCCCCAGGCAGGGTCTCTGGTCCTCCTCGGCCTCCTGATCTCTCTGCTCGAGGGATGCTCCAGAGCCTCTGGCTGTAGGATGAGGCTTCACGGCACTTCCAGAGGCGCTGGGATGAAGAATGTTAGCAGGGCAGATGCACAACAATGTTCTCCATCTGTCCCAGGGGGGCACTAAATTAACATCAGAGGCACTGACTTACTTCCTTCCTGCTATTGCCATGGGAGCTATTTCCCTGTGACTGAACAGGAAGAGACTTTAATTAAAGATAACTGTGAATTTCTGTTTCTGGCTGGGTCCGACACATATTTTGTCCTTCTGAAGTCTTCGTATGCTATGCTTGGTTGTGGTCTCCTCCATCCTGCAAGACCAGGCTCACCTCCTCTGCACAGAGACCTTCCTTCTCAAGAGATCTTGCAAATAATTGTGACAGTTGGAGTCTCTCCTATCCTTCCTGCACAGTCCCCCATAATCAAGTGCAAGAAATCCCAAAGGACACAGCTGATCTTTCAGACGGACAGCTATGTGTGTCTGTCCTGCCAGGCTGACATTCTGAGGACCCATTTCAGGCTTTTAGTTAGGATCCATGGCACAAGTCCACATTGTGGAATTGTCCGCTCTCCCTCTGTGCCTGTGGGAAGTTGCACTATTCATGAAGAGCTGTAATTCACCTAGAAACCAGCATATTTAGACACTGTCTACTTGTCCCACGTGAGCATCAGTTTCTCATTGTCCACAAATGTAACTAAAGTGCCCTGGTGATATGCACAGGAGCAGGAACCGTCTCCTGTTGTCTGTGTCTCTTCGTTCAAATGAAGTCAGCGAAGATGCAGCTCCACTGGCAGTGAAATGTCCCACTCAACTTTACTTCTCCTTTGTCACTGAAGGACTGGAGAGATCTGTTTTGTTTTGCTTTAAACGCCAATATAAGGCAACTGCCTTCCCTTGAAAGAAATCTGAAAGCCAAGAATAATTTGGGTATCAAAATCACAGCTTCAAAATGCTCCCTTTTTGAGGGCTGGCCTGGCCATATCTCAAAGTTGAGCGTATAGAGAGCTACTGCAGTGGATGGAGAAAGAAACTCTTCCATGACTCATCAGCCACCCTCCCATGAGCAAGGATATAGTGACAGGATTAGTCAGAAACATTGCACATGTGACCAAAAGCAAGATGAAAATAGAGGAAGAAAGTAGGGAAGAGGATGGGTACTCTTGGGACCACTGGTACAAAAGCTTTACACCAACTTCCCATCCTAAAAATATTTGCTAGCAACTTAACATGTTTCTATCTCATAATCAGAATTAAATGTAGTCTCAGATCATAGAATCATAGAATAGTTAGGGTTGGAAAGGACCTCAAGATCATCCAGTTCCAACCCCCCTGCCATGGGCAGGGACACCTCACACTAAACCATCCCACACAAGGCTTCATCCAACCTGGCCTTGAACACCGCCAGGGATGGAGCACTCACAACCTCCCTGGGCAACCCATTCCAGTGCCTCACCACCCTCACAGGAAAGAATTTCCTCCTTATATCCAATTTAATCTTCCCCTGTTTAAGTTTTAACCCGTTACCCCTTGTCCTGTCACTACAGTCCCTGACGAAGCGTCCCTCCCCAGCATCCCTATAGGCCCCCTTCAGATACTGGAAGGCTACTATGAGGTCTCCACGTGGCCTTCTCTTCTCCAGGCTGAACAGCCCCAACTTCCTCAGCCTGTCTTCATACGGGAGGTGCTCCAGTCCCCTGATCATCCTCGTGGCCCTCCTCTGGACTTGTTCCAGCAGTTCCATGTCCTTTTTATGAGGACACCAGAACTGCACACAATACTCCAGGTGAGGTCTCACAAGAGCAGAGTAGAGGGGCAGGATCACCTCCTTCGACCTGCTGGTCACGCTCCTTTTGATGCAGCCCAGGATACGGTTGGCTTTCTGGGCTGCGAGCGCACACTGCAGCTGGCTCATGTTCATTTTCTCATCGACCAGCACCCCCAAGTCCTTCTCTGCAGGGCCGCTCTGAATCTCTTCTTTGCCCAGTCTGTAGCTGTGCCTGGGATTGCTCCGACCCAGGTGTAGGACCTTGCACTTGGCATGGTTGAACTTCATAAGGTTGGCATCAGCCCACCTCACAAGCGTGTCAAGGTCCCTCTGGATGGCATCCCTTCCCTCCAGCATATCAACCGGACCACACAGCTTGGTGTCGTTGGCAAACTTGCTGAGGGCGCACTCAATCCCACTGTCCATGTCAGTGACAAAGATGTTAAACAAGACCGGTCCCAACACCGATCCCTGAGGGACACCACTCGTTACTGGTCTCCAGCCGGACATCGAGCCGTTGACCACAACTCTTTGTGCGCGGCCATGCAGCCAGTTCTTTATCCACTGAGTGGTGCATCCATCAAATTGGTATCTCTCCAATTTAGAGAGAAGGATGTTGTGTGGGACAGTGTCAAACGCTTTGCACAAGTCCAGGTAGATGACATCAACTGCTTTACCCTTATCCATCAATTCTGTAGCCCCATCATAGAAGATCCTCATTATGATGAACAGTAAACACATTTTTTCTTGTTAGATATGGGAACATTTGTTATATTGTATTTCAAATATATAGGAAGATTCCCTTTACTGCCATATTTTTGGGACAATCCTTAATATTGCTTCAAAAGTAAAAAAAGTACGTGGTTAAGCCCATTACAGTATGAGATAGCTTTCCTGAATGGGATCTGGAATTCAAGCTGAGATGAAGTTGCTTACAGCAAAACCCAAACATACTTCGTGCAATACCTGTGCTGTGCGTGTGACTTGGAAAATAATGGGATGACATTTTGTGAAGGATTAAAATGAAATTGTGAGTGGGTTTTTCTCTTTCTAGAGTACTCAGTCTTGGCAGAAAAGGAGGTTATCTGCATCCAAGAGCAAAATGCCCACTAATACTACGAATACAAAAAACTCTAAGGATGAGGCTTCTGATGGCACTTACAGAGATTGGGTGCCAAAGTCTCTTACAAAGAGAGATGTGCCTTGCATTGTTCTCATCATCCAGGAGCCTGTAAAGGCTGCGATGAGTCTTGAGATTGGGTGCTGAAGCTGGTGGATGGCAGATTTATGAACCACATCCCAATTTTTTAACCCAAAAGAAGCTGCGGTACCTTTTACTACCCCTTCTCTTCATCAGAAAGTGATGGGTTAGCCTTGACAACAGATAGCTCCATCTGCACTTTTATTCATCCCCAGTGAATACTCATTTTTTCTCTAAACACAGATTCTCATCTAAGCATTAAGGAGTAGCAAAATATCCAGGGAGAAAAACTCAGGATGATCCAGATGACAGGATAAGGGAGGACAAGGAAGGAAGACAGGAAAGAGGAGCTTGAGATGAGCTGTGATTAAATTTGTTAAGTTTAAATTTCATTAAATTTGGTAAGATTAAATTTGCAAAATTACTTAGGAGTATTGAACATCTCAGCCTTGAGTTCACCATCAGGTCAACGTTGTAAAACAAAGGGCTTCCCTTTGGAGAGGTAAGACAAAAAATCTTAGACATGCTGTCTTTTAAAACCAGTTTACGCAGGAGGGGATGTTCTGGCTGCAAATGACATGATTAATTCTGGTTTTGGTGAGTATTTGTTACCCCATACACTCTTCTGCCAAATTCTCATTCCATAATGGCATGATCCAAAGCTCATTGAGCTCAATGGAAAGGTTTGCAGTAGTTCTGAGGAACTACTAGGTGAGGACACGTGAGGAAACAACAAGGGAGAAGCTTGAGAAGACAAGTAAGAAGAGCAGAGTGAAAGAGAGAACCAGTAAAGAACCGTGGAAGAGGGACAGAGAGAAACGATTACACCATTACACATTAGAAAACTCACACACAATTCTCCCATTCATGCCCAAACCCTAGTTTCGAACAGTCTCTAGCAGAAGTAGGAACCTGTATCTCCATGTTGTTTAAATGCTGGACCTTTCTCAGAAAGGGACAACTAGGACCCCAATGGTGAGATATCATCTTCCTGCAAAAAGGGCAGGTATGTTTTACTGAGGACGTGTTGACCCTTCTCAATTCGTGTTCATAGGAAGAGCTTTTGAAAAGTATCAGCTGGAGCTACCTTGCTTTCTGTGTCCCTACCAGTTCTCTTAGGCTATGCCTACACCATCAGATCCAGGAACTCTTATCCAGGTGGGATAACCAGTTTGTGCTGATGTACAGGTGTGCCCCAGCCACCCCATCCTGTGGTTTCAATGGGCTGGAGGAGAGCTGTGGGCTGCTCCCAGCGGGTACCTTGTCAGAGGGATTAGGATATATGGGATTGCCACAGAATACATATCCCATACCTTAGACAGAAATAGAGTGACAGACACCCTTGGGAAGGACAATTTGTGAAAGAAGTGATTTTCAAGCCTTGTGTAGGGAGCCAAATACTGGTTTATCCCAAGAATTATGTCTTATTTGCCATTATCACAACATCAACCTTCTGTGCCCAGTTTGTCACCTGGTATTCTGCTGATCTCACTGCCTTCAGCAGAAGCCTTGGGGACTCCCAACTGCTCAACAGCAGCCAAGAAAACTGAACACTTCTCCCTTGTTAATTCACTGAGAAGCTAAAAGGTAGAAAACAAAAACCTTTGTAGAAAGTTGAGGTCTCTTAGTTCAGTCAGTGCTCTGCTGTGAAAACACCAGAATCTCTCAGTTCATTCATGTGGCATCTGCTGACCCTGAATCCCCTCCTGTCCACATGTACATGCCAAGTGGGTTTTATACTGTTTGTGGCCGATGGTTCTAAAAGCCAAAAGATTTATGAATTGCTAGATTGATGCATTCAGAAAATGTGACTCAGGCCCCTAGAAAACCACCGGACCAGCTGAAAAATTCCACCACATTAAACTGACCTCATTCTGCTTAACTCCAAGTACTCTGGCAGCGAAGCCTAGGATCCCTCTAGCTCCAAGTCATTCACTCTAATAAGTACACGAAAGCTGCAGGAGGTGTCCTCTGCCAAACCTCCTTCTCTCACAGCAGCGATGCCTTTGTTCATCAGCAAGCAGTCGTGATTTCTGTTAGTTGTGGTCCAGTTCTGGTCTATTTCAGGATTTCTAGAAGCTGTTAAAAACTAATATCCTCTCACTCCCTCCTCCTAGAATCTCATTTGTCACTCTGCTTCCTGCACAGTTATACCTCTCTGTCTCTTAGCTGGCAATTTCTTTCCTATCATATAAATTCTGGATGACCCTATGGGGTTGTAAGCACATAGGTGTAGTGGACCAGGCTACAAAGTGACAGGGAAAGATTTAAACAATTGGGACTGTTAGGAAAGGGGGAATTGTGCTAATTAAAAGGAAAAGGAAGAATAAGTAGCTAGAGACAAAATGCAAAGATCCTCAAGCAGGAGCACCCTGGCAGTAGAGGAACTCCTTGTGATTTGTCATGCTTGCAGTGCAGCTCTTCTCCAAAACAGGGTTATGAAATCCATCAGTTTAGTAAGAGACAGATTCACTCTCCCAGTGTATTCAGTATCATGTCTGCTGATTTGAGGTATTTTTAGTACATTTTTACAGCTGTTTGCACTACAGTCACTATAGTTTCAAGCATGCCAGTTGACCTCAGCTTTGTCTTGTGTCTCATAAACAGAACTATTGTTCATTAAGCTTGATAACCAGATTCTATCCCAAATAGCACTTGGTTAGCCACATGGTGGTGTAAAGATGATGAAAACAGTGCATGCAGAGAGTCTGCAAATATGAAACAAGGGAAATATTGTGGCTTATAGAACCTGCACAATAAAGAATGATGCTTAAGACAGTGTGACTTGATGATCAGCTACCAGGCTGCATTAGTTGGGCCAACGTAAGTTCTACCTGCAGTCTCAGTGGACCCGCATATGACTGTGAGTCTCATTCATAGGGATGTTTAAATGTAAGAAAATGCTAACTACAAATAAGGTGTGGAACTAAGAATAGGCATTTGGAAAGGGAATTCGTACAGGAAGAAAAGAAGCTTTCCAAAACCATTGGACTAATTACACTTCATTGTTTCTAAATGTCAGCTAAATGCTACTGAGCTCTTCCCATATGAACAGCTCAACTGTGCACTAAAATACCAGTTTACCTGCATGCATGGGTACGAGTGTGCATGTGCAAGGAAGAACTCAGGGATCCTCTTCCAGGGCAGCTGCTTCTCAGGCTGGATCCTAGTCAAGTACGTGACTGTCTCTCCAAATTTAACAAAAGGGCTTTTTTCTCACAAGTGGCACCACCCTCGATGCACTGGCAACCCGCTGGTTCAAAATGTCAAGGAACACAATTGCTCATGGGACTGTCATTTGGTATAGAGCATTTATACGCAACCGATCACCAACCTGCTCTGCCTCCAGGCACCACGGCACATCCTTGGCTACAATCAAGAAATGTGTAATACAGGTCAAGAAAGGGCCAGAGGTAGCTGCTGAATGCCACTAATCTTGAATCTGCCTTATGCCTAGTAGTAAACTGCAATAGTACAAAAGTTGGTTTAAGTTTACGGGCTGTCAGGGGCTCCTGTGGCCCAATAAAGCACCAGGGGATCAGTGGTAGCATGTAGAGAAACTCACTCTGATTCCCTTAAATTAAGACTTGGGAGCCACAATAAAGACTCCAGGATGCAACAGCGTTCCCCTCTACTGAGATGATAGTTTAGGGATCAATTGCACTGCTGTAAGTCCCCGACCTAGTACCAATGTAGATCAAAGCTAGCACCACAAGACTTCTGTCTCTGTCTGGAAGGGCAATGGAAGGTGTATGTGATAAAGTCTACCTGGTGTGAAACACTGCATAATGTCTAACAGACTGATTATGGCACCAAACATCACTGAGCATCCCGTTTCATGCACAATCTCACTGTCTTGCTTTCAGACAATCGATATGCCTTCTGCTTTTTGAGCACATTCACATACAAAAAGCAAACAGACAAAGCCGGATTTTTCCTGCCTCTCATCTCATTACTGAAACTTTCCTTGCAGCTCACTAATTTTATTCTCTAGCAGGTATGAGCACTCACAGCAGCAGGTTTCCAGCAGCAAATTAGACAAGCTAAATTACTGGAAGTTTACCAAAGGAAAAGGAAATAAAGACCTCAAACACCTTGTGGACTTTTCTCTCCCTCAAATCAGTAGCTTGTTTATTCTAATAATAATAAAGCAGGCAGAGGGATGTAATTAATGTCAAGCACAATTCATTCCTGTTACTTTGAGGTACTAAAATCAAAACCAGAAATCCTGACTTTGAAGCAACATACACCAAAAACACAAGAAAACTTTTATATGTGCGATTTTCTAATTTAGGAACATCCAAGTGCAATGTGAGCCAGGAAATACATTTAACTGGAAGTTAATTTAGGGCACAACTATTTTACCTCATGTTTGAAATTGTTCCACCAGGTTATTTCACTGCAGAAAGGACATTTTGGAGAGGAGAATGAGCACGCTAAGGGGAAGAGAGAAGGGAGATTTTGCACTGTGGGTTTTTGGCTAAAATGGAAAGGAAGCTATTTCTGGTGAAGTGGACTCTCTTTCACACCAGATTAATGGATAAATCGTGTAAGAAAAATGTCTCCATCCCAAGGCAGACCCAATTACGTTCTGCATTAACTGAAACATATGGGAACATTTCTGTATAAACAAAAACTGCACTGTATGAGCTTTTTTTCTATGAGCTTTCCAGTTCATTTAACCCTTGCTATGGTGCACATTAAGTACAGCCTGAGATTACTGGTATTACACTCCACTGAGTATTTTCTGGCTTAGGTAATGCAGCAGTAACTCCCAGCTTTTATGAACTGGAAGACTGCTTGCATTTCAAAACACTGTAGGCCCTCTTCTTTATGCCAGATTGTTCAGCTGAAGGAGGTGGATGTTACAGTGGGCTTTCTGAGAGCATCCATTCAGAACAAAAGCCAATCTTTTGAACAGAAGGACAGCAAAATCATCTATGAGAAAGATGATCCTAAATGCTATTCATGGGAGCTTAGGCTCCCAAATTACCTGACTGCTTTTGAAAATACTCTGTTTTCACTTCTCTTTCCCAACCATGCCCTTCACCGTCACGTTCCAGAAGCACCTTTTCCTGGCTGCCACAGGGAACACCTGCAGTCCTGATGAACTGTGACAACTCAAACCTTTGCTGAAGTTCGTGTGCTTCTGGGGCTCCAGAGCAGCCCAACCTGACCAGGCAATGCAGTGAGGTAGCCTGCTTTTGACTTGTCCTTTCATCTCCATGCATTCCTTGCTGAGATCTGCCCTGCTGAGATGTTCAGCTGCCCCATCACTTTTATGTCAGGTAGATGAAGAGCGATCAAGATTCAGATGATTTTTTTATGTTAACCAGTCTACTTATGTTTCAATTCTAATGTTTATTATGAGAACTAGTTTCACTTTTGAGAGTACACTGACAAAAAATCACTAAATGTACCTCCAAACTCTCATATCCTCCTGACTGCTAAAACAAGCAAACACCAGCAGCCTGGACACAGCTGTAATGAAAAGCTTCAGGTTTATATTTTCTTACTCTGTGTGTGGCAGGAAAGAAGCCTCCCAAATTGAAGTGGAAGGTCCTTCTGCCATGGAAAACAAAGGGAGGTCAGTGCCACAATATCAAGTGACAGGATACACGTTGATTTTCATGTCTTGACTGAATCTCAGCGAAACCAGGAACTTACTCCTCTTACTGTCATTCAGAGAAAGTAAAACCACAGAAGACTATTGCAATTTTGACTTCTGAATTACAGGGGCCATTGGGCTTCTATGAGTTCATTTTTCCTTGAATTCAGCATGTATTCTTGACATAATCTCATGTCAATTTAACTGTTGTCAGCAATGCTCAACCCAAAGCAACCCAGTGAATTTTCTACCAGTTTAGTCGGAGTTTGTATGGCTTCATCTTTCTTCAGTCTATCAGTTACTGCCAGCTTGCTGATCCCCTCACATGCCACATATCATTGACCTTTTAGACTTAAACTTGACCCCAACAGACTGTTTTCCAGTGAATCCTCCCCTGTTTTCTTCTGGCTTCTCCACTGTGGGCACCAGAAGTTAGGAGGGTGAATGCTATGCTCAAAGCTGCAGGAGATGCAGTCACAACTCCTGCTGTGTACCTGTAGGACAGCTCACATGGGAGGATCCTGGCAGCAGACCCCACTAACATCCCATGGCCCACTTCAGACGTTGGCATGAGCCTCATGCTGCCGTGTTGGGATATGAACTGTGTTCATAAACTGACTATCTCAAAAAGGGTACAAATGAAGTAACCATAAAGAGGAAAATACTGACAGGGATATTATGGTCAAATTTCACACTCTGTTACACTGAGAAAAAAGGATCTGAAATTGCTCAGGATTGAAAATGAGATGTTACAGCATTTGGTTTCAGGAGTTTAAATCAGATGGAGGAGGGTAATGAACAAAACCACATTATCATCTAGCAACCACTAATGAGTTTCAGTGGCTATATGAATATAGGCCTCTGCTGACTGGCAGTGACAGCTCCAGTTTTAGCAAGAGCTGTCTTTGTAAGAAGGTCTGGAAAACTAAGTCAAAATTATGAAACCAAGTAATCCTGGGATACAAAATCACTTGCAGAATAGCAAGTGAGGGGTAGTGATTTCATTTCTAAATCACATATATCACGGCTTATATCCAGACAGGAAAAACAATAACGGGAAGCAGTTAATGTTTAGTGTCCTGTGCTTCAGTCCTGAGCGCAAATATCCAAGATAACTACCACAAGTAGCAGCTGCACCAAAAGTGATGAAAGGGTAGACATGCCCAACCCTCTACACTGGTGGAGGCCTTACAGGAGTTTGCAACCATCAGCTTCCATGATTTTACTTTGGCTGGCTGGGACGAAGGGAGGTCAGTAAGTAGCTGTCCTCAAAGCAACCATCTCGTAAAGATAACTGGATTGTCACTTTTAAAGAGGACTTTCCTTCCATAAACAAACGTCTTTTTCAAAGATCTGTGATACAAATGAGGAGGGTGCCTGCTCTCCCTCTGAAGGTTTGGACTGCTTTGACAGTGCTGTGACACAGCACAAGTCCCCTTCCTTCTCCTCTACGTGCTCTGTCCTCGCTGTTTGACTGCCTGAGAGATATTCACCTTTCTTTCCCAAACATGTTTTTCTTTATGGCTATTTTTTCACTTCTACATTAAGGACAAGCCCAGTAATATTCAAGAAGATGACAACTGTCAGACCTAGGGTGCTCAAGTTGATTAAATGATTTTGCTTGTCCCTGATCTCCACTGCTGTCAGTTCCGGTACTTTTCACACTGTTTGTGATTCACTTTCAAATGTGTCATCTTGGCCGAGGCAGGCTCTTTGGCCTCAGAACAACACCCTGCTGCCCTAAATCCTCCCACCTCAGAGCAAACCTACTGCTATGGAAAAGCCTTGCTTGGTTTGTGGACAGAATCCACCTACCTCCCACAGACACCCTCTGCACCAGGGTTAATGGAGGAAGGGGCCAAGCATTTCACTGCTCTGCGTTGCTGCTTTTGGCAGCAATGATAAACCCTGAGAAGGAACATGAGGAAAATTCCAGCAGGAAGTATCTGGGTGAGGCATATTGCAGAATGCGCAGCACAGGATGGTAACTGGATGGAGCCTATGTGGCCTTTGTGATTCTGCTGAAGCACTGGGACAGGCTTGGGAAGAGGAGCGTAACTTTTTCTAGCTATCAGAAATGTGCTAAGACCATTCTCATAACTGCTTCTCTATACTCCTTAGTTAAACTCTTATTGATGACCTTCCCCACTCCTTCTGAGGGATGGTGTAAATCACAGATATAAACTCGCACACAGTTCAGCCAGAGCAAGCATTTTTCCACAGCAAGTCCAACTCACTTCCTAGGTGACTGGAGATATTAAGAGGTTAAATCCTTCAAACTACTGTTGCAAACAGCAGCACTTGACATGGTGACCCCAGACTGGAATAATCTTGGACTCCGATCTAGTTAAACATCCTTGTCTAATAACTGCCTCAGGCTTTCAGAGTGCAAAACTGGGACCATAAAGCTGCATCACTAGACAAAAAAAACCTTACTTGTGTCATTCTTGCTCACCTTGAGCTGCCAGGTCAAATGGGCAGGTAGCTGGGAGTACTGATGGTTAGGCAGGAACAGACAATTCAGGCTGCAGTTTGTCTCTGAATGAAACCAATTACCCTTCCAAAGCTCTCAGCACCTTTGTTTCAGCCTGTGGAGCTTCAGTGCTGGGTGAAGTGGGCTTTACCAATGGTGGGAGTCAGGCTCTGCCTCAGACCTGCCACGCTTCACATCTACACCCACTGCCTGCTTCTGGGAAGGATTTAGATGAATTTTGCTGGAGCACACCCAGGAAATCCCTGGATGGTGACATGTGGCAATGGGGTCAGGAAGGACTGTTATCTGGGAGCACAGAGCCCTTTCTGGAAGCAGCATGCTGCCAGCATGTTTATGAGAGAACTGCAGGGTAAGCAAGAGCCTTGGAGGAGAGCTATGTTACACACTAAATGATCCCTAGAGAGCATGAGGAAACCTAAGAGCAGCAGTTCTTATATAAATAATAAAAAATAAGAAATCTGCAGTAAAATTAACTGAGGCCACACTCAAGGGTGGGGAAAAAATTACAGTGCCGGGCCCAATTTCCCATTGGTGGTGGCCACGTTTCCCAGATGGCTCTGCCTTCCAGTGCCGCAGCATGCTTCTTTCGCTTTCAACCAACCATTCAGTATATTAGCCCTTTGACAGCCGCTCCCAGCCCTGCCAGCCTCGGTTAGTATCCACTGTGCTGTCAGACAGAGGTCTGCAGAACTGGAGAGCAAAGCTGGAGCAGACACATGCCACCCCATCGGACTCCTGGGCCCCTCATAAGGCCAGGCTCCTGGGCACCCTTTTTGGCTCCCAGTCTTATGCAGATTACAGCACAGTGCTGTTTCAACCACTGGGAGAGGATGGAAAAATTAGAGCCTTTAGGGTTCATTTACCACATGGCAGGTGTAATATTCAGAGTCGTTAAGAGACCTTTCTTTTGCTTTTCAACAGTGGCAGCAATTCAAAAACACCCTTAAAAAATCCTTTTTGTGCACTGTCCTAAGAGCTGCAACTATACACACCCGCTCCTGGATGGGATCCAGAAGTGTCAACAACAGCCGGAGGGTTAAGTCCCTTCCCTTCTTATGGAAAACAATAGTCTAAAGCTCACCACGAAACTCTTTTGTTCCCTAACCTCTACAATGAGGCCAAATGAGACCCCAGGGCATCCCACGGTGATAATCCAGCCTCATGTAACTTGCCTGAGGGTCTGTGAATTAACATTTGCAGTGATTGGGTAGGTAAAAACTTTCCTCACAGCCATTTTCTGGCACTGCAACACCCGTCAGAACCTTAAGTATTCCTATGGTGGCCACACATTGTGTAATGTTTAACGTGGCCTTTTTACTCCATGCACAAGCTTTGGTAGAGCTCCAGTACATGATTCCTTCCTTCCATGTTTTTCTGGTCTTCTACCAATTAACTTTACAGATTCATATCCTGCTTCAAAGCCCATTTTTACTGGAGTAAAAGTAACAAGTTTTTTGTCTATAATGGGTACGAACAACCACCTCCTCAACAAAACCCAGCAACCTTAATGTAGTTGATTTAATTCCTTGTGACACACTTGCCATTCCTGTAATTTTGCCTCTGGCGCTGGCATCCAGCCACAGTGGTGAGTCATTGACAATTCCATTTCAAGGGTTAAATTTACATGTTTTACATAATGAGTACACACATTTTTCCATTCCTACTAATTAAATTCATTGAGTCTTCTGTGACTCCACTGCCGCTATGTAAATGGAGGCAACCTACCATTGTTGAGAGAGGCTCAAGGCTTACTGGGTCTAACTCTTGTCAGTCACTCTCTGGAGCACAGCCAGGCCTTTGCAGCGCTGCAGAGATGACCCAGACACTACAGCATGTACTTCTGGACCTCTGAGAGGGGGGAAAAGTATAAAGTCTGGAAAAATAACAGCATCTCCCAGACCTGTCAGAGACCAGGACTGTCTCTGTGCAAGCTGGGAAGCATCAGGACTTCATTATTTGCCACTTGCTGGTTATACGGAAAAGTGCTCATTAAAATGAAATGTCCTATTTTAGTTTCTGTGCTTGGAAACTTCCTCCCACCATCTACACATTTCTAAATGCCCCCTGCAAAAGGTTCTCTTCCCTAAGTGTCCTGCTTCCTGAGGAACAGAAGGTACCAAAAGGCACAAAAAGGCAGCAAACCCTGGGAAGGAACGGTTTGGAGCTATTTTACCTCAGATTTGACAGACTCACAAGAGTGGCAGAAAAATGCAGTGCAAACCAAAGATACAGTTGTAACACAGCAATAGAAAGGAAACACTGCAAGCTTTCAGGGAAGAAACAATGTCCCTGCCTGTCTTTGTGTACCTATCACTATGTATTCTGATCTTGATTGGCATCCCATCTCTCTATTGTAATTTAAACAAGCCAATATATATGTTATCTTTAAACTACTGAGCATCTCAACAGCCAGTCCCTGGAACCTCTTGGTTCTTGGTGATGGGAAACATCAAGTGACCTTCTCTTGCTCCTTGCAGTCCTGGACAGATTTGCTGCTCCAAGGCTGCTCCAGTGCCCCTTCTAATCTTTTGCTTGCCTTGCATTCAGGGAAGCACTGGCAGAGCTGGGAAACAGCAGGAGGGAAACAAAGCCCGGCACGGCCCAGTGGCACCACATTGTGAGGGAGCTGCCCAGGAAAACCCAAGCCTCCTCTACTGACAGCATCCCTACTTGCAGCCAGTGATTAGTGAAGACAAAATATAAAATGTACTTCTTAACTGGACTTGTTGCACTCCAAATGGCCACAAATTATTTTGCCTCCTTACTAACCTCTTCCCCAGATGACTTTTAAGTTGCATTTCTGTACCTCTGATACATGTAAAATACTGAATGAGGTAATAATAATCTTACCTTTTAAGTAATTAAGGTGAGAGGATCACACAGAGATATCAAAGCCATTAACAGACAAAGCCAGGTCAAATGAGAACAGGAAAAGAGAGAGAGGAAAAAAACCACAGTTAGATTTGTATTTTACTATGAGCATGCCAGCTAAACAGGGGGTAAAAAGAATTCAATTCAGTTTGATTTCTCCAAGCAAATGATAAAGTAAAAACAATGGAGCAAATTAAATAGTGACACAAAGTGCTTTTGTCAGTGGATAAAGATTTCAAAGATTTATGCAAATCATTTTTCACCAGCATTCCTTCGTGACACTGATTTGCTGTCTTCAAAGGAGTAAGAAGAGTATCTTTTATGTACTATGAAATTTAACACAGACACATACCATTCCACTTTTGAACAGTAAGTAAAGTAATGGATGCAGATACAGAGAAAAGGTATCAATACGTCTGTCTGCACACACTTAACAGTATTAACTCCTCGGCAAAGCTCCAGTTCTCAGTGGTACCAGCCCAGCCCATTGTATTTGCTGCGTTATCTCAAAGCCTCAGGCGCAGTTTTAATATCTAGTCACTTTTTCTCTGTATTAGCAGTATACTTCCGGCACTCGACCAAGGAAAATGCTTTGGAGACCTGTTAAAGCTAAACCAAAAATCCATAAAACAGAAGTTTGGTGCAGTGAAGGGGTAAAAAGGGGAGGGGAATAATTACTTGCAAGGGAAGAAACAAAACCTGTTCTGAAGTTGGAAATTCTGTGAGTTTCCTGCGGGATTTATCAGAGAAAATGAAAGATTTCTAGTACTACTGAAGGAAGCAGGCAAGAGGCTTAAGTCCTTTAACTGTCTCTTCATTAGTGCTCCAACACTATGGTAAAAGGTTGGACATAAGTGTCTGTGACTAAAGGAAAAAAACCCAAGCAAATAGGAAATTCTATCTCATGTCATCTGTGTCCCCCCCCATGCCTGCACACAGGTGTCATGAATGTGGAATGGCATGTTCTAACTGCTTTTATAATGCTGTTTTCACTGATGATAAAATTAGAGCCCTATTTTTTTTCTTTTAAGCATTAAGAGGAACCTTTTTCAAGAGTGACAAAATCAATCTTGCTTTTATGTGAAAACCTTTTACAAAATGGTGTCATATCTCCAATGCTTGACCCTAAATGGCACACATATAAAGAGATGTTCTTCCAGAGAAATTAAGATTATAATGTAAGAAAAAAGATCACAGATGGATACAGAAAGCAACTTTAATGTGCTGGGGTTGTACAGCAAACATATCTATGGCGGTGGATGGAGGAAGATACGCACCCCCTGTGTTCATCACAACCTTGCTATGCTAACCTTAACTATGTTAATTAGACACCTGGTCCAGATAGGTCAGGGCTGTGATTGCTCAGTGCTGCCTCCAAGCTCAATTACCCTTACTGATGGCAACACGCTGCTGCTGGGCATCTCTGCTCTGGCTCCAGTTCACAGGGCAGAAATATTCCGTGATAACAATGAGCTGTGAAATTCCTCTCCTCCCCCAGGCCAGAGCTGCATGCTGAGAAACTGGCCCTCTAGTCATGAAACACATGTGGGGACAGGCAGCAGACAAGTTTCAGCTATGACACTCACTCTCACTCATTGTGAGGTTATGACAAAACTAAGGGCCTCCTGCCAAAGCATTTCGCCAGCGTAGTCTTCCATCCACCTTTTCTTCTGTTTGTGCAAAAAAGACAGGGAGGAAATGAAATCTTGGATAAAGTCATTCTGCTGAAGGACCCAACAGGGTGGAGGGCCCATAGCTCTAAATACATTCCAGTTATGATCTCACTCTTCAATGACTACTGAGCAAAGATGAATGAGAAAATACCGAGGACACGTGTAATGAGAAGTGCATTTCACTGGATTCATATGCTCACAGAAGTAAGTGGGAACATGAGCTGTCTCTGACTTTCACCCTAGAACAGGCTGTCTCTTATTGCCTTGGTACTTATCAATGTATTGAATGCACTCAGTGAATTCAATTTTTTATAAGGAAAGCAGCGAGAATGGAGGAAAGTTGTTCCAAAAAGAACGTGGTAGGTGGAAGAGTGAGCTTGGTAAGGCAGGAGAACCCAAAGGATCTGGTTCAGCGCGTCCTCTGAAAGCAACAGGGCATTTTGCAAGACCTTCTACATGATTATTTATCTTTTCTTCTTTCTGAACAAGGCCCCGTAGCTCAGTTTCTCACGGAAAGAGAACTGGAATGAACTATAAAGCACATGTCCTTCTGCTATAGGGGACTGGAACACTGCAGAAACCAAGGAAATTGACTCTCTGTATTTCTAAGATCCTCTGATGCCCGGAGGTGCAATATTAAGGCTGCACTATACATTCAGCAGAAGAAAAGAGTCCTGCACAACTAATTCCAGACAAAGATACACTCTTCTAAGTGAATACATGCTTTGTGTCTTGCCAGTTTGGGTTTCAATTGAGGGCAACAGTGCTCTACTGGAAGATTAATTAGAAAGACAAAATGGAATTACTAGTCTTTATTCCTGTGCCAAATGCTAGATGAGGTGTGTGAACATATCTGTTTATAAAGGTAACAACATACATGACAATTTCTTGGCACTTAAGAGTACCTTCTACTGCAGGGTCAAAAGGAACCTCACAAGTATCAGTGAATACAGCCCTCTAGCTCCCTTGAGAAACTGGCAAAGGCTAGGAATTCCAAAAAGTGGGCAGGAAAACTGAAGTGCAAGAAAGCCATAATTAATGATACATAGGAGGTGGGTGTCTTACAGCTACCTCATCAGCAGTAAAGCCCATAGCCTCAGCCCTGGCTTTGGTCAGGCTCTGGGTGCTGGTTGGTTCTAATGCCACGTGCTGAGCAGGGAAGGTACAGTTGGGCTGTGGTGAAGGGCTCAGGAAGGAGGAAAGGATAAGGCACAGTGGTAGCTGAGACCTGCTGCTGTCACCACTCCTGCTGCTGTGTCCACATCACATACAGCTTCCTCTGACTGCTGCTACCCTTGTGATGATGGTTGGAAGAGGCCAGAAGAGACTGGGGAGCTGGGAGCCCTCGGGACAGACATGCTGCTCTCACAGCATCCTTGCTGCTGGTCTGGATCCTCCCCTACGAGTTGTAGATGAGTAGCTGAGAGGTAGGAAGTGAGTGATGCTCATCATGATGGAGTTCAGTTCAGGCTATTTTAAGCATCATCACTGTGTTACTCTGGTCCTGCCACACAAGCCAGCACAGGTATTTATAACACAGGCTTGATCTCAGAAGGATTTAGGATGCTCATAAAGATGGCTGAGGTATCAAAGGCACTTTTAAGGGTTTTTTTTGAGTGGCACAGTAATGATGGAAATATGTTCTGTTACTAGAGATGAACTGAAGATAACATTGTTTGTATAGAATTGGACTCTGTCTTCAACACTTGCTCTTAAACAAGAAAGCACTGCTCTCTGTCTGCTGCACTTCGCTCCCTGCTGAGCCTAGGGCAGATGCCAGTCATTCCAAACCTAAAGAGGGTCTTAAGGGTTTAAGATGGAAGCACATCAAAACTCAGATTTCCTTTTAATTTATTTTCTTTTACCCTGTACTGATGGGCACAGTGTCTCCTATCAGCAAAAATAAAAGCATCACCCAGTAAATCTCTTTCCAGGGGTCAACATGAGAGCACAGAACAACTGTCTAGGGAGAGCAAGATTATTTGCTTAATTCAAGCCCACTTTTTTCTCATTAGCTGGCAGAGAAAGGGAAGACAGTAGAAAAATCAATAAATACAATAACTTTAATAACCATCACATAGGGAAAAGTTGAAATGAAGTTAAATAACTGAAGTTTAATAATGATTTTTAATTACAGGGGCTTTCATTTCACTTTTTAAATGGATCTTAAAAACCTTGCCCTTGTAAACCTCACTGTATTTATGAAATAATGAATAATTCAACACAGCTGTAGTTGACACTTTACACACCACTGATGGTAATAGCATTGCTGTGATCAATCTGCAGAATGCCTTTCTTTAAAGTTCCTGCATCTGGCTGCTAATACAGCTCTGAATCACGCCTTTCGCAGTCCCTAATTTTGTGAAGAGATGCACGCAAGCAGAACTGAACTGCTTCCTAAGCTTCTGCATAATAACTTACAAAGGCTGGATTGCTCCATGCAACATCTCATTCAGGGCTGGAGCTGGAAGAATGAAAGAGCAGCTTGGAAATTATAGCGGGATGGATCCTGGCTGTTAGCTTTGGGCAGGGAGAGGAGAATGTTCAGGAATGTGCCTGCAGGATGAAAGCACTTAGATGTGCCCTGGCACGCCAGCTGAACAAGTGAGTTTTGTGTCTCTGAGTTCAATAATCCCTGGAATCTTACAAATGGCAACTTGTTCTTAAGATCTGAACAGGAGAGTAAAGTAAGAGAAACTGCCTGCTCATTTACCATACAAGAAGCCTGCCCCAGCCCCTTTTCCTGGAATATCCCTCCACCATCAACGCTCTGAAGTACTGTTTGTTTGAATTCAACAAGGAGAAAGCTACATATTGCTGAAGCGAGCTCCTCACAGGCTGGTGGATCCTCAGCAAAGCACCAGGGATGCACAAAGCCCTGAGCATAAAAGAAACAAAAAGACTACTGCTAAAAACCAACACCAGCAAAGCAACTTCAAAAAAAAGAAACCAACACAACAAAGACATTCAAACTTCAGAAGGAAGTTTTCCAGGGAGTGCAGAGCTGTCACTACATGTCATGACAACAAAGTAGGATACAGCTTTAAAGTCCTGCCTTAATCAGAGCAAAACAATGACTCGGGAGAGTCTCACCTGCACTTCATGTTAGTGTTTTTAAGGAACTGCAAAATTATTGAGACCTTGTGTCATGTTATGTATTAAGCCCATTTTGCAGATGGTGGACTCTTAACTCTGTGGGAATACCTTCAGGGGACAAACCCAAGCCACTTACAATCATTTATGCACATCAATTTTTGGATGCTTGAATCTGTGGACATTTGGAAACCCAAACGTACACGTTATGCAGACGGTGCTCTGTAAACAGCCATGCGGTTGAATAACTTCATTCACATGATTTGTTTCACTAGCAAGTTAATGCGGAAAATAGCCTCATTCATTTTGACTGGCAGGACTGGTGTGCCTTGATGTAGACACAAGGGGAAATAGGGTGTGATCGCCGCTCCTTGGGTTCAGAAAACTACTCACAGCTTATTAGCCAAAATGGTTAATTTTCTTCTTTTCCTCCTTTGAAACGCTGCTTTACTCTAAGTTGTTTGCCATGCAGAAGTGCCAGAAGCTGTGCTGTCTGTACATACATCATTTCATGAGTCCCTTCCAAAACCACATCCCACAAATACCAGGTGAAGAGGAGTTCAGATTTCTTTCAGATCCCACTTGTGGGAAATGCCACAAGTCTTCATTCTGCTCGAAGTCGGTCACTCATTGCTTTCAGCTCACTTTCGTGACAACTAAACAGAAAGGCCCTTCAAAATAACCTGCACACTTAACTTTCAGTCAACATTTTAAAAGGTATCTAGAATTTACTTAGGAAACATGCAAATAGTAATGGCCTTTTTAGCTGGGGCTAATCCTAGGGAAAAGCCCTGAGTCTCTCAGGAGACTTCAGGTTTTATTTGTCATTTGGAAATTCAGACATTTTAATGTAATCCATTAAAAAACAACAACAACAACAACAACAAAAAAACAACCCTGGAAGCTCATTTACCTGCCAAACCCAAGAAGGAAGCAGTATTAAAGCTTACCAAGCAGCAGAAAAACATACCATTTACAGCTATAGGAAAGGAATCTGTGCTGAGTGCCCTCAGGCATGCTGGAGGGGGGTGAGGAGAACCTGCTCTGTGGTGGCATCTACTAAGATGTCCCTGTGGCTGACTCAGAGGCTTCTGTAATGTTTCTCTGTACCAGGCTCAGAGATATCCACTGATACTGAGGGAGGAGAGATTGCGGCTTTGGATCCTTCCCTAAAGTCACCTATATTGGACCACCAACTCCAGCAGGGCAGCAGGAGGGGAAACAAACTGTATTCCCAGCAAAGATTTGGGATTTAATTGTTTCTGTTACTTTCTGTAGTGTCTCATACAAGCAAACCAGCATTTCCTTTGTTACAGGGCAGGAATACAAATCTCAGCCCTCAGGTTTGGTAGGTAAATGTAAGAAAAGGTTGGAAATGCTCAATTTTTCTTTCAAAATTAAAAAAGAAACAACCAAAATCCCAACAAAGTGGGATTTACAAATTAATCCTGCTTTAGGTGTTACACCTGCTCTAGGCCTTCTGTGGGAAGTCATTGTTAAACTCTAGGGGACTGCTTTCAGAGCATGGAAGACTACACACTAACAGGTAATTCCATCATCAATTAGGGATCTTATTGTTACATTTGGGTTTGGTATTTAGAAAGTATCTTTGAAATCAATCTAAATGCTAATAAGAGAAATAACTGTGGCAAGCTTTCCATGCTGAAGATGCTGTATCAGTTTTGCTACAGCTCCCCTCAAGAGCCGATACAATAGTCTCTTTCAGCCAGGGTTTTAATCTTACAAAACACAGACGTGCTATTCCATTTGCTAAGTTATTTACCTAGTGATACAAAACCCGGGCATGGAGCTGACATCCCACTGCGTTTAGACAGACCCATGTACTAAGCAAATGTTAGTACCATGTCCCTGAAGTCATTGAGATAGTGCAAAGCACTGATGTCCTGTGAAAGCTCAAGTGCTGTATCACTTACAAAGAAAACACTCACTTTACAGGAGCGCAAATTCCTGTAAAACTGCCTTTAGATGGAAGTGGAGTACATGAAAACTCCTGCCTGGGAGGCGGGCTGTGGTGCTGCAGCACCAGCTTCCCTGCAACCTGAGTTGTCTTAGCCAAAGAGAACAAAAAGCAGAAAATCTTGATTGAACAGATTTTGTTTTGTTTCTTTTTTTCTCTTTCCTTCAAAAGAATTGCTGATGTCAAAAAATGTCAAAACACAATTAGAGAGGCCTTTCCTCCTCTTCTGTGTGCTTTCTGACAGTATTTAATCATTACCTTCCAAATTAGTTTCAGAATGATGGCAAATAAATGGGGAAAAAAAAAGTACAACCAGGGATAGAGAGCAGGCAGGGCTCATGCTTACACTAGAGCCTGTTCCTCATGCTCCTTGAGTTCAGGGGGTCTTTTGTATGTGCTTTGGCACTTTCCTGAGAGGTGATGGGCTTCTCACTTGAGATACCACCTAATTTTAGTGTCTCAGTAGAGCACATCATTACACAAGCTAAATGGATGTTGAACCAGCCTACAAATAGCAAACCCTGGTTCTACAAGCCCCTTTCTGTTCTGAGAAACAGTAACAGAAAGAAAAGTATTCTCTTGAAGGGAACTGCAGGTTTCAAGCCAAAGGCAGCACTAGTGCAGCAAAGATCAAAACACAACCTAACCCACTGTAGTGTTTGACCTTTGATTATAAGGGCTCTGACAAAAGCTGCCTTCACCTGACCTGCCATACAATAGAGTTTCAAGAAAAGCTAACAAAACAAGTAGGAAAGCACTGACAGGAATGTGGGGCTGGAGCCAGCATGGTGTGATTGATGTGGCTTTGCTCCTGTGGAGCAGAGTAAGAAACTGTATTTGGAAAAAAACCAAGAGGGGGTTGAAAGCCACGTAATATTCTGTTCTGGGTTCAGCATCCTCGCTGAGAGTCACGCCAAACCGCATCCAAACCAAGTGAGAGAAAAAGGAGCTGGCTTTCACCTACTTTGATTTTTCCCACCTGCAGGCTAAGGCTGCTGCAGACAGTTGCCATGAGCCACCACTCAAGGGATTCCTTTCTGGCAGACAGCAATCCCTGACAGCACTGAACTGCTTTCCAGCTCTGCCTCTTTCGCCACCGGGAACATCTCTGCAGCCCATATTTTGGGCTAGCAGAGCTGGTCACATCTCATGTGTCTCATTAGTCTGTAAGCAGTTGGAAGCTGGAATAGTGCTACATGTCTTGTAAAGTACCTAGTCCATCCAGGGTGCCATGTAAATCAAACCAATCACTTAATTTGATGTAACTTAGTCTTCTGTTGCTATGTGGAAATGTCAGGGAGAAAATGGGGGGAAGGAGGGCTGGTATTTTTTTAATACTATTCAAATTGCCTGGATCTGCAGGATGGCACGTGGCTATTACTGGATGCTGAAACTGTTTTCTTTCCTCCTATCCCTTTAGGGAGTCTTTCTTCAACACTTGCAGTTCCATGCTTCACAAATGGATTATCTGCCTTCTATGTCCCCACCTCTGAAATCCTAGTTAGAGGAGAGAAACCTAACCGAAGACAGAGCAAAGTATGCAGCTGGGTGGGAGAGAAGCAGAAGAGCATCCCCCCAAAGCTGCCTGCCCTGCTACCCCTGTCTCTGCTGCCTGCTGGCCTTGAAGAGGGCTGCCTACAAAGCTGAGCTGGCACTACAGGCGATGACAGCAACGCTGCTGATAATAGATTTGGTAGTAAAGAGCTTTGTCACTTAGCTCTCAAAACCTCTTAATTTTACTGAGCAGGGAATAGATAAAATCAGATCAGCTGGATAATGGGCCTACTGCACACCCCTGGGGAGAGTGCTGCGTGAGCAGTGACTGGATTTTGCTCTTCATGTTACTCTGTCGTATAGATTCCAATGAGAATGTAGGCAGATTAGATTCTCCCACTGTCTTCTCTTTGCACGCCTGTGTACAATAGTGCCAGGCCAAACAGGGAAAAAATGAATGAGTTAGGACCTTCCACCTGCAGCCACGCATGCACACAGTCATAGCTTCTATCAATAAGTCCTGAGTTTTAAAACTGTTCCTTCCTCGCTATGGAGGAGTCAAAGTGAAAATATCATTTCAGCAGCAGAGATGCAAGGAAAAACACTACAATGGTATTATTTATAAAGCCTCCAATTAGCAATACTGCTATAAACACACATAGGAGTTCCTGATTCTAGTGCATATTTCAACACTTCCAACTCAGTTTACTGAAATTCAACATACCCCCCCTCTGCGTACAATACATAGCAATACAAGCACCACTTCTTACAGGTGAACTCTGTAGTGAGTAATTAAACAAGCACATATATACTTATCTCCTGTCCCCCATGTGTAAAATGCTTGTGAATGTAATTTTGTTTTATGGAGCCTTCATAGCTGGGTTGGTTTGTTTGCCTTCACAAATAAGAAAGCAGACAAAAGAAACATGCTGGCAGGATAAGGACTGCTTTTAAAGCTGAGCTGTAACTTGCAGCAAGTTTCTCTCAGCGGGTTCTTCAGTCAATTCAGCTGCTGGAAGAGTCACTGACAGAGCTTAAGACCAGCCTCAACCCACAGTCCTAGGCCTTCTTCTTCTTGCCATAAAAAAGGCAGGAGAAGTTTCCTCAGAATTAGAATTCTCTATCACTGAGGATTTCAGAGTGGGAGGAAAGGCTTCTGGGTCACCAGGTCTACCTTTGCTGAAATAACTCCAAAGAGGAATTTAACCTGCAATACCCATGGATGTAGACTCTGGCATGAGGTACCTTACAAGAAGAAATCTCTTTGGAGAGTGGGCAAAAGAAATATCAGCTCTGTCTGGAGTATGACTCTTCCAAATGTGGCCGCTGACCTGGCTGCCCTATGTAGAACCTCGTGTTTTAACACCGGTGAAGAGCTTGCTGCACAGACCAGATTGCACACACTGGCATGTGTCTGAAGCAGATGGGAGATGCTGTCTGCCTCCCCAGGGAAAGTGCTTTGATATTCAGCAGGAAGAGCTCGCTACCCACTGCAAAAGAAACCTTGGGATCCATTTTGAGAATCTCTGGAATAGGATGGTTTGACTTTCCAATTTCCAGAGATAACCAAAAGGCAGGAAAAAGACTGACCCATTGAGGCAACAAAGCCAAGTTCGGGATGTGTCCTGAGAACATGCTGAGGGATGATAACTGACAAAGAGACAGACTGCTCAGGTGGAATTTGAACAAGACCCTTATGGGTCAATTGTTTTTGGCAGTTTGATCACTAACTGGTCCCTGCAGAAAGATATAATTACATCATTTTTAGGCATATAGGACAAAACTACCAGGATAATTCAGGAGCGGGGATCTATTTTAATGAATTGTTCCAGGATCTGCAACTGCATTCTTCCATCTCTGATAAATTAGGGGCATATTATGCATCTCTTGTCTCAAATCCAGGACTTGTGTACGTAGAAGAGGCACTGAGAGTTCCTATTCTTCCATGTACTTTGAGAGAATTAGCAAGCCCCGAAGTCTGCACGTTTAGAGTCCACTACTGGGGAACAACATACATCACAACAGTAGAGTGAGAATGTCCTGAGGATTCTCAAAAGACATTCTGAGGGAATTGGGCTAAGCGCATATAAAACTTATATCAGATACCAGGGAGGCTCTGTTCTGAGCTCAAGCAGAGAGATGGTCAAAGCTGTTTTGTGCTTCATGACCTCATTTAGAATCATGTTTTCTCAAGCACCAGAAAATACTGCTCCTGCAAGAGGGACTCACAAAACTACTTTCCTGAAGAGCTTCCCATTTGTTTGCTAAAGGTCTTCTATCCACCTCCTTCTGTAACTCTGCAGCTGGCAATGAAAGGAGATGAACACATTGCATGATAGCTTTTTCTTTTCCGTAGAGAGACTTTTGAGGTTAGTGAATGATGACACTACAAAATATATGGAAAGGAAGAGTGATCTGCTGGCACCTAAACTTGCATTTTCTGGCAAGTTTTGATGAAAATTAATGAGAAATACATGCACTCGTGGTCATATTGTCCAATATTGACTCTCTTGGACTAGTTACCAGATGAAATCATGCCCTGGAATGCAGTGTGCTTTGCCAGAAGCATTATTTTTTTCTGGAATTCAATTTTTCAACCCAAGAAACAACCACGTTCTGTCTAAACTAAAAATACCAGACAAGAGTGTCACATTTTAAGCGTGTACTGAAAGTTTGAGTAAAAAGGAAAACAAACAACCCTTCTGCCTTTTTACGTAGCTCTGTCACTTTAGTCAAATACTCCTTTCAAGCTGCACAGAAAAAGACTGAACACTTTCAAAGATCTGGCTGGCATCCAGCACCGTCAGAAGTCAGCACAGCCTATTCTGCTGCCACGTTTCCCTTAAAATCAGGGGTGTTCAGGCATGGGAGCAGTGAGGGACACACCAAAAAGTGAATTCTCTCAAGCCTGATTCAAAGGAACACTCAAGCTGACACCAGCCCCATTCCCACTCGGAGCAGGAGGCCTTTAAGCAGGTATTTAACTTCAGGCATGTGCTTAAGCCATGGCCACTGAACTGGGAGGATGTGCCTGTGCGTGTGTGTACAGGGGGTGGACAGGGGCAGGCTCATTTCAAAGTCCTGGCCTGAGGACTGACACTGGCAGGTTTGGAAGAGGCAGCTCTGGGGTGTCCTGTATCAGACTCAGTGCATACTCACAGCTGTCATTTAGCTAAGACCTCAGAGCATCTGCCAGCCAAGACATCAACAGAATGTCACCTAAAGGTGTAATGCAGCAGTTTAACCCTAAAACCTCATAGAAGGATACATGTTTATGCTGGGAACAACAACATAGGTGGGCAAGAACCAGTGTATCATTTTGCTAACTGTAGAACAGAGAAAGATGAGTGAGATCTGCTGATGCTAGACTTCTTTCTTTTAAAAGAGTGCTGGTAAACTGCCTGTGCACCACACTGCAAACAACAGCAAGCTGCTTCTGGTCACCTAGTCAGGAAAATCCAAGCCCTATGGCTTGCCAGCCTATTCTGCATCTATTTGCATGCATGGGAATAAACTTACAGGTTGGAGAATGAGCAAGCTAAGAAGCAAAGCTGAGATCCAGCAGGCTGCTGAAGGATGTGCCAATCATACATCCTAAGAATGCTCCCCTGTGCAAAAATAAACCTGCTTTAATTCCTGCCTTACATTTACAATTTTGTTGGCTTGTCCCATACCTGAGGAAAGCTTCTAGAACATGGTCAGAGCAGGGAAATCACTGATTCGTGATATACAGAATATATACAGATATACACAGAACAGTATTTGCTTGCTTTGACTGTAGCCACTGCATTCAGGTAAAAAAAGGGCACTTTATAGTGTGGATGCAGTATTCAGGGACTGCCGAGGACAGGCTGACACACCTGTCTTACACTTGTTCAGACTGATGATAGGGATGTGAAGAGAAGCAGTGCTTTTGGGCTGTGGAGGGATACACATATCCCTGCAGGAGCTGTTTGTTATAAGGATGTGCTGTGGGATCTGGGACGAGAGAGGTTTTTGGGTTTCCACTGAGGTGGCTGGAACTGACTTGAGACCATGAGAAAATTCGCAGCTCTTCTTGTGAGATTTGCTTGAAGTGAGTGAAAATGAGAGCGGGGAAAGGATAATGTGGGATTCACAAGTGCTCAGCCCTGGTCCAGTTCAGCTACTGCTGAACTCAGTGGAGTTTTATCAGTTAATTCAGCTGGAGTGCAGCCAGTACTGAATGTTATTTTATTTGTGGCTGTACCTTAGGAGGGACAGGTCATCCTTTACATTTACCTCTCTGTATTACAATAAAGTGCCACACAAAGGCAGTTAATCTTCACTTGGACCAGCAGGAGCCTTTTTGCACTGATTGGTATGTTAGAAACGTGCTGTCTTTGATATTGAAAGGGCAGTGATTTCCTTGCAGCAAATATGCATATATGTCATGGAGGTGATGTGTTTAGAATAGGGAGTTAGGAAAGAAGGAGAAAAGGGAGGCAGTAGCAATCTTGCTTATCTGTGCCTTGCTGTGTTCACAGTCCAGGAGAACTGATATCTGTATCACTGAGATATGGCCTTATTCCTCTTGGGACTGCAGTAACCATCTTCACATGGAAAATTGCTAACAACATGCTACATGCAAAAGAGCTTGCCACAACTGATCCTCAACTGTTCCACTTGAAGACTATTAATCTAATTTTGTGATTATCTTTTCAGCAATTGGATCCAGCTGTTCAGCAATCTTCAGTGGGAGGTTAATGAATATTGCTGAGCTTGCAGAACAAAATGTTGAGCTTCAAAAAACTTTTGGGTTCATTTTTAATGAAATGTTTTAAAATCTTGGCTTTTATCTATTTTTCAAGCTTCAGAAGTAGCCCTGGCTCTCTTTTAACTTGCATACTTGATATTTTCCGTTAGAAGAAACTCAAAACACAAGTATTAAAATGCATCATGTTGTTGCCCTTTTAGCCCGAACAGTATGCAAAATTCAAAGCCTTCTTGTCTTGTTTCCATTAAAAATTGATATGGCCCCACTATTTCTTTGTAAATAAATAGGACTGTGCAAGAACTTACAAAATGTCTTTTTTCCCCCTGAGCACACAAGGGGAAGAGAAATGAGTAAAACTTCTCTTAGAAGCTGGGGGGTTGTTAGGAGCAGGTATCCTACATGTCTGACATATTCATGGCCATCATCAGCAACGCCACTTCTAACTCCTACTAGGGAAAGGTGGCTTTGGCTTGACCTGGTGGGGCTGTCCTCTGCCTTCTCCAGAACTCCCTGCTTCACTGTCATTCTGTCTCAGGAAGCCCTGCCTCAGCATCCTTCACACCCAAACCCACCCTGATTAGGGTTGCTTTCACAGAAGGAGCTAAAGAGAAGCTGAGAACTTTCTAACTCATTGGCCCTGCTCCACCAAGCAACATCCATGGAAAACATTTGGAACCTAGCTTTGTCTCTGGCCTTCCTTGCCAGACTGCATCACTGGCAGGGCCCTCTCATATTAAACTGTTATAAAGAAAGGAGTATTAAACGGCTTCATTATTTAGCCTCAGTGTAGAATGCTTACTGCATATATAGATGCTTGCCAAGCCTGTGACTGATGGCTATTTTTATCTTCCACCACCACAATGTATTTTTTTCCCCAGGAAAAAGAGAGCGCAGCAGCGTAACCACCTCTCTGTGGAAGATTTTGCTTCTTGGCAAACACTGCGTGTCTAATTCAATGCCCAGGTGCTCCAGCTGAGATGCACAATGCAAACACACGGTGAAGGCAGTCCCTGGCTGAAAGAACTTCTCACCTTAACACTCAACATGGCATAGGCAAGATCTCTCCTGAAGATGACAGAAACTTCTGTCTGAGGCCCCAGACCAGGTGATGTAGGCTGTACCTCCAAGAAGCCCACCATTAGTGGGGCTTATTTTATGGGTGGCTTCTGTTTCACATCTCATGCGGTGGTAGGACAGGGGGCAATGGTTTTAAACTGAAAAAGGGAAGATTTAGATGAGATATTAGGAAGAAATTGTTTACTATGAGGGTGCTGAGGTGCTGGCACATTGTACCCAGAGAAGCTGTGGCTGCCCCATCCCTGGCAGTGTTCAAGGCCAGGTTGGACACAGGGGCTTGGAGCAACCTGCTCTAGTGGAAGGTGTCCCTGCCCTTGGCAGGGGGTTGAAACTGGATGAGACCTTAAAGGTCCCTTCCAACCCAAACCATTCTGGGATTCTATGTGTATAGTCAAGCTACACAATTCTAGGGCCCAAAGATTCACCAGTAGTGTCTAGTTATTCACCTGTATATTTACTGTTGGTATTTCACCCTCTTCATCTTCTCTAGGCATTAGATTGGTTGAGTGATCTATGATTATACACTCTTGATACAACTCTGCTCTAATTCTATATTCTCCTCATTTGCATCACTATCTGTGAAGTTCAAAGTAAACTATTTAGGGTGGAGACAAACTTTTATACGAGGGGCTCACGCCCTCACTCACCTTTGGGACCAACTCCAGGCACGCCACCACGAATGGCTATGCTGCCAGTTCTCTCAGGCCAGTTCTTCACATAGCTCTCTTGCCAGCCTTACAAACCCATTTTGCCAAAGAAGTGAGAAACATATCTATCACTTTTGTATTTTCTAGCATTAGGCATTTACAGATGGACCTTTGTGACAAATTTATTACTTCCCATGTTTACGTCCCAAGCAAATGCTAGCGGGATAAGAGTGCTGTCTGCTTCAGTCCCTGCTTGCCTACTTCTTGCCAAAATAGATTTGCGGGATCTGAATCCCTCTGGGTCAGATCCACGGTTCTCTATAACAAGCTGGTTCTCCTGTCTGTTTATCCCCTAACTAAACACTGGCAAATACAGAAATGACATGCCACCTTTTTGCAGGAAGAAATAAACTGACCTTCAGTCTGGCATTGCCCTGTGCTGCACAAAATAAAAGAGTTAGAAAAAATAACATACTTGGTGCACAGTCCCAGTGGCTTTTAGGCAACTCTTCAGCAGATCTGTCGTGCACGAGTGGACATAGTTTATTACAACTCTGGCATTTTTACATTGGTTTGCTATCAACAGGAAGTAAACTGTTTGAGAAATACCAGACAAATGGCTTTGTGAAATCCTGCAGCCTCCTAAAGTAATGCTTTTAAGCAGCTAAACTGGGGAAATCTCACAAATGAAACTAAGCAATAGTTTGCCATCAGATGCGCTGACAGACGGTCAGAGCAGTGTTTCAACCACAAGAAAATCCACCCTACTATCAAGTTAAAAGCTGCACTAGGCCAATTATGAACCAGGATAATAATCATAAGAGGAAGCAGCAGAGACTGTTCCTTGTAAGCTGCAAAATGCATTTCTCCTGCACAAAATTCCTCCTGCAGCTCTACAGGCGCACGGGCTTGCATTCAAATTGCCTGATTTCCCTCAGGCTCTGGGGTTAGTGCTTCTTTGCTGGCTTGTTCGCCCCTAAATTGTACCTTGTCAAATCACCATTTAGGGGTATAGCTTTCATCACCAAAACCAAGATGAGAGTGGAAATTCAGACTGTCCCAGTAAAAGACCCAGCTCAAGAACCAGCTTTTTACATAATTGCCTTTGAAGGATACAATACTTCTCATATTTCAACTACAAGTTTCATACTTTGCTGGAAATATGCTGCACAATACCCTGATGGATCTCATATACAGAGAAGTAACATCCTTTCTGAGACTGTAAACCTCACATTTTTGTAACCTCTTCCATCTCTGTCTTGGACTGTTGGATAGCAGCTATGGGAAAGGGTAAACTTTAATATATTGCAAAGATCTGCAATGGGGAGGTATCATTAACTTGCATTTCTTTCTTGTGAACTAAGAAATCCAGTTCCAAACGCCCCTGTATGTAATATCCTCCTCCTTTGTAATATTCTGTCTGCACAACTAATGTAACAGTACCCAGCACTGCAAATTAGTTATGGGTAGACTCCAATCTCCCAGTATAATTGCTGAATACTGTGGTATTATAAACATTGGCAGGGACATCACAGGTTGAAAAAGCCTCCTCATATATAAGACTTAAAAAGATCTTACTCTGTATTGACATTTAACTCCTTTATAATGTTAATAAAAAGCTTCATGAGCAGTATGTATTTTAAGACCAGCTCTGATACTCTTGAGTAGGCGCACTCATTTAGAAAGATATAAATTACATTTTAGTTCTGCGTACATGCAGCACTTACTGTATGAAAGAGTTGACTTGTCCTCTATAAATATTTTCGAGGTAACTTCAAAGCCAACTGGAATCTTTTCTATGGAAGACACGCAAACTCTAGGATTACACACAGGGGGAGGGAGGCTCAGCTCAGGGGAAAGGTAATGAACAGCCAGGCTCTCCTACCAAGGTCACAGCCTCATATCCAGCCTTGATAGATGTTTCTACCTAGAGACTGATCAGTGCTCAACATAAACTGGAGCACTCCTAATCCAGTCCCTAGGCAACAGGTATCTATATTAAAAACAAAGCCTTATACAACTTTGTGGACGTTGTCCTGCCCTGGCAAGGGCAGGAAAGATGCAAAGGGATGAGGATATGTAAAATAATGACCACTTCGACCTACATGCATCCTCATCATTGTAATAGCTCAGCTAATGTTCTTAAAAGGGTTTCTTCATGCCAAAGAGGAAACGCTCTGCTTGTGGACCACAGGGAAAACTATTCTTCTCTCCATAATGAGTCTGAATGGTGAAGAGGGGAGCCCATGCACCAGCATTTTTAAGGCAGCACTTCTCAGCTGCACTGCATTTAGGCGGAAGAATGAACATTTCTTTTGGCAGCAAGGTCAACTGAAGTAGCTCCCACCATCTCTTCTTGCCTTGCATGCTCTTCACCCCCAAAGAACTCGCTTCAGCAGTGTCAGAACAACTGCTTTGCGGGGCTGAATGCTGGGATTGATCAAGCAACTGAGCCAACTTAAAAATAACCCAGGAAAGAAATGAGCACACCGCTTTCCTGATCAAGTTCAGCATGCAGCCCTACAGCCAGCAGCTGTAGGAGGCACTGGAGAAAAGAGGGGACAGCAAAGGAACTGTTAGTGAAGCCACCAATAATCGGATTTACAAACCATGCTTTAATTTGATCCTGACATCCTTCAACCTCATGGAATTGCTCTACTTTTTGCCTCATTTTATATACTGAGAACAGAATGAGTTAGCAAAATATCTCAGTGCTCTGCCTGTGTTAAGAGAAGAGTTAGGAGCTGATGAGGTGGAATGTCAGATTTCTCTTAACACCCGAAAGTGCCAAGGATCCAGGAGGAGTAGAGAGCTGGCATGGGAGGGAAGTGATGTTAACGGCTGATCCTCAACACCAGGCCCAGGCACTGGGTAACACCTCTGAGGGCGATGGGATGCTGCAGTACAGGGGCCTATTCCCCAGAGCCTCAGCACATACCTGAGCATCCTTGACCCGTCTTAACAATGCCTCTTTGGCAAAAAACAGCCCCTGCCTGCTACCTGAGTGCACTTCAAACAGATGATTTCTCCATAGGAGCTTCTCCAGTCTCTGACATGCTATACATGGGACGCAAAGACATCGCTCCTGCGGTGTGGAATGCCCTAGGGGTAGGGGACAGACAGGCTTCTGCCCCAGTAAGGGACCAAACAGGGAATTCTAAAATGCAACTCACCTTGTGTAGCTCCAACTTACTAAGCAAAAGATAATTGCAAAAACATCATATGAAACTACAGCCTACTCCTTTTCACAATGTTTTGGGTTCTTCCCAGACAGAACAACGGTGTCTCTCTCCACCTTGCAGTTGAGCTGTAATTCCCCTTTACATGGGCTTCCCATGGGTCCAACCACACCCATGGGACAATCACACTATAAAAATTTACTGAGAAGAACTTCCAGCAAACTCTGCTATCAACCTCCCATAGTACTACATTGCCTTTTCTGGATTAATAAAACAGGCCCAGAATCGTTAGACACCCAAGAGACTCAGTTAAGTAGAGAAGACTTGGAAATATCTCAACACAGAGTATCACAGTCCATCGCAACACAGAAAGAGTCTATTAAGCCTCCAGGGCCACGTACCAAAACACAGGCATCCCCCAACCCACTTTGTTCCCACTTTGTCTTGTATTTCTGAAATCTTGAAGAGGGCAAAGTAACACCCAGTGACCGGACAGTTTACTGTGGGCAAATACCCAGCTAGCATGGACAGTGACCCAGGGAATCTCCACTGTTAGAGGTTTTAAGAAGCTAGATAAGTATCTGTCAGGAGCAGTTTAGTTTGAATTGATCCTGCCTGGGGGCAGTGGGATAGAGTTGATGACCTCTTGTCCTTTCCAGGTCGATCTTCTGCAATTCCAATGAAAGCAGAGAGAGCAGAAGCCTGATTCCAATCCTGTCTCTGACAATGACTTTTCATTCATCTTTGCTATTACCATTAGCTTCTCAGACTGCTCGACTTGCCACAAAATGGGGATTAAAGCACTTCCTAATTCACATGAACATGTAAAATGCGTATATACACAAAGAGAAGTACGCACACCATATATATCTCTAGCCAAATTCGTATCTTTAAACATTCATCTACAAAACATACATACACCCTAATAATGAAAACAGTAGATGAGAATGAAAATGGAAAAGAAAAGCATTAAGGCTGAAGATACCATAACAGTAATTCCAAAGCTGCTACTCACAACTGCTATTTTTAAAGCAGAGAGACTCTGCATGTCAGACTAGTCAAGCTTTTCTTCTAATACAAATGAGTGATTACAACTCCTGAAGCCAGAACAAATAATCAACTGCCATAGTATGCAGGAACCACCATATTCCAAAACATTACACGCATCAGTAATATCTCCCTTTTGTGCCAGTATGTGCCGAGCTGAGTACAACGTAAGCTCTAAGACAAAGGAATATTCTCCAGCTCATGCCATACTGAGAACAGCTATAGGAGAGGCACAGACTTGCATGACAAAAGTTATGTGTGAAGGCCCCAGCAGGCAGAAAAGGCTTGGTGCATTTCAGTGGTTGCTTTTCAGTTAATGCCTGAGCAGAGTTAAACTTCACTAAAGCACACCACAGAACACAAACAGAATACAAAATAATCTTCACTGACTTATCTGTTCAGCTCTCAGTTCAAACATGCCCCAAACCAGCAGCTAAACTATAATATACGGTCTTGCATCTTACATACAAAATGTAGTTTACTAAAATGTATTTTACAGGAAAGTACACAATATAGGATTCATACAGCCTTCACTTAGGTTTTTACAAAACTCAGGGCAGCCAAACCTAATCGCTGCTTGTTGAATCACATTCATTCCATCTCCAAATACACTTCTGCTCTGTAAAGAGGATGCATATGCAGACAGTGCAGGCGCATTCATCAGGGCCGGCTGAGATATCTGGTGTCCTGCATGCATCTACATACATTATCTATGACTGTGCAATAGCTGAATATGTATAGACAAGTTTTAAACACTATATAACTATTACACACACACACACATTTCTGCAGAAATTAGATGTCTGCTCTCAAGAAATGACAGGAAATGACTGGGGAAATTTTATGAAAACTGAAATAATCACCATGCAAATCACCAAAGTGGGTTTGAGATGCAAAGGGATTTAATTCATCAATTTGCACAGATTAGGCAAAACTGAAATTCACTGCATTAAGAGCTCCTATTTATTTCTTAAAACCTTTCTTGGCTGGGAGCCATTAGGTACTTGTAAAAGATTAGAATTATTGGTGTTTGATGGGCTCTCCTGAAAGGAATGGAAGGGAGAAAATGCCAGATTTGTGTCATTAGGATCATCTTCTGTTAACTCCTGTATTTTATAAAAATATACTCTAAAAAGCATAAATAGATGACAAATTGCCTAACTATCACCTAGCATGATTCCCGGCCAGTTCCACTGTCAGTAAACATGCTTCCAGGCAAACTGCCTGCACTTTGCAAGTGCTCCTCCTTATTCACACTGACACATAACATAGGCTGAAAGATTCATCTTACAGACCGTGTTGTTTTGTCCTGCCACGTGAACACTCAACAACTCTTCCATAACAGCAAACCGACTATTACAGACCACTAAGCGTGCTCCCTTTCTCTTTAAAATAATGTAAGTGGGCTGACTTTATTCAGGATGAAGGACGAGCTATCCTAACAGCAAGACACCCTTCATTAGGCTGCCTTCAAACCTTCCTCATGCAGCATTTGCCAATATATCTCCAAGGCAAGCATCAAATCTTCCCTGTTCTTCTTATCCCAAGCACAGCTATTTTCCTCCTAGACATCCCTTGCTTAAATGATGCTGCCTGTCCCAAACCCAGTGTGGTTTTGGTAGGCTTCTGGGAAAGAGGTAGTCATTCCAGCCAACTGGATTTACAAGATGGGGCTTAATCACAGGTTTCTATTGGTCAAGAGATTAGTGCCCTAGTGTGCTTCATTAACTGTGTGTCAGCAGACCCAATTTGTTGATTAATTGAAGTCACTTGATTTGCAAGGTCTGTGGAAAGAAAAGCTTATGTTGACCTTATAGTCCAATAAAGAAGAAAACTCTAAGAGAGTTCTACTACACAAAATTATGCCCAGAGTAGACAAAGCAGTAATTAGTAGCTTTAAAGAAAACTAATTTTCAAAATTACATTTATACAGACCCGCTTTATCTTATACTTTAAAGAGTCCTTTACCTTGCCTCCAGTACTGCTTCTGCCCTAAAATAGTGGCAAATGGAACTTGAGAAATAACCAGAACTTAAAGGGCCAGATCCTGGGAAAACTGATTTTGGTAGGCAAGACATCTGCTTAACTTCAGCACATATGGGACTGTTTATGAGATTGGGATTACCGCTTATTCCAGAAAAGTTGGCCCAAATCTACTTTCTTACATTGTTTTTCTTTTCCATTAATTTGTCTGTCAGCCTGAGAAATGGTTTTAATTGTTGTTACGCTCACTTGCAGGACTCCCGTAAAAGAATCTGACTGTTTGGTATGTCCAGCTTAGGGTGAAAGCCGTCACATCCAAATGGAACAAATATTTAACTCCTATTGCAAACAGGCTACATAGCATTTTAAGATATTAATTCTTCCACAGTTTACCCAACTCTGTATTGCATTAGATGCACTAAAATTGCACTATAGATGCATTAAAAATGCACTGCTTAGCATGGCTCACACAGGCACCAAGGGAGAACTGGCTACAAATCTGGGTAAGACAAAATGTATTTATCAAGACTAGTGTCAGCCATAGACATGTGGCTGCTTAATTCTAGTGTTTTGCAAAAAATTAACTGTATGTTAACTTTTCCTCCTTGTTTTATAATTTGTATCAGGTGCTAACAGTGACTAAACTGTAACTAAAATTTGTTAATGTCTTTAAGGGATGGGATAAAACATGGCACAGAAAGAGGAGATCCAGCAGCAATGCATTCAGCAGTCATCAGCTAAGGACCACTTCTGTGCAACTTGTGCTGCCAGAGGCTCAAACTTGCAGCTCTTCTAGAGACTGACAAGACTAAGTCTTGTCACCCATGTACTCTGTATAAGATCAGACAGTAACACTGAATAAGAAGGAATCTTGCATGAGTTATAAAGGTGTTTGCCTTCTTACCTTGAGAAGTTGCAAAGAAACTACACAGAGCTTGTACCTTGTAGGATATATAAATAAGCCTAATGATAAGGGTTTCTGAGGTTTTCTTTTTTGTTTTAGTAAGTTTCTTTTCCTTTTTTTCTATAATACAGATTTATGTCTTGTCTACTCTGAAAGGCCATGCAAATGCCAAAAATTGTGACAGCATAAGAATAGCTAGAAAGAAAGCTGTGTAACTGAGAACACCTTTCCATTTAGGCTCCTTAAAATATTTTGTTTAAAGAGTTAACAAACATTTTTCAGAAGGGACGTCCCCGTTAGCAATTCAATAGCTCTACTCTTTCAATTATCAAGTAGGATCACACTCATGCTTGAACACCTATGGGCAAAAATGGGAACAAGCCTCGAGCACAAGAACATCCTTTGAAAAGGTCACTTTTAAAAGACATTCCAGTATGCAATGTAGGCTGCTGTGGTACCTCCCCAGGAACCTACCATGTTTTCGCTCCCTTTAAATATAATTCTGGGTAAATGAACAGGCCTCATTTTTCTCCCTGGCTTTTCAGATACCTGTGGATAGCACTTAGCTATTGGTACACAGGTACTCCTGTTGTATGCGTGCAAAACAGCCAGATTTTCACATTTATTTTAATTGCCTGTGCTGGGAGTACAGCCTTCCTAGCCAGGCAGAGGATAGGAAGACTCCCCTGGATGGTGAGATAAAGCACGTGAAGCAGAAGCCTATATCTTTGTTGAGAACATAAAAAGCTTGAAGTTAGATGCTGTGCTGCTGTTCTGGCTGCAGTGCTAAAGTTGCATATTAGCCCTGACTGAGAGTGAATTAGTATGAACATACATCACTGCGCTTAAGCACCTTCAAACCAAGGACATTTTGGAAAATGCTAGATAAAATTCAGTTATGATTTACAGTTTGTATGTTCTTATACCTTACGTTCATATACATATACACATGTACAGCGTCTGTGTTTAGAAAGTCTGAACTATTTAATTTGCTCCCAAGTGTAACCAAAGGCGCTGGGTGGGACTCTACAAGGTATGGTGGAGGAATGGACCTGCATGGCTCCATGGAGGGATCAGCTCAGTCCTGCAGACACTGTGCTGCTGGGCTGGGAGCAGCACAGGGTGCTAGAATCTATACCTGCTCACCCAACTCCAGAGCAGGATGCCATACATGTCATGTTAAATTCAACTTTGCATTTGTTCCTACCTTTTCGGTTACTTCCTGACAAAATGTCAGTGGTGTTAGGGTTGGCAGCCAGCAGGAATGGCTTGTGGGTTTCCCCCCTCCCTCCCTCTAGATCCCAGCCCTAGCAGAAAAACTGTATTTTTATTATTGCTTAAATCCCCTTTCCCAAACTCCTCTACTCAGTGTGCTAATAACATTAAAACTATCAATAGCAGTAGTTTTAATAGCAGTACAACTCTGTGCATCCTGTGCACTTCAACTCCTCTGTTCTACGCTTATGACAAGGGAAGGAAAGAAACACATCTTTTGTTAGAGGCAGATGATGGTGAGGTTGTGAGGCACAGGGTTTTTTCATTTCAGCTATTATCTGTATTTTGGAGTTTGTTTCTATAAACTGTCACAGCAGATAATGTATGAGACACAGAGGAAAAAACAGTATTTCGAAGCAACACAACATTAAGAAAAGGACATTTAGCTCCTAAGCAGATCATAACTTGGGAAGAAAAAAGCATAGGACTTGGAAACCATGTTTCACATTGGGACTAGACTTCACACAGCAGGACTATCAACCACCACTGCTTTCAACAGGGCACTCCTAAGAAACTGCCCCTAGTGCTCTGAGTGATGACAGGAAAAAGAGATGATGGGGGGATATTAGCTTAGGCAGTAATAATGTATAGATTCAGCATATAAGACAGGTAGGGTTGTTTTCACTGATCTTGGAAGAGCTGAAAAGAAGAATGAAAAATACGTAAAGGTTTTCTGGATTTGAAAACCCTCTCTGCAAGCTCACTTGCTGCTTCCCTATCTGAAATGTGGGATAAAGTGATCTAATTCAGAAAAAAAACTAATGGAAAATGATGTTCAAAGAAACAAATCCACTGGATGCTCGTTAGCCAAGTGGGTCTCCCTCCATCTTATTATAATGCCATATCCCACTGGGAGAACTCACTTGCTGCTACCCTGCACTGCAGAGCTTGGGCTGCATGGGGCTCTTGTGTGGGCCCGCAACGTCTGCTCAGAGTGAAACCCTTAGGAGAAGCTGGCAGATCTTCTCCTCAGGAAGAAGGAAACAAAGCACCGCATTGATTTGTTGCTCCTTTGCCAAACTGTGACATGCAAACAGGCACACTGGGGAAAGAAGGCCTCGCCAGAAAACTAGCTGTCACTGCTTTTCTCTGCCATAAAAGAAAGCATGTGTATTTGTGCATGTGTGTGTACATGGACTTGGATGGAGAGAGAAGAAGTACTGATTCCCCCCATCCCCATCCCCACCCCCCCCAGCCAATTAACATTCCCTTGGAGGTTTTTAATTAAAGCAAATGTCCACCCAACAAAGAAGGCAAGTCTGGAAGGTTGACATCACATCTCCTCTTAAAACACACAGAGACACACCTCCCAGATAAAGGCTATTTATTATCTGCTCAAGAGACTTTCTGGGATTCGTTCCCTTCTTTGGCCTCGCTGTGGCCAAAGAGTCCCTTTCTTATCTGTCTGACAGGTCCATACAATGCTTAATTGACTTGCCTGGGGTCTTGGGTTTTCTTTCTTTAAGGGAAGCAGGGCTTCAGGCTGGTGATGGAGAGAGATCCCCTCCTTTTGGCTTTTAATGAAAAGACTCCCATAATAATGCCATCCATTTGCAACCATGACGCCCTAGAAGATACTGTGTGGACAACTGTTTTCCTCACAGTCAGTGGGAGCTGGGAAAAACACAGTGCTGAATTCTCAACTACTTTAGCTTTTGTTTTCCTAATACCATAAAAAATATCGCATTCAAGAGATGGAACTCCCTTATGCTGAAGCTGGATTTCACAAACTCCAAAAACTTCAGATGCGCGAGTCTTCCTCAGATACAAGCAGGGCTGACTGCAAACACACTTTTGGCAAGTAAGATGGCTTGAGAAGTGTCACCTACTGCTGAAAGCCCATAGAAATTCTAAGTAAGGGTCTGAAGGTAGCCAAGATGAGTCCTAAATGCTCACACATGCACAGGTATGACCACAAGAGCACTCAGTCCCAAATGGCGGTATCACTGCCATTACTAATGACTAGGAGATAGGCAACTTCAGTCCATGGAGATTGGGGCTAACTACATTTTAGCCCAGCAGCACTGGACAGCAGCGTGGACCATGTGAATGTGGTTCACTGAGAAGAGCTGACAGCTCCTGCTGCCAGCAGGAGCGATGCTGTTCTCCCATTACCATGTCGGGACACACAGTCTTGCCCTCTCCTTTAGCCCTGCTCTGGCACTCATGTGTGCTTCAGCCAGGTCAGCGTATCAAGTTTTTATGCATAGAAGCACATCAAAATCAGTGCACAATTTGCACCCCCACCTTTCTTTTCAGTAATATTTTTTTTGCAAGTTTAGTGAGGCAAATCCACTCACTAAGAACGCCCATCACACCCCAAAGCCAGAGCAAAGGGAAAAGGCATGCATGGAGTGGAGAAGAGAAGACAGACAACCATGCCTGTTACTTCGGCAGCAGTTAGATGTCATTTCAGCTCAGACTTTCTGTAAATGAATCCCAAGCAGTGAAGGGTGGTGGGATGGGGAAGGGGGCAGGATTTGAATGTACTTCTTGCACATGAAAGAGCACTGCAATGTATCTTCCTTAGCAATCAAAGTGTTCCCAACCAGTTTACTCACCACAGTAGTCTCATCTAAAACCCTGCTATAAATCCAGTCTCAGTGGCTGCAGATGAGAATACCCATTTACAAACTGATCAAGGCTGGCATCAAGTGTGTGCACAGTAGGTAGTTGCCACGAGGGCAGCCAGACAGCACAGCTGATGCAGACCCAAGCTGTGCGGTTCCCAGCTCCCTGCTCACCCATCCTGCCAGCACAGCAGGGCAGCAGCCAGGAGACACTGCTATCGCCCCAAGCAGAGCAACCTGTTGCCATGCTTGCACCCCTAACCAGGGCCAGAGTGGGGAAGAAGTGAGAAGAGGAGGGGCTTGGCTGCTGCTCTAGCCAGACCTTGGGGAACTCACTCCACTTGGTGAAATCTGGCTGTTTAAAGTCTGTTTTAGTTTCCCAGACAACAAGGAGGTGGCCAGCCTTGCTGGATGGGACTGGAGGTGGGGAGCAGCCTACCTCATTCACATGTTGTCCCAAGAAATTATTTTGTCTTTGACCCTGTGGCTGTGAAATTCAATTTTTCCTGAACATTGCTCCTGATGGACCTATAGGAGGATGTGGAAACGGTGCAGCAGAGGAATAGTAAATGGACAAGGAGGGAGTGCTCAAGGGAGCTTTCCCCTTCTCACCCTTCACAGCTTTAGGGCAGCACTGCGGAGAGGCTGCTGACAGCACCGGGAATGAGCCATGTGTTGCCACAGGGAAGGTGACAGCAGAGCACTTGCCATCTGTGAACATCTGTGAGATTCATGGGCCTTTAATGCACCCTCAGGCTGGGTGAGGTCTGTACACACTGCCAATTTTATGGAATAAAGTGCAGGAAATTCTTAATAGAAACCCAGGAAACCTGGGATTCTTACAGCTACCTGCAGTTCAGAGAACTGGCCCATCACCAGCAGTTTGTACTGGAGAATAAGGAGCTGTCCCTGTGACTCCTGTTCACTACATATACTTACAGTCTATTTGTTGTATTAAACTCAATTTCCATAATTACACAGCAAAGAAGAGAAAACTAATAGAGACAGGAACTCTTAGTGCATGCTAGGAAAGCATCCAGATAACATAATAAAACCAAAAGGAAATCTGCAATTAAGAACTAAAACTGTTTCTCTAATTTGACAGCTTGGTATCTCTTCTCTCTTGAACTCTGAAATTACAAGATGTTGCTTTTGCATCCCCCCGCCCCTGTGCTCCCACTGCTGTTCTCACGCAGCAGTGTAATTCAATAGCCTCGAAATCTGCCCCATGCCCACAGCTGTACACTGTGCGTAGACATCAAGCAGTATGTTCCCAAGGTATTAAAATATAGCAGAGGCTTTCTAAAGGCCCCCATCCTCACACAGGATTTTGCACATACCTAAAGGCAGACAAAGTATACTGAAATCCTCACGTGAAAGTATTCAAATGCAAAGAATAATAATTATAAACAAAGTTAATGAATGGGTCCATTTCAAGAGATAAATGCATCACATATTCTATATTTATATATTAATGTATTATAATTAATTCCCTCTAGCACTAATACCAGCTTGGCCTGGAACCAAAGCAGCTGTCTTGGGGGATTCTCTGCATGGCACTCCCTCTTAAATACACTAGAAGCAGACACTTATCCACTTTTAGGCTTTTTATAATGTTTGCATGGGCAAAAATAGAGAAAGAGGCAAAGACGGGAGGCGTGGGGAGAAAAGAATGAAAACAAAGAGAGAAATGCAGCCTGGAAGTCAGAAAAAGCGTTTCCCGCAGCACAGCTCCGGGGGTGCTTTCTAAGGCTCTCAATAGTGATTCAGAGAGCCTACGCTTACTGGAGGAAACCAGGCTAAAGAGATTATCTGAGTTTGCAACTGTATATGGGTTTGGTTATTTTACATGCGGCTTCTGATGTCCATTTCCATTCCAGAGACAGAGCTAAAAAGCTTGGCTTTGTTTGCTATGGCTCAGAAAAGGGGATGCAGGGAGACAGCTTTAATCAATGCTGCAATGCAAAGAAGTCCATAATCTCCCCAAAGTCCAGTGTTAACTTTTCTCTGTAACTTGGCCTTTGTCTGCTGGTATATCAAATCTACACATTCCAAAATGGTTAACAATGTACCCCTTAATGGGTGCTGCAATGTATTCCTGTGACTTATGGGGATCTGACACCCCGCCTTAGCAAAAAGTCCTGTTATTTAACCTCCTCAGCTGCACCCTGACCTGAGCCGGAGGCTGGGAGAGTGCAAGGATCCAGCCCCAGTGAAAACAAGCACTTCAAAGACAGACAAAATGATCTTTGCAGAAAATACAGAAAAAAATCAGCACAGGAATCATGAATAATGTATTACTAATTTTGCACCAAATACTGGATGTAGCACTGTATTAATAAATAGCAGAAAGCTTTTGCAGAAGTTAACACCAAAAACATTAAACTTCTCAAACTTTAAGGAATATTAACAGATTGGCTGGCCTGTTGAAAGAATTATAACCTAAATTTAAGAAAATAAGTTGCTTAGGTAGAAAGGCTGTCATTAAATTGGACTTGAGACCTGCCTCCCACAAGCAGATTTCTGTGTCAGAGAAGCATCCTCTCATACCATCTAAAGACTAAGGTACATCTGTATGAAGTAGACAAAGAGACTTCCTTAACCTCAACACCTTGTCTTGAGACAGATCAGAACTATGTTTAGCCTGATGCCGAGATTCTGTAGGTGACTCAACCAGCCTGCGTATCCTGTGGTTCAGCTAACTTCTTTGGAGGTGAAGAGTTCATCAGTTCTAAAGCTTCTCACCTGTGACTGTTTCCAACTCTCTCTGACCTAGTTCCCCATAAAAGCCTCAGTTTATAAAGAACAAAATTTACTTCCTTACAAAGCATCCAAAACCTTACTAGAAGGGTCTACAAGCTCTTACCAGCATTACTGTAGACCCCTGGATTTTGTATTGGCCTTCCCTGCTCTGCAGGTCTGCCCATCCCTTTGTGCTAGAGGCCTGGCCTACAGCTGAAAATACTGCTTATTACTAAGTGTTATTTTTCATATCATTCAGGGCTGTATAAGTATTTTTAAATATGTAAAATAGCAGTACTGGGACAAGAGATTTCATGGACTGTCCTGTCACATTGCTTTATATGAATGGATTCAACTAGCGCAAGCTGACTCCGTCACTGAGATGTTTGTCTGCCATCCTCATCCATACGTGTAGCAGAGCACAGGAAGATACAGAGAGATTAAAGTCACACTGAATAAACAAGAATAAACATGAAGTCCATAAACTTCTCTTTGTAGACAGCTATTTACAACACTGCAAATTGAAGCAGCCATATAAGAACCACCAGATACTTGGGAAGTTGGGCACAGCCCCAAGGGCAACACAGAGAGTGCCCAAACGAGGTGAGGTGATGATTTCATCTTGGCTATTGGTGAACATAAGGTGTCCCTGCATGCCTAGCTAGTGTCTAATGCTGGGCTGAGATTGCTAACAACGCCATCCTCGCAACTTCTTTTAAGGTCCTCAGAATGATGGTTTTGTTTCTATTTCAGCACATTCCCCATACCTGGCTTCAAATGGTGCTGAAAGAGAGATGTGCTGAAATCTGGGTTCTCCCTTACAGCACTGAATCCTTCCAGATCTTTGGAGTACCTTGTTCAGCCTTTGGAAGAGACTGTGGCATTGACGAGAGCTACTTGGTTACAACAGGATCATGGACAGCAACATGGTGGCAATGAAAGACATGGAAAAATACCTACCAGCTTTTCCTCTCAGAGCATTTACCATTCATTGGACAGCAGAACTGCAATGTAGCACTGCTGTCTCCCTAAGATTGCAGCAGGTACCAGTTAAGTATATAGCAACAGCAATAGGGAAGCCATTTTTCTGTCAGACACCAAAGTTTCTGCATAAGACAGGCTTGTTATGAATGCCAGTTTCAGGCAAATCTTCCCAAATCTTGCTCCACTAAAATATCAATCTACAGGACACAACCCTTTAAGAAATCAGGGCCCATCGGTTCTGCAGCTCACACAGTGACGTCTGTGCAAAAGCACATAGTCTGGGACAAGACTTCTTACTCACATAATATCCTCTAATGCTACCACTGACAGCTTCTGCTGAAAACGGCAGCGTTTCACTGCATCTTCTGCACCACACAGGAAAAAACACTAACTTCCACTGAAGTCGCTATTCCTGGAATCTGAACATCCTTTGCCTAGCGTGCACTGCAGATTAAGCAGAGTGGCAGCACGGTCTGTCAAACTGAACTAACACAGCTCAATTCCTTTTGGATCTTTTACTATGGCTGCAACTAAATATACATGTCAGCCAGTGACATGCCAAGCACTAATCAGAGCCTTCCCTTTTTTATTTTAGGAGACCTTACAGTATTTTGTCTGGGGCTTTTTTTTTTTTTTTTTTTTATTGGGAAGCTTCGAATCTTAAATCTTACCTCTGCTAAGGCTAATAAATCTCCCCAAGTCTTCCTGTTCTGTTCCTTATTTCTCCTTTTCTCTCTGTGCTCGTGCATGTTCAGAGAGCAGTGTGTTATTATTTATGACAACTACCAACTCTCTTGCCTGTTCAGACATTTTTATGTCTCGTGGCCAAATTCCAAAGCACAACGTTAAGGGGCTTGATGGCTGTGGCAGAAAACTTTGCAGATATCAGATAGGTGTCAGCCTAATATTTCACTCATTCTCTGTTTCAGGTACAACGCTTTGCCCTGCGGGGTTTGCCAGGTTACAGCATACTGATATACATTTCAACAGCTCTTTGCCTCGGGAAGGCTTCATCAAAATTTACAGCAGAGCAGTCAGTGCATTCTGCACAAGGGCATGAGCAGGCATGAATCTTGTACCTTGATCTGCATCATCTTCCCCAGCTTGTTTGTTTTTTTTTTTTTTGCATGGAAACAGTTAATACACCTGACCAAGCCATCTGCACTCCTTATTAAAGTGTATTTCCTAACCTGCTTGCAGCCACTGTGACAGGGATGAGTTGGTCCTCAAGTGTGTGAATTCTTGTGGGTCTCCTTGTGCTCGAAGAGGTGGCAGAGGGGAGATTGGGAAGAAGGTATATTGAAAGCTGGGGCTCCTGGCGTGTCAAAGGAATGGGTTTCAAGGACTTGTTTAGGTGATTCTGCATATGTGTCCATCACTTAGTAAGACATTAAAATAGAAGTAGACTAGGATTAAAAACCTGCTAGCTCAAACAGAAATATAAAACACAGCCTGAGTGGGATGCCCTGGAGCTGCAGGGAAGGCCCTGCCATGACCCTTTCAGTGCCATCTGGCCATTTCTAAGCACTGGCACCAGAGAGTTTTCGACAAGCGCATTTTACAAGGCAACAGAAACTGCAGAAAGCCTTGAGGCACAGACACATACCCCAGCTACTGCCCCTTCAAAGAACTGAAGGCATGGCTCAAATTATGCCAACCATCTTTTAAATGATGGGTGTCGTTCCCCAGGAGTAACCCAAATACCTCCCATGCATTTTTACCCCGCCATCTGCCCAGCCTGCCGCACTAAATAATTATGCTCTCTCCTCAAAGGTTGGCCTTGATTGTGCAGAGGTGAGGCATGAAAAGGAGGATTAAGTCTGCTGACTAGAAAGCTTTGTAGGAAGGACTGATCCAAGGTCAGACACACACATCTCTTTCCCACAATGCCCCATGGAAAAGACTGAACTGCAGATGAAGAGAAATGGTCAAAAGAACTACTGCCTTTTTTTTTTTTTTTTCCAAAATTATTTAAAAATAAAACCTGCACCAAAATTAAAATCAAATAAGCAAGTGGGACAAAAATGTTTCTGGAGCACTAGGAATCATTTGAACACAGGCTTCAGTATCTAAACTCAGAGTAGCCCGAAAGAGAAGCCCAAGTACAAAACACACCCCGAAAAGAGAAGACAAGCATGCTAAGACAGGCTGCATTTGAAAAAGACCTTTCCAGAAACTAGTTCCTGGGGCTGCATTTAAACCAAGTATGATGTCAAAAATCTTATACTCACAAAGACATTTTCTGCCTCGGGATGCAAACACACCTGTCTACAAGATCCCGTGACTATCAAAGCCCAAACCTACCACTCTTTCTACTGTAAAGTCCTATGCAAATTCACATTTCTTAAGAGTGTTTAAGAGACAAGCTTCTAAGTGAGAACCTAACATACCACTAACTTCACAACTAAATTCATATACCCTTCAATATGAAAGAAACAAAATCAAAAGGACACTGGCTGAATATTATGGAACAAGGAGGTTCCAGTTTTACCTGTCTTCTATTTTTATCATCCTTCCAATGAAAAAACCACTATAAGAATATCATAATGACCACTGTTGGCTTCTTGTGTCCTTGCATGCCAGCCTCCATCTGCAACTGTAGATCTTACACCTACATGAGAAACCCTGCAGGAGCAAGAATCCTGGCTGTCTTTCCACTATGTTTGTCCAGCAACCAGCAAAGTTAAGAGTCTTGTTCTGCTTACCTGCACAGCGCTGCAATTGGATTGTGAAGCAGGACTAAAGCCAAAGTCAATGCAGTGCAGCTCACAGAGTCATGCATCTCAGTGTCTTCCTGACCCAGAACCTCCCACAACGCAAAATGAAGACAGCCAAGATAAACATAATGTAATGTGTTCTCTGCATTTATGACATTACAAACCCACAATGAATGCTCCAGACTGAACAATTATTCCTCAAGGGGAAGGAGGAGTTGAAGGCAAGGAGTAGCAAAGGCCAAAAAAGAAGGAAGTCTCAAAAGCAGCACTCTGTGCTGGGTAACTGCTTGGCAAGAAAGCAGCATTTAGCATAGCTTGAGTGCAACCACCACTCCAACTCTTAGCATGACAGAGAAAGACCTTGTGGTCTTCAGTGAGAAAACAAGCACCTCCAGCCTTTAAGGGACAGGGAAAGGACTGTTCCAGTGCTCCAAAGAATATCAGAAACAGAAACAGGCCACTGATCAGTGCTGCTCTCTGCAATGCTTGCAGTCCTTACAAGAAACTGCAGGAAAAGAGAAAGTAATTTTTACACAGGAAGACTTAAAGAAATGCAGTGCTGCAAACCCATACTCTCTCCCCTCCAGGAAGAAGCCTGCTGTTCTTAGTCTCATCTCAGATATGCCCTTTCCGTGTGCTGCCTCTGAGACAAGACGCTTCTGCCACTATCATCTTGACGCAGAGAAACTATCTCTGCCAACAAATTGACAGAGAATTTCACTCTTAATAATCATCCTGCCCTGCACTTCAGCCTGATCCACATCCCAGAAGGAAGATTAATCTGCTAAGCCTCTCAGCTCCTAGAAACGATACTTACAGGCAAACAACTATCCCTACTCATTCTATTCCTCAGATGATAATCAGAAAAATGTCTGTATTTGGCTCACTGTGACAAGCTGATTATAAACCTCCTAAAGAGCACAAGCTTGTTGGCTCTAGGGATAAACCTGCTCGCCCCTCTGCTTTAGCCTAGTAGCCCTGGTAAGAACAAGGCAGGCCATCTTCAGAAGGGTTAATGCAAGCTGGTTCCATAGGCAAATCCTGAGCTCAGTGTCAGGCCTCCACAGGCACCATGCAGTTAGACGAAGGGTAGAGGAAGGCCCTGGTTAGACAAAGACCCCATAATCCTTGAGCTCTTTTCTTCTCCCAGACAAGTACAATCACAGGTGCTGTTCAACTTGATTTCAGTGTGCTCACCACTATTAATGCATCCCTTTGATTTGCAAACGACAAGTACATATGGAGACATTATGGACATCTTGGCGCCTTGGTGAACCAGAATCCATTTACAATTAAGCTGGAAGCTTGATAGGAAGCTTGTTAGGAAGCCATCTAAAGCTTTCCCTATAAAGAAATCAGTACCTTTGAAGCTTCATCATGCCACACCTTACTTCAGAATAGGTATTTTGTAGGCTCTTGGCAAGGAGAAGAAAAGCACTGAATAAAGACATGAAACATCACGGGTCACAGCATTAAAAGAAAGAACTGGGTACACTTTCCTGTCCACCCCACAAGTTTTCTATTTTGAGGCAGTTCTCTGCAACTTATGCTTTACCGTACAAACTTTGGTTTTCTTGTTCAGACTGTAAACCATTTGAATGATGAACCTTATTTTTTAATGCATTTACAATACAATCTAGAAAGACATCACAGGAGATAGAGCTAGAAAATGATAAATTTTTTTTTCATATGCAGATAATATACATGATTTTTCGCTGAAGAAAATTGCCTTTCAGTATTTTTTTCTTCCCTGGAATCTATAGGGGCTGGAGGAAGACAGGACAGGCAATAAAACATATTCAACACAAACAGCTTGTGATAGTCTACGGCTGCTTCACATGAAAAAGAGGTTAATTAGAGCAGTGATATAAATAAAGCAGAACGGGAAACTACAAGTAGTCCTGCAGGGAGAAGAAACAACTTGCCCAGCCCTGCTAAGCCCTCACCAGGCACCAAGGTAAGCAGAGAGGCTGCACAGTGTAGAAGAGGTGGCCAAAGAGTTACGTGCTCTTAAGTGTGGGTAAACCTTCTCTAGCTTTGGCTTCAAATGTGCAGGAGGACAAGTCAAAGTAAGCACCTATGTCTAATACTGGATTTAGATTCTATGGGCCATTTTATTCTAGATTCAGGAATACTCTGGATTTTGGCCCATTACTGAAGGTCATCCCTGCACTGGCCACTGTTTCTAGGAGATTCAGCAAGCATGACATCTACATAGAACCACAGCTTTGGTGAAAGCTATATCCTCCATTTGAAATGTGTTAAGAAAAGCCCTAGGAAAAACTGTAGGCACCCCATTGCATCAAAATGAAAACGGAAGCACATGCACATGGCAACTACAGGAGTGGCAGAAGAATATATATGTTTAATTATTTGATAGCTAAGCAAGCTGGAAAAACTGCACAGGCACAGCAGGCCTGCATCTAGAAGTCTGTGAAAAGCAACACTTTTCTTTCAGCAGCTCCACATTTCGTCCTAACTCTTTTGGCAAAGTGCTTAAAATGTTTAGGGATCATATATTGTCTGACAGCCTTGGAGCATACAAGCCAAGCAGGTCATTCAAGAAAACTGCGAACTCTCATTTTGCTCTAATTGATTCATTTCTTTGTAAATCACTCTGAAGAGCCTCTGTTACTTCAACACCTTCCTAATTCTGCTCTCGAGCAGCTTTCGCAAACTCACACCTACATTTTGTAGTCTTCACAATGATCCATTCTGCAGTGAGTTGGTTCATTTCTAACGCATTCTCCTACTCAAATCAAAAGGCTGTGCTGTATCTAATCCTTCTACCCTTCAAACAATAAAAATCAACTCAGCAAGCACAGTAAAACTAATGGTAAAAAACCGTAAGCCTGGAACAACTGAGTTAAACAGAAGATTTTATAACAAACTCTCAGCCCTCCAGCATTGAAATTCAACTACACAGGAGGGCTCCTTTTTTCTTCTTGCTTTTCTGAAGGCTTTCTTGATGAAGTTCTGTGACAGGACTAATTCTGTGTAACCAAAGTGTGCTAATTGAAATGCAACCCATCATTTCCTTCTAGGTGATTCGTTCTTAATATCTGTTCTGCATCAGGGTTTTGATACTTAGATGTACCCACTGTGCCATTGGGAGGGAGGAAAAAACCCCTATTAGCTGTAGCAGAGATGATGAAAAGCAGAGAATTCAAAGGGGAAAGGAGACAGAAGGCTTTTTCTCTTCAGTCAAGGCCATTCCATATTCCCCATGACTCTCCAAAGCTGGGCCAGCACAGACAAGTTGGCACTTGGTGCCCTGAAGGAATAGGCTGGCAGTTTGGCTTGAGGCTTTGAAAGAGCCTGGGTTTGGATCCCATCCTTGCTCTCCAGCTGACACCTGACTTTGGACAGAGCTCAACAGGAAGCAAGGCATCTGGAAAAAAGCCTGCAATTCCTTATCTAGGGAACAATGAGAAGCTAATACAGCAGCCTAAATGAGACACGACTCAATTAATGAGAGCTGATGGGGCTAATGACTAAACAGATGGTATTCCTAAAAAAGGACGAGGGAGGGGAAATATAGCTGTGATAATCGACCTGCTGTAGTGTACATGGCAACTCTAAGGCTGTCTCTTGCAGAGCACTGAAACCACTTAGGAAAAAAGAGTGCAGTTTGCCTCAAATGCGATGCAGATCAAATTGCAAAAGGAAGCAATATCTGGACTAAGGTACTGCATCCCTCCTTCCGGCAGGCAGAATATGATTTTATTAAAAAGCCTCCTACTACAGTCACCAACAGGCTAGTAGAAATTTTGTTACAACCATGATTTCTATCTCTACATACATCCATCCTTTATTTTGGACAGGCTACAGCAGAAACACTTTGACAAAGGCTTTCAGAGGCAGAAGAGGTGAAAATCGAGACACGGCTCACACTGAAGGAGCTTCTAATTGCAGAGTACCATACAGTGCTGCATCTTTGTGCAATGGTAACTCAAGGATAGAAAGGCTGTCCTCTCCTGAGACACTTGCATACATTCCTGGAGCAGCCTTATGAAGGTCTGACTGGACTTGATCCCACTTACTGTTGTAACTCTGCTGAGATTACAGGTCAAGTGTTATGGGCCACTGGATTGTCAAGGCGAGTCACCATTAGGGCAAAGAGCGGCCTGTCTCCTTTTTGATGATATGTCACCTACAATTATATTTGGACATTTTATCATAGGCCTGAGAAACTGTAATGAGCACAAACCTACAAATCTGCCCAAATACAATGCTTCCAGCCCCAACTAGCAGCCTCCTTTTAAGCGGTGCCCATATGTTCAGTCATCAGCTATTCTTCGATTAAGCCGCTGTGATCAATACAGTGTTGCTAAAGCTTCCTGTGGATTAAATATGCCACTGTAGCATGTCTGTTCTGATAACAGGTTTTGCAACAATGGCCCCTCTATGGTGTTTGCCAGCAGGAGGGAGGAGGGAAGGTTCATCATGCTCAGTGATGCATTATGACTGACAGGAGTGTCTGCTCTGGGGTGAACTTTTGATTTCCTCCCCTCCATACTGAGATAGTACACAGCTGTCTCCCCCCACAATAATCAGCCTAATGCAGCAAGCATTAGAGGCACTCATCTCTCTTCAGATTTTTGACACTTAGAAACAGGCTAGAGGGGAGGGGAAAAAAAAAAAAGAAATTAAGAAAATGAATATTTCTATTCCTGAGCCTATAAAAATACTTTCCTAAAAAGGGTAGTGCCCAACATATCCCTTTCCTACTTATGGGCATCTCTGAATGTGACACTCTGCGTCACTTTCTGCAAAGGTCTTGGTGCTGCCACTGGAGGGCATATTGTTGCCCATTTGTGGAAGACTCAAAACCACCAGTAACCCTTCCCATTATATCAGGGACTTCTTCCAGAAGAGGAAAGTCAGCAACAGTTAACCATTATGTTGTAGCCAACAAGTGCAGGGTATTTCTGTCTCTGACAGGGGGACAGGGATGATGTTTGTGAGATTTATAGTTGAGCGTATAATAACATTTTTTCAAGGAATATTTAAACAGCTGCCATCCATCCCAATTTCTAAACGCAATCATCTTGATAGGCCTTGTGACTAAAGACAGACAGTGACAGGAAATTATCTGGAACACAAATGGAATCACCGGTTGCCACAAACACACTGGACACAGTAATGACTAATTTTATGGTTAAGATGGGGAAAAAAAGAGTTGCTCCTCAGGGATGGTTCTGGAATGATCTGCTAGGTAGATGACAGACCAAAGAGATGGGGGAGATTCTGCCTTCTTAGCTCTCCTCAGCTCTGACCTGCAGGATGAGGCTAACAGGGAGGTTAGCATGCAGATTCTAACCATGTCTGTATCGTCTAGCGTGGACTTTCAGTTTCCTCTTTCAGCTGGAGGAAGAAAGCAATGTCAGCACAAGCCATGTCTAGTTGAGCTCTTTCTGACAAAAGACCGTTCAAATATGCACATTAAATTCAGAAAGATTCAGGGACTGATGTAGATACAATTTAGGAAAGAATCAAACCAGTAAAATGAAACAAAATTCTCTGCTTCTGTTTGATACCTGCTTTTGAATGAGTGCCCAAAGCCAGCTGAAGCTGACTTGGTTGAACCTTTCCGCTGACTCTGGCAGGAAAAGGCATGGCCCACCTGCCTCCCAGTGAAAGAACACATCCCCAGAAATTAAGAACAATTGTTCATGGGGGAAAGAAGAGGAAAAGGAAGCTCTCACATGATAGTCTGAAATTGCAGACAATAAAGCAGGATTTGTTATTGGTTCAGCTTTAGCTATACTAAACAACTAGATTAAAACTATTTTTCCCCTTAAAGAAATAGAACATTTTGTTTCTTTGTCCCTCTTCAGATTACAGTAAAAGGTTTCTCCATCTCCACTTCCACAAAGCACATGGTAGCATGGAGTATGCCAAGACTAGTTCAGATCAGCTGCAACAGTTCAAAGCAAGCAAGCATCCCTGTAAGGTGGGTGAACCATTCTCCTAAATTACAGAATCCTTCTTCAATAAACAGAGCTGCTCCTTGTACTGCAGTGGAAAGAAGTATTTATGAATACAGAAAATCCTAAGCAAAAGGCATTGGGGGGGGGGGGGGATTCTTAGGCAGAAGCACAAGAGAATTAAACTGAACATACTGGCACAGCACCAACAAATCTTGCAGAGAAAGGCTGACAGTCCTGCACAATAAATCTGCTCCCTCTTCGTTACAAGGCTGCCTGCAAGAACACTCTCCACTAAAAGCATTGCTATAGCAAAGTTCTTTTTATAGCAATCCTCATGGCAATTCCCTCCTTCTCCCCCTTTACACCCCTTTTCAACAATCAAGAAGATTATCTCTCTTGGATGGTATTAAAACAAGGGTGAAGCTTGTGTTCCCTAATTTAAGAAATAGTATGCATTAGATGGAAAGACCAAAGAAACGGTACTAAAATAGTGACACTGAGGTTTTACTAGAGTGATGTCAGGTCATATATGTATGATTTTTCTTGATTTTGCCCCCTTCTCCCTTTTAAATGCAATCCTTCCTGGAGCGGAACCAGCCACAAGGCTGCTTATCACACTCTAGGGAGAATACATGCAAGTACACGTCATCTTGTGTGCATGCTTTCAAGTTAGTTTTAAAACAGAGGTTTTTTGAAGTCCCTGATTGACAGCTGCAGAATCTGTGCTACTTTATCATGCAGGAACAGGTCGACCATAGACAACAGAAGCACTGTATCATCTCCCCAACTTTACTTGAGCTGTTGAAAGCCTGGCCACTTTTCCCAGCTACATTACATATGTGTGCATATATATATACACACACACATATACGTATGTATATATATATATGCACACACATACTAACTACCCCTACAACTCTTTTTTCTCTTAAATCTTTTGATCATTACATCCATAACATTATCACTGTTATGACTGATGCTGCAACATTAGAGATCACATCTCATCAAGGGAAGGTGGTTTGTGTTCTTTATTTGCTCACTCCTTGATCTCTGAAAGAGAGCGGCAGTGGTGAGAGTGGCAGGTGGCAGGGGAGTTAAATGCAATTCCCACATTTGTTACAGAATGGAGCACTTCTTGATCACTGTCTTTTTAATGAGCAACGAATCATCCAGGAATGAGGCTGTACATGTGCAGTGAGGTTCTCTGGGTTTCCTCTCTTTATCCTCCTATTTTCAAAACCAAAGATCCTTTCTTGCAGTCATATTCTCCATATGTAGTTTGAATTTCTGGGCCAGGCCTGCCTGCATCTGAAGGTTACACAGAGAAAACCAGGGCAGGAACATCACTCTTGAGGTTCTGACCCTTAGGTGTGGCTTTTTCAACTGCTGGGAGAGAAAATAGTGGAAACAGAACACACTTTATTGCTGTTCCCAGGAATTTACACTTCTGAACCAAGAGTCTGTTGACACACACAGGTTGCTAAGCCTTCACTGTGCTGGGTGCAGCTCCAGTTTTAGGACTCCAGCAAAAGCAGCTGTGTCTTTCAGGCACTCGCTGTTTCCCCCTAATCACCCTACCCTGTATGAGTGCTGTCCCTGTTACCCCGGCTTCCAAGCACATTCAGGGACCATAAAGCCATCACAAGCTCAGGGCAACACAAAACCAACCTGCACAGTGTAGAAGCAGGATCCCAATTAGCCAAAGGGCAACCCAAGAATCAGAAGCCCCTGTGAGAAGGGTTACTGAGGGATTTTAAAGGTATCTGAAGCATCAACACATTGAGACAGACCAGGAAATAGCTGCACTATCTCTATATATCCCTACTGATTCCATTTTCATTAAAGTATTTAAATTCAATTAGGATTTTTATCATTTTTCAGCTGCAATGCAGATGCAAACAATATCCTTTAAAACCATTTAAAACAAGCGATGTTTCGACTTCTGTCACAGACTGATACAGTCAGGTATCTGCTTTTATCTTAAAGCTACATTTCCAGTCTGATACTTCCATTAAGCAACTCGAAACTGTGAACTGTTTCAGTTTCACTGTAAACAGCAGAAATAAGGTGGTGACACCTCCTCCCTGACTCCAGCTTGCAGAGTCAGTTTATTCTTAGATAGAGATTACAAAGACCTAACCAGGTGAGTTATTAAAAGGAAACTGGCCAAATGCCAAGTGGACCAGCTCTCAACATCTTTTCCCACCCGTCTTTAACGTTGCTTTACCTGGGATTCACGTATTTTCCAAAAACATTCATCCTCTTATGAGTTTTCAATTATTAAGCCAGAACTGAAGTCCACAGAAACAGGCAAGTGATATTCACAATAGAACTGCAGCACCTTCTGGAGTGTGAACAATTTGCCTTGGGGAGCACTGCTGTTATTATAATGTGGATTTATTCTCCATTTATAAACAGGAGTGAACAAATGCTAGTGCAAAATTTCTTCTTGTTATCAGAGTTAACAGAAAACAAACTATCACAAAGGAATGAGATGTCTCTGGATACTGATTATGCACAAAATTACATCCATTTGAGTTTTGTTTTGGAGTTTGAATGAGAAATTATTTAACAATACTGCTGTTTTTCAGTAACCCCCTGGCAAGTGAGTTGGAATTTCTCTTTCTTACAGTAAATGAGACTACTCAAAATTACCTGCTTGGGTTTGCAGTTTTTTTTAACCAAATGACAGTATTTGGTACTACTGCTTACAGATGATAGAATCTGAAAAGTAATTTCTTCCACTCTCCTGACTCTTTATGGGAAAATTGGTCTTTTGTGCTTGTACTCAGTAAAGCACACAGCGTCAGTCCCACTGTAACTGACACATGAGCCTCCAGCTGTGACTTCTTATAAATTTTCACTTACAGCTTCAAATGCTGAGTTTAACAATCACAGATTTAAAACAGCATCTCAGAAAATGAAGAAACCTACCCACAACAACAACGTACAGGATTAATGAACATGAGTATGTTCATTATTTTGCTCAATTTCTTATAAAAGGAGACCTTTTAGCAGCCTTCCAACACCTCAAGGGAGCCTACAAGAAATCTGCAAAGGGACTTCATACAAGGGCATGTAGTGACAGGACAAGCAGGAATGGCTTTAAGCTGAAAGAGATTTAGATCTTAGGCACAAGTTCTTCCCTGTGAGGGAACCCAGTCAGCTCTTCCCAGTGAGGCACTGGCACAGGGTGCCCAGAGAAGCTGTGGCTGCCCCATCCCTGGCAGTGTTCAAGGCCAGGTTGGATGGGGCTTGGAGCAACCTGCTCTAGTGGGCTTGGAACTGGATGAGTTTTAAGCTCCCTTCCAACCCAACCCGTCTGGGATTCTTTTCATGCTCAGCAATCACACATTTTCAGTCAGAAACAAAGGTGTTACATATGATGTTACACCTTCCTTTATGTATTATAGCTTCTACATAAATAAGAAAGTGTCTTATTAGCCTTTGTTCTCCTATTTCAAAACATTATTCCTTCCATTTACGACCTTAATTTTCAAAGGTTTTTGTATTCTTTTCAGTGGAAAAACAAACCACCCCAAAGTCTCATTTTTACTGCCAGCAACCATTGTTACAAGCTTTCTCGCCAAAGCTGGGGGGGATGTCAGGAGAGCTGCCAAACCTGGCAGCCCCAAATACCTGTGGCAGCTTCCTGACCCCAGCAGGTGCTGCTCCTCCAGCTACAGCTCTCCGTCCATTCATGTTTAAGGTGAAACAAACTGAAACAACCAGAACTTGGGCAGGTGTGAATGAAACCTTCTGAAACATTAATTAAAAAAAACAGAGTTGTATTTTATTGTCTACAGTGCTTCAAATCCTGGAAAAAAAGTAATAATAAAAAAAGAGAATCCCAGACAGCAAAACCTGCTAAGGTAATGAAGGATTAAGATCACTAATGCGCAGAGGCTGCCCACAGCTACTTGGCACGGAACCCAATTTGCTATGTTAAATGCCCCATCTCAGTGGGGCAGCAGGAGCAGTGTTAACGATAAGGCCAGCTAACATCACCTCCCTCACAGTAAAACCTGCAGTATTTGAGCAGGGAAAGCTGACTTCTTGTATTTAATCTGTAACCAATTTTATTTCCTGAAGAGCTCCTTTGAGAGAGGTGCTTAATAAGATAGGCGCTATAGAAATAAAGAATACAGCTGATTGCCTACGCAAATCTGGCTGTGAGTTTTCTTTGGGGAGGGGGATTTGCAGCTGAATGGGTTAATGATAAAAGTGATTGCTGCATTTTTCCCCTTCCCAAGCTCCACAGCTGAACACGATGCGATGTGAGAGGGGAAGGATGGTTAGGGACAGAGAGATTAAAAAGTACAAAGCCATTCTGGCTGCTTCATATTGTTTCTGGCAGGGTTGAGAGTGCTGATGGCATAGGAGCTCAGCACTGTCTCGCGGGAGGACTTGCCTTCAGACGTGACTCTGAGACAACCTTTCTCCTGCAAGCCTCCACTTTTTGTTCTTTGGGAATCAGACAAAGAGCAAGAGAGGAGCAAGCTAGCGGAGGGAGCAGAGCGGTTATTCTTCTCTCAGGCGTCGGGGCGCTAATGGGAAGGATGCCTATGCTGTGAAAGGCTGGAAAGGAATAAAGAAACAGGGAAAGAAACAGAGAAATAAAAAGGCAGGAGCCTGAGCCCTCCAGAAGCAATAAACCTTCTTTTCTTTTCCATATCTTTGGAAGCGGCTGCTAAGGCATGCTGAAAGGGGTTTTTGTCAGAAGCCCTCTCTGCAGATGTCTCCTGATCCCTTTGGAGGCATTTCAGCCCCTAATACAGCTGTCACTTTCTCCCTGCTGCTCTAAGAAAAAAATGGGGGAAAATATAATACTAATAAATTTCTGCCTAACCAACCGACCTGCCACTGACAGCCACCCACTGGGGACTTTGGCCTGCATGGGACACCCTGCTGACCGAGAGAGGGGCCCAGGGCTTTAAACTGCTTTCACGCCACATTAACACCCTGCCTGGCAGGAGCAGGATGGAAGAATCCAGGGCTGTCTGATCCCCTGAGCTACCGGGAGCTGCTGCTCTCTCCCACCCTCTGTCTCTCCAGCCTGTCTCTGTACAAGTGCAAGCGAACAATACTTTTGATGCAAATATGAGGGAGAGGGAGGCGAGGAAGCACCTTACCCTCACCCCCTTCCCGCCCTCTCCTCCCTTTTGTGAGCTCAAGCAGATAATAGTGAAAGCCAAGGCCCATCTGGGGCTTCTGAGCAGACTTTGTCCCAGTTACTTAGGCTCATCTCTAAGCCTCCTTTAGGCTCCCCGCAGTTTAATGCATCTTTAAGAACTGTCATTCCGTGGCTCCCTCGCTCTGCCCCCTCCTTGCTTTCTCCCCTGTTCCAGTACCCTCTGCTCTCAGCCTCCCCCTCCCCCAGTTAAAAATTCTTCACATTTGAATGAGCGTTCACCATCACTTAGCTTGGAAACGGGCCCTCCCCCCTATCCTTCGCATCCATCCTCTTGCTGAATGGAGGCTGGAGGAGCTCTTTTCACGTATTATTTATTTAAAAGCTCTCCCTTGCATTTCAGAGGGAGCCATCAGTGTGTCAGGCTGCCTTGGGACAGCACCTGCTTATGAACCTGCCATCTTAACATTTTCATGCATTTGATCATCTCCAGGAGTCAATTTTTCCGCCTTTATCTGTATATAAGGGTGAGGATCAGGTAGGAAAGATGAAAAAGTGCATTTTCTTATTTTACTTCCCTCCCCTCCCAGTGCTACTTGGAGAATATTGAAGGCCTGATAATTTTTAAAAGCACTGAACCCATAAAATTACCAAGAGCGGCTGTCTGGGCTCAGCACCTCTGAATGGCAGACACAAGTTGAGCATGAAAAAAATCCTGAATTACCTTTATCTACACCTATTAATATTTATTTATAGCAGGACAGCACACAAACCCTGCCACAAACAGAATATATAATGCCCATCCCACTGGTCCCTGATGGAGGCAGGGACAAAGCTTTCTCCATGGCTGAGACCAGGATTCTTCCTTTGTTCTGACCTTTTCCATAGCAGGGGGCACAGTTCCTACAGTGACCAAGGGTTTTGCTGGATGAACTTCTGCTTATTCAAGGACCTAAAAAATTGGTGATGCCCACAGTTTCAGGTTTTGTTCCTCAGGGAATGCAAAGGTGTTTGGCAGCCACAGATCTGTGTATATCTGAAGCAGCTGTTTTATAGACACTTCTCTACTAAATATTTAGGGTATGACTGCCTGCACCTACAGCTGAAGAGATAATCTTCAGCCTTAGGTTTCTAAATAGATGAAGTAGGAAGAGGATGGGAAGGAAAACAGCAACTTAAGTATGTAAAGTGAGTTGCTCAAAGACATGACAGATCAGGGGTAGGGCAGGGAATAAAGTCCCAGTGTCCCTCTGATCAGGATCACTTCAGTTTCAGGGGAGGCTGGGAGGGCTCGAGCACAAAGACATCAGAACCTTCAAGGGCAAAAGCTCTACTATATGTGAAAAAGCCTTATTTCTCGAAGCATTAGAAATCTGGGAAGGAAAAGGTCTTTCTCTGAGGCATGAAAGTCCTTTGAGCTATTACACGGCTGGCAAATCCACTTAATTCCAAAAGCTGGAGAGCCAACTTCACCCAACATCTGACCACCACCTCTGATCTCCCCTCCCTCACACGGAGTCAGACCTCTGATTTCATGCCCTAGGAAGTGACAGTGGCTTTGAGCTGAATCTGGTGTGAAATTAAAGATAGTAGTAGCTTTTCTAATTAAACATCACAGGGTGCATTCCAAAGCTGGGGAGCAGAGTGGAGGAGAAACAGTGCTCCACACCTAACTTTAGGATTTACTTATCTAACACATCACTCCAAGTAGGAAAAGAAACTAAGCCATTCATCACCCTCCCTCCTGCTGCCTGCCTGACACTGATACAAAGCACCAGCGACTCTGACAAGTCCTAGGTAAATCCCAGATTGGATTTCTCTACTTCCTCAGCACTATGGTTTTGACTAAGTTCCCATGACACTGGCAAGACACATTTGCAGAAACCCCAGCACAGCATATTTCTCTACACAAATGAAAAACTGTAGTACTTGGATCAGAGAGAATGACTCTGTACTGGCATGGAATATACAGCTTTCTCTAGATGGACTGACAATGCTGTTTGATGCATGGAAGAAATCCTGCTGGAAACGCATCTGATTCACTCCCAGACCTGATGCTCAAGTCCTAAGACCACTTTGTATTCAGGACAGGTATGGGCAAAAGGATACATTCCTGAAAATAAAGCCATTTGTAATATTTCTTCAACACTGAACAAGACTGACAAGAAGTGGAGATATTCATAACTGCTTTGAAAAAATTGGGGAATTTTATTTTGTGCCGTTACCGGTGTGGAAGAGGGAACCTGTGTGATAGTCTGTAGGCTCACTGTCAGAAAATGCAATAACAGCAATCTATTTTCTGTTCCCTGTTTCTGAGCTGACTGAAAAGCAAGTAACCCCCAGTAACAAATTACAAGCCAGGCTACAGCTGCCTTAAACATACATGAAATCAGGCTGCTCTTTGTAACCCACGCATATTTCATATTGCACATGTGATATAAGAAGGGAAGCCATCTGAAGGTGCAGTTTCTAAAACGTGGCAGTGTGATAGGTTCTCTGAACACAGTTTAGGGGTTCAAATACTGGGTTTCCTCATCTCTCCCTGCTGAGCCCAGCCATAAAACACCGAATGCTCCCTGTGGTATAAATGAGCTTGTTTCACAGAAATTTATAGGGTGATGCTGATTCACATCAGAGATGATTTGGCTCACATTGTCTGCAAACAAAGCAAGGAGGACTAGCTACAGTACACGTGATCAGTCAATATAAATACAAGACTGTAGACCTTCAATGAGGCTAAGAGCTACACAGAGTAAGACCCTCAAGCACCTAAGTCACTAAGTTCACTTAGACACTAGTGAAAATTTAATCTACTGAGCCATATACTCCTGTATTGTCCCCAACAACATGCACTACTGAGTGAAGCAGCTGGAAAGTATATTAAGAGGCAGGGTTTAATAGGTTTAGCAAGGATTAATAGACATGCCGACATTGAGAGGCTGGGGTTCATGAACAGCACTGTGCCACACTACACACAACATCACAAGGACTTTCACAAAAGCAGATGAATAAACAAGCTGAGCTAAACTAAGGCCATGTATACACCATAGGCTTCTGCTGGCACAGACTTCTCTGTGAAGGGTGGGAAGAGGTGGGTCTTTGTGGGACAGTGCTGTGCCAGGAGAAGCCCCTCTGCGCAGACATGTTGATGCTGGCAGCACATGCTTTTGGTTGGAAAGCTTATTCCATGTGTGTGCACTCCAGGGAGAAGTGTTATTAAACAGTACAAAGAACAGCTTTGCCAGTACAGCTGATTCCATAGCAAGAGCACTTTGTCAATATGGTGGATTTTTCCCTGAAAAAGCACTTCCAGAGTAGCCTTCCTAGCAACTCTTAGGTTAACCTTAGTATTGACTCCAGTTTTCACCCAGGACTAGGAACTTGAATTTGGAAAGTTACAAAAAGCTCCTTGAAAATAAACCACCTCAACCAATTTTGCCTTCAGGTAGAGCTCTGCATCTTTGCGCTGTTACATTGCTGGCTGATCCTTCAGCAGCTGCATGATGTAATTAGTACTCAGTGTTCAGACACAGAATGAGAAACTAAAAACATAACACTCTTAGTATCTGTATCATGTTAGTATCAAAGGCAAATAAATGAGGCATAGGATTTAGTTATGGCACAGGAAGGACTGCTGTCAAGACATCAAATCTACTTTCCAGATGAGAATGGGCAAGCACTGATCCAACTGCTGTGCTGCCTTGTTCAATGCTAATTATAATCGTACTTCCATTTTCCCACCCTGGCAGCAAGCGCTTCTGGGGGGTTTTAGGCCAGAGAATGGACTAAAGTTGACACTAAAATGTAATATTTTCCTGTCTAACGCCCCAATTTCCTCATAAATAAAATCACAGGAACTTTAAATAATGTATGTCAGATGCTAAGCCTTTGAAATGGGAGGCACTCTTCAGTCCAGCCTCATGATGGAGAAAGAAGGAACTGCTTCTAAAAAGAGGCTCTCTCTGAACTACTCTCAACACTGTCTCATTCTCTCTCCTGGATTGAAGAGAAAAATGCAATTGGCCATCAATTTGGAAGAGTTCCCATTGAACATGTAGAAACTCAAAATCATTGTTAGTTCATTACATGTGCTCACACATGTAAAAGTTCAATAGGTCTTTTGGGCTCCAGCTCATTAACAGATCTGTACCTGTTGCTTGTTAAATAATTGCTAACTAATGGGCTTCAATGCTATGTGACTGTCTAAATAAGGAACAAACAGCTCTTCACAATTCACAATAAAATCAGTTGAAATTAAAAAATCAAAATGTTTTACGCAGCATCCCAAATAAGTGACACTTGGAAAAGCACAAGTGTACTAAAAATGTGTGATCAGGGAGTTTTTGCATGGGCCCACTTCATAGCTATAGCCACTAAGAAGGTGCTTTATAAGATGGTATGCAACATTTCAAAGGGGCAGTGAATCAAGCAAGACTTTATAAACCTCTGGTAGCTCCTTAATCTTGTTCTAACAGACTGTTTTAAGTACTCAGAGTTCTAGCCAAATAATTTACAATCCAAACCACATGCACGTTTCCCTGTATTTTTCTTCTCATTTTCACAAAGCGTTAGTAACAAGAGGCATTTATTCAGAACTAGTCAGCACAGGTCTGAAAAGACCATACCATATCTGCCACACATCACTGCATTTTCATTCAGTGATCACTTCCCCTACCTGCATTCACCTAAGGATCCAGTGCCAGGGCAGGAGAGAGATGCACAGAACAGGGTAAAGCAGACTATAGTGTTTCTATAGAAATAAGCATCTTTGTAACTAGAAGAAAGGTAAATATTTTGCCTGGGGTCCTGGCAGAATACACATAATATAATCCTTAATTATATCAAGGACTCCAACTTCTAGAAGAGAAGGTGCTGGAGTTTGAGTGTGCATAATTACCATTCGTTCCGCCACGCTGCCTACCGTGACTGACAGCTGCCAGAAGAATGCTGGAACAGGGTGAAGGGGAAGCCGACTTGTTGCCTACGCCTCTATAACAGAGACCCCTACCATGCAGAGAGGGATGCATTCTGTACATCCCAGACACTCTTCATGGTGAATTTACCACCTGACAATCAAAAAGGATAGGACTAAACAATAGATGAAGCATAGTAAAACAGATGGGGTAGAAGAGGAAGGAAGGGGAATGTACTTGGGATTCCACTACTTAAAAACCAGCTCTATTAGATATTGGATTTTTAGCCATTCTAACGTAGTTTCAAAAAACAGCAGAATAGCATCTTTGAGGATACAGAAACAGAAAAGCAAAAGGGCAGCTGCAGCAAGCACTGTTATAACCTAAAAAAACTCTTACAAGAAAAAGGTTAGATGGTTTAGATAGTAAAGGTACAAGACTAGACTAGTTCCTGCCCCTGAGTCAGGCCTCATCTAAAGCTAAACTGGGTTCTCAAACCAGGCTGCAAGGTTACTGGAAATTCAGTAGTTTTCCTCATATATGGTGTCCCCTGGGCTCCTGCAGGATGTTCCATATTTCACACCACTTGTAATTTGGAGAGAACAGGTGATGTAATGAGAAAAGCTGTCTCACAAAACAGCTGCAAAAGTGACACTGGCCAAAGAGTGCTAGAGACTATGCTCAACTTCTGCCTAGGCAGATGCGGGTAAAAATTCAGCAGTGCTCTCCTAAGCATTTTTAACCTTTAGAAAAGACCAACGGACATGTCTGCCTCTACCATTTCATGTAGTCAAGTTTCAAGACCACCAGCTAGTGTTCCTGTTTGGCACAGCCACAAAATGCCACATCAGCAGCATCATGCAGAGACAGGTTGGCAGAAAGAACAGGCACTCTTCCAAACACTCACACAGTTTTTCCTGGTATCATCACCCCAGGCAGATGCCTCTACACAAAACGAACAGGTCTATGGTTGCCAGTTTTCAACTCCTACTGTCCTCCAGGACCCAGGCATGTCTGTCACCTTAAGCAAATAACTGCATGTTCCAGCAGTCTCCTTTGCTGTAAAAAGAGCCAGCTATCTGCCTGCTGAACTTGAAATGAAGATGTATGATTCAAGTCGTATCAGCCAATCAGGAGTATAACAGCAGGCTTGAATGGTTTATCACCTTCCTGAAAGCTGGAGTCAGAAGACCTCATATTCCCAGACCCTTTACTGACTTGCTACATGCAAAGCACATTCACTCAGACTCTCATTTATCTTTATTTCTTCTGCCTCTCGTCTATTTTCCTGTTGCTTTGCACTGGACATTGGTTCTACAGAGAATCGATTAGGGCACCAAACTGCCAGGACCACCTCTTGTCTGGACTGTGGTTGTTCCTGTTGGTCTTAATCTAACACTAGGCATACCACACAGAAAGTGTCAGATTATGGAGCAAATCCAGTCTCTTTCTCAAAGTACTAACGCAAGTATCAGCTGATGAATGGAAAAAATCTCCAAGTAACAGATCAAAGGAGACGGAGGTATCTTCTTTTGCACAACTTGCACCTCGTAAGTCATGAGAGGGGTGAATTAATTAAAGCTCATTTGATTTGATTTCTAGTGTTTAACATGAGACAGCTCTTCAGTCTGAACTCCTCACTTTTTCCCTATGATACCTGAGATTGCCAAGCAGTCTCTTGTCCTGTACTGGAGAAGCCCAAACCAGTTCAATTTCCACGATAAGCAGGTGCACTTGGTGCACTATAATCAGAGCAGCTAAGCCCCCAAACCCACCCCAAACTGCCGCTCTAAAACAGGACCTTTCACATTGTATATTTTGCTTCCTTACAGATAGCTGCTGCGATATGCTATTACTAATAGTATTAGCACTGATAGTTTAACTCAGCTGTGTAGCTTATAATCAGATCGATACACCATTGTCCTCCCCACTAGAGTCCCATGCTGCTTACCTGTGGCCTCTAATGCAGGAGGCACAGAAAACAGGGGGGAAAGCTCAAGAAACTGCTTGATGAAAATCACTTGTTAATTGGTACCATACCTCCAACACTCACGCAGATGAAGAGATACAGTGAATTCCTAATGGTAATTTTCTGTTTTCCTGTCATAAGCACCTATGATCTTATTTCTCCTGCAGGCTGCAGGCTGGAGCAGGCCCACCAGGAACGATGGTAACTAATTGCACTGCTGCAGTGGTAGAAGACAGTCAAGTGAGGCAGATGCCAGAGCAGCGTGATGCCTGCTCAGGTGACACAGCACATTCGCTGCTCCCAGCGAATGCTGGAGTTGTCCTGCCATCTGTTCTTACAAAAAGGTTAATGTACTTCTCAAGGAAAGTTCTTGGTTTTAATGCTGGCTGTGTCGCTGGCTGCTGTGACCAGAGACAAGCTGTGATGGATGCAGTTGACAAGGCTGTAAAACTGGCAAAAAGTCCATCTCAAAAACAGTTGCTGAGAGAAGACTACCAAACCAATGCTATTTAAAAAATACATAAATATTGACGAACTAGCAACAATTCCATATCCTTTCCCCCATCCATATATACATGCTTAAAACCGAGGTTGCCAACTCACTCAGGATGGGCCCAGCAGAAGCGCTGTGGGATTTTCAAACCCTAGCTTGTTAATCTTTCAGGTCCCAGGGAGCAGCAACTATGGAATCCAGGGGATAAAGCCCCAAAGACCCTTCCTGTAAAGGGACTGTGCAATGCTGACTGCGCAGGGTGAATGAAAGGCTTGCAGAGCTATAGAGGTGGGTGCCTACATTGGTTTGGCACTGTGGGGTGGACTCCACTACACTGAAATCATGCATGGCATCAAAAGGCTGGCTAGTGGCCAGTTGGGTCAAACAACTTCCAACTGACTAAGGCCTAGGATAGAGTCTGAGACAAAAGAACAGCATTTTGATGTACAAATAGATAGCAGTCTCTGATCTTCTCACTTGCAGCATGGTACCAGTCACTGCAGATCACTTCTTTTGATGGAGAACACCTAGGGACACCCCCATGCCTGGTGAGAAGTTTTTTTTAGCAATAGATTAAAACAATTTACTTGGAAACTGCTCAACAACATTAATTTGTATTGTCTCGCTACACTGGCTCCACTCAAAACATTTCCTAACTGGCTTTTTAGAGCAGGATGCTCAGGGAACACTGAGCCTGACAGCAGTTTGAGGACTGGGCAGAAGAATTGTGGCCCATGTCAGCTGAAAGCTAAACCTAAGGGTATGGCTGAAGAAACCCCAAAGTTAAATGCTTGCTCTCAAGTACACTATATTCCTGCCTAAGTGACTTTTGAACCCATTAGCTGAAACCCGTGACTAGAAACAAGAATTTCCTTACTTTACATGGAACAGATAATCAGCTTCTGTCACCTCCTAATGGCAATAAAGACTTTAGAGTGCTGATGCATCATAACTAGTATTTTAAATGCCAAAGTGGATAATGTAATCTGAAATTAAACTGTGGCTTCACAGTCAGCTTTAACAGCTATGGCTAATTCCTGCAGCAACCTTACACTGCAAACAACGGAGCATATCACACACTATTTGCAATCTGGATTTGATTTTGTAACCCACTCTTGCTCCTTTTTATTTCTGGAGACATTTTTGGACATCTGATTTAGGGCTAGAAGGGATTTTCTCCTTCTGTCAAGAGACACGTCACAATCTTCCTAAAAGTGACTTGAATTAAATACATTTCTGTTGCAGATACTTCAAAAAGGTAATTTTATTCAGCCACTACAACAAAAGCCTAACTAAATATTCTATGAGCTGCTTTTGTTATTACCCTCCAGCAGGTAAATGCTGAGAGAATCAAATGAGACTTATAAATGGTTACAAGATTAGGCTTAAGTCTGGAGTTCCCTTGAGCTACAGAAGAAACTATTTGACCTTATCAGGGGGGTTGAAGGTTCAGTGAAAGATGACAAGAAAACTACAGGTCTAATAGGTTCAGGCAAAGGCTTCTGTGCCTACATTCAATGTGGTCAAATTTCTGCGTAAAAAACCTCCCTGCAAAACAGGACCTGCTGTCAGTGCCACCAAATTCCACCTTTCCTAAAGACTTCAAAACTGTTAACCCACCCTGATGTTTTTACCTGCCAAGCTACTCTTTAGAAAAAACGAAATTGAAAAGGGGAAAGCCAATACAATTAATTTCCATGTTGGTCAGATGCACCAGTAAATGATTATGTGGACAGAAGAGATTTCTGCAGCATCCTGGTGTTCTGTATCTTTACTTCTTCAATCTTGGGAAATTTATGATTATCAGTCTTTACAGAACAAGACAGTCATATTTTAAAAAGGAATTTACCAGGCGATTTTACTCATTTTTTAAATTTTCAGTCTTTATCTGAAGATCCAAACATTGTAAAATTGAGCTAAAATGAGTCATACAGACTCAAGTGCATCACCAGCCGCATTTGCTTCCAAGAGCTCTAGTGAGATCTGTTTCACTGTGCGTAAAAACACAAATATTTGCCAATCAAGTTTATATTTGCTACTCAAGTTCCTTTCTACATTAAATGATTTATTTATATTAGGTTAGAAAGATAAAACAACACCCCAAGGCAGGAAAATACTCACAGAGACTATACAGTAGTAGTGAGAAAATGAGAGAAAAATACATCTGGGTCTGGAGCAAGACAAACTGGTCATATTCCCATCAATTTCTTGCTATAAGAACCTGGGAAAATTGCAGCAGTGAAGCTTGGTGCTATTTTGCTGATAATGAGGGCTATAATAGGAAAAGAAAAAGAGGTTTTGCAGAGAAGTGGGAAATAAAATTATTAAAAAGGTGTATGTTGGTAAAACCAGATTGTGCACAAATTTTGAGAGTGGCTCAGTGCTTGGTATGCCAATTCCCAACCCTCTTGACAGGCTTCCACCCTTACAATAGACCAGGGCAGAATGGCCTTTCATCTTCTGACTCGTTTGGCATCTGCTCAGAAACACATTCTCCAGGGAAAGAATACAAGGGCTAGAGACGCAATACCGGAATAATTTAAGCTTTTGAGAATTGTAAGTAATGGGTGTGATTTTCTACGAGTTAGTATAGTTTATCTCAGCTGATGTCAAGGGACTTATCCTGGTGAGAAAGGGTAAGATGCTGAGTCTACTGTTACATTTTGATGGCTCACATAGATCATTTGTCTCTGGACATTTGAACTCCCAACACACCAAGTAAGAAACTTTAGATTTTGGTTTACTATTCCCTCCTTCCTTTTCTTTTTTCTCTGGGAAGAAATGGATCACTTTTTTGCTTGTCTAACTGGACCATCTGCTGGTATTGCAGGAGGATGTGTGCTGGTATTAATAAACTACATTTTCATGTAGTTTTGCTTGGGAATCAAGCTGAATTGGTTTAGCCTGGTCTCAATATGCTGCTGCCAGCCACTGATATTCAGAAGGAAAAGCCATAAATACTTCTCTGAATCTGGTTCATGAAATAGGTGGTAGGGGTTTTTTTTGAGGGTTTTTCTTTTTTTTTTTAAACAGAATGATTGCCATGGTTTAGCCTGGGAAATAGCGACTTGCAAAAATGCATTCCAGAGGGATGTAGGAGATTTCAGCAATGCCAGATGTGAATGCCTTGTTTTAGCCAGTACACTGCAAGGCACTTCCCAATCTCAGTAATTATTTTCAGGACCACAAAACCCACAGGATGAGGAAAAAATTACATTGCACATTTCTGTGAGACACACAAATGCAAACCAGTGTCTGTGGCCCATTCACTGATGCAAGCCTGAGGAGTTCTCATTTCTTTTCTTTTAATGTCTCCTGTCCCTCCAGATCCAAGACCAGCTCAACTCTCTCCAAAAATTAATGACAAAAAGAAACAATTTTGGAGTCTAGACAAAAATGGCAAAGAAAAAAAGAGGTGAAACTGTATCGACAACCTGTTTTTAACTCAGTAAAGTAAGAACTGAGAAACAATGTGGTAAGATATGGCAAAACTGCTCACCATCAAGATGACACGAGTTAACCTGGCTCTTCACTGAGAGTCAATCTGGCTTTCAGGTTGCCCACTTACCAAAGCCAATACCTATAAATGAAGCAACTGTGACATTCGCGTGGCCTGTGTCTTTCCTGATAGGGCAGCAATTTGCCTTCAGCTGGACCCCTGGAGTATAAAAATGTGCTGTGGTTGAACTTCGCAAGCTGTGCATGATGTGACCTTCTCAGGAAACCAGCAGGGAAGCCAGCAGGGCAAGGGCAAAGGGGGCCAGTGAAAGACCAGTGTTACTAATCTGTAGCTTGGCAGCATTTCTCCACTTGGACCTTCTCTAGGTTCAAAGCTTTCTACAATGATGTTTGTGGAAACAAAGCAGCCTTGCTTTGAGTAGGCAAGAGGCTATTCTCTTTGTGGGAGGCCCACCAGTCTCCCAACAAGCAGGATTTAAGTGCTGCTTTTTGCAGAGGCCACAGTCACTGAACTGAAATAGTAGCCTCTGAAACAGCAGCTGGGCCCATAACAGTTAACTTTTACTCAAGCATCACGATATTTTTCTTTAACCTAATAAAGCACGTGTACAATAGCACAAGAAAAACAAAGGCATCCCACAACACAGGCTATTTGTCCACCACATTATCTGCCAGATACATGCTCAGGTCTTCAGACTGAAGAGGTATTTGCAACTCCTCTCCCTCCCACCACAAAATCCATCATCAGGATAAAGGACCAACGTAAGTTGGTAGCAAAACATCTTGCTCTACAGGCTGCATAGGAAAGGCCATTCACCAGCACATCTGAACCCCCATTGAGTCATTGGATCTTCAGGGAAACAAGCTGAGGGAGAAAGCCTGGTCTGTCTTTTAGGCATCTTTTCAACATGCCATTCCATCTTCCCTTTAATCTGTACCATCACAAGCTTTAAAAGTCTCTATGCTTCTTCCTCCCAAGCGTTCTTTTATTTCTGCAGTTTGCAGCCAAGTTAAATGCCAGAATAAGAGCAGGGAACAGAAAATACAGAGGTAATACAATAGCATGAAGCCAGTTTACCCGTTCTTATCTCATTGTGATCAAAATCACAGGTCTATCTCTGTTTGCAACAATACCACAAGAAACAAAGAAAAGCAGGAGCAACTCTGCCCATAAATTTCTGGACAATTTCATGTAAGAGATAAGGGAATTCAATTTGCAGAAGCAGTTTTTTTCAATGACGTTCATTTTCTGAGAGCAAGGCTATAAACCAAAACATATTAAGGACGTGTTACTGCTGTATAATTAATGTTCCAAAGAAGAAAAATATTTATGCTAAGGAATGACGCTGACTGCATTCCCACTTGACCGTGTGTTATGGTACAATGTTTAATTACATGCTTGTGTTTCTCAAATACCCATTACAACGTATCTTCTGCAGGACATGATGCATGTGTATTATTTGGCTGAACAGCATGATAATATATCAAAAGCAATTGCAAGCACTGTTTTCCAGTTTTCATAACAGAATGTCAATTCCCTTCCACCATAAACTTGCAACCGAACTGAAGAACCATGGCTGTCCTCCCTCTCACACAAGCCTGCTTGGAGCAGGAGTGCTGTAGCCTGAGAGAGAGGAAATGCTACAAGCAACAGAGAAAAGGAAAGTATCAGAACAACTAAGCAGCTTTTAACTACAGGACTTACTGCTGATAGAGCCGTATTACAGCTGCGATGCAATGGCAGTGATTCCTATGCCATTTTGATACAACAAACCAGAAGAAAATACAGGGTCTTCTGTAACTGATACATGCCTTTTCTTCACTTCTATCAAGTCCAGGAACTTAAGCCAACGACACTTAATTCACTTGAGAATATATGCAATGTTCAGCTGAGCTTTCAGACAGATTCAGCTTTAGTAAACTACAGTTTCTGGTTGAATATTCCTGTGAAAGACTGTGATGTAGCTCTGCAAGAGTATTTAACATCAGTGTGAGCCCTCACACACACAGTTACATAGGTATATCGCAGAATCAACCAGGTTGGAAAAGACCTTTGAGATCATGGAGCCCAACCCTTACTCCAGGACTCTCAAGCCCACCACTAAACCATGACACTGTGGGCCAACTGATCTCCCCTCATGGTCTCCAGTCACAGCCACCCCTCATCTGCCCCCCATAGCAGCCCACACTATACAGCTGCCACCTCCATCCCTCATGGCCACACCTCACACCCCATGGCTGCCCCTGCTCTCCCCTCATGACTGCCACTCACTCCTCATAGCCACCCTTCATATCCCATGGCTGCCCTTGATCCCCCTTCATGATCTCCCCTCATGGCTGTCCCTTCTTTCCCCTCACAATCTCCCCCATGGCCACCCCTTCTGCCCCCTCACAATCTCCCCTCATGGCTGTCCCTTCTTTCCCTTCACAATCTCCCCCATGGCCACCCCTCCTGTCCCTTCACAATCTCCCCTCACGGCTGTCCCTTCTTTCCCCTTACGATCTCCCCTCATGGCTGCCATTACTGCAGCTACAAGAAGTCCTGGAGGGTCCTGGATAACAAAACCATGTAACACCAGGCACAGGTAGGAAACAGAACACAGAAAAGCTGTTTGAATGGCATTCAGACCCCTCTAAAACCAGAGTTTCAGTTCAGTCTCAGCACAGAGGTGGCTCTGGCAAAGCCTTCACAATGCCACCATCCCCAGAAGGTATCAAAGTTTAATGTCTAAACCAGCAATCCTAATATTTCACTTCAAAGAGGCGCTAGTACCTTTGATATGGCTTTAAACCCAGATGGCTGACACTGTGCTCCTCTGTCACTGTAGGCAATGCAAGCTAAGACTCAGTGATGCTGGATACTAGACTGGGAAAGCTGTAATTGCTTATAACAAAATAAACGAAGAGTTAAATACATGCATGAGACAGAAAACACCTTTGATACATTTCCTCTCTTTTACACTATAATTCATTCAAATCTGCAGGATTCATGCACACTGTCTTCATCCTGCTGTAATCCAACTTGATTTTGTCCACCCTGAGATTTATTTACCTCAGGATCTGCAGATTGCCAAGCTGGGAAAAGTTTGGTTCAGTTTTGATACGCTTCAATATAAAGTGTGCTAAAACATCAGAGACTGAAGAATGTTCACAAGCTGGAGAAAAGGAGGATAGGGAAAAACTCAGGGTCATTAAAGTAGCTGAGAGTCAGTGGATTTCTAGAGAGGCAAAAATAGAACCTGGTTTGATTTCTTATGGAAAAGTCTGTTATAAATAGGGAGTGTTCCTTCTAAAGAGGACTTTTACTTATTTAAACCTCCCGATTGCAGCTGACAACACAAGAAGGGCAGAGTCTGCCAAAAACGGCAGACAAAATTGCTGGAAATCTTTCCTGAGTACAGCTTGCTGACCGACAGTTCCCATCCCATGCAACCCTCAGCAATGGATTCATGCACGTTTACTAAGAAGAATAATGGTACTGTTAGTAGTACTGCTACTTGGTCTCCCCTGCACTTAAATAACAATTACCTTTACTGTTTCTCTGAAGAAGCCTTCACTGAGCACTGTCTTTCAAGAATACACCCCTCACCTACTGTCTTAGGAAGCCTGGTCTTTCATTTTTCAAGAACAATTGAAAAAACCCTAAAAACCAACAAAAACCAAAATGAATCTACCACATAAGCCCACAAATTGCCACTGTGACATGGGATACAACACATAAGCTGCATGTCAAAGGAGCCTCCGCTAGAAGAGTGCAAACACAGTGATTTCGTTCCTGTCTTTATGAAATACCATAAGTACATCCAGCTCCACTCCTCAGATGTGTGCTTGTTGCCTGCCTTCAGCTTTTGAAATACCACGTTTTGTAAGTAAAGTGAACCTTCACTCTAAAGGACAACAAATTAATTCTGAAATAAGTCATTTCACAATGATGACCAATTACTGCTTTTCTATAAGAAAAGTATAGGGCAGCTATTCATGCTGGCTATGGACTTGAGAACATCACTGGCACAGGAGGATTAAGCTAGAGCTCACAATCCCTTGTGCTGTGCAAAGGACAGCAGGTACATACTACTAAGAGATTTACCTCTAATGCTGTGTAAGCCAGTCACAAAAACTTTGGCACAGACACAGATTCCAGCTATTCCATACAACTAAACAAACACAGAAATAGTATTCATTAATGGCAAGAGTGGAAGATAACAGGCAAAAAACATGGAAGAAGGAAAGCAATGACCTCTCACACAGCCTTGTGGAGTGCCTTTGACATCAGCAAGAGAAAAGCCTCCCTCTTCCCTAGATACAGAAGGACTGCTTGGAATTTTCCAGCACTGACTACAATTTCATTTGCTGACTATCACTTACACTGAAATAATTTTAAGAGTGCTACATCAAAGGAACCTGTAAACTGCTGCACATGATTCATTTGCCCTCTGGGAGAAAGCTAACATTGGTGGGTGACAGGGGTATGGAGCTGGGAACCTTAAGGAAGAGGGGCTAGGGGATAGAAAGGAATATGTAATAGTGATAAGTAAGCAGTATTTAAATCCTTAGGTCAAACCCTCCATATTCTGTCCCATGTTTGTTTGGTAAAGTTTAATTTTTACCCTGAATGTCCTACTTCTGCGATGCTCAGGAAGTCACTAAACTGAAAATAATTGGAAGCTGGAGAACTATTAGGGGGAAGTATCACATATGCTTGCCCTGTTTTACTCTTTCCTGGGCTATCAGACCAGATGGATTTTTCTCTTGCTCCAGTAGCTGTTCTTATTCTTTCTTCTTTCAAAAAAGCCAACGTCCAACATAACATAGCTCCAAAAGTTGAACATGCAATATTGATGGTGTTTTGTTACATTTCACGTTTTAAAGCTGTAATATGCACATGGCTTTTAAAACATGCAATTTACACAACTGCTTTTATACTTGTAATTACCCTTTGCTTAATAGTTCATTTAAGTGGCAAAACAGCTTCTCAAACAATGAGAATTCCTAAGTATTTTGGCTGTTGTATTTTGCTATGCTGCATTAACCACATGTTTGAAAGTACACATACTTAAAACAAGACCTAATCTAACTTAGACAAAATTATGACTGGTGAGTAGTGGAACAATGACAGCTACTCTGCCTTTATAACATCAGCAGTCACAGACATCTCAGGGGGAAAGGTGCAGAGAACACAAGGTTGACAACATAACTGAATTTTCAGCAGTTGCCTACAAATTGCTATGAAAATAAACTGCACTGCTGGCAAGAGTAGTACTGTGGGAGATACCTGCTACACCTTCCAAATGACAGTCAACACTAGGGAGCTCCAGAGCAAAGTCTAAAGCTCTCAGAAAACGTGCAGCTCAGGTCACACAGATGATGGGAGAAGCTCTGGATGTATCCTGTGCTACTGAACTCAGGCGCAATAGCCCAGGCTTCAAATGCCTCTCTGAAAGCTTGACTTCTGGGTCTCATAGACACTTTTGGCTCTCCACACTTCTCCAGAAGTAGGAGAAAAGTTTTTCCAAGACTCCACAATAAATATTTCTTATTCTGTTTTATGTTCTTTGTAGGTAGAGGTGGGTAGGGGGGAGGGATTTGGGTTTGAATTGTAGCAGAGTTAAGTATTATAGCAAACTTGTCAGCAAACACTTAGTGGAAGCATGTAAAGTGTTTTGTGCTGAGAGCTATACTGACTGAATGTGCAGGTAAGTTTTTCTACATTTAAAATCCTACTCCCATTTTGAATTACACTTGAATCCTCACTGAAGGAAAGACTTTCTTCATACGGAGTTAGGAATCCAGTGCCTTTTATTATAACGTTGGCACAAAGTGGGGAGTTAGCATTACAGACTTGTATTGCCTCACTTAATACTGTTTCTAGGTTAAATGGGAAACTTGGTTTTGGATTTTCATTTCTGTTTGTGAAATGGCTCATTGTTTGGGAACATGTATTTATAGAGCACTGGAGATCATACCCCATCTTTCTCACTACTATTTCTCCCTCTGTACAACACAATCCTCAAAAGTCATTTGCAATACAGCAGACAGTCAGGGGAAAGGCAAAGAAGAAAGAAAGGTTGATAATGAACATTTATTAAGAAAGATTTCACACTTACCTGTATGTTTTAGTTCATGAATGAAGAGAAGAAGATCCAACAGCAGCAAAAACATGGAAGAGAAAAGAAAATGAGAAGATATATCGTTAATTCAGAAAAGAAATCATCAGCTATAGCAGCAGATTTATAGAACACATACAACTTGATCCTTTCTGTAGGAGCAGAGACCTGAGGATCATGCCTGCTGTCTTTTCAGAAACTAGATCCCACACACTGGATCTCAGAAGGTGGAAATTCATAGCAGATTTCTACACCACCCCCGCTGCCCTCTCCCCCCCCCCCCCCCCCAAGTTTGGACAGCTAAATTCACAGCAGATTTCTACACCACCTCCCTACCCTCCCGCCCCCTTCCCCCACCCCCCGCCCAAGTTTGGACAGCAAGTTTATTTTATGCCTGAGGACACAATTTGTTGAAATGAGCTTAAATTGTGGAGTGTGGCAGTTTCTTTCTTACATCACAATGAAAGCCTAGTCAAAGTATTTACTTTCCTGAATACTCTTTAGATCAGCAGTATCCTCAAGATGATGAGATTTTTGGTATATCTTTTTGTGTGTTCTAGTTATTTTAAGCAAAAGTGCAGAACAAAACCCTTTGGCAGGAAAAAGCACTGGTTTTCATCCCTGAAGAGGGCCCTTACTTGTCTGTTTAAAGGTCTCGATGTTCAGAGAGAATTAACACTTATTTACCATCAGAGTGCTTTCAAGGAGTCTGAAGTTCAGAGGATTTCTCCCCCTTTTCCACATGATGAATTTTAAAAGCACTGGACAAAACTAAGCTGAGAGGACTGTCTTTTCTGGAAAATCCTCTTCTCCCTCCCTCCATCTCACCCTCTCACCATAGCTGAGGAAAATACCAAGATGAAAGACCACACTTTAACTAAGCCCTCTGTCTCCAAGGCTAAGGCTGAGTTTCAGTTCCTGGGCTGTACACAAAGAGAAGCCATTAGAAGCCTGAGGGTTAGGAGGAAAGGCACTGACAGGTTCCTTTTAATTAGGCTGAAAACTAACTTGGTGAGAATAGCTTGTCTGTATCAATAGCTCTAATTGACTGTTCTGAAGACAGACAGAGTGAATAAAGCAGGGGGCAATTATTGTCTGTGACAATTTGATTGACAAGCTTGTCCCCTGGAGGAGAATCCGGAGAGCCTATTGTCTAGCAGAGCCCCAAAATAAAGCATTCACTTTCACAGAGCTCCATTAAAAAACACACTGGAGGACTGAGAGATTTAGCATTTGTGCTAATGGGCTAACAGCAATTTCAGACCAGGAGCCTCTGAACAAATGGCTCAGGTGTATTCACGGCTGGGAAGGGAGGGAGAAGAGGCTGAGGACCAGAGTGGTTCTGCCCTGGCCAAGAGCAGAAAAATGAGAACAGATGACAAAGGTGCTGCCTTGCTTTCCTTGCAATACACGCAGTGATAATAAAGCAGCAGATTTTCAATTCGGCATCATGGCCTGTCTTAACAGAGAGCAGTGCTTGAGGTCAGCCAGAAATAAATAGAAAGCAACTGAAAGGGATGATGTTGTCCAATCTAACTTATCAAACATTGAGAAGCTGCTACCCGTGTTTGTTTTCCAGACCACCAACCACAACCCCAAATGAACACAAGCCATGTTTTCAAATAGCATCTTAGAAACTCTATTTCAGCAGAAGCTAAAAGCTCCCCAAAGCACTGTGCTACTTCCCAGTCATCCCATAGCAAAGGTGAGGCCCCTCCAAAAGACAAAGAAAAGTTGGCAGGTGAGAAACAGGAGGGAGAAAGCATCAGTTACAAACCAACCAGATAGATAGGTAGGTTGGAAAGTAACTACTACAGACCCCTGAGTGTTGCCCACCTGCTCATCTGCTTCCAGTTTTCTTTTGCATCTGAAGAAACAGTACTATGGAAAATCTCTTTCTCCACCAAGTGCTGTCCACACTTGTTTTCCTCCTTTGACGACTGTCTCAATGTGTGTGCCCAGGGAACAACAGTGAAAATGAAAACGCAGTATTACTGGAGGTATTAATTTAATTGCTTACCTATTTAATAAATTACTCCCCCTTTTTTGTGAAACCTGTTCTGGTTTTTTACCCCTTATTTTGTTGTTGATGACAGACCAATTTAACTAGAAGTTCACAACCACTCTAAGAATACTCCTGCTCTCCACCTCAGAGAAATAAATGATTTGGGCAGTTTAATTCAAGAATGAGCCTTCAAACCACCAGCTTGTTCTTTCACTCCCAATCAGGGCACAGGGAAGTCCTGAAACGGAGTAAGTCTACAACCAGAAAGAGTGCTAGGGGGTCTCAGGCCCATGTTATGGGGACAAATCTCACTAAAGTCAAAGGGAACAAAAGATATTCTTCAGTTCCAGACTGTCAGTCCGTGTGACAGCAGCAGTCAGACTTCAAACAGTGCTGGGCACAGGCAGGTACCACATACTTTCCCAGTAAAAGAGGTAGTGTCTTTGAGAGCTTATAATTTAAATGTCTGAGACAAAGGATGAATAGAAAACAGAGCCACAGGGTGAAGGCGCCTGCCCAAGGGCTCAAAAGCAGACCAGAGGCAAAACTTGTGAAATCCCCTAGATCTCTTGACCTCAGGTTCAGTGTCTAACCACTAGCTCCTGGGTCAGCAGCCCATCAAGTGTCACATGCCAGATAGCTTCCATTTTGTGAAGGAAGAATACAAAGTATGCTGGTTTCATTTCCCTCTTGCACAGAGGCAAATTGTGTCTCTGAGTGGCAGCACTCCTGACCCCTGCAAACCCCACTGCAGTGGGAGTTGGGAGCTTCCCTCTTTCAGAGGCAAACAGTTCAAAGACTGCTGGTAGCAGCTTGTCTGCAAGAAAGGCAGTGATGCCTTACCTGTGGCTTTGTGCTCCTACTCAATCCCATCCAGCAGTGGACAGGCGTCTGCCTCCCACATACTGAATCACAGAATGACTGAGGCTGTAAGGAACCACCAGGGTCTACCAGAGTGCAAGCTCTCTGCTCAAGCAGGGTCACCTCAAGCACATTACTCAGGACTGCGTCCAGATGGCTCATGAATATCTCCAAGGAAGCAGACTCTACAGCCTCTCTGGGCAAACTATTCCCATGCTCTGCCACCCTGTGAAGAAGTTCTGCTCACGTAGAACTTCCTGCATTTTAGTTTATGCCTGTTGCCTTTTGTCCTATTGCTTGGCACCATGTAGAAGGGTCTGGCCCCATCCTCCTGATACCCCCTTCTTCTCCCACCCTCTATTCCCCACCTTGAGATACTTAAAAACACGTATCAGATTGGTTGGTTAAGCCTGATTTCTCTTTCAGTGAATCCAAATGCTGACTACTCTTGATCACCTTCTGTCTTAGAGATGTCCTCCAGGATAAGCTGTTCCATCATCTTTCCAGAGACTGACTGGATGGCATGAAGCAAGACTGGTACACATCTTGAGAGGCTCAGTGAGAGTTCAGATTTGGGAGCTATATCCTCTGGCACATGCAAACAAGGTTTATTTCATGCCAAACAGTCTGCCTCCTTACTGTCTTTAGAAAGGGTGCCACAGGTCAGCAGTGCCTAGAATAGATACCAGCCTCGCAGGATGCGGTCCCAGAAGAGTTAAGAATTACTGAGTCACGAACACAGGTCAGTTTGTAAAGTTCAATCTGTTGCTTTGCCTGGGAGGTCAAAGACTTCAAGAGCTGGAACCGTGCTTAGAGGTCATTGCCCAAGCACAAATTGCAACAGCACAACCACATAAACCACAAAGTCTCTAGAGATGCAGCTGGAGAAGTCAAAGGGTTAGCGAGCACTGCAGCCTGGGCTTGAGAAATACAGGAACCTTGAGGCATCGTCTGTCTTAGTCTCCTTAGTTGGCAGAGCACAGGCTGAACTCAAAAAAACCCTTAAACTTGCAACTACATGAGAGAAATTTTATGGAAGTCAGTGACCAAATCCATGTAGAAGTGTGATTTTTGATCATACCAAGCCAATTTCATTTTCGGGATCTTGAATCTTTGTCTCACATACATAGAAAAAACCCCATACTTTATTTTTTTAACTGAAACTGTTTGCCAAACATAACCAGAGTTTGCAAATAACACTGATTTCCCCCACCCTTACTCATATTTCTTGGCCAATTTACTGTTCATTGAATATTTTGCTACCATCTGCATATGAGCAACTTGAAAGGAGAAGCTCGCCATGCTGAGGATGCCAAAGTAAGAAAACACACCTTGAAATAAACCCCAGGCTGGATTTCTAAAGAAAAAAAAAAAAACACTTAAGAAACAATTTGAGTGATATAATCAAGAGAAAAAACAGCAGGTACTGTGACAAAAGGCTTACAACATGCAGATAGGACTTACTGACCACTGCCATAAAGCATAATCCAGCCTAAATCCACAATTAGGCTCACAGCAGTAGCTTAAAAACACAGCCAGACCATTATAGCCCAAGTCAAATGAGCCAGGCTACTAAATGATCTGGACTAAAGCCAAAACAAAATCAGTCTTTAAGTTGCAGGAATGTTAGACAAAAATCCCACACTGATAGCAAATTCACTGTTGACTTCTTCTGACCTTCCAAGATGAGGTAGGTACAATTCATCCCTCTTCCAAACTGCAGTTTTGGAACTACTATGATATAAGTGAAGTGTTACTTTAAAACCTTCCTGCTGAAAGGTACTCTGGTGTTGGCTGAAGATTGTTTAATGAGCAGAGGCTGGGTTTAGGCACTCAGGTGTAAGCAGTCAGCACTGTGAGCTCCTACTTGTCCCAGACAGGACTGGGAAGCTGGTGTTTTCCATTCACAGAGTTACACGCCACCCATCACTCCAGGTACATATCCTCATGGAATCTGTAGTTTCAGAAGCACCTCACATTTTACAGCGTTACTCAATATGCTAACTAACTTAGCAACCACACAGCAACAGATGGACCAGAGATATTTCTGTGTCCCAAAGCCTGGCATGGGTGAAATGTCTGCAGTTTGGTATGATGGAGGACATTTTAGCTGATAAAATAGATTGAAGCAGCTGCTCCTGCAACAGTAAGCCTCGTTTTTATCAATAGTTGGAGCCAAAGAGCTAGGCTCTGTAGAAAACAAAAAAGCTCACAACCCCTAGAAGGGGCACAATCTAATACATTCTCTGCCTAGGCAAAGGATACTGGCGTCTGTTCTGGAAGGCAGTGAATGTGGACCAAAAAGCTGCTTGGAAACAGTGGATAAGCATCAATGTTGCACTTTCTCCAGGGCAGAGGTGAACAGACGGCTGAGCAAAGGACGAGCATCCTGCTCCAGAGAAACGAACAGATTTTTCCAGAGTGGACCTTTAGCTATCAATGGAAGTGAGCAGTGGGATGTACAAGGACTGATTCCCCAGGGCCTGGGGTTTGATTATTCCATGTCTAACAAAAGCAGGAGCTCTACTCACCATTTGTCCTAAAGCAGACACATGTGTCCCAGGTGGATTCATTAATGTCTAATAATGTAGCTGAGCTTACCCCTAGCCCTCCCCTCAAGGGGGGAATTAATTTGCGTCTCTTCGCTTTGCCTGGCCACCTATTTTCACTGAACTTTTCAGCTGAAATTGCCTAGTAGATTCAAATGCTTTTAGAACAGGAGTGGCAAGCCATGAGGACAGATGATACAATCACATACGCCTCATTCCCTTAAGAATCCACGCTAAAAGTGGCATAGGACTTTCTTTTTTTGGCACAAAACCCCTAATGGCTGATAATTTCAGAATGAAGATTTTGATTTTGCTTTTAAACTGTTATGATAAGCAACTATAATTAAGGGATCCAGGCCTGAAATGCGGTGTACGCACCAGACGTCTGAACTCGGGGGTGACCTGGGCAGAAAGCATTTCAAGTATGAAGTCTCTGCTAATTGGAACCACACTGCCACAAGCAAAGTAAGGCATGGCAGCAATTCCTCCTGCCACCAAAGTTACCAGGAAATATTTGCTTCCTGAACTGTTTCTGGAAGCACCACACTACTGACTACTGCTAATTTGCATTGTGAACATCTACTAGGAAAGTATAGATGACTCTGCCTATAACCAGGACTCAATTACTGCTGCAGGTATTGTGCTGGGATGCAGGTTTCCAAGTATGGCACGATGACTGACCCTGTAAATAGAGTCACTACTGTCTCGCATGTGCTTCATGCTTTGAATCTATTTGCGTTTTTTAGCTGCTGGCACCATTAAGGGAGATGCTGTTCTCAATTAAAACCAGCCCATTGCTTCCCTAGGCTTAATTAGGAGCAGTGCTGTACATTCTGGCACTAGCAGTATTTTCTTTTCAATTAATGGACTTAACAGGCAGCAGATGCCAGAGTCTGCCTTTCTCCCCTTTCCAGCAAGCACCCCACCCCTATATTAAAATAATCATTGACAATGATTTTAAAGATACAGCTAATTCAGATACTGCTTCTGGAGCCAAGAAGATTTGTTTAAAAACCAACATCAATCCCACGTACATTTTAATGCTGACAGAGCCCATAATAATCTTACATCTTCTCTATACTGTAGAGCAGGTAATAAATACCGAATTAAAAGGAGAATGGTGAATTAAATAACAGTACGAACCACGACAGTCTAGGATTAAACTTTGTGGCTGATTTACCATCAAGTCCAATGTAAGACTAGTAGGGAATGGGACATGCAAAAAGAATGCAGTTATTTTTTCTTACTGAGAGGTCACACATTTCAACTCTCTTGCATTGTTTCCTTGAACACAAGATGCAAAAAGCAAGCAGTGATTCCTCTCAATGGAAAACAGTAAAATTCCAATGCAAAACACACCAACTGTATTTCAGACTCTTCTACAGTCGCTCCTTTATGGCAGGACATTAACCTATGTCTGTGACTTCAGCTAAGCCTTAGTGCTATATAAGTGGAGATTTTTAAATAGGATTTTTATTTAATTAATAGTGTATGCAAGAGTGTAGAAAGATGAAAACAAAAAGAAAGTTGTTTTTGTGAACAGTTTCAACTCCTAGGTGGGTTTCTCACCCAGAAAACATCTTCAGCTGCCTCTTTGTACAGCCAAACAGTAACTGGAACAATCAGCTAACGAACATGACACAAGCTTTCCTGGTAGCTTGGAAGCCAGGTACCAGTGCACAAGCTTAGGCTGGGGGATGCATCTCCTATTCATAAAGGGACATAAACCAGCTCAACTCATGCCCAAATTGAGCACATTCACAGCAGAACACACAAAGGGCTGGTGAGATCTGTCAAGTTTCAGATAAATGTTCTTTTACTGATATTGAAACAAAGCAATGAACTATATGGTTAGGGGTATCTCCTGTGGGAGACTAAACTTGGAACAGCTCCAAAAACTGAGCTTCCTCCTAACTCAAAATTACTACAGAAATGAACATTTTAAACCATACATGCAATGTGGTGGTTAAAAAGCATCAAACAGGCAACCCTGAAGACATGGGGTGAAGACATCTTGGTGAAATATCATCTTTTATCTTTACAAAAGCTATCACATAGCTGAAATATTTCTTAACGTTGTGCTTCACAGGTAGCTGTCTGAGGCTACCACTAAGAAATGTCACCTCCATCTCTGCATTTACTTCAAGCTCAGCTGGCATGTTTGCTGAGAATAAAGGGCCACCTATACCTTTATCATGTACCTGAACAGCAGCACCATGGCTGGGCTCCTCTCCTGTTGGGCACTGCAGACAGCAGTGAGACAATACCTGGTTCTCAGACACCATCATCTAAATCACATGAATCTCTACCTGCAAATCGTCATGTCTACTTATACTTTGTGAAAATCCTTCTGTGGGTAACAGACCAATGAAGCCTGGTTTACAGTACACTTACAGTTTTATGAGCTGGTGTTGACTCTGATACATAAGAAGCTGTAGCCATTACCCTTGTGAGATTATTGCCTCTGTGTTGTAGCCTGCTTTCAATAAACTTTCTAGACCTTCTTCTCTTTAAGATGACTGCTCCTCTTTGGCTGGAATTTGCCAGACTTCTCTACTCCAGCTGCTTGGGTAGGGGATTCCACAGAAATACAGCACACTTGCAAAAATCTTGTTCACTTCAAAACTTAGTTCAAGGCAAGGTTGGGGGAATCATTTAGAGCTCAGGATGACAAGCACACTGTTCAGTCAACATGGACTATAAGCGGGTTTCAGATACACCTGATAACAATGCTGCCTTTTTGTCAGGCCTGGGTAGGAATGCATTTGAGAGGCATGGATGAATCACATGTAAAATCCTGCCCACAGTCTATCAGATACAATTTCCTTTTAAATCTCAAAGGCTAATACACATGAGGTTAAAGGTTGTTTGCATAACACACTCTGATAGCTGTCCTACTCCTGTTTTCTCCCTTACCTATAAGAAAGGAGGAATATATTGCCACAGCAGAGAAGCATCTAAATCTATGCACTGAACTGCAGCGCCCTAAATCAGGGTTTCTGTTTTACAGCAGTGGGCCACCATTACTTAACAAAGCAATCTTTAAACCTGATCATATTTAATGCTTGAGAACATCTGTTCCAAGTGCCATGAGGAATTCTGTGATGTGGAGCTCCTTCTTTTACTAAGACTTGTGAGCACTCACCTCTCTGTAAACTGCCTGCCACATTGCTCTCAGACAGCAACTCTCAGTCACTGTCCCCTACAGTCAACTGTACCTGCAAATAAATGGCAACATATGGCATTTTTCAACAGGCTGGCCTACTTTGTTCAGTGTTCTGTACATATGAAATCTACAATATCTCATGGATTTAATTTTTGAGCAGTAGTACAAAAGGTCTGGTGTCACCCTTTTCCTGTCTCTACAACTTAGGTCAATACTGGTGTTCATTTCATTGTAGAAAACCAGGAAGAAAGAGGAAGGGAACAGTTTGCTTTCCTTTACTCTGAAAAAACTAACTTGCCTTTCCATTAAGCAGCTGGATTAGATCAGGTTTAAGAGAAACTGTCCTTAATTAATTTGATAAGATTAAATTTAATTTAGGAAAAAAAAAAAGGGGCTGCCCAAGGGAAAATCTCCTTCTCCACTCTATAACCCAGACTGGTTCCAACTCCGTACTCTCTTTCACAGAAACCGTGAACGTGAAAGATAGGGTCATGCATAGCATTTAAAAGGCAAATCTAACATAATTGTTGCCAGCACCAAAATCATCACTCATATTCAAGCAAAGTACTGAACAACTGGAAAAAGAATAACCAAAAAGAAAGGGAGGGGGAAGGCAAATAGGGGAGCTATTTTCATGTGGAGTCTCAAAAAGCAAATCTGCTTTTTGTCAACTGAAAGGAATCTGGGACAGTTTTGCAATCTGAAAGTATTGTTTACATCAGAACTATGCCCTTCTAATGCTTTCTCATGGCTACACTTATTTTTTACTGAAAAGAAAGCAAAGTGTGTAATTGTGACATGGTTTAGTGTGATGTGTCCCTGCCCATGGCAGGGGGGTTGAAACTAGATGATCTTGAGGCCCTTTCCAACCCTAACTATTCTATGATTCTATACGCCTGTAAGAGCAAACAAAACCAATAATGAAAAAGCATTTCTTATACAGAGAAAGGAAAGAGCAGAGAATTGTCCCACCCAACTTTCAGACACTTACCGGAGATACCTAACCTAGAAACTTACTTGATGCCTAAAATCTGAAGCACACATGTATCTGTCCCCACTGGCTGTAATTCCTTTATATTCAAAGGGGCACAGAGATGCAGCAGAGGAACAACATCACAGCGAAGCTCCACTCTAACTTTTCCAGTTAGAGAGTGGAAAAGGAGCTTATATGGAGGTTGGCCACTATTATCAGTACACGTCTGTTAATTCTGGCTACTGTACACTGAACAGGTTCTGGGTTTTGTAGTCTGTCAGCTTTACTGTTTGCACAGGTAGTTTAAACACCAGCGAAGACTGTTTTAAGATTGGAAAACAAGTACAAACCAATAAACACTCATAAAGAGAAGCTCTACAAAAGACTTAAGACAGACCAGTTGCAAGTGGCTGATATTCCTTTAAAATGTTGGTGTGAAGAATGAGGAGCTTTGGGATTTGAGTGGGGGTATACTGTCCTACTCTGAGCTAATAACATGCTATTGTAATTCTTATCTCAGCAATAAGAAGTCAACTCAATTTCCTAGCTTAAACAGGACCTTCTGGGATCCAGTATTTATACGCTATCCAGAGAAAATGAATGAAAAATTCATGTATGCAGTGAAATACAGGACTGCTTCAACGTTACATATTCTTATACACTTCAGAACGCTCAAACATTCAGTGTTGCTCCTAAGAGTAACTAAATTTGAAAAGAAGAAAAGGTGCATTACAAATTGCTGCTAATCATGCCATAATTTTATCAGATGCGAAACATTCCTGCCCAAGAGGCACTGCCTCTTTCCTGCCATAGCTCTAACAGCGGGGAGCCCTCGTAATAACACAGAAATACAACCTGACTGAATTCCCTAGATGGGAATATGCTATACATCCTGTCGCCACACTGGGGAAACGCATTTGGCAGCTGACTCCCACGGCTTGCCATTAAAAGAAAGGCCAAACATCTGAGGGCAGGCAGGAGAGCTCCTTGTGGAGCACGCAATTTCTTTCCCCTGTACATGATACCACCGTTACGTTTTACTCCTTGAGTCCATTCATCAACTTGAAACGAGCACATCACCGCAGTCCCACAGCATAGGAAGGATTGCTGCATTTCTACTTGTTTCTCCAGTAATACTCCAAGAACACATAGCGAGGAAACCTTGCAGACATCTCCCAAGCACACTTAGTGAGCCTGTTTTTAATGCTTATCACCTTCTTGTGGCAGGAACTGTAATTCTTCATTCCCGCCGGCTGATTTAAACACACCTTAACAGGAGTCTTTAAAGAGCTACTGAATCGTCATGGACATCTTTAGAAAACAGGATCGCTACACTGTACAGATAAGAGAATGTGCTTTGATATTTCAGCCGATTAAATAACTGTCATCAAAAGCTTGTCTTGCTTTCCCAGGCGTATCAAGTAGGGTAACAAAAGATATCATCTGTCTTTGAAACTCATATACCCTTAGACTTTCATCACGGCAAGACTGCTACTATTTCAATAGATTGTCTTCCAGTGGCCTAAAAAAAACAAAGGGCATTAGAATGACTGCAGACAAATCTCACATGTTCCCTGCCTACTCCGCACTGGTAAAAATCGCTCACTGCACCATCAGCTGAAAAGTTGAGTAACCAAGTCTGCAGCTTGACTCTTTACTGTGCCTCAGCTGAAGAACAGAAAGTGACTGAGTGCATGCTCTAAGCTCCCGGCAAACACAGTACAAGTTCACTTAATTCTCGGAAAAGAGGTGACATTTAACTGCTTAGAATATAGAAAGTGGGTGATTATAAGACTTAAAAAAAAAAAACAACCCAAACCCAAAATAAACCAAAACCAAACCCCTCTGGATTAGGTTTTCAAAACAAGTCAGCATCCAAAAGCTCCTGGACTTTTCAGAAAGATGAGATTTTGGTTTTTCTAACTATATCTAAGTGTTGCTTTAACATACTCTGCTTCTCATCTCGTTCTTTGCTCTCTCCCTCACACATAAAAATGGACATTTGCCCTAAAACAAGTATGATAATTTATGTGAAAGTCATTCATCTCTCGTGTTTGATATATACAGGGTTTCGATATCAAACTCAAACATGCATTTGATTATTAACTTACTGTTACAGGTAACATTAAATGAAACACATTATCCTCAGGAAAACAGGTAACAAAAGCTAACATAACAAAGCTTGTGGTTTTGAAAAGGCTCTATTGCTAAAGGAAAACAAACAGCAAAGAGCAACAATGAAGCATGGCAGTAAAACAGATATGTTTTAGCACATTTATCTGCTTATAAATTGATGATCTGCATTTTCAAAAGATAAAGGCATATTAGTTCCACCTAGACTTAAAATATAACATCAGCAGTATCCTAGCTTAGGTTTTCAGGTAGTTAAATACCACAGGCTACTAGAAAATAATAATCTATACTGCCTAACCAGTAATGCAAACACACCTCTCAAAGGGCATGCCATGGGATGAAAGAAATACGGATTCACTTTTCAATGTAGCCCTTGCAGCCATGTTCTCATGTTGTAACAGAGAGCACCCTGAGCCATGTGAGCAGTGCACCTGGCTCAAGTTTGTTGGGAATGTGAGGTTTGGACTTGCTAAGTTCAAAGCCAGGCCAGGCAGCTGCTGATTTGTGTTCCTTCTGTAATTTCTGAAGCAATGCCTTCTAAGATTTCTTCAAGACTGATGAATGCTCTGGCTATGATCATAGCATCGTCTCGGATTAAAAGTGTGCTTACCACTCTGTGTAAGCATCCTAAGTCTTGCACTTTACTCGTGTCGTGGTTTAAGCTGAACCCAGGACAACTCTGCACACTGGATATACAGCGTAAAGCAAAATATACCGCATGAAAACTGTCATCCCATGAAGTTAAGGGGGTGCTTGTTTTGACAAGACAGATGAAACAGGCTATGATCAACAAAAAGGAAAACAGCTCCTATTTTTTGCTACTAACTGGGCTTCCACAAGTTAACACTTAACCAGAGAAATATCTGAAAGACAACACCACCCCCCCCCCCCAAAACCAACTCTACCAATGAAATCTGTGCAGTATAATGGTTACACATTAAACAGTCTAAATCGGTTTATACTGTTTGTGTCTCTCCCATTACAAATCTGTTCCCTACGGTATAATAAGTATTATCTGTATCAGTCAAGCTTTATGCATCCATTGGGAGAACTATTAAAAAAATTAATCGATTACATTGTCAGGCTGTTTCCCTTCCTTCCTCCCAATATCCTCTCAAGATTTCCTCTTCCTTGATTTCCTCTACTAGCTCTATAAATCACTCTCCTCCTTGCGTATCTCATGTTTGCCTTGAAACTACATTCCTTCCAGCCACTAATTTTGTAAATTAGCACATGAAACAATGGGATTTATCTGGCAAGAGTTACTCCACATAAACTCTGGCTGTTGACTGTTTGTGGTTGTGCTGCTCATTAGGACCAAAGCACTGGCAGTATGTGCACCACATTCACCTCTATGTTTTCTTTCCCTCAAAACCAGAGCAGCGTCATCTTCCAGGCTCCTCAAGCCAAGCCAAACCAAAAAATATATCCTTCATGTGAGGTGACTAACTAAAGCCAAAGCCTGTGGAGATGTGGTAACCTGCACATACAATTTCTTCTACAGCATCCTTCACCACGCAGGTGCAATAGTCTTTTAACTGTTAAAGGCAATAGAATCATAGAATAGTTAGGGTTGGAAAGGACCTTAAGATCATCTACTTCCAGTAAGTTGTATGTGAGTCCACCACAGGGTAGATACTTGTCACCTGAAAGAACATTTGAGCTCGGTTATCACAGCCTGCCCTGTGGCAACCAGTAAAGTGTGACTAATTTGTGAGAGAGGATTGTTTGCAGAAGGTACAGCTAATTAAAATAATACAGGATATTACAAGATAAAGACCTACAGAAGGCAAGCAGATAGCAGGTCTAGGACAAAATCTGCTGGAACACACAATCTGCTGCACAGACCCTCAGTCAGCTGGGTAGTTCAGGACACACTGACTCACAGCAATCACGGGAACCTCACTTGCATTTACTCTGGATTAGATAAAAACGTGGAAGAGAAGTGCCCCCATGTAAGACTTGGCATTGCCACTATAACATGAATTGCTCTGACAGTGGAGATCACTAAAGAAGCTTATTTAGCTTATTTCTCTCCATTCCCCTTTAAGTATATTTCTTGAGCAAGCATTCTTGGCAGGCATAATTGCTGCCAAAGCTATTCTTTGGAGCAGTCAGAAACCCAGATTTATCCTATGTGAAGAAATGCATACACATGGTTTATCAGCCACCCACATAAGGACAAAGTACAGACTGAATTTCATTTGGGTTTTCATTTTAAGCTCTGTATCTTAAGCATTATTCTTCATGTTGGTTCAGCTGACCTTGACACTTTTATATTCATGATGGAGTTTAAGTAGAGTCTAAAAGATAAAAATCTCTCTTTGGTTTCCTGCTCACTGTTCCTGTGATACTTACAATTAGTGAGTACAGAGCATCTCTGTGGTAAAGTCTTACAAACAAGCTGCATGACAGTTTTTAGATAGTAAGCCAATATAAATGTGTTCATCATAATCTGCTTCTATTTTATAACTGCAATTCAGACATATTCTTTGGGCTCAATACCACAATATTTTACTTTCAACAGTATTAGCTGAATGGCAGATAAATAAGCACAAGAGGATAGAGTTTATCTACATTTTTAATGAAAGCTTCATGAAGTCCCCTCTACGAGGCCCTTAAAATAATACAGAACTAAGAATGAGAAGATCCTGTCACAAACTAAGCAATGGGAGGCATAAACAGAATCAAAAAACCCTTAAAGAAGCTTTCCATGGCACAGAAAGGATACTTGGCTCAACCCCTGTATTCTTGTAGGTAAGCAACAAAATCCCCACCAGATTCAGCAGTGTTCTGCCTGGCATTTGAAGATCTGGAAGGGAGGAGGAATACAGTAGCTTATGCCTTCACTTACTACCAAAGCCTCCTAAGTGAAAAAAGGAACATGGGAAGCTTCACAAAAACAGCCAGTTGACCAAACCAGACTCAACAAAAGCTGACCTCCTGGGTACACATTACTAGCAGCTAGCAATTCAAACCACCCACAAGTATCTGCCTTCCAGAAACAAGATCTGGACATCATGATGGGCAGTGCTTTAATCAGTCTGCAGAGACAGAGAGACCACGACTAAAACTGAGAGCAACGAAACTGAAAATGCTATACTGGGTAAACCAGTGTGGGTCCTCTTACCACGTAGAGTCACAGGTTAGTAAACATATTTGTCAAAACAGTGGTTTTTACCAGATGTTATAACCAACACAGGGAATTCCCTTAATTTGAAAAAGCAGAACCTGGCTCACCTTGTTTGACAGAGCTGGGACTGACCATACAAGTGCGAGAGTTCATGGATACCTTAACTAAAGCCCACAACTGACTTCTCCTGAGGAGAGAGGAAGAAATCTAATACAGAACAAGTAATGAGAGTCCCTTGATGTACCCTTTAAAACCCAGACAACCCACCTACCTGCAAGCAATCTGTGGCTATCTGTAGCTCTCAAAGAACACAAACAGTTTGTGTTTTCACTCTGGGAAATCTACCGAGCTCACTGAAGTGCCCAGTAGGGCCATAATGCTCAGCTCTGCTTCTCCTTCTTAAATAAGGAAAGCAGGCCAGAATGTGTGCAAGATTAGAATCTCTATGTTCAAACTGCCTAAAGGTTATCACAGACATACAGAAGGACTGGCCAGATCCTAACCATATGTCACACTATAGACAACTACTTTTCTATTTTAAAGAAATACATTGTCTTAAGATAGTAGCTATTACTGGTCCCTGTCAGGCAAGCACTGATAACAGCAGCACCTCGCCCTACCATCGCGTTGCCACACAAAACAATCACTTGCAGGGAAATGGAATCCACTCGACTTCTATGTCTCAGATTTGTAGGTAGCTAAAATGTGACAGTCTACAATTAAGAAAGAAGCCTCCTGTAAATACACTGCCATGTCAACAGCAACACTGACTGCATAAATGTAGCCAAATAATTACTACATATGCTTCATGACAGCACAAACCCCTCAAAAAATTCCAGGTCACAGCTCACCTTCTCCTTATTTTAAAGACTCGGTAGCTGCTAAGGTCTCTACCTGCTTTGCCCCGTTGAGGATTTCTTAGCCAACACAACTACTTTTAAGAGCCATGGGTAGGATCCTGCTGCTCGGTTCAGTACCTAGAGGCTAATCAAAGCTTGGGGGAAAGGGCAGCTGGTCTTGGGTACATATTTATACAGTGACTTACAGAAAGGATTCTTGGTCCACAGGCACTATTGTAAACATCTAGTGAAGTGAAGTAAGGTCATGGATTTATCACCAGTGTGCCTCAAGAGGTGACACAAGGCACATATTACATGTAAATCCTCAAGACTCAGCCCTGAACTGAAATGTTCATCAGGAATGATTTTTCCTTACTGTTTATACTGTAGGAAGAAAAAACATTGTGGAAACAGTAGCATACCTCAGCCTTGAACTTCAAAAGACCTTTTCCTCTGGCTAAGGGGGGAATCCCTTCAAACAAAGATCGAACTCAAACTTCCTCTCATTAGCCACTGTGATTTCCTATTTCCCAAGTAACACATTTCCCGCAACAATCAGACTGGTTTTCAGAGCAACGCTATTAACAGACATCCTTTGATTTTTGGGGGCGTGCTTTTCATTGTTATCCTTAACAGTAACCAAGCTAATTTCAAAGCATTCAGATACATTGTCTTCATAGCACAAAACTGACACATGTTCCGTATGTCAAAAATAAACCTCAATGCTATTCTTATGCTGCCCTCAATGGGTTTTTCCCTTTCATTTTTCATATCTTTGGAAGTTCCATTGCTTGTATAGAAATCAAACTGGGATAAGCTCTTTTAAGCAAGGAATGAGGAAAACCTGGGTCAACTGCAGGTTTAGAGGATTCAGTAGATAGCTGTTGCTTCTCTTCTGCAGTCTATACAATGCTCATCTGGCTATGCTCTTGAGTTGGGACTGCTCAGAGTGCAGCACTGTATCCTTATCAGTAAGTGAAAAGGAGCTGGACAGACATGTGCCACATGAAGTGACATCCTAAAGTGACATGGAAGTAAAAAATACTTGCTTGCTCGGCAGATTAATCAAAACCCAGGCAAACAAAACAACAGCATCCATGTATCTGAAGATGTGGTTGGTGACAAGCAAGATTCAAAAGCAACTGATCAGGCTGTGCTTCACCCTTTGCGGCACCTGGAGAGGCTGTGCGTGAGCAAATGCCACCAAGCTACAGACACCACTCAAATACTTTCAGCTTTGATGTTACATACAACTTGGGACTGTCACATTTGACAGAACTGCAAGACAAGCTCTACATAGTTCCACTAACATACTTCAGGAGCTCAAGCTCAGCTGCTGTATGCTGCCCTTCCCCAGGGCCACACACATGAGCTCTACATGGGCACAAGCCAGCATGTTGCTCAGTGAAGTGAGACTATTTGGTGGCCACAGATCACATCTGTGAGAGAGGAAAGTTTAAACTGCAGTGAAGTTTTGCTCCATCACGCTCAGAACATACAATTTTAAAAGTTACAAAACCCAGTGGATTGTCCCACAGGAGAACCCAAATTTCAGTATGATCATTATTAAGCAACCATGACAAAAATAGTAAAACCTGTGAAAACTTAGGGTGAATTGTCATTTAACTTGCAAAGACCATGAGCTAGCTACATTTTGCAATGCAAGCCTTGGTGAGATTATTCCTTGCCAACATGGAGCTTGACACTGACTGCTCACGCTAGCCTGTGCCCATAATCTCTCTCTGCATAAATATCCAGATAAGACTATTTCTACTATTAATAACAATAAAAATACCTCCCCTGTATCAGGCCCAGTGAGAAATCCCAATCTGAAAGCATTTCAAATGCTGTCAACCATGAAAATCAATCAGCGCCGACAACCTCGGCTGAAATGGGGCTCATGGAGCCCGTTTTCAACATCACTGGAGAGCTGCCAGCCTAATCCCCTTGCTGTAAATACAGCACTGCGAGAGCCTCCTGACAAGGGAAAATGAGCAGATTACATGGTGAGGTAACAAGCTTGAACTGCAGCACGTAATGAACGGTGGGGTGGAGGGGAGAAATCAGCCTCCCTTTGTACTCCCAAATTATTTGCTTTTGACCAGTCTTTTGAATAAACCTTCCAGTGAGAGAAGTTACCCCTATACACATCATTACAGTCTTATTCTGAAAATAAGGTGGCAGTTGTTAGAGGCAAACTCTTTCACCCAAACAGAAAATAAGCAATGTAGGAGCTCTCAGCTTCTCTCAACTTTAGCCTGATCCAGCACTTGATAGCTCCCAGAAAGCAGGTTTGCAGGGAATGGCTCCATCACAGACAGAACACTACACCCAGGGGCCTGAGGAGGCTGTCGAGAGGTTGCACTGCAGCATCCTCTTGGTTTTCACTTTGGCCATGCAGGAATCAGTCTTTGAAATGGACATGCAATCAAACTGATTACTTGCCCACACCTTTCAATGTTCAAGGTGCTCTTAAATGAAACTGGCCCTTTAAAGCCTCCTTAGTTCACACTTTCTTATGCTCATGACTTGTTTGAAACGGTGCCTGCTTGTTACAGTGAGAAAGCAAACCTGAACCAAATAATGAAAATCCCGTTGACGATAGGACAAGGTGTAATGGGGTTTAAACTAAAACAGGGAAGTTCAGTTTCGAAATAAGGAAGAAGTTCTTCACTGTGAGGTTAGTAAGACACTGGAGCAGGTTGCCCAAATAAATGGTAAATGCTCCATCCTTCGCAATATTCAAGGCCAGGTTGGACAGAGCCTTGGGTGACATGGTCTAGTGTGAGGTGTCCCTGCCCATGGCAGGGGGTTGGAACTGGATGATCTTAAGGTCCTTTCCAACCCAATCCTTCCTATGATTCTATGATTCACAGATACGTATCATTCCTTAAACCCTATCCAGGACTGCTTAAACACTGCTTGACCCTCAGGGTTTACCAGTGCTACAACCTGCATCAGTTACCGCTCACCCTTACACACACATACACAACCTTTGGCCTGTTGTGCAAAGAGCAGGCAGTTGTTCTGCAAGAATTATCCCACAGCTACAAACTGCAAGTATTTTACAAAGCTTCCTCTTTGCTTTTAAGGACTTCACTGAAAGGACTCTGTGCAGAGGTCTATATGCTACTGAAACCAGCTGTGCATGTGGGCAGGCATGCATGCTCCCATGGGTTAGTGGAAAGAACGCTTACATCAAGTACATCGAAACATCCTCAAACATTCTGTCTTTGTGGTTGTCCATCAGGGCCTTAGGATTTTAATGGCAGTATTCTTTCAAAACATGCCTGCTCTTGAACAAAGAGGGTGCCTTGCAAAGCACTGCTTTACATGTTAGTTCTCACCAAACAGCTGTTACACATAATATTCATGCCTGATTATTATTCATGAATGCTCAACTGAGCCATTTTTTTTTGTTTCCACAAATGTTGGGAAATGGCTGCTTTCTCCGGAGCTGAAAGGGTGTTTGTGCAAGAACAAGAATCCCCATTATTACCTTGATGGTCATTATTCTCAGTTGTTCATTTCCTCCCTTTAGAAATTTAAACCATGCAATCAGAACAGAGCAACAACATCACCTAACTTGTGAGATCACTCACTAGCTCCTCATTTCCAAAGAGAAAACAATTCAAACAAGCTATTTCCAAATAACTGCTTATCCAAACTACTCTGTGAACTAATGTCATGTTTGCTTGAAATAAAGAGTAAAATGGCTTGGGAAACAGTTTAGGCCACAGTGAACACTGGCATTATTTTATAGCAAAGAGCCACTGATCAGACTTACTCCTGAACAGCTCTGCACAACCAGCCAGTATGCATGGGGGTAGTAGTGATGGGAGCAAGAGGATCATAAACTGCTTAAGAAGTCTGAGAAAATCTTGATACTTGTAGCCATAAATATTTCCTTTTCTACTATACCATTAGTGAATGTGATCCATCTTGGGGAGTTTAAATTCAATTTAGTAGTAGATTTTGATACAAGAAGGTGGCATTCTCCAATCTACTTATATGGCAGATGGATTGATGGGATAAAGTACACACAACCTGTAAAACATCAGTAGGAGAAACATATTTTTCACCTTCTTCAAACTTGTTTTCTTGCTTGAGGCTTCCCTACTTGAAAAGCTTCTTCAGCACAGCATTTGAGCAACAAGGTTGATCCTTGCTCTGCCTGCATGTCTGGAAACCAAATCTTACAGCTAATTCTGAAACTGACAGAGGAGAGACTTAGATTAGACACATTAAGAAGCTCTTCCCTGTGAGGGTGCTGAGGCACTGGCACAGGGTGCCCAGAGAAGCTGTGGCTGCCCCATCCCTGGCAGTGTTCAAGGCCAGGTTGGACACAGGGGCTTGGAGCAACCTGCTCTAGTGGAAGGTGTCCCTGCCTGTGGCAGGGGGTTGGAACTGGGTGAGCTTTAAGGTCCCTTCCAACCCAAACCAGTCTGGGATTTGATGAACCTTTCAGTGGAGCTCCTGTAATGAAAGCCTCCAGAAGGAAAACCCAAAGCATAACAGGCTTTTTCAACACATTTACGGATCTGTTCTGTTGCACTTTGATACAGAAAGGGTCTCATGCTCAGAATGAGAAAAATTGTCTTACTTCACAAAAGTAAAATCAAAACAGAAGCTGAGAGAAAAAAAATACACATTTATCCTCCTCCCCCAGATTAAGTCCATTACAATAGCATTGCTACAGCGACCTGTTTGAAACATTTAAGTGGCTTTAGTTCTTTTGGGATCTTTTGGAACCTTTTTTCATATGTGTAAGAGAGATGAAACACAGTTTTACTGTTCCGCACTGTCTGACCCAATGATTACCTTCTATAAATTATTATCCATCCATACCTTACAGTATCCCTTCAGTAGCCATGTCATAAGGACACCTACTCATCCTGGCTGGAAAATCCTATCCACAAACTTACATTCTTCCTGCAATAACCCAAACAATACTCTCCACCAGAATCAGACAGGAACTTGTACTGAGAGGATTTCCCATAGTCTGTAAGAGCAAATGGCAGCGATAAAACGGAAATTCAGAATGAAAAAGCCAACCCCCAGGATACTGATGATAGAAACGGCAAAGGAAATCAAGGACTGGAAATCAGGAAAAATATCTCTGTGATTCAGAGAAAATACATGATAAAAAAAATAAATCAGGACAACCCCATGCAATCAAGGCAAGAATCAATTGTGTGTGCATTGGGGCAGCTTCTCAAACCACAGGAGGATTCCAGCTGCCATTCATATGCTGAAGAGATTTCCAAGAATCAATTAAATTAGATTTCCAAGAATCGATTAAAGAGGGAGGGGAATGAGAAAAGAGGGAAAGGGATATGGTTACCTGCAAATGGGCTGCAGTAAGGGCGCAGGGCAGGCTGGGCAGGGGCTGTGGGCAAGGCAGCCTTTCAAGCTCAAGAGGAGGACTGGCTGGCCTGGTGTGAGCCTGTCAGCTGGAGCATGCTGCTCCCCATTCATCATCTGGTGTAAACCTGTGTTTCAGCAGTGGGCCTGACAAGAGAGCCAGGATCTAATAAAACCCTGACAGACAAAGTGAGACAGCCTCCTGCCTGTCTATCCCCTTGCCTTTGAAATGCGGAGTAAAGGTTGGGAGAGAACAAAAAGACACTGATGATTGATAACAACTTAATATCTTTGTGCAGCTTTATCAGGCTTTTTAACTAATGACTGAGGCAACTCCACCTCTACAAAATCAATCATCATGTCATAAAAGCCTGAAACACTACAAAATTAAGTGCCTGCCCCAGGGATATAGAGCATGTGCCATGTTTAAAGTGAACCTAATTCTGCTGGGGGTCCCTGGATGTTATTTTTTTACTTTCGTTTCCCTTGGAGATACTTGAGATGGGGAGAAACATGCAAGAGAATCCAGAATTAGTGCCTTCCTTTAAAGAAATGATCCAAGTAATCCTTTAACTCACTTATCAGAGCCATGCACTTATCAGAGAACTGAACTGGGGGATCTAAATAATTTAATCACTGATACACCAGCAGGAATAACCCTGCAGCAGTTGAATGGGATGGACAATATGACCTTGTTCTTCCCCAGGATGCTCAGTCTTCCACGGAAAGGCAAACAAACCCCATGTATTAGATTCTGTGTCCTTACTGTAAGCATTACAAACTGCCTCTTCTTTTAACTTTAACAATGCCTGGAAACCATCCATTCTTAGCCGCCATCCCCAAATATAGATAAGGGCATGGAGGTGAAGATGAGCAGATGGAGTATTTGACAAGTACAGTGTACCTGTCTGAGGACAGATGAGCAGAATCAAGACTCTGCTTCTCCAGCAGGTGTATGTAGATACAGAGCACTCCTTGAACTTCACTGGGAAACTGTCACCTTCCCCATGAGACTGCACTGTATCATCAATAGCCTGTCAAGTTGTTTTTGACATCAATGTATTGCTCTGGTAAGATGATTTAGTCTTTGCCACTCAAAGATACAGAATTAGAAGATATTGAAACTTAATACCCATTTTTAAGGCAGAAATAGCTAGAAAATCTTCAGGAAGGGATTGATGGCAGGAAAGAGAAGGGGCCAACTTAAGTAAGTCCATAATTTAGGACTTGGCAGCTCCTTTCCCTGCTAACTGGGGGTAAGAGAGGGAATCACCGAAACCCCTACTTTCTATCTCCTTCTCTTCTGTACAGTGAAAAGGAAAACAAGAACTCCTCCTGCATTTTACCTCACATTCCCTGCAGCCTCTTCCCCTTGGCAGAAGAGTTGAGCGAGGGCTCCCAGGAACACACAGCCCTTTGTCTGCTTGCTCATGCAGATGCATCTGTATCGCTGTTGCTCTCCTCCTGCACCACTGAACTCTCTTAATGCCTTTCCTTCCCCTGCCATTTCAGCCACAAACGTTCCTGTGCTTTACGAAAAGGAAGATTTTCCCTCAAAGTGTGTCAGACACCAAACCATGTGCTCAAGGCTTAATTTCCTGAGTGATATAAATGCTGCAGGAAAAAAATAACATCATCTTAGAGATCAACCTTTTGTAATCCTTGACTGGATATTTATGTGACAACGACTTAAACTGTCAGCAGCAGCAGCTGTTGCCCACTGCCAGGTGAAGGTGAGATCGGGAGAGCTTTTCTCCATAGTCAGAAGAGGAGGGATCTGTTTCTATTTCGATCCTGTTTGTAACCACACTAACCTTTTAAACAGGCAGGGCTCCTGCCAAGTCCGAATCACTTGCCAGGGGATTTGGGTATTTTACAGCTCAAATTTGATACAAGCCTTGGGATTGTTCCCCCTTCCCCTTTCATACAGAACATTATTCCAAACCCTCCCTGTTCACAAACTTTCCAAGAACTGTATTGAGACAAAACCTAAACTGGCACATATTTCATACATTTCATGGCAATATTCCTAACTACTTTTGCAGGCAGCTGGAGATGTGCTTTTCTCCTGCCATAAAATCACAAAGTTTAATTTGCAACATCACAGTTGCTTCTATGGCAACAGATGGTGACATCAAACACAGGATCATGACTTCACTATGGGATCAAGAAGGATTAGCTTTGCACCGAGGAAGTTAAGATCTAATACAAACAAATAGCCTGAACAATTGCAAGGAGAATTTACAGCAGCATAGTTTACTCCCTGTGTAAATGTTCTTCTTGTTTACTCCTGTATGAAAATCCCTTTAAATCAACCAGCTGTTTGTAAATTAAGTACAAATGGATTAGCTTTAAAACAAGCTCAAAGGTTTAAGGTGGGGTTTGCACACGTACACAGTTATGACCGCATTTGGGCCTGTAAGTTCCACCTATACTAAGAAAGAAGAGTCCAGAATTACAATATCCTTCCCTTACCATAGCCTCAGGGATTTTTACCTGGGTAAACTTTCACCTGCCTTAAGCAGGTTCAGCATGAATGTAGCATACCTGCCTTAAGCACTGCTTGCTATCCCTAAAAACCATGTGGAGACAGTTATTTAATTACACGACATATTCTCTTTCCCAAGAGAATCCTTAAATGGATGAATTCCCTGGCCTTTCACCTTTATGTTACCAAAACAGGACCAAACAGAGGGTTCGTAGCTTTACATGCCCCTCTAGAGACACCTATTATTAACATCTAGAGACATCTATTATTAACTGTCCCTAACAAGAGACAGCCCTTAGCGGGACAAGGGCATTCAATCAAAGAATCAGCTTCCCCTAAGGAGTAAGGAGAAATAATGGAGATAGATCTTCCCAGGACACAGCTGAGTCTGCTGGTGGGATATGGAAATCCACATTCTGCAGCTGTTCCAAGGACTCTTGCAGGTCGCAGAAGACACAAACCCCTTTTTAGCAGTAGCACAAGAGGGAACTGCCCCTTGGAAACCACCTTTACAACAAGTTCTGAACCAATTCTCCTCCTCTTTGTTGGGTTCCTCGCTGCTGGCACTCAGAAGGTTGATTCTACTACATATGGAAACCCAACTGCCACATTCACACACGGGACTGCGCAAATGCTCAGCTACCAATACATTTTTCAGCCCAGTAGATGCCAAGTCCTTTTGACAAGTGGCATTTGACTTTCTGATAAGCATTCCAAGGAATTCTGCTGGACTACAGTATTTGCTGTGCCTTCACAGCCAATTTCTATTTGGAAACTGGGCCAGCTTCCACAGCTTTTCTGCCTCCAGAAGCAGGAAGTTCAGCACTGCACGTGTGCCCTGCCATTGCACAGCCATGCCTCCGGAGAACCACCATCGCAGGGTAGAAAGTGACTTCCAATTTCACACCCGGTCTCATGCCTCTTTGATGAGATGCCAGCTAGGGTATGAAATTCTCTTTTACTAGCAGAGTTTTCTTTTATACGGACACATCAATTAGACTACCAGTCCTGTTGCATAAAGCAGATTATGTTGATTAGCACAGCCCTGAAGGAAGAGAAGACTTTGAGCAGTTCTCTTAAGAATTAAAGCTAGGCAAAAGCTGAACCACACAGAAGGGCAGGAGAGTAGTTTTAAACCTCACAATCCATTTCCACAGGTTTGTAAGTGCTCTCTACTTCTGTTAGAGGGAGTCCTCTTTGTCCTAATGACAGTTTTGTTGGACTACCCTTATTTGTGTTAATAAGAACCAACTTGTTGTACAATCATTTTGCAGGTGTACAATCAATATAAGATCAAAGTACATCAGGAAAAACAACAGCATGAGGGGCACTGTGGATACTGTAGTGGGGCACATCAGTAACATTCCGTTCCAGACACAGTTAATTTGAAGTGACAAATTTTTTGACCTTCCACACACACTTAGGTGATAACGAGAAATCTTTCAGGCTATGTTATGACCTCTACTCTTCTTTTCCTGTCCCTTCTCAATTCCAACCAGCTCCCCTCATGTTCCTACTGAGCCCTGCTTCTATCCCAGTAAGACTATTAGATACTGTTTCTTCTCCTAATAATTCAAAGAGGAAGCCAAAAGATTTCCATTCCTAAGAACTTGTTGGCCTGAACTAAAAGCATTTTACCTCATTTAGTGAAAGAAAAGACTGAATACAGAGATAGGAAAAGAACTGAACCACTGCAGTGCTGCAGAGATTTGACAAGCCATTTAAATTCTATACCCCAGACCCAACAGGCAAACCATGGCGATAACACACCCTCTTCCTGACTCCTTCACTGTTCAGCTATTAAACAGGGCGCTCGCTATGTGATCAACACATAGCTCTTGCCCAAGTAGTTCCTGTGCCAGTGATGTGCAAACTAATGAAGCAGAGCAGTGGCTCCATCTAACACTGCCTCTGAGACCAGGAATAGTGGTGAGACTGTGAAGACACTCATGCTTCACTGGTGTGAAGAAAGAAAAGATGAAGAAATGTACAACCTGGAAGCATTAAAACTAACATTAAAGCCTTCCCCAAATGGTGTGCAGGTTCTGGGATGAGCTGTGTGCAGGAGTCGCTGGTCCAATTTATCTCTAGGTCAGGAGAAGAGGAGGCGAAAGAGTGATCCTCCTTCCCTGCCTAAGACAGAGCAGGAATAATGGCAGTTCCTGCACAGAAAGCTGCCATTTCATCCATGAGGTGCTGCTGCTGCTGAGTGATGGCCAGTAGCGAGGTTGCTTTGGCTGTGTTTAAACACATGCCTGTAAAAATTATTAGGATGGTTTGTGACCTTTGGGCTTCCTAAAAAGACATGTTACCGATCCAAGTTCTTTCAGACTTCCAAAAATGGCTCTTAAAATGAATGAGCCAGCCTTCATTTGACCCACTTCTACTCCCTACTCCCCAAAAAGCAATGCTTTCTCTGAGTCCTGACCAGCAGATGAACCCAGGGCCAGGGCTTGCTGGGATCCACCTCATACCATGCTACCTATTCAAGCATGATCTCCAGAGGCTCAGACCCCTATTCATATTTCATATTCCACAGATGTGTCCCCACCACCACTTTTGCTGCCTGTTTTTAATGCACCACTGAGTCTCTTTACAACCCCTGCTTTAAATATATCTTATTTTTTGTTGTAAGAAAGCAACGAGGTGAGAAGCAAAACTGAAAGGCCTGACAGTCCCAGCTTCCCACTGACATACTCCCTCGTTTACATCAAAAATCAGGGGCTGTAAGTGACAAGAAAGCTGCAGAGAGCACAGGGTGCAGAGAATCATTTCAAAGGCAGCAGTGACATGACAGCCTTCGAAGGCCAGAGTTGATGTTTGTCAGGCCAGGAGGATGGGGCTGCATTAAGCTGCATTTCATTAGGAAAATACTCAAAAACTATTCAAGGGTCCCATGTGGCAGCCTCACCACATTTAATTTAATGTTTTTACTCTCCAGGGACCAATCCACCCCCTACTTTCTTACAAACGATGACTTGTGGGTCTTAACCTTACAAGCGAAGATGCGTTTGACCCATTAGTTACCCTATTTAAGGGCTTTTGTTAACCTATAGTATAGAGCTTGAGCCATGGTTTTACATCGAGGATCCAGATCACAGAAGCAGATGGTGTCATAAAATCCCACCTCCCCCTATTCTATTTATTCAACTTCTGCTGTGTAATTGATGTTCATTCTTTATGCACCATTTTCTAGGCAACACGTTATCCCCCCAGATCTCAAGCTGGGGCAGTGGGTATCTGAAATGCTGGCCATGGGTAATGCCTCAGGCAGTGCAGGCATTCGAAGCTGGTGTTTCTGGCCTATTTCTTGGGAGGAATGCCCCAAACATCAAAACCCAGACTCCAAAGGCGAAAGCCTCCTCGAATATGTAAATACTCCGTTTACAATTGGGGAATTAGAAATGAAACAAAAGACAAACTATTTCACCCAAAATGCAGCCTTGATGTTACAGTGCCTTCTATGTCTGTTTTAATTTTTTAAGCTTCCTATTCTCATTGCCCAGAACCAGTTTTTCCCCACCAAATGTATTTAGTTTCTCCTTCCAGAAAGAACTGCAGGAAAGATAATAAATCCTGACTCTGTTGGCTACAGAAGAGGATTTGCCGGTAAGCTGCAAAGTTCACAACCTTCAAAATTCATCTCTTAGGAGAGACAGATGACTCAAAAACAAAGTCTGCAGAATGAAGGAATGGAAATAAAATTCCAAATACAAGTGAGTCTCTCTTTCACTTTACTTTTCTGAAAGAAACTGGAAGGCTAAAGGATCAAAAACCCCAAACCAAACCCAACACTCAGCACTGAGAAACTGTCAAGAGGCATCATACACGTGCATTAATGATAATAAGAAGAAATGGGCAATCTGCTTAGATATCCTGCTCGCAGTCATTTAGGAAAATCCCTGCAGAAAAGATTTCCAAAGTCTCGTTGGTTGGATTTCAGAAGGAAAGGAGATGGCTTGATGGTAAAGCATCGAAATTATAAAGTAATGTTAATTCTACTGCTGTTTACCACTAGCAGAACATCACATTTCCTTTTGCGCTGTGGGGTACTGGCCCCAAACCCAAGGAGCATGGTGACTGCCTGACAACGGGCTAGAAGCAGGCTCCTTCCCACCACAGTCTCACTTGCTGAGTTCTAACACGATGACATGTAAGGCAATGAGCTTTTATTGATTTTGCATTTGGAACTGGTTCAAACACTCAGGCAGTCTCTCTACAGGAAAAAAAGATTATGTGGGAGCATAGGAAGGACAGATCTGGTGCTAAAAGTAGCAGAAACTTAAATACTATTTCAACTCTTCACATTAAATGAGTTATTTCTCTAAAAACAGGAGAAAAGCTACAAAGTCAAACATACAGAAGAACTAAGAGAAAGTAGAAATACTGAAATGCAGAAGGAGGATACTCGCTCAAATTTTCAGTTCAATCTGTTCCAACAAACTACCTTCCTTTGATCAGCTCTTTGCACCCTGTGCAGTCAGTTCTGCTGGGCTGTGGGTGTGCATTTTCACCAGCCCTGCTTTCCTTGTTTCACATGTGAATTACCCACCCGGCCATCACAGACAGACCATCCTGGGAGCATCCTTCCCTAACACAGGCATGCCTTGTGGGAGTGTCAGCAAGGACATCAGGACCTTGCAAAATGTCCCAGAGGCAGGGATGTTCTGGGAACCACACTAACTTGCCTCTGTAGCTATCTAAAACAGAGACAGGAGGGAAAGCCTGCACCCCTTCAGTGGTCAGACAACATGTTCTGCCAAAACTGCCCAAGTGTCATTGCCAGAAATCTCAAAGGCCAGAAAGCAAAGTGAACAGTCTATAGAAGACAGCAAGCAAAGCCATCAGGTAATGGAATCTGTGTTGAGTACACAAAATACCCTTGTCTGCCCCTCAAACTATGAAATAACCCATTCCATGGAGTCTGTCAGCAGCAAGTCCCATAGGCCATCTGTTCCATAGGTCCTGGCTGCTAGGACCAAGCTGTTGCCCATTAGCAGCTCGGGCAGACCTGATGTAACCAGGTCTCAACAGCTTCAAGTACAGGACATTTGCCTGTGTATCTAGACCAGACACCAGTCTCAACATGCCAGTCCTAGGTTGCCGGTGTAAGAGTCCCTCTCACAGTACAAAAATCAGTGGTGACTGCCACAGCTGAAAACCTCAACAGCTCATCATGGTAACGCACATTGTGCAAACCGGTTACTTTGGACAATTTCCAGGCAGCTGAACATCCACAGCTGGACAAACACATTCATTGGCCCTGTTCTTGCCATGACTGGCAGAAACCCTGCGTTCCCCCTGCTCCCAGGGCCCAGATGCTGCAGATGCGGCAATGCAGCTGTGGCAGGTGCAGAGCAATGGCAGAGTGCTCATTGGGAAGGCTCAAAGCCAGGCAGAGACTAATGACCCACAATGACAGTGCAATCAGCAGCAGAGGTATCATAAACTCTGCCTCTTTTCTGCACACCATTTGTAAGAGCCAGGGCAAGGTGTTTAATAGCATGTGGGTGCAGCTGGCATGACAAGCAAAGCTACCTGAGGCTGTGATTGACATGACTACTGCTGGAACTGGCTGGTGAACCAAACTGGAGTGTGCACACTGTGCATGATTACATGGGGCAACGGAAAGCATCAAGGCCTGAAGTGGGCCATATTCAGCATCTATTTTTTTTTAAGTCACTGTTTGGGATTTTAAAAAAGCAACCTTTCTCACCCTTTTCCATATAATTTGTTTTAGCTCATACGAACTTGTGAGAGGCAATTCAATAATTTGTGAAGTGGTGATAAATAGAGAACATGCTGCAGGTTATTAATAGGCTACTAGCAGAGCAAAAATCACTGCAAATTAGGCATAAGCATACTGCCTAATTGCAAAGCAAAATGCGTATCACCTGAAGTGAAATACATGTCCTGAAATCTTGGGTTTCTTTGCTCTACTTATCAGCTTCATGAAGTGTCATGGTAATCCACAGAAGGAACTGGGCACCACTGGGGAGATGCAATGACAGCATTTTAAGAGGTAACACACTAATAACATTATCTTGCTTCTATTCTGTCAGGTAATCTGGAGACTTGGAACCTCTGGAAATATGTTTTATGCTAAGCAAATGTTTGACATTCCCCCCTGCCCTGCAAAAATAAGTAAATATAATCATCATCATCATCATAGAAGAGATGGATTCAGGTCACAACTGATAAAGTCCACCGGCACTGACCAAGCTAGCAGAGGACTCTGATTTGACTTCAAAGATGGAGAGATCAGCCCATGTAGAGAGAGGCTGTTTCCTTTCTAAGGATCATGTTTTGTCATTTTACACAAGCAGAAGTGGTTGGGGGAAAGACTTTGGAAAGAATATAGAAGAAGACCTTAAAGAGTGCTTAAAGACAATGAAGATACCCTGCTAACAAGAGAGATTCAACTCTACCTAAAACTTCTTTGATAGAACATTTGCCCAGCCAATCCTTAAACTGTGAACAAATTCCTCCCACATGCCCTCAAGAAACCTATTCCAGTGTTTGCTTAAGCTCACCATTTTTTGTAGCATCAGCACAAGCTCCCTGGCTGAAATATAAGAGTATTAATCCTCAGGTCATGTTTCCCAAGTAACAGAACACGCAACACCAGCCCCTTACATCACCAGCAAAAGCTGCAGTGACTGAGTCAGAAGCAGTTGCTGGCGCTGCCTGTGGATGGTCTGCATGTTCTCTTTCCTCCTTCATCCCAGCCCTTGCCCGTTTGCCTCCTCCTTGAATGAGATGACAAGTTTAAGCTGAGGCAGTCATTAATTACATGGTTTGTTTTGAACCCAGCACACAACACAGAGCTAAAATAACCAAGTCTTTTCAGCACGAAGGCAACAGAAATGATGCATAGTCCCCTTCTGATCTGTCTCATGCCGAAATGTTCCTTCTCACTGTCTCTGCAACACATAGCCCCTGAGCTGCGTTATGGGACACCAGGATGGGTTTAGGCACAACCGCTCTGACATTGGCCAGCATGGCTGATGACCTCTGTATCCCGCTCCCTTGCCAGATTCAGCTGCTCAGAACTGCTCCAGCAACAATAGGATGGTTCAGTTCTTTTAAAAGAGAATTTTCTTTAATAACCAAGAATAGTTCCTGCTCTTCCTAACCACACTGTTATCAGGAGTTACAGATCTTTCTCCTTTCTGCTGGAATGACCTCAAGAGCTGTTGGTACACCATGGATTTTCAAACTGGCTGCCACAGAACAGGGTGTTTCAAATTACAGGAGATAGCTGTGCTGAATCTCCCCTTCTCTCCATATGCTCATAAGTAGCCAACCCACAGCCACCTGAAATCCTCCCCTGCAAGGCAGCTTCTGAGAGACAGGCTCCAAAGAAGCTTTCTAAAAGAGCATACAACACTGGGTAATAAGTTGGAGATGTCAAGGAAGTCCAGGTAATGAAATATTGTTCATTTAATGCTGCGAGAGCATGCGGGGACAGAAATTCAACAAGCTATGTCACCTCAGCTGTGGCTGGGGAACACGGGACTGTGGGAGTTGGACAGCTGAGACAAATGAGCAGAATCTGCTGCTGCTGCTGCTGCTTGGGTAGAAAATGACATGATGGCGTGTGACACAGTATTTAGCTTTGCTGAAGCAAGTACAGTCCCTGCAGAAGTACTGTGTAAATGTGCGTGGTTAGCGATACATTTTTCCATGCATCAATGTGATGTACTGGGGCCCAACTGGCACAATTTCTGCGGTAAAAACAAAGCCCTTCTGCTTGTGCTGTTTCTCTGAGCACAGCAAGACAGATGTGGTTAGTGCTACGCCTTCTGCAGAAAACTCTTTCAGAGTTGGAACAACTATCTCCAAAAAGACCCGTAGCAATGCTCACAGAGCTCATGACAGAATCATTAGTTTCTCTGCATCCAGCCAGTAGCCAGCCCACGTTTGGTTTCCCAAGTCAAAGCTGTGCAGAGAGGCAGAGCATCCCATTTGCCCCACATGTGCCTGCAGTACTAATGTCCCCTCTCAGCTCCCTGCCGGCACACAGACACACAGTGCATGGGGAGATGTCAGCCAGCGTGCAAACTGCCTCTCAGCCTCATAGAAGTTAGTAGGGTAACTAGCTGGCTTGGCTGTGCACAGACCTCAATATTAATCCACAAGGTTCCTTACATAGTAAATCTAGTGAGTAGGCTGTCCTCTATACTTTCTGTTTTTCTCAAGCATATGGGATCCCACATTATGCATGCAGGCTTTCCGTAACTGCATGTAAAGTGATATTTCTCATACATAAATACTCATGAAGGAGACAGTTGATGCATTCTTATTCTGCAATTCAAATGATGCCTTATTTGTATCAGTGGAAATCCACTGTGGTTCAGTGGAGGCTATAACTACTCTATTACATCATGTATGAGTAAAATGTTGCCCTAGTATATCAGTATCTCTACATTCTATACTTTTCTTCCCCCCAAAAATTCCATTAAATGTCACACACTGATCACAATAAAAGCTGCTACCAACAGTAGATTACAAACACCCAAGTCAGTTCTCAAACCACAGCAAGTGCTTCAGTTGTCTCAGTCACATGGTTGTATTAACATTCTCAATAAATGCCAGCACATTCTCTGTCTAGATGCATTAAGAACACAAAAAACCCACTTCATTTTGAATTAAAAAAAAAAAAATAAATGGCTATGTATAATAACATTTTAGAGTCATTATCAGATTGAGCCTTACCACTCAATGGGAAAATGATTTCTGTCTGCATTTATGGTGATACGGATTTATCTCTTCAGAAGTATATGAATACATTTCCTAAGAGTGTAAGATTTTGAAGGAGCCCTTCAAAAGAAGGCTTCATGAACCATTATTTATTTTTCAGATTGAAGTTTTTGGAGAATTTAAAAATTCCTTGCTCCTATTTAGCTTGCAAGTAGTGTAGACTCTGAATACATGTGAAGGTCCCACACTAAACACCCACATCTTTCATTTGTGGGCACAAAAAAAGGGCAAAACAACTGGCAAAACTGTTCATTCTAGGTAAGAGAAGGTGGCTTTTACGCAGCAATCACTCAGGAGCTTTTCTCATCAGCTTTAAGTGCACTAACCCAATGTGGGTTATCACATCCTTATTACTCCGAGTGTTTTAGTTAGAGATGAGGGAGCTGCTACACTCACTTAAGGCTGAAGGCCTAATGATGGCATTGTCATAAAGAGCCTATGAGATCATCTTCCTTTCCAAACCTGGGTCTGAAGGGACCTGGAGGGTGCAGCACTGCAGCTCAGCCCCAGTACAATAATGTGACAGATTGCATCAACTGCTTCATAACCGTGGGAGAGACAGTCAGGAAATGGCTGTGTGATGTGCAAAAGCAGAAAGAGGAAGGGAATTAAGAAATCCCACAACAAAAATAACCCCATTCCTTTGGATTGTATTCACTTACCTTAAACCACAAATGGTGAAACGAGTTCAGGTCAGCAGACATCAAGGAAACATGAAAAAGAATAAAAAAGAGAGACTAAATTAGTTCAAAGATAGGCAATTCCAGTTAGCTTGATGGTAAGGGCCAAGAGCACCCGAAACAGATCAGACCCAAGCTTTATTTGAGCAAGCAAATTTAACAAATTAACTCTACTCAATTGCTGCCCTTTTGCTGTGTGCTGGTTTAGGAGCCAGCATGACGCATGCAGATGAATGGATACAAAAAGCAGAGAAATAAACCCAGTTCCTTAGCACACTATGGATGGAACACAACTCCATCCGCAAGGCTCACAGAAGCTGCCCTCCTATCACCATATCTGCTCAGACTCAACACAGGTACCTGGGCACACAAGGGCCTGACTTTGCCCTCAGATCCCACTGACTTTGGCTAAGCAGTTTTAGGAACCTAATTCCTATTGACCCCATTAATGCTTATCTGTGCTAAGCCTGGAGTAAATGTCAAAAGCAGATAATCATCAGGAAAAAAAGAAAATTGCTTCAGTAGGAAGAAGAAAAGAAAATAAGTCATCTTCAAAATACCTTTATTCTGCACTGTTTTGTTGGGGTTTTTTTTCTTACAGAGGCTCCTGTCAGGATAGTATTCATTTAATACAATTTAACCTTATTCTTTCATCCCACTGCATAGCAAAAATCTGAATCTTTAACAACGATCTTGTAGGGGAAGAGCCAGCACCCAGTTCCACTAGCTGTAGTAACTCACAATAACGTAAATTTCTGTTGCAACTACCACCAACTGGGAAAAGGAGGTATTTTGTTTACCTCAACTGCACACATTTTCACTTCAGCCACATCTACCTTTCTGCTTTCTTTCCCTAAATCAGGGATGGACATTTCCTAAAACCAGATGACCATTCCATTGCTCCCCAATATCTTCTCTTCCATAGTCTTCATCCTCTCATTCCTGTCAAAGCTTACTACGATTTAATCTTAAGTCTTGCTATTGTTTTTATAGAAAACTTCCTTGGAACCTATCTGCTTAGCTCAAACTCATCATCCTTCCTAAAAATGGCCACCAACTTCCATTGCACTCATCTAGACTTTCAGTGAAGGTCTGGATGTCGATTCTCACTGAATGAATCTATCTCAGTGGACTGAGATGCAATCATCCATCTCAATTGTCCCAATCCATGGAATGGATTGTCCATTCTCAGAGCTGGAGCAGAGGATAAAGAGATTGTGAGCCAAATTCAAAATAAACAACAGTAAGTAAATCCTTCATAGGCACCTATGGAAAGTACTGCCAAAGAATAGGCATACTAATGGCAAACTCAAACAAGGAAAGTCCATTGAGAATTACTTAAATACAGTGGAAACTGCATCTAGTTCAGGAAATCTCTTGAGCTAAAATAAACTTTCCTAGTTGGAGACTAGGAAAGTTTACTCTGGGGAAGTAGCATACACCCTTGCCTTGTTTTATTTATCCGTAGAGATCCCTTTATGATGAGCACTGGAGACTTTGTGTTAAGATAGGCTTTTAATCTGACCCAGGACAGCTATATCCTAGTATTCAAAGGTTAAACCTGGCTGTTCTCCAGGAATACTCTCTGTGGCTAGAAATCCAGGCAGGTGCTCATGAGGACAAAAGGTGCTGAGGAAAAGAAACGGAAGAGCTCCTCTTACTCCGTGAGATTAATAAGAAAAATATGATAAACCCCCCAAAACACACCAACCAACAAAAAAAACCCCAAAACCCAGAACACACCTCAAAATAAAATCACCCAAAACGCAAACCCTCCAACTAAATAACTTGGCTCAATCATTAATGTTTGAATTTGGAATCAAAGATAATTCAGACCCTGAATTGTAAAGCTTCCTTTAAGTGACCATAAGCACAAGATAGGAGCCATGGACTGGGATGAGACTTACACTGCCCAAATCACAGAGGCAGTGATACAACACCAGGGCTCCAGCTCACAGACCCCAAGCATTGCCTAGCAAAGAGCACTTGGTTCCTAATCTGCCTTTTGCATACCTGGGACTTGTGTTTTCTCTGGGGCCAGAGGTTTAAAACCAACCAAGTAAATTACAACCCTCTCCTCATGAGTTTGAAGGACTCCATCGCCTCGCCCCCAGCCCATATAACACTCTGTATCAATCTCTGTTGGCAAAATCTCTATTTTCTTTGCTTTTTTTTATTAATCCTAACAATTCACAAATTAACATGATGACTTTTTAGGCCAGGCTAGAACCAGGTGAAGTGCAGATGCTCCTTCAGTGCCATTTGGTCTTTATCAGCAATAACATTTAGTCATTGTATGGTTCTGCTGACATAACTCAGGACTGATTCACAGTTCCAGACCTGCTACCTCATTAAGGAGGATAAATGTACCTTTATCTTTACAAGCGAGGACTTCTGCAGGATTCAAGCTGCAGAGGTATAAAGAAAAAAAGACTGTTGCTGGCCACCTTCTGCAGTGTATTACAGAAACCTACATATGATCTCAGAGCCAGGCAGTAATGGGAATTAAGATTAGAGGTATGTGGCATTGCTAAGGAAATCATGCTAGCTGTCCGAGGTTGACAGATGCAGCACAACTAGTGAGGAAACAAAAAGGAAACAAAGCAATTGGTAAGAAGAAAAGACCACAAAATTAAACATCTACAACGTGAACTTTTTCCCAGCTTGGATTCTGACTCAAATATGACACAATATGATACTCAGCATGACACAATATGATACTCCATTTAAAGCCCTCACTTTTTGCACATTTTAAATCCTAATCCTTACTCCCTGAGGACTAACTAGGCCTTACACCCAGATCAGATAACCAGCTAAGTACACTATAAGGGAGCAAAGCCCAGTTGGCATTCCCCACCACGAGGAATTTCCTATGGAAAAAAACATAAAAGGGCCACCTTTTCTGCATACCTGGCCTTGGCTGGGAGTGGCAAGGCAGCAGAACTCCTTGTTTCAGCTTTTAAGCAGGGGTTTAGTTTAAAGCCTTGGGCACAAAGTGACAGAGGAACACAGCTGAAATAATTCTGCAGCTCAGACTCGCATGACATCACCACTTGGCACTTATGCAAAGTGTCCCCTCAATCTCCAAAGACTAGTCCAGCACATTGTCTCCCTTCTACAGCAGGGATGAATAAAGCAGAACATGATATGATCTGGGCAAGATCTCACACAGCATCAGATGCAGACATCAGTGCAAGGCCAGCTGGCAGATGGACCTGCGAGACCTTATCCCAACTACCCTCATGCAATCTGAACAGATGAAAACCAGTTCCACTAAAGCCACATTTTTCAAAAGCCTTGATGACTTTTGTTGCTTCTAGAACAAGCTAACATTTCACTGAAATAAAACCATATGGTAAATGCTATGTTTTTATCAGATTACTCATAAAAAGGTTTGTGTGGAATGAAACTACACTGATTCCTTTTAATTGTCACTCAAGATTTGTCGTTTTCAGTTAGTGTATGAACCAAGCTGATTCTATATTGGACAGTAAGGAAATTACAGTTTTCTCTCCAATACATATTAAAAAAGCAGCCAGTATTCCACTTTGGGAGTTACCATATTTAGTAAACTGAAAAATAGGAACCAGATGTCTCCAAAACCATCAGCTTTTCAGTGATACCTTTTTTCATGGAATTGCTTTTAAGTGCACTATTGGAGTATTGATTTCTTCTACCAAACACTAAAAAGTATTTTTCAGAACCAAGAAGAAAATCTACAGATCCAACACAACTCTATGATACATCACCCATTCCTTTCAGCCTCTGAAACCAACAGGCAGGTTTGGGGGATAGGAATTTCCTTTGTTTTCCTGAAACAAAGCAAGCACAGACATAAACCTGCTGTTACTGAAATCAGTGGTTCTGACTTCAGGGACCATAGAATTAGATCAGCATCCCGCTCTTTTCAGGATCTCATCTTGCGTTCAGCACAGCTTGTTCTCGAGGAGCAGAACAGAGCATGCTACTTCATTACAGAGACGTTTACTTCAGAAAAGCAAAAATATTTAGTACTATTTTTATTTTCTTGTACAGTCTTTTTTTTTTTTCCAGGTATATATTGGGATTAAGAGAGTAATTTTGTTATGAGAAAGGAGGACCAAACGCTTTGCTTCGAATGAAAAGTTAGTTGACACAAAGAGGCAAATGCAGCCCTATCTAGTTTAGAGAGTGCTGGATCATAACATACAAGGGTTCGCAGAAGCTTGCCCTGTTGTGCAGCTAGAGCAGCATCACTTCACCTTCCTGCTGCTATTTTCCTCCTGTCTTTGACTACAGCCATCTGAAAGCAGGAGCTGTCTGTTCCCATGAGTTTATACGATACTCAGCAGAAAAACACACCCACAGTTATGCCACTTTGTTCCACCAAATTACAATGATTGTGCAGATTTCCCTCAGTATTTCTTCTCGGCATCTCTGACTGCAGCAGTAGACTCACACTGCTGCAGCCAGAATGCACAAGCATTCCAGTAGCTGCCCTGCTTCAGAGAATTTGTTACTATTCATGAAACCATAATCTTCCTTCAAGAGCAAATAAACTGTGCCCTACACAGGCTCTGGTTTCAGAATGCTGCGCTGGTTAGTCAAATGGATGAAGCTGAGTTCTCAGCAAAGGTTCAGAAGACCACCTCTCTGCTGCTGTCCACTCATGCCACCTCACCGGCTGTCATCACCAGTTTAAAAGGTCAACATTCCCAGTGCTCAGTGCCAGACAAATGTCCTTTCCTCTTAGTTTTGTGTGCCATTTCCAAACTTTGGTGCCAAGACTTGCTGACGAACAACAGAAACAAAACCCACTGTGGGACAGAAGCCATATAGAGGAAAAACCCAACCAACAGTTAAAGCAAAGATGATCTGAAGTCCCCTTGCTCTTCCCTCCCCTCCACCATAGTATTAATAGCTTAAAAATGGCTTAAACACTGACACAGACTACACATGCATAATGGCTTAGCACCATTGTCAGGACAAAGAAAACAGTGCTGAGAACATGACTCCCTGACTCACTGCTTGTCCACAGTTACAGCTCTCACATGACTCGTGGTTGCTAGACAGCTTGAACACCAGCCTGGTTTCTCCCCCTGCCCTACAAACTGCATTAAAATAAAGCTTTTCTTCTTTTCTGTTTGTCAGCTCCAAAAGAAATGAAAGTCTAAATTAATAAAGGGATGTCAGCTCCTGAAAAGTGTTTTCTCTGTGGATTCTGTGCTTACAAAACCCTTTCTAGAGTCTTTCAAAAGGTCTGCCTGAGTTTTCCTCCCCTCTGCTCAGTCTTCACTCTACAAAGCCTTTTGGTGATGAAATGTGTATTCAGACACAGACATTCAGAGATAAAGTAGCTTAAAAGGTTTAGAGATCAGTAGGTATGAAAATTTAAACAGGCTGTTAACTTCCATGTCATGACACGCATTCAGCTTTACAATTTACAGGAGTTGTCTTAACACTGCAGTAAGAACTTCCTCAAGTCCACCTAGGCCTCATTCTCATTCTTGTTTAGGAACTACAGAAATATAAGATAACTGCAAGTACTCTGACATTTATCAGAGCGAGAACCATGAGTTCTATCACTCACATTCAAACAGCAAGTAGAAACATCCCTCGTCCTTCTCTTTCCATCACTTCTCTCTATGAACTACTTCAGCTGTGACATGCCCAGCACATTATTTCCATGGTAAATAAAACCCCATGGGACTGCTCATGCAGCAGATCCTGCTCACACAGCAGACAAAGGTCTAGTGACCAATTATAACATCCCAAGATGCAATATGCCAGAGCAGCTCGCTGCTTCTCTTGTCTAAATCACCATCACAAATCCTCACTGTTATAAGGATGGTTATTTCACTCAAGACACCTTTAACATAAGGAAAGGAGAAGAGGGTTAAAAACCCAAATCCCCCCCAGATCACGTGGGAGGCACGTGACTCGCAGGCAGCTCTGTTGGTGGAACCAGGAGAAAACGGAAGCTTTGGGGACCAGTGATGTTCCTGACACACTGAAGGAAGCAGGGAGGACAGCTCAGTTCAAGTGAGTATCTAATGGCCTGTAGTGGCTGTCTGTAAAAATGACTGAACTGTGGTCTCCAAGGAAGTTTTCTATTCAGACTGAGCATAACCCTGAATCAATTAAGCGTGTATAACAGCTCTGCCAAGGGAGAAGGACAGCCATCAGGGATAGAAATGCTGAACAGAGGTGAAAACACTAGGGCCTGTGCTGGTTTTGGCTGGGATAGAGGATTGGGTTTTTTGTTCCCCATAAATTTTTGTATGAGACAATGTTTTGGACTTGTGCTGAAAACTCTGTTGATCACAAAGGGATGCTTTTGTTATCACTGAGCAGCGCTGACACAGAGTCAAGCCCTTTTCTGCTCCTCACCCCTCCAGCAAGCAGGCTGGGGGTACACAAGGAGTTGGGGGACACAGCCAGGACAGCTGAACTCAACGGACCTAAGGGACATTCCTTGTCTTACGATGCCACACTGAGCATATAGAGTTGGGGAACAAGAAGGAGCGGGGGAACACATTTGGAGTGATGGTGTTTGTCTTACTGTGTTTTTCATGTGTATATAAAACAGTGTGTGTATATATACAAGCAGCCTTCAGCCTTTCTGTGTATATGCTTCTGACCAGGTGACAGGAGCATAGTGAGGTAAGGTACATGTGATTTTCAGGTTCCAAACAATAGTGATACCTAAGTGACTTATTGGGCAGCTACTGTCAGAAATTAAAATGCTGCACATGAAAATACTGTCCTGTGCATCAGCAGCAAAAGGAATAGAACAATCTTGCAATCATTTCCCTAGAGCTGGAAAAAAAAACCCAGCTGTTTTCTATACCGTGGTAAACTCACTTTGAACGCTCCATATCGACAGAGCGAAGCATAACATGCCTCCAATTAAACTCAATATAAACTCGAGGGACATGGATCTTGTCCTTCAGCCAACAGTGACAAACAGCATATTTAAAGGTCCACATCTCTTTTTCAGCCAAAAAAAAAAAAAAAAACAAACCCCAAAAAAAACTGTCCACTTCTTTCAGGCAGTTGTTATCAGAAGGTAGGAGCAGTGTGGGAGCCCATCTTGGCCTGTTTAAGGGGAGTATAATTTTAGCACCTCAAATTTAGGAAGGTGTCTCCACCAGCACATGTAAACCATTCCAAACTCAGCTGCTCAGCATAGGAGCCTGTAAGGAGTAGCACATCTTTATGCTCCTGTATAAACAAAGAAATATCAAGTTTATCGGTGCAAGTCAGTAGATTGTATTTCAACTGAGCTCAAAGCAACAGCAAAAGGACAGCTGCCTCCTTGGTTGGGAAAAAGCACTCCAAGAGAAAGAGCTTGCACTGGTTTCAGGTGTGTTGGAGCCACACACAGACATCCATTTCCTCCTCACCAATCCAGCTATTTCAGATTCTGCTAGGATAAGCCTACTCTTCCGTATACAAGCATAGATGGTTTTAGATTTAGAGGTGCAGTTTGTTCCAAGATCAGGCTATAGGTAGGCACCCCTTTCTCCAAAGAATAAATGTTGATAAACCCAACCTTTGGGTTTTGTTTTGCCCATCCTAGCCTTACATTCATTAGGCTTAAAAAAGTATGTGTTTGTGAAGAAATGAGTTGTATAAGAAACTTCAACATACATGCAAGGCTCTGAAAACTGAAATGAGCAAAGAAGCTTTTCACCCCCTTTTATTTCATCTGTTGAATATAAAGGTAGGAAGCTCCTATCCTTTGAACCTGCTTCCCAGCCCTTCAGGGTGCTAGCTGAGAGCAGCCCTGGCTGTCTAGGGAGAGCAACCTTCTTCCTAGCTCAGGCTGCTGCAGGCATTCCTTCATCCCCTCTCCATATGCTGCCATGGGGCACAATCTGGCAACACAGAGCACAGCACAGAGGAGAATTATCCAGAAGTGGTGGCTACAGCATAAACTGTTGCCCAGACAGGGGAATTTATCCCACAGAATCTCTGTTGAATTTTCATGCTTCTTGGAAGATTCAGAAACTGACACAAGGGAGTTATGCCATGGCTGTAAACATGGGCAGACAGTTTTCAGCCCCCAGCCACAGTGCAGAGGGCAAGGACATAGCGATGCTGGGGCCCCTCTTCACGTTCTGAAGGGGGCTGAGGAGAGAGTGCTTTACTGCTCCTAGGAGGATTTCACAAGCCCTGAGACATGCTACAGCTTCCCTCCCCTGACCAGTCAGAAAGGTAGGCATTTAATATCCAGCCTCATTACTCCTCCTAATGAAATGTCAGCAGCAAAGGCACAGGTGTTTAACTGCTGCTGGAATGCCTGCAGATGCCAGTGAGCCCTCAGGCAGGGAAATCACCACCATCAACAGCCTTAAAAAGGTCACAAAGGCAGCACAAGGTCATAGGAGACCTCTGACCTTCATTTGCCTCACCCGAGGAGCTTCACCTCTCCCTCCTTTTGCTTTCCCAAGCCCCAGAAGCATTCTCTGCTCTCCCCCAGCCCTCCTTGGTAATGCAGGCTCTCAAGGGTTCTCCTACCTTATTCAAAACAAGTGCAAATGTGTGACCTAAGGGAGACTTGCCTGGGACTTGGCTAAGACAAGTTACAAACAGCTAGACAGCTCTGAATGGAGACACAGCTCTGCCTTCCTCCCTCCCGCTGCTCTCCCCAGCATTCCTGGGAGAGGCTGAAACGTTAATCTGCATTACAAGCCCCGAGTTCACTGAAAGCATCCTTCTTCCCAGTGCACAGCAGCGGGCGTGATTTATTGCTGCACTCGGCCCTGGATTGGGAGCCACAGCATTGGCTGTAGGCAATGAATCGGTACAGAAACTAGCTGACAGCAATCCAAGCGGAAAGGACGTACGAAAACCAGGAATAGAAAGAGGGCAAAGAAAGAGGAGACCAATGGACTAATGTAGGCAGGTCCCTTCCACCCCCAGCTTCAAAATTAAAGGTCTTAAAGAGTGCCAAATCTTCTACCTGGCTTGCCCCTCCTGAAAGTGGGAATGGGGGCAGGGAAAGGGCTGTACTTCTGCACGGATTTCTTCTTCCCTCTGCTATAAGCCACACAACTAAAAAAGCCTGTAGATATTTGGACAGCTAGAGGCTGCCATTGCAACTGTGTGACACTGTTAGAAAGCAAGACGGAAAGGAAGGGAAAATACAAAGCAACATTTTCACTGAGGCAGCCAGAGCCGCTGGGTTTGTTTTCAGTTCTGGCGTCAGCTGCAAGCATCCAAGTATTTGGCAAGTCCCATCCTGCTCCTTGGTTGCTGCTAAATCACACCACCTTTGGGCACGGTTGGCAGCAGCGGACCAGAGCTTGATCAGGGGGAGTATGGCACAGAGAGAGCTAGTTACCTAGCTTGGCTCCATCGTCCTCTGTGAAACCATGTTAACATGTAACCACTAGCTGCCAGGTTTGTTGTTAACTGCAACACCACTGGCACTATCTTGGACTCTTAGATACTAAGCATTAATAGTTAAAGCTTTGAATTTCAGTTTCTGCTCATTTATGGCTGCCTGAAAAATCCTTTAGTTGACTTAAGAGTTTCTGTGTTTAGTCTCACTGAAGAAGTAAGATGAGGAATTGCAGAGGTTTATGAAATCAACTGAACCTTTCTGAAGCAGAGGGAGACCAATATCAGCAAAGTCATAAGACTCAAATCTAGGCACAAGAATCAACTGTCCATTTTGGAATAAACACAATAAAAATACAATTTCCAAAGAGGAAAATAATGAATAAAAAGATTGTGCTACAAGGCATTTAACCCCAAATATGTCAATGAAAAGCCCTTCTGGTTCACATGGGCTTGTGTTTTTTTGTTCAAAAGTGTTTTTACCTCGGTCATGGTGCACTATAATGTAATCTGCTCCCTTACAAACAAAACCATAAGTTCTTTGGGTCTACTTCATGATGTATTGCCCTTGGACTTCCCCTTTTCTTTGTTCTCCTACTAAAGAGCCACATGTGAAATGTTTTAAGACACTGTGAAATCCTTACTGGCACTTCCTACTTCTCCTTTCCCAAAGCCAGAAGCATCTGCTGTGCTGCTGGTGGAGATGCAGCTTTCCAGAATCTAAGTACAAAGATCTTTGCCAGGCTTCTTGGGAACAAGGGGCGGATGCTGAGGGACTGCTCCAGCCAAACAGCATTCCAGCACATGTCGGAGCTATCCAGTTCTCTGGATAACAAACAGTGCATTGTGCCCACCTCTCCCCAAAGCAGACCATGGTGATCCCCTGGTATGAGGAGCAGCTCCCTGTCCTGGAATGGTCAGAGATCAGGATCTCGAAGGCCAATTTTTGTTTAGTACTTGCTGTTGAGCAGACATAAGGAAACTCAAAGAACTCTGCTCTGAGCAGCACACCTGAGCTGGGCTGGCACTCGGTGCCACTCAGCACATGCACAGCAGGTCTGCGGGTGGCGAGGGAGCAGGCACAGTGGCTGTGGAAAGTGATGTTCATACAAACAGAGTGATGAAATCTCACAAGAATGCTTGAGCATTCCCGCAAGTTGAAACCTATTTGGGCAACTGCTCAAAGATTATACTAAAAAGACTCCTGTAACGCCAGGGCTTTCACTGACATTCTTCTATGACAGCCTGGTTTGGTTACCCGGGCTGGGTTGTTATAGTCTCTTCACAAGAACCACACCAGGACAGAGCTGCATACAAGGCTGCTGGACACAGGATTTCCCAAGTAAATGGGGCTGCCAGAACTGTTGAAAAGTTCTCCCCTCCTCCCCCATTAATCCTCTCTACAGCTCCTTTTCCCCCTTTAAATTTCACCACCGTAGTCATACATCAGCAGACAGAAAGTGGCTCAGTAAATTATTCTCAGCTCAAAACATTGAGCTTTCAAATATGAGTAAATTCCACACCAGTCCTGAACTCCCCTCCAGTTTATCAGAGGTCAGGGCAGCGTCAGGCAAAGCAGGGAAGAAAAAGGTTTGACCCCACATTCCTGGCTAAGAATACTCTTTCCCTTCCTCCTTCCAGTCCCCAGCACCCACCCTGAGAAATCTTTGGGTTTCAGGAGCAGAGATAATAGAATAAAAGTTGAACAGTGACGAGAACTATAAACCGTGCTCAGTAAAATCCAGCCTGGCCCTTCCTACTCCTCTTGGAAAGGGAATACAAAACACACCGGGCAGCTAAGTTCGCAGACTACACTGAGTAGTTAAGTAATCTCATAGGCAAGCAAAGCAACCAAAAATATGTTAAGTGCATATAAGAGGAAGATTTTACCTCTTTAGTGAGCTGTCTTATATGAAACAGCATGATAAATTACCTGTTTGCTTTGCTTGCTTTTATTTCAGCTTTTTAAATAGCTCACCGGATCATTCATGAAACTCTGTTATGAAATGGCAAATTCATTCCCAGAGCAGAAACTAGCAGGTGGTTGCGCTGAGATGTGCAGGCTGCAGAGCTATGCAAAGTTTACTTTAAAGATTTGAGGTTTCAAACTAAGGATAAAAACAGGAAGCGGTTACCTACCACGAGCTGGAGCCCAGGGGATGAGCAGCAACAAGCTGCCAGGTGAAAAGTTTAAGTTTCTAAATGGAAAGATTCTTTCCCTCTTCAGACCAAATTCATAGTTTCTATAGTTGTACAAACCCCATTACAATGAAGGTTATGTGCAGTGGTTATACTTGTAAGGATTTAGAAGTCTAATTATCATTTATCTACTGCTGTCACTGTTTAGAGCAGTATCTTAGTGCAATTTCAACAGAGTGCAGGCAAGCAGAGAAATGAGATCTATAGCAGATCTTTGATTCCCACTAGCTTCCTCCACAGCACTGCACAAGCCACATGACTTTATTAAATCTAGATAATTTGGAAACTCTGTAGGGCTTGGCCCGCAGCTCACCATTTACATAGTACCCAGCGAGATTCTTCTGGCACACGTAGCTCTCCACCAACCTAAGAAATAAACTCCTCCAAGATTCAGCATATAAATCACTGCTTTGCAATAAAGACCTTGAAATACTACAACTCCTAAGCCAGGTCGGTGAGCGCTGGTGAGCCCATGGGACGTCAGTGCTGGAGGACTCCTGGGCAACCCATGTTTTATTCTCATTAAGATTCTGCTCCCCGGCTTGAGGCTGCATGAGGCAGTCTCCAGTCTCTAACAGAGGTCTCTCCTCCCCTTCTGTGAGTACTATAAAATCACACTTGCTAAAGACAAACCTCATATTTAGCCTCACCAAGATGTTTCTAAGACATGTTTTCTGTCTTTGCTATGTACCAGGCTGCACTGCTTTCCAATCAAGGATACCTTTTCCCAAAAGTTTAAGTGTCCACAGACAGCCTAAATCCACCTCTAACAGAACGTCCACATCTGCCTCAGGTGGGGCACACCTGCCTCAGGTGGCACTACACCATTTCTTCTGTGTTATTTATTTATGACTTTGATAGATAAAACTCATCTTCTCAGAATCCACAATATGACTTACAAAGCACAAAGGTACCTTTCCTTTTTTCGTTCAAATGCAGTAAGAGAATTGTAGGGGAAGTGTAGCCCTCATCATCATGTTCCCTCTCTTAACATGTATCAAGGGATTTGTATTAGCATTTCTATGAAAACACAACCCTGACTGCATCTCAACAAGGACAAAAATTCCCTGCACAGACTTAGCCATTGCTTTTCATTCAAGTATCTCCATCACTGTTCTTCCAGTAATGGCATCTACTGAGCAGATCCAAACATCAGCTCACGTGGTCATTGTGAAAGCTGGCTCACACATGTTAAGGAACAGAGATGGAGCTCAAAGATGACCTGAATACTCCACCTAGGAGCAAAAGCTTATGTGTCAGGGAAAAGAGAGCAAGAAGTGCTTTTAACCCCATCATGGCACCCTGTTTCACACTTCCTCCAGAAAAATCAAACCCTTCTGGAAAGTACTGATGGTGATTTTTCTGCATGACAATTGGCACAACTCTTCTTATGTAGGGAAAAAAACAGATATGGCAATATCCTGAATAAACAGGAAATAAAGGAGATAAATTATTTGCCCAAGATGGCAATTATATCAATTCTAGCCAGCAGGTGCTGCTCTGGCAACAGGAAGGGAAGTCAAGGTTACAAAAGCTATGTAAAAACAACTGAACCACATGAAGACAAAGACACATCACATGGATGCGTAAAAATGAGCAATTGAAATTACAACTGTTACTTGAAGAAAACCATAAATATTTCACCCCTATTATTCACATTCTGTGCTATATCATTACCTCTCCACTAGCTAATTACACAAATAACATCCTATTAACAAGATGACTTCAAACTGTTGTTAACCCTCCTCCTCCCATTCTCTGCTTTTAACACTAAAATTGTCCCAAAGACATTAGAAATGTCAGGAACTAAGAAAGATCATTTCTTGCCCCACTCTAGCATAAAAAGCATCCAAACATGCTGTGAGTAGAGGCTGAAGGATGAAGTCATAAAGGGTTTTTATTTTGGTTTTTAAGAATTAACTGAAGAACTGCTTAGCATTTGCCTCATCCCCTCTCTTCTGCAACCTCTCCTCTTTCAGAACCACTTCCAGTCCAGAGGGGAAGCATAAGGAGCTTTCAATTCATGGAATATTTATGGACCTGGAGACCTGGGGCCTTGAAAGGAAGGAAGATTCATACATAATACAAGGATGGGATTTGCCATATGGAAGGATGAATTTACCACACTGGCAAACTGAACTAAGAGGCAGAAAACCCATTAGAAATACAAAAGGTACCTTACAAGTTGTGAGCACTGGATAAAAAGCAAGTATAGCCAGCTTTCACTGTAACAAGAGTAGATATTTCCTATTACAATTCATTAGCTGATAAATGATCAAGCTTATTTAATTAACCTTCCCCCACTAGCAACTGACTGAAAAATTCCATCCTCTCTTAATTACAAGTAGACTATGAGAAACTAAAAGATTATCAGCAATAATTTATACAATGAACCCTCAACTCTTCAATATTATATACTAAGGAAAAAACATCAACCAGCAGGCATCATCCACTACCTCCAAGAAATAAATGATACAGGGCCTGAGCCACTGGCTGCCAAAACACCAAAAGAAATAGCTTCACACCATCCTTTTACCTTCCTGAGCTTCCACTGGCCATTTGCTCATTCCCATTATCTTCATCAAGGCGTTCAAAGAGCCTCTTGCATAATTCTAGTCTTATGATGAAAGGTATACAAGCAATACATACAGTTTTCTAACCTCAGCAAGAAAGAAAATAATGAACTTCAAATAGAACAGGGGTGCAGATGACAGAAGACAGGAGCATGTATCACAGTCCACCTGCAAAGCCAGCCTATCAAAAAGAGAAGAGACGTGAAGGTTCAATGACTTCCTTCAGCAGTCACAAGCAGAGAAACACGGAAGGAAAACCTACTTCTTATCCACAAGAAAGGATAAGTTCCTTCAGATTCCCAACTCCTTTTGTCTATTAATTGTTTGTGGAGGTCCAAAAGGAAGAGAATAAAGATTTACAACTGCAAAAATTCCCATACGACCATAATATGTGCCTAAGACTTTGCTGCACGAAAGCAACCTGATGTTCTTCAATATTGCTCTAAAGGAACCATTACAGTATCACACATCTTTTCCTAAGTACATCCAGTGTCTTCAACTTGTCCATCAGCATTTTATGGGGAAGGTGCCTAGAAAACTTGTGTAAGGAAACAGCTGTGGTATTTCACCTTTTCCAACTTGCACAACTGCTATTTCCTTCACAAACTGCTAATGGACATACGGGAAATGGTTCCAGCCACGGTTCCTTTCTTCAGAGACTTTTGAGTCTCAGGTTCTCTGACAGCTACAGAGCGAGCAGAAAGGGCTGTTCCCTTGTGGTTCGTGCAATGGGAGATCTAACAGCCTTGTGCTGAATTCCACAGTGCTTTACTAGAGGACATGTGAGTACAAACAGAGTTAACAAACACACCCTGTCAGGCCGGGAAAGAGGGAGCAGACTGGATGTTTTTTTCTGCTTTGCTCCTGCTTTTTTCCCCCCAACTCTGAAGAAGCTCCTAGAACATGAAGGCTACATCATCATTTCAACCTTCTCAGAGAAACAAAATTGGAGCATGCACTTCAATTCTCTTTGAAAAGCACCTAAGTTCAATCAACTCTTTTATCAGGATTAGAGGTGAGGCTGAAAGCAAATGGTCTCTTTTTAGCTGATAAAAAACTTGCATTCCATTTCTCAACCTCCCCACCCCCTGGGCCGAGAGCTTCATGCATATTTGACATGTTTTCCATCCAGACAGCGATATAGCATTTCTACCCACTTGCTTTTTGGCTTCCAAGTGACTCAAGTGCACAGAGTTTCTTCCTGAAAGCCAATTTATTTTTTAATTGTATCTGAGCACTCTGGGATTTTTATCTTGGCTTCACAGATTTTAATTCATTATAAGAAAAAATAAAAGCCATGTATATATTATGAACAAAAGCTGTTTGTGGTAGACTTAGAAAGTGCTTCTAGCGTTGTTCTTTACTATTTATGACTTTTGGTACTATTACAGTTGAGCCCAGAGGATATTAAGCAAGATTGGTCATTCTACCATGCTAGGACATACACAAAGCAGATCACAGATCAACTGTAGCAGATTTCTGCAGCATTTAATCATTTGGGTACCACTGAATTTTATTTTTAAAAAGTACTTAGAAAAAATCAAGCAATTTCAGCCCAAAAGAAATCCCTGACCTAAGGGAAGTGAGTTGTGATTTATGGATCTATCCTACTACTCAAAGTCAATTTATTGGTTATAAAAAACATCCTAATTTTATTTTCCTTTTAAGAAGTTAGAATGTTTGGATCATTCTTGCAATGATTGGTTTTGGTCAGTAATGAAGCGCAAGGTTAAGTTACAACATACATGCGGTAATGACAGCAAATACTGATCTAAACGCAAAAAAAGCAATTGTAGAAAATGCTCAGAAAAGGGTAAAGTAGGCAGAAAAATGCTTTTAAGATCATTTTCATCGCAGTGCTTGCATTCAACATTTCATCTTCTCTTCTGCTAGACCATACTAAGTTAAACAAAAGTTAACTCTTAGTTTCAACATAACAATGTTATCACTATGTGCTAGAGCAGAGTATAACAGCACTTAGAAATCATGCGGTAAAAGCAAAGGGCTACATGTTAACACAAACCCAAAGGCAGCAGTTGGAATTACTCAGTTTCCCCTGCCCCTCTGCTACATTTTTGGCTACAAACTCTGACTGAAAATGAAACTCCTACTGAAAATGAAGTTCCCCAAAGTTTCTTAGACAAAACAGTAATCTAGGATTGAAGGAACTATGTTCTGAAGTGCGGAAGCTGGAAAACAGGTTAAATCACTCAAAAATGTATTTCACAACCATGGCAAAAGCTCTTTCTTTCATGCTAATACAGCCATGGAGCTCACAGAGCCACCAAATGGTATATTAAGATGATACAACATAAATGATACAACCCCCAATTCATTCCCTGTTGCTTTTTTACCCCCAGGTAAATGTGAAGAAAGCATAAGCCACAAACAGTAGAGCCTCAGTAGGCTAAACCAAGTACTCAGTCAGCTTACTGCCAGTGCTTGGCTTCTGCACACATTAGCTTGGGAAGAAAAGTTTGTACTCTGCAAAGAGGCAACTGCAATGAAATAATCTTAGCAAGATGATGAATCATGCACAGATATAAATGGAGCTGCTGTTCACACCAGCTCCACCTTTCTTGTTTTTCTCACTCAGATCTTTTATCTCTCTGCCCCATCTTTCTCCAAGAAGGATTTTGGATCCTGCTGGTGGTGACTTTTCAAGGGAACAGATGCAGACAGCAAGCAAACGATGTACTTCTGTGATCAGTACCAGCCAGAGGTGTTATTTGGTTGCTTTAGCTTTACCTTTTCAAAGCATGTGTAGGAGTCAACGCAATGGCTCCAGTCTACCATCTGAATTAGTGACCTTGTATGTAAGCAAGATGGTCTCCCTTTTCTACAGCTAATTTGTCTATGAGAGCTCAAGTGCTGTATTCCAGTCTAAAATGTCTTTTTTCTGTTCCTCTCAGCACTCTTGCCCTTTCCTATTACAGTAATCAGCAAACCTACTGTCACAAGCAAGCACTGCTTTTACAAACAGCCTGACGCTCTCTCCCCCTCAAAGGTAACACAGCACCCTTTAAATGATTTGCTTTTTCACATCCTGCGACCCTACACTGTTAAAGGTCTTGCATGTTCATAACTAGATTTGTATTAACAGATTTCAGAGATTACTGCATTAAAGAAACAGGTAGCAGGAAGGAACAGCATAGTGGAGCCTTTCACAAAATTAACAAAGTTAGAGAAATCTGAGCTAATATATTCCAAGCTAAACTTGCTCCACATTTTTACAAAGCTTATGCATTTATGTCAAAGTAGCATCTAATCCTACACTACACCAACTGAACGATTATTTTAACATACATGAAGTATACATATGCCCTGTCTTCCATCACTAGCAGAGCAGGAGCACTTAGTATATGTTTCTATTTGCAGAGGAATTCATTATGGGAAAGGGAAGGCTCTTCTCTGCAAGGAAATTTGTCTTAATGGATGCAGGAGTGGGTTTCTCTCCCCTTCTTCTGCTATTACTCATTAAACAGATAATTTCCTTTTATAAACAATGGAGTCCATATAACATGCAGGCATATTTGGATAGATCACTAATGACATAATAGTTTCCTGGTTTCCCAGCCTGAAAGATGAAACCTAAAACCAGGGCTCCCAAGAGCCAACCCTTTCTCAGCTCCCCAAAGGAGGAGACTGGACTACTACATGCTCCCTGGCCAACACTCCTTGAAGATCCTTGAAGCAGCTTGATTGACCTCTTCTTTTAAATGTCTCTTTGGCAGAACGATGCTTTCATCAGAAGCTGCTGATACATGGTCAAGAGAACACAAATCTTTCCCATTTCACTGTTATATTTGGAGACTTCCAAAGAGATCCAAAGCTCCCAAAGATAAGCCAGGGATTTCAGTCAGCCTTGCAATAGCTATCTTTTTGTACAGAGAAATTACCAGGTGGGTGCTAAGATGCTGGTTAGCATAACTGACAGAAAAGCAGGCAACTCGGCATTTCGGGAAGTATTCATACAACATGGCTCATCAACTGGTGCGACTCCCAGACTGAAAAAAGACACCAGCTGTGGCAATCTCTTACCAAGTTTCAATATTGTTTAATTAGGAAGGGCGCTCTACGTTGTCAAAATCCACACTGCATTGTTCTACAAACCACACTTTGATTTAGTTTCCAAAATGAACCAAGAAAGAAACCACTCCAGCATTCAAAGGTGCTCAGAAATCACCAAATCAGATGAGACAGGTGCCTGAAGACATTTAAAATACAAGGGTATAGTAAATGCAGTTTCTCTTTTATGAACTTGCTCTCTGCTAGGAAAGCTATGACAAAATACAGAACTCCTTCCAGCTTTTGTTTGTTTTAACCTGGGATTATTCTCTCTCTCTCTCTCTCAAAAAGACTATTACAAACTCCCACTTGTTACAGGCTCAACACCACAGAAGGACAGATTGCGCTTGGCCCCTTGAAGGGAAGGGAAGCTTTTCTTCCCTCCCAGGGGTGGGTCACATACAGCTTGGGTGGTTTTAGCTCCATGATCTCTTTCTGCAGAGTGTTACCACTAATCCTTTTTATTCCACACATATGGCCATTTTCCCACCAGGACACAGCCCAGATAATTGCAATCCAATGAGGGTTTTGATTTTTCTTTAAATCGATACTGAGTACAAGTGCTGGAGTTCAGCTCCTCAGAGAGGCAAAGGAAGGGCTCAGCTTCCTGTGGCCAACATGAGGGGTGTGCTGAAGTGCCATGGTTAGAACTGCTCCCTGGCAAGAGACATCACTGGCCTAAAGCCTCAAGTGGAGGCTCAGATGCACACACCAGACTCCTACCTCTACTAGGTCTTTGCTCTTTGAAATAGGATACATGCTTATTCCATTTGCTACCCTGTGAGTAACCAAACTCGTCAGGCTCGGTGGCCTCTGAAAGGTAAGAGGAAGAAGGTCCACTGAAAGGGGTGAAAAGGTTGGTGTGCTCTTTCCCAGGACCAGGATTGCTGGAGGGTGCTCAAGACAAAAACATCTTGTAGGGTCCCTGACAGTCTAAGCAATTTTCCAGTGTTCCTGTTCCAATACCCCCTCTTCCCCTCACCTCCTGTACATCAAATGGACTCTCAGACATTGTAAAATAATGTAAATATCAATAAATAATGTAATCTCAAAATCAAATAGTTTCTAGCTGGTTTGGAACGATGCAATCTCCTGCCTTTAGCAGCAGACATCACAGTATCCAAACATTCCTGCACAAATTCCGAGAATGTGTCTTTGCTCCTGTCTGGGCTCCTCTATAGCCTGCAACATCACTTAAGACTAGTCCTAAATTCAGACTTACCCGGTCAATTTTCTGGCAGAAAATACTCAAGAAAATTATGATGGATGATACAAAACACAATAACTGTGATCAGAAGAAATGAATGAATTGCTGCTTTCTTGCTTTTGAAATCTTTTCCATTGTATTTTATCAGAATTTCTCTCTCTACACCGATTTCTTTTATTTATACATATACAGACACACATGTGTATATATCTGTCCAGTAACATGTGAAATTCTGCAATACAGAGCACTGCAAGCTAGCTGGCTTGTGCAGACACAGAGATATTACAAACTAATACAACAGAGGTTTCAAGGTTCTCCAGGTGCTCCTGTCCTTGAATCCCTTTGGCTTTAAACTTGCAAATGGATCAACAAAGCTAGGACCTAGAGCTACAGAGCACAGCCTGTGTTAGCGCCAAGATCCTTAGTTATGATGACTTGAAAGATCATTGGTTGTGCCAGTTCCTTTTGGTCTCCACCTGAACAATAGCTAACTGCCAGTGATCAGAAGGGTCACTGCACCCCAGTGCACAGGAAGGAAGACAGAGGCAGTATCCAAGCTGTTTACACTGGAAACTCATCATGAGGAGAATTAGATCACCTTCCCACTTACGCAAAGTATTTACAGTACCTATCCTCAGGAAGGATGTTGACAACATCTGGACAAAACAACAAAACCCATTTTCTCAAAAAGTCAGTAACAGCTTTAAGTATTACACAAGGAACACTGCTGGCAAAAGAAGGTGAGGCCCATACTTTACACCCATGGAGTGTACCTGGGCAGGCTCTTAAGGGGTTAAATATCCCAGGAAAGTACCAAAATAATGATCAAAATTCCAGAAAAGGGTAGGCACAGGAGTTCTTCTAGAGGTGCTCATCATGAAAAATGTGACCCTAAAAAAGGATAAGGAATTTTAAAAGGTATTGTGAAATCAGGGTAATTCCTCCAGAGTAGTTTCTGGTTTTTGTTGCCCAGTCCTTCATCTTTCAATGCAATTGAAACGTTTTGGCTGACTGCTTAGCAGACTCTGATGAACAACATTATCAGCCAAAGATCTTTGTCTCATTATGCACTTAGAGCTTAAGCCAACAGAAACAGAGAACTTCAAGGAAAAAAAAAGCATTTGTGAGTTTAAGACACCACTTAACCAGAAAACTATTATTGCAAGGAAGGCTACAGAGCAGAGACCACAAACATAGACCAAAGCCCAGGCAGCCTAATAGGCCCTGACGTTCATGGCACAAAGTCTCATGACAAGCATGGCAACAACATGAAACTACACGTGGAGCCTACTGAGTTTCCAAACCTCAGGTTCATGGCACAACCACCTTTCAATAGGTAACTCCTGTATTCAAAGCTGCAGATATCACACTGCATCAAAACTTCCATGTCCACTGCATGGAATACTTCCTTTGAAGATGATTTCTACAGTTCCAGTAGAGAAGGGAAAATTGATCATAAAGGTGATGCTTTTCCTCTTTTAAATAGATTCCTTAGGAATTATCCTTAAATATTTCTTGCTGGTTTTAGAAATAAGTAAGCTGTCCACACATCAATAAATTACTATGAAAAAATTCGTTCCTTGAGGATGGGAGGAGGGTAGGAGTAGCTGCAGGTGTCCATCCACATCCTCATCCCAGTAACCCACCATTCAGTAAGCTAATATCTCTGAAAATACAAACTGTCAGGCCTGGGGGGATGCACAGTACACAAAACAATGCAGACACAAATACAACTTCTTTCCTATTTACTCTCCCTCCCTTCTCCTGAAGATAAATAATAGTATCTATTGGCCTATTGAGCTTGTATATAAAAATAGGAGGAGCTGCTGACTTCTGACCCTGCTTAAAATCAGCTTTAAGTTTGGTGCAGAATCAGAGCTAGGTGCTCATCGCAGAGTTACTGACAGAAAAAGCACCTTCCCTTGCTCCTATTAGACCTACAAACCCCAGATCTGCTTCTTCAAGTAATGTAAGACTTCTTTTTCCATGCAGTACTTGGGCTGTATCTTGCACGCTCATTTAATTTCTAGAGTAGAGAAAAGGAGGCATGGTTTCCTGGATGGATCCACTGTATGCACAAGTATGCGAGATTAACTCAAAGGCTTATTTTTAGAGTTTAATTCTTATAGAGAAACAATATAATGCCCTAAGTTTTTACTTCGCTTTCATGCTTCGCTGGCATTAACTCATTTGTTAATAATGTCCATCTGTGATGGTCCATTTTTATATTCATAAATTTCATGGCAGATTACAGGCTTTTAGGCTCTTCTCTGAACTTCAGCTTCCTGACAAAGTTTTACCCATACTCTGACATTACTTGCATTCTGACAACAAGTAAAGCTCCAGCATGTGAAATGGTTTTGTATCTGTGGACCCCAAGCAGCATTGTGAACACAGCCACAGGCGTGGCAGGGTGTCAACAGAGCAGCTCACACTCAGCACAGTTAAGCAAAGGGTAGGAGAGTGGGCTGCTGCTCTCGCTAGCTGCTGTATGGGTGTGAAGAGAACAAACGTTGCAGAACTGTCAGTCCCTTACCTTTCAATATCTCTAGATTCAATAAGTAGCAGTTTTAAACAGCTGGAAGAAGAGAAAAGCAGGTAGAAGACCGCAAATTCCTAAGTGGGAATGCATGGAAATATCGTATAAGGAAATTTTAGGGTCTTCACGCTCTGAGAAGTGCTATTTGCACATGCCACAGCTCAGCTACCGAAACTGATCAACAAGGATGGAACAACAGTAAAGAAATCTATTAGCCAGTGGCTGTGGAGCATCACAGGTCTATTAGCAATTGACTGATCAGCCTGTCAGGTGAGAGTCCGACTTGCTCAAATCTCATTTTCAATAAACTGTTAAAAGTCAGTAAGACACAGAGTGAAAATTCAATTCAGGGTAACAGGGAAAAAATAGCTAATTATTCTTTTCCAGCACCACTGATCTTTCCAGGACTCCTTTAACAAAGGATCAGGCATTATAATAGACTATTTATATACACATTACCAACAAAGCTAATCTGTGAAATAAAAAAAGAAGAAAGGCACCTAAAGAACAATCCTACATCCCGAACTTCACAGAATTTTAAATACTAAACTACAAATAGCTCTCATGCTATAGGATCTATGTAGAAAGCCAAAGATTCCAGAGCAGGAAATAAAAAATACCTTCTTTCAAAAAGTTTTTTAGACAATGTATAATCTTAACGTTGCAGAATATCAGCTGTGGAATACAATGATCATTATTATTTCAGTATTTCATTTATACATAAAACCAAGTACATAAAAACTACGCACACACAAGGACGTAAGAATTTAACAACTACGCCTGCCTGAGAAGGAGCTTTTCAACGAAACAGTAAGAAATAAGAAAGTATTCACAGGGGTTTAGGGCAGAAATCAGAGCTGCAGATAAAAAACTGCCCACATAAGTGAACAAGCACCCTTCAGCACCATTCTGAAGGTTAGGACTCCTTAAGATACACCACAGGTTTCGGATGATGTTCATCAGCTCTTTTACATGAACACACTGCTGGAAACAACCCCCCTGGTTTACCTGCTGTGCTAATGATAAAGCTGCGTGCAGCTGCAGGCCCAGTTTGGGAGGCTCTGGAGATACTGCAGATGAGATGAACAGCAGAATGGCCAGAGGGTGTTTATGTTTTAAACTGCATGGGTGAATGAATAAGGCAAAAAGGGCAACACTTCCAAGAATGACAGCCATCTATCATAGCAGCGCTTGCCATCACACAGGTAAATTAAACAGGGGAAAGGTAACAAAAAATATACGCCGACAAAGCCAAGAGATTTACAAACATCATTGGGCTCACTGGTTTGGTTTCACTAGTTACTGTGTGCAGGTGGAAAAAGGCAAAGCACACCCTAAATGCTGTTGGTTTTCTGTAAAGATTGGTCACAGTAGCAAAGAGCACACTGAGGGAGATGCACAGTTTGTGTGTATTGTGCACAGTGGTGCTCTTTACTCTTGCAGAGCCAGATGTGCCTGCTGCATTGCACTAGCTCCTGTTACACTGTTTTTTGAATTAACAACTGTGTTAGTGGTCTTGAGATACAACAACTCTACAGCAACTGAAAACACTGGGTATAGGATGAGATAAAAACAAACCAAGATTTTGTTCGTGCTCCACCATCATACTTTGGTCTCTCAGCTGCAGGACCTTGTATAAAATCAAAGTGATGTGGATTAGAAAAACATCTGTTTAAATCAGCTTTTTTCAGCAACATAGTTTTAAAACGGCCCCCAGATACTTCTGTAAGTACAACCAAGATAGTGGTGATAAGGCATAGGATAAAAACAGACTACAAGACGAAATGACATAAGTCAGTTGAAGAATATAGGTAGTGTCATTTGGTCTGCAGTTCAAGCAAACTGCAAATTAGTAAGTATAAGTAACAGCATAATTCAGTGCAAGCTGTAAAATCCATTCATGCTACTAGATAAGACACAGGTACTTTCTGCCAGGCAACATGAGGTACTACTAACACCAAAAATAAGGTACTGTTCAGCTTTGGACTGAGGAGCTGTGATTGTGGTGGCTGCGGTGCAGAGGGACCTGCAGCCTATGTCTTTGACCCCATCCTTTCACCTAACCCCACTCCTCTAAAGGGCTGTTGGTGAAAAGCATACAGAAAGGGAGGAGGAGTACTGAATGTCAATCCAGAACTTCATATTTTGCAGCTTCCACTCTCTCACCTTTGACACAGTAGAAATCACTTAGCTTTGGCATGCTAAAGACTGAAACACCCTGATAACTAACTCATCCTAGCTAAAACCAATGTGAAAACGCGACTAGACAGTCAGAATGGAAAAATGAATCCATTATTGATGACACGTAGTGCCACAAATTCAGTGCAGTAAAGTGGGCAATGCATACGTTAAAAATTACACCAGCTTTAAACAGAGGGACATGGGGCCTGAATTCTCCCAGCTTTGTAAACTCAGTTAAAGGTTTCAAGGCCTGGACATTAAAGTAAAGCAAATATTTGTTTCCTAAGCTGACATGGAAGATCACAGTTGTTCTTTTCTCCCAACACTGTCAATCAATTGGCTAACATCAGGGCTGCAGGACAAAAGTCTTCCAAAAGAAACTCCATGCCAAACACATTTGCTTCCCAGTTCCTCAAATAAGATTTTCTTCAGGACAGAAACAGATTTCTAGAACCCACCACAAATTCACAGGCTGATGATGAAAAAACAAAAGCCAACAGACCAAAAAACCACCAAACCACCCCAAAATATCAGCCCAGGTTTGGTACACCTCACTGTGGTAACTGGTATGTTTTATTCTGAACAGCTTCTCAGTCTGTGCCTACATAGACACATTGTCTGAGGAAAGGCCTGCAGATATCTGGCCAAGGGTGGGCTAAGCACAGGATGAAGTATTACAGAGATACGAAGTTCTTCAACTGGCCAGAATTTCATTGGCTCCTCATCATCTGGCACCACTCTTTCTCATTGAGACTGAAGTCCCACAGGATGATACACATGCCTGTCTTACAGAAACATCTTCCTCTTCTGTTGAGGGGAAAAATGGTCATGGAAAGAATCAAATCAAAACTTGCAGACAGCAGCATGTCATAGTGAGATAGACAGGGTTATAACTGAAACTCAGAAAGAGACCAGTTGATAAAACACAGGGAGAACGCTCTTGAGCCTGGGATCACCCTTGTAAAGACTGAAAGGGAAGTTCCAGAAGTTCATTAATAAGTTTGGAAATAGGAACCAGAGTATAAGAGACAAATCTGTGCCTTTAAGACCCAAAAAGCCCAGTTCTGCGGGTTGTCCGCAGCTGTACCAATCCAGTTCAACTGCCAAGGCCGAGCAGCCAAGCAAGAAGCTGAAATTGCAGGACGAGGATTCCCACAGCAACAGGAAATAAGGAAGATCAGTAACAGCCATTTCAGTGTTTGCTGGCAGTTCCTCTGCTCTCCTCTCCCCCCAACACCAGTTTAAATTACGAGGTGTTTAACTCAGGTGGTCAATTTATTACTCTTCAGACAGGGATGTGCCATTTGGGTAGCAATCAAATAAGCTACCCAGTCTGAAATCAGTGATAATGACATTTCCCCTCTGTGAAACTGAACATGACCGTTCTTCAAACCATGCACACAGTGTTGAAATAAACAAACAAAACCCTGCACAACAACTAAAAAGACCCAAACCCATTCTTCTACTACCCATTCTTGCCAACATCTACTTCTTTTGTCAACATCTCCCCATGCTCTTTTCTGCCCCCTCCAAATACACAGCCAAGCAGGGATTAATTGCATTCCCACCTGCATAGGATGAGCATGGAGAAGACACTGAACTACTAACTATCAAGCTGCTTACAATAGTAAATAACATGAATGCTGTCTAAACCCAAGGAAAAGGAAGAGCAGCAGCTGAAGCCAGGGGATACTGACTCTTGCAGTGAAACAAGGGTATGGAGCTGGGACTTGAATCAATTAGTTTCTTCTTAGCTCTCCAAGAAGCAACAAGTCTCATTGCACAGCCCAGTACAAGTGTGTGGCTAACAGAGTTGTTTCCCTCTCTCTATTCTTAAAAGAACAGAAAGTTTTCAGATCTAAGGCAAAAGCAAGTCCCAGAGTAGCTCCAGCCCACTGGAAAGGGAATTGGCCAGTGGGACCATTAAGCTTCTCCTGGGTGCAACGAGCTCTCCAAGCAACCATTGCAGCTTGTGCTGTCAGGTATGTGCCTGCTCAAAGCCTTGCCATAACCCACTCCCTCCCTTGGTGTGCTAATGCAGTGACAAAATGAAACAAGGGTTGCATTAACCGAATCTTAAGTTCTGAAGGTTTGGGTTTGTAAATGTAAATGCCAGACAAAAACCAAAAGGGAGCTCTACTGGAGAATGCTCACCGCTCTGCTCAAGTTTATTCTCAAGACAAAGCAACCTTTAGAGTGAGGGACACATGTAAGTAATTTTTCATCACTTCAGAACTGTTGTTTGAATTTCCAAGCTTTCTACTTACAGCAAGGCATTAACAAAAAAGTCATTTGTGTTCCTTTCTGAACGTCTTCTCAAGTCTTCTTGTAATAGAAGGTGCTCATAGTGACTTTTTGCTGAGTTTTCTTAAAAAAAAAAAAAAAACAACAAAAACAACAACACAAACAAACAAAAAAAAAAAACAAAGAAGACATAGACTGATTACTTTTGGTATTCATTAAGCAGGACTACACAGACTGTGGCTCAGACACTGTTTAACTTGAACAGAATTAGTTCTCCCTCATGCTTGCTAGCACAAGAAGCAAGCACAAACCTGAAATGCAGAAGTTACTCTCAGTGTCCTGCTGCACAGAGGGAAGCCATCAGACACCTAACCCCATTTAAAATCAGAGAGCTGTGGGCTCCAAGTAGCATCTCTAGGTTGCTTATACCGGTGTCCCAGTTCCCTGGCCTCCTCTGAATCTGGAGAGAGCTGCACCAGTGTCCTCCTCCTCCTGCTGTGCTGCAAGCCTGGGAATGTGCCCAGATAGCCAGGCTTGCCAAACTGGGACACCCACAAAGCTCATCTAGAGATGAATTAAACTACTCCACACTGAATCCACACACCTCTCATTTTATGCTTCAGGAATGTTAATTTTAGGATGTTTGCTATATTTGTTTTGAAAAAATTATTTTCAAAAGCGAGGCTTCTTCCCTCAGGGAGGCATTTTCCAACAATCTGGTATTCTATCACTGCATGTTTTCAGAGTCCATTGGCATTGTTTACTTCCCCTAAAATTATTACCAGGCCCACAGATATGATAGCTGGATGTTTTTAGTATGTTTTTCCACATTTTTGTGGGTTGTTTTTCAGTCCCTTGGCTTTGAACACTCTTTTCACTGTCACAAATCAAGCTGATTACAGCATCTCCCAGTAAGAGGACAACCCAGTGCTCACTGAAATCTATGGGAGCTTTGCCACTGATAGCAATGCAAGTGGGATCATGCACTCAACCTGTGTAACAAAAGTAAACAAACATTTTCATTTTCATGTCTGAACTGGTAATGCTGAAATAAGAAATAGCTTTTTTTCCTCCTCCTAATAATATGAAAAGAAATCTAAATATAATTGCAATTCAGCTGCTGCCTGAAGGAAGGAAAACAAAACCCAATGAACCTTTTTATTTCATTTGCTGTTTGCAGAAAGGATGAATGAGCCATTTTCCTCTTCCTACTCCATTTAGGAAAGGTGCACAACTCTGGTAGAACATTCATGAAACTAAGCTATTTACTGCAGATTTTACTGCCCTAGATCTTACCCATGTAACACACAAGTCCCCTCCACACTTTCCAGGCTACACACTGCCTTGTTCCTGTAGCACTGAAAGCATTTTTCAACGGAGCTAGTTTATAATCCTAAATAGCAAAACTTACAGTCAAGTTTTGATTTTAATGGCCTCAGCATCGCTCTGGGTAGAAGAAGAATCTTTTATCTGAAATCCAGAGCTTACGAGTGACATTAAAAGCAAAGGAAACAGCTTAATATGGTCAATCTGCTTTCCCTTCATCAGCACCTCCATAGTTCTTTTTTTTTTGCACCAGATTTCTGTCTTTCTCATTGCTGGAGGTTAAATGTACTAATTATGTACTGAAATAGAGGCTGGGTTATTTTTTCCCCATTGTGGTAAGACCCTGGCTCCAGGATATGAAATACCAACACTGCTTCATTGACTTGTAGTATTTGCTTGCTTCAAACAAGAAATGCAGTTGCAAGACGCAGTCTCTTCTCACTATGTTATTTCTATTAGCATACAACAGTCAAAAGCAGTGAAGTTACACAATATTTTGTTAGATAATGATAAAAGCTTCTTTCTTCTTCTTGCCTTAAAAAAAAAGGCAGGAGCCAGCCTCAGATCCCAGGCACTGGGGTGCTACTTCTTCCTAATAACTTACAGGATACACAAGACTTGGTGAGCCTCACTGCTCACCCTTTCACACTAAGAATACAACACAAACAAATCATCACTGCTGCCAGTTAAGCTATGCTAGATCTGCCTTCACGCAATGTGGCAGTGCAGGCACCGGCCATGTGGCTCAGTATCACCCAACTTTTGCTACAGAAAAGCTCAGTTAATGATGGGATACCTACATCAATTTATAGCAACTGATAAAATAGCTATTTTTCTCTTCACTTTCTTATCCTTCTCTTTTGAAGCATCAGCTATTCAGCTGCAAATACAAACACCCAGTAACCACAGTGTTTAAGAGAAAGCAGAAATCCAAGTGATCTGTGAAACAGCCCTGTTTAAACCCAACTTCCAAAGACACTCAGCTATTTCAGAAGAGCAAACTCCTTCCTTACATTAACAACAGACAGGACAATCTGTGATCAAGCAATGAATCAGAGAGGAATGAAGAGTATAAATTCTTTTGTGCCTTCAATTCTATACAGTATCTGATGAGGCTGATTATGCAATTTCCCTTTGCCACCCAATTGTAACCTTTAGCAGCACAGAACTTCCTCTATATCCAACTTAGGGGAAGGATTTGGTTTAGACCACAAAAAGAAATAAACTTTGCTTCTTTACAGATAAACTGTAGAAAGAACGAACACCATCACAGATATTCTCATCTTGAGACACCCTTCACTGGGTGTGTAGGAAGTCACCTTACCAGCAAATGCAATTGCCTAACAAGACCAGACCAAAGGGATACACTCAAACCAGCCACATTTGTAAATAACGCCATGTGGACTCTGTGTGCAAGTCCAACTACAATTGCTCCTCCTTGCAGCCACTTTAGGTGCATTTTAGGTGATGATTCCTTTCAGAACACAGTTACTGCTCACCGGGCCTAGCTGTTTCCTACTAAAACATCTGCTTGTCAAACTATTTCTTATAACGGCAGTGGCAAGGAGCCAGCTGGGATTTCTCTGAATCAGTGTTAAACTTAAAAACTTGAGTCTCTTTGTAAAACACCGATAAAAAACAGGAAGAAGCTTCTCAAGCTGTGCCTTCAGATTATTATTTTTCACTTCCAAGAGAAAGCCATTCCCAGTCAGTGAGGAAGATTCACTGAAGAACTACAGCAGCAAGTGAACTACCAAAATATGCTAATTTGTTACTTGCGGCTGGGTACCCAACGGGGGGGGGGGCAACTGAGCAAGACAACAGAACACAGGAAATTTCAAGACAGAGCCCATTACATTCTTTATCATGACCAAGAAAACAAATAAATAAAAAAGAAATTCCAAACGAAAAGGTCAGTGGGATAACTGGATGCTGAAAAGCAAACATCCTGCATGAACAAAATGCCAGACTGCTCCAGCATTTGAAGTACTGCAATGAACAGAGCAAAGATGGACCCATCTCCTCCCACTTGTGTAACTTCTGTTATGTGCACTCGCTCTTACAGATATGTAAGAGACAGAGGTAAAATACTGTATTTTTAGATGCTGTAAGGCAAACAAAGACCTTAAGGCTTCTTAACCTTTAACTCTGCATTTCCCAACTTTCATGAGTTGACATCAAACTTTTTCATGACATTTCCAGTGCAAGCAAGTCAGTTGATGCTTGATTTTCTTCATCAAGCCTGCATTTCTTCCTGTCCCAGTGAGCATCTAACAACCCTCCGGTGATGCCATGTTAGAAACACATGCATGGTACTTTGGCTTAATAATTCTGCCTTTGGGGACGAAATGGGATGTCATACTCAATCTGCCACAGAAGCCATTGCAATCAGGTGGAAATAGTCATTGATTGGAGTGTTGACTGGTAAAACGATTGCACTATTTCACTGTGCCTCATTTGACTGCTTTATTGAATCCCAGGTCTTGCACCAAGTCATCTGGACTTTAATTAGCTATACTAAGAAGAATGGCTACCCTTCAATGGCAAAGCAAAAGCAGTAATCATACAGTGCATGTGTGGGCTTCACTCCCTGTTTGTATTTACCCAATAGGACTTTAAGGTTTTGTTTTTACTTTCCTTCTTCTCTTCATTTTCCTTCCTCATTGTTTCAAAGTACCACATGTGGTGGAGGTTGTTCATTGCACATACCTTTGTCCAGAAAATAAGCAGTATCAAAAGTTTAATGCAAATTTTTCCAAGATACCATAGAAGCGTTTGCCAACCATCCACCCTTAGTATCCTCTCACTTCCATCACCAAGCTTTCAAGGAAATAAGCTCTATACCATGCACTTCCTAAGTTTAGCCACAAAGAGGAAGCAAGACGTTGCCACCTCCTCTAAGGCCCTTGCCTCTCCACCACATTCCCTCTTTCCAATTTCTTCCATTTGTATTTCTCCCTGTATAACACACTGAATGTTAAAACATGACAGGTACAGCAGAATAAGCTGTCTACCACTGTTATAATGCTGCTGACAAGATTAAAGTGAGTAGCAGATTTTAAATACATTATATGTTGCATGAACTGTATCAACTATATTCGCCCAGTACATGCTCTTAGTACTCCTCAGAAGGGTGAACTTCAATTATCACTCAAGTTTCTCTGCTCTGCAAGCAAACAGCTAAACCAATTCTTCCTTGTTGGGAATAGGAAATTAAAGGAGTGATAATGAAAACTTTCTTGCTCAGTGACTGGCCACTTGTAGAGAAATACATCTACTGTATGTTCAGTGTAATTTTATCAAGTAAGTCTCATTTCACTGTTTCCTCTTTCCCTAATCATGTAATTTTAAATGTCACACAGTAGACATTAAAACTATCTTCTAGCGTAAATTCAAAGCAAAACCAACACAACCACTGAAGATTCCAAAAATCACTGCCAAAAGCTCAAGCCCTCCATAATTACTGTTACAAACACTATTTTTATCATTTTGATGGCCTTACCACCCCCACCCCAGTTTGGCATCACATTACTCTGATAGAGCAAATCCTAACTCATATACCCTTTTAGAAGGACATCTGCCAATCTGCAGCAAAATCTCTATTAAACTCTGTTCCAACAGAGTTGCCTCTCCAGTGTCATGGCCAATACAAACTTGCAGAGCTCAGCTTTAAACTCTTTACAAGAGAAGACTGAAATCAAGCTGCAGAAACATTAAATGAAACATATACCATTAAGACACCACATGAGAACTTAAGAGGTATCCCTGCCCCACAGCTCCAATCTACTTTGACAGGAGAAAGGAGTTTAGCTGCAAGGTTGGTACCTATGTTCTCCGCTCATTCTCTGCTCTGTTTCTCTTTTATTCTCATCTCCTATGTAGCAGTAAGAGCCAGAAAATCTCTCACATGGAACTGATAATGGACCTACCAGAATTCAAGTATTTAACATAGGGGAATCAGTCATGCAGTGCTTTTTCCTGCAAGCAATCATATATTCCCAGCACAGGTAACATTTTCACATATAAATAAGACCACTTACCATTCTCGCTTCTACTAGGAAAGTATCAAACTTTCAGCTTTACAGCAGCCAGAGAAAAAAAAGTACACTCATACTGCACTAAAATCCACCCAAAACCTTTAGACTTTTATGCTCAACTTTTAACTTACAGAGACTATTCACATGCTCAAAGTCATGCCTGTGTAGTAGTATCTGCAGATTTAAAATCTCATTCAGTCCTCCCCTGAATCATGTAAGACGCTACCACCTATAAGCACTGAGGTTGCAAACCCAATTTCCATTAGTTCCAGTTCTGACCAAGCCACTCCATGGAAATATTCCAATTGTTTGTACCTCTTGAATTGCCTCAGTCAGATACCTCAATGCATTTGTTGTTCACCCCATTTCAGTGTAAGGCCTCATGCTAGGCCAACACACTGGTCCTTACAGAGAGAAATGGCCTATCAGTGACTGCTTCTTTCAGCATGGAACAGACAATAGGGGAAAGTGCAAACCAATTTAATTTAACAAAGGGATCCACATCATGGCACGAAGTTGTCCATTAACAGAACAAACCCCTGTGCCCCTCCCTTTCTCCTGTCGGCAATTGCAGCAAATCTTCCATGAAAATACATTTCCTGTAATGTTCTGGTCATGGTCGGCAAGAGCTGCAACCCATTTCCATAAAGCCACCATGTGGAAAATTGCCTTGGCTGTTAAAAAAGGCTAATGCAAAGGAATTTTTGCTCTTTTTTTTTTTTTTTTTTTTTTAATGTTGAAGGCATCAATCCTTAAAAAAAAAAAAAACAAAAAACCTCCAGTTTCCAGAATATTAACAGGTCACCTACCTGCAATAAGGCAGAGTCCTACAACTTGAAAGGCAGCAAATCATAGAGCTGTGAAGAAGAAAAAAACCCTTCATCCAAGTATCACTTACATACTGTTAACCCAGCAACATAATGAGAACACTGAAGGAAATTTGCACCAGCAACTCTGCTCTCACCAGAGTACAATCCTCATGCTACCACTGCGAATCAACAGACTTCCACAGCATTAGTTTGCCCCCCAAAAGGTAAATCCTGAGTCTGCAGGCAAGCAACGGTGTATCACAGGACAAGTCAGATTGTTACAACAAAGGAGATGCATTGAGGTGTTCAGGACTCAAGTCTCATCCTCCAATACTATGATTACTAGGTGTAATTTACTCTTTAGCTCAGTAGTCTTGCACAGATCCTGTTCCTCACTCTTGCCCTACGGAGCTGACCCAAGCCCATAATGCTTATTTAAAGCTATCAACATCCTCTCCTATACTGTTTCTGCATATATGAGCAAAACAGTTGTCTCTCTCACACTTTTCTCACTCAACTTTCCAGCTGTGATAGACTAAGGAAGAGACACACAAATGTGCAGGGGGTGAGGGCCTGCAGCTGGCACTGTCTGGAATCTCTTGTTGCTCAAGGTGTATCCCACAGAGCTGAAGCTGCTTTGTGTTCTGTCTGATCCTGGAAAACCCATTAAACTTCAGGGCGTTGCAAGTGGATTTTACAGAAATTACTGGGATGAGACACAGGAAGAGAAGATACCTGCTTTTTGGAAAGGGGAGCCTCTCCATGTGCAAGACTTCAGTAGCACTGATTGATCTCAACCCAGTTTCTGAACTAGTAAATGCAAACTTGGAGGCACAGCCCTGAACTGGTGCCTGGTTCTGCTTTACAAGTGACACAACCAAATAAACTACCTGCATAAAATGAAACTGTTGGCTACAATACTTTTGCATGTCAAAAACATAACGAATGAAACGCTGTCATTGTGTAGAGTTACAAAACAGCACACAAAGGTTATGGCAGGAACCCTGAAGTGCAGGACAGCAGTGGTATTACTGATGCCATTTGCAAAACTAGAAAGTCAAACAGAGAAACTTTAAGGACCACATTCTGGAATTTCATATAATAAGCCTGAAAACCTGAAATCTCTGGACATGCACTGCTTGCAATGCATCCGCCGGAAGCTTGGAAACATCTCAAAATCAACCCAAAGGCGTCTCAAGTTGGGCACTATATTATAGACACATTATAAATAAGGACATTTTTGAGGATTTAAAGCTTGTGTCAGAAGCCCAAGGCTTTGGAAAACTAAAATAGAACAGAAAATCGGCCTTAGAAATCTGTAATCCTCAGGTGCTATTACAGCAATAGGTCAATTTTGGATTACTCTACAAGAAGGAAAGGTAAAGATCATTGTAAACCTTAAGAAAGGGTCATCAAAGCAAAAGGAGGAAAGACTTTTAAGGAAATTAAATTGATAGAACATAGAAAAAAATGTAAGTTTGTGAGCAAACTTTTCTGAAATATAAACATTTTGGTGATACATCCCTTGACTACTAAGTTCTGATGCCTGTGGTTCCAGGCTCAAAGCTGTGTCTAAGGCATTAGAGCAAGGAATGCAACAATAAGCTTTCCAATTTTGTCTTTGCTTGCCCAAGTAAGAAATGAAGAGGCATCTCAACTGTATCTACAGGAACCAAAAAGCTACTTTATGATAATCTTTTGTCTCTTCAAACTTCATTGGTTTTGTTACTGGAAAAAGAACATCATATTACAACCTTTTTTCATTGCTGAGAGGCAGCAAGGGAAAGAAACATAAAAGGAAAGAAACAGGATATACAATATACATGTCTCCATGTATATTGTACGTGCATGTATATTGTATGTGCAGACAGGTGTAGAGTTTTGTTCCTGTATGTGGTTAAAAGCTGCATCCATATTTCAGGGTATAGAAAATGCAGTTAGAAGGGTGCATGAGAAAATCCACATAACGCTGTTTTCTTTCTGTATAATCTTGTTTTCTATTTGGCACTCTTGCTATGCAAAAACGTGGCCAGCGCAGGGTCAGTGAGCAGCTAAAGTAGCTTTACAGAAAACTCTAAGCTTTGCCACTCATCTGTGCTTCCTGTAACCCCTCTGTTAGCCGTCTCCCTGATTTATGATTCTCACACTGCCTCTGTGATTAAAAGCATGATGGCTTGTTTGCATTTCTACTTAGGCTGATTATTTTTTGCCCTTCCTCCAACTTCAGACAAAACCCTGCAGCTGACAGGTCTAATGCTCATTTCAAAACCATACAGACCATGAACAGGAAGCTGCCCTACAGTAAGGGGGCTCCTGCTCATCTACTGCCTTCCTTTCCACCATACTAGAGATCTGAGAGAAACAACAATCTGTCACTGAGAGTTTCAGCACTGGCCACTGCGTTTTCCCAGTGGCCAGTAACTACAAGCAAGCTAGACTCAATTTCTTGCCTGCCTGGACTTGAAGATCTGAAGTCTCCAGAAGTAACAGGTAAATTAAAAACAGAAAACATGTTTGGATTCAGATCCCTAAAAATCCCACCCTGAAAACGGTTATGTATTTTGCCTGACAAGTAGCTGCTAGGTACTTAGATAAGACTGCCTGCCAGTCATGCTGGCAACTTCTGTAGGGCTGGGAAGTAGCTCGCTGGTCTGGCAGTTACTTCATACCACAGTGGGAGAAGAGAAACTACAGTTTAACGGAAATGAGGGTCCACAGTATTTGCAAAGGAGAACAGCCACAGTAACAACGGGTAGGTTCAGCCTGAAAAAAATAATATTCATATTAGCTGAGACAGCTAGCTAAGAAATTCACACGCATCCCAATGAATAAGCAGCACAACGAAGTTACTGCTGTGAAAACACAGAACAGGGAGCCAGATGTCATGATTAGCACCTCACTTCACCATGGCATGCACTTCTCATTTCTTTTCCAGCCAAAGCTAGAGCATCACTTTTCCTCAGGACAAATCAGACCACTGCTCAGTCAGCATCATCCATTCCCTCTTGGGGTTAGCTGGGTCTAGCAGAGTTGTTGTAATTTTTGGTCAAAAGGGATGCTTCCATTGGGGAACTTGAACTTTTAACTCTCCATAAAGAAAGCCTCAGCTCTGAACACATCAATAGACTCTGGCCTGGTATTTGAAGCAGTTTGGCAAATGGTTTGTGCTACATTCTGCAAATCCGTAACTACAAGGCTCTTGTCTCTCGCCACTTACCTGCCAGTACTCATAAACAAGCAAAAAACAGTCACTGGAGCAGCTTAAAGTTGTATTGAGTTACAGCAGTTGAAGAATCCAAGTCAAAAGATGCATCTTGACTCCACAATTATGCACACACACTTTCCATAAGCTTTTACTGGCAAACCTGCTGAATTTCCCTTCAAAAAACCAAAAGCATTTTCCAAAGCAAGTCTCTGAAATAAGATATTACATTGTTAATGAAACTGCTTGTTAAACAAACAAACAACCAAAAGAAAAAACCAAACCCAACAAAACAACTATAAAATTGGGCATATCATGTTCAGTTTCACTGGAATGTTCTAACGCCACCCAAAACTTAGCCAGGACTCACTACAGTTTGCACTCAGACACATACAGGAAGAGAGCAAAGGAGCAGGTTGGACAGTGGAGATGAGTTTCTTCGGCAGCTGCTCAAAGTTTTAAACACATTTGTGAAAACACTCATTGTGCAGAAAATGTGAAGCCAAATGGGTGCTTAGATTTCTGTCTTTCCTGCCCACATCCTGGAAGACTAAAAAAACCCAGTGAACTTGCTATTGGCTTCTTGCCCTTTTGTTATGGCCTTCTTTGTAGTTCAGTGCTTGTACATCTGTTCTTGCACCCTTGAAAATGCCAGTGTTTCCATGCAGGAAGCTAAATGGATGCAGCTCTCCCAAAGCAAAGGGCATTCTCCAGGCAGGGAGCTCTGTGGGTCCAGAACGAGTACGTTAGCTCTCATGTGTCTAGTGCCAACATATGTTACAAATATTTGTGAGGCTATAAAGATGCTTTTGTATACAAAATGCACATAGTTTTGGGCAGTCAAAAAAAAATTACCACGCATGAAGAAAATTAATATAACTCTGACAGAGTCTTGGCAAACTGTTACAATGATGAACAACCCAGTAAAAATGCATACTTGTTTAGACTTGTCTACCAGCTCATGTCTACAAACCGGCTAAATACCATCTGCTGCAGGTAACAAGAACAGCATCACATTGACGGGGTTTTCGTTCATAGTTTGGCTAAAAAACCAAGGTTATCTTCTCTTTCCCAATCTCTGGAGGCCACAAAAGTCCTCCTTTCTTTAGAAAAGTGCCTGTCAGTGTTAATAACTTTGCAAAGAGGTATTTTCTCAGTAAGAAGTCTCAGCCATTGTTACTGGGCTTCATCAACCTCTTGTCCTGCCCAGACTTGCTTTTCATTTCCCTCCCCAACACAACAAAAACACAACAGAGAATTTTCCCTTTCTTTCATGTTTTTTGCTCAAAACCAAAGTTGACAACAATCCTTTGCTATCATGATGACATGCCCAAAATGACAATACATCTCCTCCGGTGACCATTGTTTTTCTCTCCTACAATTGGATTATTACTGAGTGGCACATCAAATGTTAGGAAAACACCATAGTGTCTGCCGAGTTCCGTGATGCTATTTCTCTTGCATTAAAAGAATATGATGACCTTTAGAGCTTGTGCTGCATTAGTAACTGTTTTGCAGTCACAGAATTCCCACGTATTTAGAGTTCGTGGCATTTCACAAACTTGTGAAATCTGTGCTCCTTTCTGAAGCCAAATGCAGTAATTTCAGCGGAAATATGAATTTCAGTATGTATGACTGAGAGGTTCAGGCCACACGACTGCCTTCACATACACAAGAAAGGATCCCTTTTGATTTATGAGTCTCCACTACAGCCATTTTTTTTCTGTTGAAACAGAAGCATTTCTATAGCTATATTTCTACTTTCCCCCCAACACTTTTAATCTGAAACCTTCACACAGATGGTCTGTTGTAGCAAGAGTAACCAAAGGTATGGTCAATGTGTTGTAGTAACAGAGCTCATGGCAGTCCGATACCACTACCCAAACCCCATCCCTTCACAGGCAGGATTTCTGACAAACACCAATGCCTTTGAAAAACTACTCACAGTTGCAGTAATGCTATTTTCTATACAAATCTACTACCAAATCATTCCATCATCTTAAATTTCACTTCAGAATAACTGCCAGAAAGAGAAGGTTATGGTGTCTTTTTCAACTGTCAGTAACCTATTTCAACTACATATTTTTTTTTTTGTTACATGATTTAATTTTAGACCTTTTTCATTAGAGAATGCACACCTAATACAGAGCAAAACAAAGCTCTGTCACTGACTTGGTTCTAAGCCCAAATATCTGGTCACTTACTTCCGCTCATAGACCTTACATGCAATACTTTAAAAGTCCATTTAAAAAAAATCACTTTACAAACGGAACAAATTTAACTATATGAAACACACAACAGTGAAGCAACAGTAGAATCCCCTTAAATCAACCACACAAACAGTGGTGCTTGTATCACACAGCTTTCCATGCAAACAAGGGCTTTTTGAAAGGAAGCTGACACAACAGCCAAGTACTGAAAAGAGAGAAAACCCAAACATGACATTTCCACTTCCTTTCCACATGGGTTCAGCAAAGAGAAGGACACGGTCAACAAAATAACATGCTTTGGCTACCTTCTGCTTGTTAAACAGGCTCTGATGAAATAAACCAGACCTGCAAAGACCTCATCATGTCCTGTTTCTCCCCCTTCTCCTTGCACATGAGACACCAGCCATGTCTGAGAGAGTATCCTTGGACATACAGTTAGTAATGCAACCCAAACAAAACCTCAGACATGACATTTTCAACATATCTTCAAAAAACACACTTGTTAAAGGCTTTTGCTTTTTCATATACCAACCTGAAATGCCTAAAACCAGCGACTGCCCATGTTTCATGGATGTAAAAATCAGGTTTGGTAACTCTGGACTGAGGAAACGTAATGGCAGTTGCAAATGGTTTACTATACAACATTGAACTAGTTTATTAAGGTAATAAGTTGTTTCTCCTATTACTGTTCAACTAAGACAAACAAAATGAATCACTGAGGCCTTCTTTCCTAATGTGGCATATGCACATTTCACAAGTGGTTTTTTTTTGGTAGTGAATCAGAGGGGAATAAAGAATGTCTCCCTTAAATGCTCCCTTTTCCTCTCCCACCTCACTATTCCTCCCTAGCTCCCTTAGAAACAGCCAAGGATAAAACTGTTCTGACTATATATATATATATATATATATATATATATATACACATACACATACACACACACATCCATTTCTTTAAAACACTTTGCTTTAGAGTTACTGGGTGACTTCTCTTCAATACAAAGAGTTCCCCAGCAACATCTGGTATAAAAGCTACCATGACATGATATGCCAGCTTTTGAATATAAGCTGCAAGGTACCCACTTGCAATTATTCCACTTTCACTGCTAGCTTTTTTCTCTTGATCTTCCATTTCTTACCCCAACTCATTCCATATTTAACTCTTCGAACCCTTACTTCAAACCAACCACATTCATAGTTCACAGACTGTACTCAACAACCTGACACTGACCATAGCTGGATTGTAAATGTCAGCCCATAAAACAGATCTTTGAAGGACCATCCAACAGTATCAAGTGCAAAGATTTTCACAGGACATATAGGGCCAAGATCACCGAACTGTGCAGAAGTGATGTTTCATTTAAAAGAACGTGAGCCTTCCTCTTTCCTAGCAGCTAATGCAACTGTCCAGCCAGCAAACCTAAGCAAAATAAACAAAGCTGCCTTGACAAGTCCGCCCGTGACTCAGCTACAGCTCAAACACATTTTGTACAAAGGCAGTGAAATCAGTGACCTAATTAAAAAGAGGAAATCATGCCTACCTCTTCTCTGCATTTTCCACACAGCAGTCTGAGAACTCAAATGGCAAAGCTAGAAAGCACATTTCTCCTTAATGTTTTAGCTATCAAATATCAAATATCTGAAGAACAAAGGCCTGTGGGGAAGATGCATCAGGCAAATAAGAATTGTCTGCGGTTTATCTATCCTGTCGTTTCACAGAAAATCTCCCAATCCTTCCTTATTACATTACTCACTACTTAAAGGCCACCTGTCAAAAACTGCAAGGGTTAACCGAGGGCTTTATTGGAATAGGGAAGATATTGGTTCTGTTCCCTTCTAAGTACTCTGCATAAAAATAAGAGGTATTTTACAGTTTCATATGTAAAACTGATTGACAAAAGATAGACCAGACAATAAGAAGTGGCAGCTTCAGACAGCAGAAAGGAAAAGGAAATTAAAGCAAGGAAAAGGAAAAAAAAAATGACCTATGTATCCAGAATTTTCAGTTATAAAGGGCTTGGCTATATCAGACATTCAGCAGTCTTCCCAGGCAGGAAAAAACATGAGCTTACTGGGATTTCTATGACGTAAGTCCAAGCCTACTCTTAGTAGTAATTCTGCCTAAAAACATAGCACCAAGTTAAACTACATAGCTTATGATATTCTATGACTAGCAAGGAAAACTTTGTAATAATACAAATTATATTATTCTTTGCAACTCACTACTAATCTATTAATTTCTGAACTGCAAATCCTCCAGCATGCCACACAAAAATAAGGGCAGAAGTAGCGTAGGAGAATTTTAACCTGCTGTTCCCAGTTAACTCGAAGTGCCCACTAAGCAACAGTCTCTCTTATGCCCCTTTTCAAGAAATGGTCACTTTATAGCTATTAAAATATTGTACTTTTTAGGCCTACTAATCTATTTTTCTACATTACACTTGTGTACTTTCTAAGAAACCATGCGTTTGTGCTCCCAGGAATGAAGCCCCCAGCCTTCAAAAGCCTTGCTTTGCCACTTCTGAGAGCAGAACTATGGAGCTTTGCAGCATGGAGCTACAGGCTAGGACCTAGCATGCAGTCTTGGTACACTTTGAGAGCAACAGTTCTTGACTCAGACTTTCCAAATGAGGTAGGAAATCCACAATGATTTTCATTTTGCTCACCACCACCTATTTTGACAGATAAAGGAAGCACAGAATTTCCAATATAAGCTTTCCGAGGCAAAGGCAGTGTTTAAAAGGCTTGTCACTGGCATAGGCTTTGAAAATACTTGCCCCCAGACAGCAGCTTCTGCCTACAAGTAGTATGAAAAACTCCTCACACTAGTGAGGAGTCACCTTACAGAAGGTGACAGTAACCAGAGCAGGAGATTTAATTCTGTCTTATGGATGCACATCACTACCCTCAGGTGAATACCACCAAAGCACTCTCAGTTTGGATCAACTCCTGTATAGTTTATTCAATACTTTGAATCACGTTTCCTGCTCCTAATCTCTCCAAGAGGAAACTTGTAGATGTTTTAGCCCATTTTGTAGTCTTCATATATTCACTCATTTGGTTATCGAAGTATTAGCCAAGAATTATATGATAATTTTGTTCCACTGACAACAATGCACAGACTGCATTTAAAACAAGACATGGCTGCAGGCACTAAACGCTGCTGCTTCTATTAGAAAAGCTTTACCTCCTGCCCACTCCTTGCTTGTTTCAGGACCTTCTGTCTTTTGCAAGTGAGGAGAGAAAAACCCTAACACACTGAGAAAGATGATGAAAGCTGCTTGTTTCCCATTTAAACACAATTTTATATATGTTATATATATCTATGCATAGTATATAATGCACCCATTTTTCTTTTTATGGCTTAGAAATAAAAATAAATGTAGTGGGTTTTTATTGTGTAATTACACTGATCATTGGATGCCATAAAATATTTTGTTAGGCACAGCTTTGGAAAAATCAATAAGCAGGCAGGTGCCAGCTGTGCAGCTCCATGGGCCAGGTAGTTGTGCTCCTTAGTGCTTCCTAAATCAGAGGGGCAGAAAAGGATGGCTCTAGAATTGAACTCCATGAAATTTACACTGGGACAAATGGTATTCAGTGTGATTAGATGATACAAAATGAGTTAGTTTTTCTAGGACAATTCCCATTCTTCCCTCATTTGCAGCAAGGTTACATCACTGGCTTCATCTAAAACATACCCAGTTTGGGCCAGTTAAAGGTGAAGGTCAATCAAACGCATTCTGTAAATACCAGAGTCTCAAGGAAGTCCAAGCAGTCCAAATGGCCTGCAATCCTCACAAACATGCTGCACTACATCTCATTAAAACACTTGAGAGAGAAGCAGCTCTTCAGTTACCAAGGCACCAATTCTGCTTGGACAGGCTTGAGTAGAATTCTAATTATTTCCAAAACAAGCATCAAAATAGAGTTATTAAAATACTGAGAACAAGGCTGGGTAACATTATCCTTCGTGGTGCTGAGGCTCCTGTTCTGGGATGATGTGATGTTTGCTTGCACCTCCTGAGGACAAAAGATGGGGCAGGAAGGGGCATTCTACTGCCTTGCACATGCCACTGGGTTACTTGGGTGTTTGTGAGATGCTTTAAAGGTTTCATCTCCACTGAGGACTCTGTGTACCCACCATACAGATGCTTCCCCCAGAGCAGGATGTAAAGTGTTTGTCTTCCTCCTTGAAATGGGAAAACAAACAAAACCCAAGGAAACCACAGGCCAGCTGCCTATTTCTGAGTGTTGCCAACGGTCTGTAAGCTTGCAAACAACTTTTCAGTTCCTCTTTCCTTGTTCAAAGATCAAAGGTATTTTAGCAAAGGAAGAAGCAGGCATGCCTGCTGGAGCATTAAGAAAGAAGAAGTGGTGATCAAGCAGCTCTGTCATCATGCTGGGTTCTCACACGCTGTTAGCATTTTTCTTGAAGGCTATATTACTGTTTTCCAAAAAGACCAAGACTGTTCAATTGGTTTGTGATTTGGACATGGAGAAGGCCATTGTGTGTCACTTCACTCTCAAAAAGGGGTCATTCCACAACACTGAAAGACATTACTGTAAAGAAGACCTGATCCCTATGCTGCTCTTCCCATTAGACATGAGGTAAGGTCCTCAGAGCTGACCTAAACCAGCCATGGTCTAAAGATGGAGCCTTGATAAGGTACCTAACAGTGAATTAGAAGTTCCCAGATCTTTCTTTTGCATGCAAATGGTCCACTGGAAGTGGTCACAGCCCTTGTGACTTCCTGAGCAATGCCCCAAATTTGTTTGTGAGATCACTGACTGGCCTGAACCAAAATCACACCAAGGACCAGCAATTACCAATGCAATAGAGCAATGCTCTTCAGGTAACATAATCTAAGTGTGTAGGCTTTTTCTCCCTCTTCCCCCTCCTCCCTGCTTTATGGTGTCTACCATCTGCAGGGCATATTTAAGGGATTTACAAGGGAAGTGTCCTATTATCTTCTTTGTATCCCACGCTGCCATGTGGCTGTCCTGTACCGAACTGGGAATCTGTGGAGAGGCTAGTCAATGAAGAAAGCAACCATCTGTCGGAAACAGGAGATGAGTCACTGAAGTGGAAGCTGGACTTAGTATTGCCTCTTACTGGTTCTACCCATCCTCAGAAGGAAAATGAAAAGATAGCAATTCCAGACAACTCCGAGTGGGATTTGGCATTTGATTGTAGGGGAAATAAATGTTGCACAAAGGGGCAAAGTTAGTGTTAGCTTTTGCAGTCCAGCACCATTGATGAGGTTTGGGAATTAATTCATTTTCCCTGACTTCAAATGACTCCCTGCTGCTCTTCCCTACCCAGATAAAGGAGAAGTAGACCAGACCTTCTCCATGTCCAAATTACAAACCAACTGAACAGTCTTGGTCATCCTGAAAAACAGTGATACAGCCTTCAAGTAAAAGGATAATGGGGCATGAGAACCCAGGATGATGACAGAGTTGCTTGATCACCACCTCTCATTTGAAAGTAGGAGAGTAGCAGTGAACAGTAAAATTGTGTTATACAGAGAGAAAAAAAACCTTCAAGACAAGGAGCAACAAGCCTTAGTTCTCAACTGGGAGGCTACCTACAGGAAATATACCAAGGTATTTAGATTCCTTGGAAGGAATTTCACGTCTGATTTCTGTTTAGCCTGGTAGGTTTATTTGTAGTGTTTTTACGTAAGGTTCAAATGGCACTGACTCAAACTAAATCCCAGGTCTGCATTTGGTGTTAACAGCCTAGCAACAACAGAGATAAATGTTTATAACTGGGCAATCAGGACCAGACTTGGTGAGATTCCTTACGATTTAATCTGAAGTACCTTTGAGGCAGTTTGTGCCCTTGGGTTCTGAAAGGGCGACTGACACCAGGAGAGAGTTTGGCATAAGAACATGAATGTTACCACAGCACTGGTGATGCCTTCTGTACATAGCTTGAACTGTCCATGGATGAGAGCACGCAGAAAAGCTTCAGAACAAAGCGAGTCATTACACACACATCTATACAGATAAACACACTCGTACAGCAAACGCTACAATTAAAGTTGCAAAAGCTTAACTTCAGTCCAGCCCACTCCACAGAACACACAAATCCCTGAGGAGAAGGCAGTGTGCTGCGTGCCAAAGTAGACTGTGCTGGAGTTGAAAATGCTGCTCTATTACTTTTTCACCTCCATGCCCCCATTCAGCAGACACTGAGTGTTCTCTTGAAATGTCAGTGTGGGGCAAGAAGCAACAACTGGCAAAGCATATAGAGATGCTGTCACCACTTGATGGAAGCTCGAGCATCTTTCCAGAGTCCCTTGCCAACATAATTACATTGTGCCATTAGAAATTGTTCGGACAAGGTTTTTAATAAAGGATTTCCTGCCTTGTTTCCTGCCAAAATTGAGAAGTGCAAGTCAACATTCTGCAGTAATTCATACGTGCTCTGTTGCATGGAAGAAAACTTTTCATGCTTTCTCATTTTCTTTCCTCAGTAATGCTGCTGCTGAAGTCAAGGCAAGTGTTTAGCACTGGAATGACATAAACATAACTAACATCTGTTCTCTGAAGGAGAGAAAAATGAAACAAAAGAATAAACCATGCCCTTTTACTCCACCCTGTCAGAATCCTCACATTAAAAAAGGAGGGATTTCTCTTGCTGCTTTACTCAAAACCCCAATGAACAGAAACCCCAACTCCTCAACTCCGAAGGACACGTTTGTTGTTTCTTGCTGAGGATTGACTGCACAGGTAAAGAGGCATTGCAGCTGCTGAACCTGATCATGCTAAACTTTGTACCTACGTAGGTAGAGTTAGAAAGATTAGAAATGGGGCAGCCGCGTGCTCATGTACAGCAATTCTCACAAAGAAGATCACCCCGTGACAAGAAGGTGTTTCCCCAAAGTCATGGTTCCAAATCTGCTTTTTCAGAACCTCTGGAACATCCGTCGAGCCTGTCAAAGCTTCCTACAATCTAAAGCTCCCACATCTCCCTGTTCGTGGGAACAGCATATTGCATGAGGACCAGCGAAACCCAGGAAACAACCTGTCTGAGACTGCACCCTATAAATTAAATGCATAACAGTGCAGCCTCACTGAAGCCATGCAAAATTAAGCCAGGAAAAGCCTGAAGGCAAATGGAGATTCTTGGCCAGTGAACTAAGGTACCACCCAGTGTCCTCTTGCTGCCTCCTTTTTCTACCAGGATGCAATCAGACACAGCACATAAACCAAGCAGTGTTACCACACAAGGCCAGACAAAGATTAATTGGACCAGAGCCTCTGTCTTCTTGCCAGTGAAGCCAACTGCTCTGAGCTACAAGTTTGCATGAACAGCCCAACCCTTTTTACTGTCAGAGACATACGTCCCATTCCATCCTCTCCAGATGAGATCAATCCCATAGCAGCACTCCTCAGCACGACACCTGATCTCCTGACAGCCGGGTGAGCTATAGCCCTGGTCTGAGCCCTCCCACTGACACAAGGGCTCTGAGGAGAGAGCTGCAAGTGAAGTCCTTTAGAGCACCTCTCCTGAGACCATGAACCACAACTGTTACCCGTGCTTGAATTTCATGGCTAAATTGTTGAAACTAAACCCAGACTTTTCTCATAAATGGCTAAGAATCCTGTGACAGGTTCATCTAGTTCTGTGGCTTCCAGCCAAATAAACTAATTCCATTTTTCTCAGGTTGAGAGTTAGCTGAGCACCTGTGATTACAGTTTTTTCCTTGATACTAGAAGAATAGAGATGAAGAGGGAAGGTGGCACCAAATGGTCAGAAGAAAAATAAAGAAATTGTGAAAGGATGCTTGCTCTGCTGTGTGAGAAAAAGGGTTAATGCATGGAGGCTCTGCACAGCATTTGTACCCGAGCTCCTGCCAATGTGATGGCACTGTTCTTGCCTCTGAAAAAGACTGCTGTAGCAAGCAAACGAAAGAGCAAATACTTTTGACTCCAGAATATGGCAGAGATGCGCACTAACCTTCCCCTCTGAAGCAGGCTGTAATACTGTAGCTCCTCTCAAGCCAAACACAACAGGTTTTACCTTATAATCTTGAAGGTATGTTTCCATTTACATTTACAGGATGCCATGAAACCCGTGGGCATGTTGTCATACAGCAGGCATGAAGCAGCTTACCCATTTTTGCTGAGGTTGAAACACTGCACCCTACCACGGGAGAAGAGCAAGCATGGGGCAGGCTGAGCAGAGCCATGACCTGCCAGAGATCCACACCCTCGCCTTGCACCGACTTGTTAATGGAGTCATGCCCCTAACAGAACATACTTCAGACACACCTCCCTTCCCTCCCAACAAGGGCAACACTAGGTATGAACCAGAACCCCACCTACTAAACTATATGAATGTTGAGAAAGCTGAACTCCGTATCTAAAGCCCAGATCCATGTTTCTTTCTGGTATGAATGCAGCATCTCTTTCTGTGTTCCTGCCATCTGGTATATCGAAAGCTGCTCCTGTCTCCTAGGCTAGCTTAACAGTCCTCATAAAAACCTTCTGCAGAGCTGCCACTACAAAGGAAAGGAAAAATAAGAGCACCCAGTATCTGCTCAAGCTACTGAAGCAACTCCCACTGTGACTGAAGTGAAAGAGTCTTAATTTAAAAAGCTGGGTTTTGCCTACTCCCCACTTCATGTGCCTTTGAGGCAGCTTTTCTAACCTGCATGAGTTTAAACATTTTTGGTCCTTGCATCCAAGAACCACTTAAATACAAGTTAGGATACTCCTTATATCACAGAATTAAAATGAGATGATCCATGGAGGTTAGAATTGCAGTTTTGACACAGCTCTTGGGTATGATCCAACAATGGTGACACACTGTACCTGTGTCCCATTCTAGCATCACTATTTGATTTACAAAGAGCGGTAGAGCAGTATGGCATGACAAAGAGAGTAGCTGATGAAATCAGAAATCATGAGAGGAAGCTGTAACGACATCATTAATGACCTGGCCATTCACTTAGCTGAATTCCTCTATTTAATTCAATCTTACATGTAAAAGAAATAAGGGTCTATTTAGTGCCCTGTGGATAGTTGCATTTGCAGAGAGGACATCTGTCACCTAAGAGCAGCATTGAAAGTACTGACCAGATGGAGATGAGCTTTTAGCACATTAAGCATGTTCTGCATTGATCTAGTGACCTGGGGGCAAAAAGCTCCAGGTATCTCTTTACATGACCTCAAGGCACTGGTCCCAGCTCCATCTCTAACCAAGCAGAGCACTTACAAATATTACCCGCATGCTTATATTCCTCCTCCCTCTCCTTTGACACCATCTGTGTGCTGAACAGAATGAAGAATGACTTTCCCAAAACTTGCCTGTAACCTTCCTATACAGGCTTGGAGGTGTGATTTAAAAGCATGGCTTAGAAGCATGTGAACTTTTATGGAGTTTAAAGACAGCCTGAACAACTAACCCTTTGTTTCAACTTGCATCATCAAGGAGGGTGAAAAAAAGAAAAGATGACGTGACACGTAGTGTAATTCTAACTTTAGCTGTTAGTACATTTAAATTAGTTTTAAATAAGAAGGGTGAAGAAAGGCCAATAACCAAAATGAATTGGTTTAACCAGCTCCTACTCAGAGTTCCCTCACCACTGTAAACACTTGCTTAATTCTTTTCTGGAGCACGATGCCTATATTCTTAATTGCAGAAATCCACTAAGATTCAGAGTTCCTGTTCTTATCCAGTAACTGGATTTGTTTGAAGGGAGGACTCTTTGCGCTTTATCCTGTGGGAAGTTGTTAACGCCCAGTCATTTCCCCCTCATATTCTCCCCTCACCGACCCCAGAGAGACCACCTCACATGAAAGAGTTTTTCTTTTTGAGGCTGAGATATTAAACAGCACGCACTATGCCGTAAGTCCTGAAGTATCCAAGAACTGAATAGCTGACATCTTTGGAATTCACTAGCTCTGCTTCCGATCTAGAGCAGGGGTTTACGGGTTTTTTTGCACAGATTACAAAATTATTTTCAGCACAATTCAAGATGTCATTGCTCATACAGATACAATATCCTGCTTGAGTTCAATGCATCTATTTTAACTTGGTTTGGTTTAAACTTTCACAAACATCCAAATACAAGCACATATTCCCACGAAAAGAAGGGGTAAAGAGCCATATAAACTCCTCTGTATGTAAGTAATACTACTGACTTCCCTAAGAGAAAGCTGCTCTCAGATCCTTTCTGCACTAAGCAACAGCCTCTAAATTTTGCTTACCCACCATAGTATAGTTGACAAATATAACTGCTCTTTTTGTTCTCATGAGCAGTTATTTCCAGATTTGGGATTGGCTGGGCTTCAATCCAGAAAACAGACTTCTCATGACAATCCCCAAATAACTTCATAAATCAGGAAATATCCTGGTTAGGAAAGGGGTGGATTCATCCTGCCTGAAGTATTTGGCACACCAAGCATCCCACATCTCTCAAATGTTCAAAGAATCCATCCTTCAATTTCAATGCAAGATTTCCAGCTGGGTGTTACACTGACAACCAGTGCTTTATCACAGCCAATCACTATCCAGGCAGGCAAACTAGTGCTCATCCAGCAAGTTTTACAAACGGCAGCTGCACCCTTCCTATTGTGATTTATATTGTCACTACAGCACGACTACACCTCAAGTGTCAAGTCCTCCCTCTCCAACACTAGCTAGAGCACAAGGAAGAAAATGCTCTCATCAGGAAGGCCTTTTGAGAGGAAGCCTCAGGGGGAAGTTATTTCCAAATGGAAGCAGTCAAGCTGTGGACAGTCTGCAAGAAGATTTACTTCTGCGCTTGTTTCAGGTTACTTAGAAAACTGATTTAGGTGATCTTTACTCAAAGAATCTGATTGAGTGCCGAGAAATCTTCTTGCAGTTGCAGAGTCCAACCCAAGCTTACTCCTTCATGAAATCCTGAGACAGGAATGACTGTACTGTACAACACTCCTTGGGCTGTAAGCACATGGATGAGCACTCAACATGCACATATAGTAATTCTAGATTTGCTATCCTGGCATATCCCATGGCAAGAGGAATTTGGGCAAAGAGAGGACACATACATACACATCCCACATATACGCTCTTCTAGAACAACAGCCCTTATGTACCTTTGCTAGGTGGCGGCTTTGTCATCTGTGTTTCAAGACTGAGAAACTAATGGGATACAAATATTTCTCCACTTTTGTGCACTCAACCTGTTTCAAAAGAGCTCCACGGTGAACCACGGAACGGATAATACAGTAAAAAACAACTATTGTTAAAATACTTCAGGTGAGCTGGCAAATAGCACTTGCCCTGGATAGGAAAACTAGGTAAAGCTCTCTGCTGCCTTTTGGAGGTGATTTCGGGGCTATTCACAAATAGAAACTGACTCCCAGGTATAGCAAGAATCTTCCCTTTTTATGCATCAAAAGAGTTTGCTGCTTTGGTGGCAGTGGGTGGGGAACAGAGCACAGTTCCCCCAGGTGTCATGAGAGAAGTAAGCCCTGCACTTGAGAGCTCAGCTGTTTGGGAGGAATATAAAACCTGTGCTCAACAGCTACAGACCCCAGCCCCCTACCACGTATCACCTTACAGTTTAGCAGCATAAAAGCTGGCTGCACAAATAGTGTGCATAACCCAGTCTTAGCACTGTCAAACAAACAGAAAAGCTAGCCTGAGCAAGCTGGGACAGACACCCGCGTTAACAACAGTTTCTGCTAGCTTCCCTGGAGCACCTGATAATATGGGCAACAACCTAGCTTTTGTAATACACAACTTCCACACCCCTGGCTAGGCTTTTTGCTGGGTTGGAAATAGGATGGACAATTTCCTACTGCTTTCCAGTTGGTGAAATCCTATTAGAGTACACAAAACTGCTTTCATCAACCAATTTCAAAGGTTCAGACAAAACAAGTGTATTTCTCCCGCTGACAGCTACTGTTATAAGCACAGTGGAAACATTTCAGCTAACTACAGGAATACTTCTTCCCAGGAACTGCCATCACAGGCAGGTTAGCACCTAGATAAAGAACTGCTGGCATAAGCATAAACCTGAGAAATCTTCAGTCATGTTTCTGAGAAAAGGAAGTTCAAGGAAGACACAAACATTTCACCCACGGGCCCATGAAAGTGATACGGCTTCAGCCCCTGCCTGAGCAAGCAGGACATGCAGAGCCAGCCACCTCCAGGCAGAAAGGACATGCTACTCTTCTCCCTCATGCAACACCATGTTTGGCCACGCTGATCTCCTTACCACACAGAAACCTGTATCCCAAACTGAAGAAATGGAAAGGACAGTGTAAAACCTCCATAGCACAGCCACTGCAAGTGAATCCATTTCAAAGCACTAATCCTGATTTTTGAGACCTCCCCTGAGCTTCGATTAGGCTTTCAGAAAAAAACACCTTTCTTCTTTAATGCACTGCTTCATCACAGAAGCTGCTATAAGCAGCAAGTCAGAGCATGGAAAATCTTCAGACTGGCTGAAGGCAAATCCACGACCTTTTCAGTGGTCTAAAGGTAGCAAGCACACTGAGAAAAAAGTTAAAAGTTAGGCAGAACTTGCCAAATTATTCTTCCAAGGAGTTGCCTAAATCATAAAAACATACTCTTAGCAGTTGCCAGTTAAAGACCTAAATATGTTCTAGAAGCCAGGTTCAAATGCCTACTTACTAAGTTAGTTGTCTCATATACTATATTTATCCACCTAGACTTTCCAAGTATCCTTCTTGCACATGGCAGTCCATTATTCCTTTAAACAATTACACACAGTTTCAGCATCAAATCCTACAGAACTCCCAAAGGCAAAGCTATTTGCTGGAAGGCAAGGTGAGAAATTCAAACTGTATCTTTACCAATATCAATGACTTGATGGTTATTTACAAAAACCTTTATTGGTAACTAACAAACCATCTAATACCTGAAAATCCTAGTCAATACAAGGTATGCATGGTTTCTTCTTTTTTCCTCATCCTCAGCTATGGACCGACTAATTCATTTTTCTTCTATCCTCCAACTTCAGATGCTTCTTTTGCAACCAAAAGTTAAATACAAGTCGTCCTGCCATTGAACAACTTCCTGATACTCCCTCTTTGGTGGGAGTCACGTCAGTTCTCATGTTATATGACCAAACCCAGGTTCATACTAATAGAACTGTGGCAGCTGCTTTTCAGTCGCTTCTTGACAAACCCCAGTCAGAAAAAAAGGATCACCTCAAGCCAGTCCTCTCTTCTCGGGAACAAAGACAGGGTTATGTTTTAAAATCAAAGCTCACTTATCATTCAATGATTTACGGGTTTTCATGCATGCAAATGTAAACAGATTACATCACAACAAAGAAAGGTGGATTGCAGAGCTATGGAAAAAAACCTCGGTTAAAAAAAAACAAACAACAAAAAAAAGGCAAAAAAACCAAGCCTGGTTTTGAGTGGATTATTTCACCCTCTTCTGACTTTCCATAATTTAACAAAGCGTGTGATGTCTTGCAAGAGTAATAACACATCCTATTAAATGCATTTTCTCTTTCTAAGAAAATACAGCTGATTTCACTTCTTTATTAAGGGATTACTTTAGTAGCACCCAAAAAGTGAGCAGACTGTTTGGAGCACATTGTAGGACATTTTGGGTATAGGGGACAACTCTGAGCACGGCTTGCACACCACACAGGGTGAAGACTTAAGCTTAGGCATCTAAGCAAAGATAACACAGCCTTCACGTAATCTAAGCATACAACAGAAAAGGACCCTAACATTTCAACTCCTGCCCCAGCACCAAACAATTCTGAGGATGTCTAAGCAAAACCCCAAGGCTAACCTTTTCCATTGATAACAGCAAGCATCATGTGTAACAACAGTGCAGGTCTATGAGCTCTTGGTCATGAAAAAAAAGCAAAGAACTTTGCATTTCAACACAGGAAACTTCTCCCTTTGTAAACAGATTAGAAAGTGTGACTGAATTTGCCTGAAAATTCAAGGTGTGATGGAACTGGGGACTATAGGTGATTCAGAGTTCAAATACTACTTCTAGTAACTTATGAGAGTGAGAAGGCTTAGTCAGTAAGAGATCTCTGAAGGGAAAGATTTTTTTAAGTTCAGGAAGACATATTGAACAAGGTACAAGAAGATGCCAACCTGGAGGAAAGTGTTAGTTCAGGCAATGGAAAATAAAGGCTGTCCAGATATCATGAAGAAATAATGCACTGCTCAGACAAAGCCTGTTTGCAAAGTTCAGGAGAAAGATCAGGATTGAATGCTGTGCCTAAATAATGACCTGAATAAAGAAGGGCAATACTGAGTCATTAGGACTTACTGTAATACCACATTTCAAAAATCAAAGCTACAAGTAGCAACAGTAGGAATCCTGATATATGTAACCATATGGCTGTTGAAAATAAAGGACCTCACTACAAGAATGGCGAAATTAATGGTGAAATCTGTTTCCAGCCAGGTCTAAGGCTCTACTGGAGTCAGGCTATGTACACTCTAGAAAGATGCTGTTGTTAATAAATACATATGGAAATCTGGTCAAATAAAGCAAAGGAAAACTTAAGGGCAAAAAAAAGCTCAAGATTTATTTGGAGAAGTTGCAAATAACACCACCAACCACAACTGCATAATCAGTGGTTAGTATATCAGTAAATACACTCAGATGCTTGGAAAAAGTTACAGTTTTATACCCCTAGAAGGGATGCATTTCCCTACCTGAAAGGGTTCCTGTGCATATTTACTGGCTTTCCTGTACATTATACAATGGATGAGGTATTTCCCTTAATGGGATTTTAATCTAAATGACCCTTACTGTACTCGCTTCAGTAGCCAGGATCAATCTGTTCAATCTTCCTCCTTGCAGAAGTACCCAACTCAAATCTGTCTTTTCTCTTTCAAAGACCTAAAATAAAGGTACAGGTGGCAAGAAAGTGCTAAAGAACAGAAGAAGGTAATGCTGTCTTTTATGATTTAGGGCATGTTAACAGAAGGGATGGTTGACTGATTGTGATTATACTCTGCAATTCTTGTACTCCTTGTTCTTTCCCCATCTTCACCAGGAGAGAAAACCTGTCAGGAAAGCGGTGAGTCAGCAGGCTGCTGCTGTTTGTCTTAGCTATGAGCCATTGATTTTTTTTCCCAACGCTTGATAGAGGGTCACAGGTATCCTAACTGAAATCTTTACTGAGAGCAAGGGGGTCACAGCTGGAAGAACTGTTAGTTTAAACAAAAAAGTCCATTCTATTTTTACACTATCTGTTTGGACATTTAATTCTTCTGAGACACCCAAGAGGAAAAAATAAATAAAAAAAAAAAAAAACCAAAAACAAAAACCCAACCAAAAGACTTCTTTCTTTAACCTATTTATTATAAAAAAGGAAAGAACAAAGCATGCTCCTCACAAAAATCTTTCAAAAGTCACTGAATATTTCCCTGTAATCAGTTTATACATATGTATGTCTTAATTAACACAAATTCTAAAGCTAAAAGATGGAGTAGCTCCCATACATGGAAGGAGTTTTTAGAAGGCAACACTTTTACTTGTTTAGCTCTTACTCAGAAACCAGTCACCTTTCAACGTACCTGAAATTAGACAATGAAAAGTCACCAGGCATTCTGAAACTCTAAGCAATGTTATTTGGCCAGAAAGTCTTAAATCATCTCTTCTTGGCATTTCAAGATTACCATTAGCCAAAAAAGAAATTTGGTGTATTTTAAAAACAAACTGCAAAGGCAGCTCAGGAAGCTCAGTGCTCCCCCCCCCCGCTGCACAGAGGAGATCCATAAAAGGAATGATAATATTTCAATCTGCAGTGAGGTGTAATCAAAGAATCTCTGCTTAATAGGCTTGAGATTAGTTATGAAGCAAACACACAGTCAGACCATAAAAAGTTAATTGCAAATCACTGTTTTCTTGTTTAAATTGGCAGGAAATTGTGAAATATTTCCTCTATAAAAACATAGGTGAGCTACTATGTGGAATTTACCATTTATAGGCTGAAAGGAAGGAAAGTACAGAGCAAAGTAGTAATAGCATGCTAAGAAACCAGTTGCTTCTGAAGGGGACAGTCACTGTGCAGGAAAAGTCAGTACATTAACATGGATGCCTGAGATTTATGGTCAAAGTCAGCTTTAAGACAGACCACTTCAGAGTTGTTTTAGGTTGTAAATGAATGTAACACCAGCTGCTACTTACTATAAGAGGTTTTGAGATACACAGGTGAGAGAGCTCTATAATTAGTACTGCTGAGAAATGCAGGTTATAGATGGAGGTGGACAAGAGGAGTTTTTTAATCATTTCTGGATGCTTCATCAGAACAGAGATGCCCCAGAATGTTTCATATCCTTATCACTACTCAGCCGTTGTAGGGATAAAGCAGCATTCAGCACAGTATATTATACTTCTGAAGCTAAGCACAGAAATGAGAATGGACGTATGCCATTTAATACAAGCAGAAACAACTAAGCCCTGTTAAGTATATGATGTGCTTCTTTTTTGACAACCTCTCTCTGCCTGGACCTTTCCTGAAAACACTTCTTCCAGCCATGACATATCTCAGGCTCCAATAGCCATGCATTGGTAAATAGCTCCTCCTTTGGCAGCAACACACAAGACTACCTGAAGCATCCTCTTCGGATCTAAAACTTGACATCCTACAGTACAGGCTCTTTGTGGCAGTAATCTCCAAAGGACTCTTCAGAGAGATTCTCAAGACTGGATTTTCAGCAGAGTTCTCCATCACAGAAATACAAGGGTGAACAAAAATAGATCAAACAGCAATTACAGAAACTGTGTTGCCTTGAATCTCTGTTAGTGGTTATTTTTCCTCAACAATTCTACTTTAATTCCTTTAGGATAAGTAGAGATATTTGTTTGGTTGGTTTTAAGGTCAACCACCATCTCAGAAACAAGAGTAATGGACTACTTCAGCTTTGTGTTCCTCCTGTACTTTATACACTCTTTAAGCACACTATCACGTCATTGTTTAGGAAGACATTTGCTTTCTGATGTTTCCCTTCCATCTACACCAAGCAAGGCTCTGCCAAAAAAACAACCTTGACTTGGCAGCTATCACAACTATGAGGAATTAAAGACCATGCTTCACCTTTGCTTGACAATGTACAATTTCAGTCAATAATGGAAAATTTCTATCTGCTCTAAGACTTCCTGGAAATACAAGCATGAACAAAGGTAAGCTTTGTGGAGTTAAGACTATGCCACTTTGGCTGTCTCAGGCAAGCACAAGCCCGAGTGTTCACTGACAAAATGTTAGCTATTGAAAGCATTACAACCACAAATCTGGTAAAGCCACTGTCAAATAACTGGAAGTTTAAAACAGAGAGACACAAAGCAGCGACCTTGGTTCTGTGACTGACTGAAGGCAATTGTCCCTGCTGCTTTCCCATTTTGGGATGTACAAAAGCCATAGTCTGTAAATGACAGCAGGATGTACAGTAGAGAGACTCAGAACGTGCGCTCTACATTCCATAAGCCAGATGTTCCTAACAATTTAAAATCAGGTGTGTTCTACCTGTACAGTCACTCCTTGCTTCCAGGTCAAAGTAGCTATACTACCACAGCCACAACCCTAATCTCTATCGTGACTAATCTCTATCGTGACTCTTCTGTGCCTCTGCTTGCCACTGTTGTGACTAACATTTGGATTAGGAGCATGCTGGCAAGAAGTCATCTAGGACTCTGATGAGAGCTGGAAGCATGGGCATTATGTACAAATACAACCCAGATAAGGCACATCAATTTCACCTCCAAAACAAACTCACAAAGGGGTTTTCTTAACTCAGGCCTGCATATCCTGAATCACCTTCTAGAAAACAGGTCCCAGGTTACACTCCTCCAATTTCTACCACAGGCAGCCAAAAGCTTCTGCTGAACAAGCCCATCAAAGCCTAGCCCTGCAAATCAATGGAGGAAGAGGCCACAGGAGGAGGCTAATCTCTTCCTCCTTCCCAGAAGAAAGAGATGGCCCAGAGGGAAGGCACTACCATAATAATCTCTGAGTTATAATATAATCTCCTCTAGCAGTGCTTTCTTATGAGGTAATAAAACCTCTTGCAGTTCACATACTAATATCCAACTACAGATCTTCCCCAGTCTCCTGCAGGGAAGAGGCCTCAACACGCATAGCCAGGCGCGCCCCATGCACTGACACTGGGTAAAGGTTGCATTTCTTCCATCATGGAACATCAAACTTACATACTTGAAGATCACACACTGTTTTTCACATAAAGCCCCTACCGCACTAATGAACCTCAATTTCCTTAAATCACAGCAATTTTCCTGAGTCACAGGTTTCTTTCAAGACGTGACATGAAGTTCATGAAGTGTCATTGCTCAAGGTCGCATTAATTTGGAGAAGAGATAGATACATACACAGGAATTGCTCAACAAGCAGTAGGGGAAAGGCCTCCAACTGGCATTTCAAAGTGACAAACCAGGACCATTCAGCAGAGCCTTGATAACAGGGCATGGCATTGCTTTGGCCAAGATGTTTCACACAAAATGGTACAAACTGTCATCTCCAAGTAAAAAGCCTCAAAAAATCTGCATGAAGTAGGGTGGTGGAATAGCACATTAGCTGTGCATTTACAGCGGACCATTCCTTAAAGACTGTCCTTACACTGAGAATATGTATCAAAGCATTCAGTTCAGTCAGGAATAAAATTCAAGCCAGCTTCTTTAAAGTACTTATTTCTGAATTGTTTTAAAAAAAGGCTTTCCTCACAACAGCACAGATTTTTATTTACAGAGTGGAAAATAAGGCAAAAAGGCAAAATCTGAGGCCTAGGTAATGAGTGTTTGCAAACTTCAAGGCAGAAAAAACCCAGAATTACTATGTCATGATGCAACTTTTGGTTAAAGATTAATGACAAGCAACCAAATGCATAGTTTTGCAAAATCAGGTTAGTGTAAGTACACACTCAAGTAGGGACATATCTAAGTGCACATCCTTTTGCTCTGCCAACAAAAGAAAAAAATAGGAAGACTAATGAAACCCGGTATACTAGCCAAAACTCTGAAGTTCACCTAATACAGTACCTCAAATATAAGGCACCTATTTGAAGAGTTCCAACTTTCAGTTACTATGTCAAGTTTTAAGATTTTCACTACCAAACTATATGGGCCCTCAAAATTATTTGGCTCGGAAAGACCAACCTGACTTTATGGGTGAGCACAGCCAGGTGCAAAAGGTTTCGGATCAGACTAGCAGGCCTTGAAAATACTCCGCATGCAAAGAATCAGGCTACTAAAAATAGCTTTATATTGATATTTTCCCAGCAGTCTTTAAGAAAAACTAGTCTGAGTCAAATTGGTGAGTGGAAAATATGCCCCTTGCTCCCTGCAGACAAGTATTTCACAACCCCCTGCACACACAGATCCACAAAGAACGATAAGCCTAAGCTTTCAAAAAGTGCTAATATTATAAGAGTGATTTGGTAAAGCCTTTCACTTTCAAACAGTTGGTCTCTTGACAACGTGTCTCTGCAGCTCCTAAGCACACATATAATAAAAACCTCATCAAGAACAGATCCCTGCAAAGGGACAGATCTGTGGTTGGAAGCTGTGAAAGTTCACACTTCAGAAAAATCAAACCTAACAAACTGCTGAGCCCTGTTAATTGTTTCTTAAACAAAAACCAAAAACCACAACCCAAAACATAAGCTGTAAATAGCTTATCAGAGAGCTTCTAAACCTTGGACTGATGTATTTAACAGCAGGTTTTACTAACCTGTCATAGACTTTTTACATAAAAGTCTGTGGATTACCATTTTTTTTATTTCTAAAGCATACGAAATCTTGAGAAAAAACACTGACACTGGAAAAACGCACATGTTTTCAACTCACTGAGAAATACTTATGTCGTTCTTTTCCGTCCATAGATGAACTCTGAAACCAAACTTCTATGACAGATGAGCACAGAACTACACACACAAAGCCTAAGCTAGTGTCTTGAGAAGGCTCATGACAAAGAAGAAATAAATCTACCTGGTGCTTTAAACAGTATAGCAGAAGGCAGAGCACGTGCGTGAGCTGAGGGAGCACAGAGCCAGCAATGCCCTTCCAGCACTCTACTGACTATATGGGTTCTGCACAGCAACAGGCAGCTTGCATAAAACAGTTTTAAAGGAGCTGTATGCCTTAAAATCCTTTCCATGTGCACAGTGTGTCTTCAGGAAAATGCCAGCTTAGACACTGTTGTTTTCCTGAGGCAGAAGAAAGCAGCAGGATCACAACAAAGCCTAGGCTGAGTTTTGGCTTTGTCTTGTTTTGGGGTTTTTTTTTGGGGGGTGGTTTGGGATTTGTTACGTATTTTTCTTTTTAGAAGAGGTAGTAAAGGAAACATTCCTTCAGCATAGTTTGCTTCTGCAGCACATGACATTAAGAGTCAGGCTCACGCATGAAGTGTCCTACAAGGAACACCTAGCTCTGCTCTTGTGTTGGGAGCAGAGAAGGAGGACGCAGCCAGAAGGGCACTGAATCCCATTTCCTTTGGGGGCTAAGAAGTGAACCTTTCCAACACCTCCAAGGGCTTTCATTCAGTCCTTTAACAAAGGAGACAGCCAAGTTACTAGTGGATCCCTTCAGAGATTTTTCTAATTCTAGAAGCCAAATTAAAGACCGGAGTTCGGCTTTTTTTCCACATCAACTGCAGAGATTAGATCTCTTGCAGGTTTAGGTGAGATAAATTTAAGGGAGCAGTTCACAGAAAGTGCTTAGCCTCTGCTTTCTGAAATATCATCATGATGACTCAAGCACACACCCTAGTATTACTGCTGCTTAAAAAAAATCTTTTCCAGCAGTTATTTATGCCTAACAGTACAAGGAATAAGTAGGCCTCCATTCCCAAAATCTTGGAATTTCCCTTCTACTAAAGGCATGATGAGAACTACAGCTAAGAGATTTAACTGAGAAACGCAGGTAGCCTCAGAGCTCCTCGGAGTCCCAAGTTTTACAGCCCCCAAACAAATCAATCTCTTTCTTTTACTGGCTGTGTATAAAACATAACATTTGATTGAAGAAGTGCTTGTCCAGAAGTCTCTTGAATACAAAACAGGGAAAGTCACTAGCAGGGGAGTGGGAAGGGGAAGAGGACCAGTAGTTTGTTGTTTGGGGGCTTCTTAAAGAGTCCTGACTCTTTAAAACACCCATCTCTAACGGCTTACTCTATCAATGCAAAAGACAGAAAGAAGGAACAACAAAAGGCAGTCTCTGGCAATCTAGGACTTCTAATCATTAAGTCTAGCACAGAACAGCAGAACAATAAAAAGAGCAATTGCATTGTAAATTTATGTACCATGCACAGGTTATGGAATGTAGTGCAACAGGGCACTGTGCAGTGACAAAACCATATTGCTTACCAAGTTAACAGTTTGAAGTTCATGATTTGTACATGTGGTCAATACTGAATGACCTTCATGATTTCCAACATTCACTAGAAGGCAGATTTATTTGTCATCACAAGTCAGCTGTTTTGTTTTGGGAGCTAACCATACAGTTGGAAGAAAAAAGGTTTAAACTTTGAATTACGTAGAACAGGCAGAAGCTTTAGAAGTTGAATTTGAAGACTGTACTCCAAAGCCCAGAGTGGGTAATATTAGAATGTGAGTGAACCCTGCTGGAATGGTGCTTTGCTGTTCCTTTCTCTTTTTCTTGTGAGATATATTTTCATAGCTCAGTTCCGTTATAAGACAGTAGCCTCTCTAGCATATGCCTTATGTAAAAACATACCCTGTTTCAACAGAAGAGAGCCAACATTCACAACAGAGAAATAAAGTTACACCGTTCTTTATGTAATGGGCATAATATAAGACTATCTTTTTTCCAGCAAAGAAAATCCATCAGATTTCTATTTTAAGCAAGCACTGCCTGTCTTATTCCTAATTTTCTTAGACATGAAATAAATACTAGTTTGGAGAAGGTGCTGACTAGCCTGGACTGTAGGACAGCAGAGCAGTATCCTAGGACAGTATTATTAGAATAAGCAGCAGCTGTTCATTGCACCAAAACCACCCCCAGGATACACCAAACAGTAAATTCCGGGTTTTATTTAATAGACCAAGGTGATAAACCTTAGATTATCTTCAACTTCCACACCAGAATTCTTACACTGCTGAAAAAGTTCTAATTTAGATTTAAGGGAAGTAAAGAGACCCTGTTAAGCAGAACTATTTATGGATATGCAGAGACATGAGGGAACAGGACAGGATTAATTATTTTTCCTGCACACCCCAAAATCAAGAGAGTTAAGCAGCATGCAGAAGCTTATAGTTCCTGATGTGCCACAACAAATGGCAAAGAAAATCTTATTTACAAGCATCTGACATAAGGCAATAGGCTTCTGGTTCTCAACTTCCTATGAGTTGCAGTAAGGAACTGCCACTTCACAACCTGAAGTACAGCTCTCAGGTACCCCTACAAAATCCCAACTGCTAACTAGGATGAGACAGTTCTATACTGAACACATAGCAGATTTTAGTACAAAACTGCCAACGGAAGCACGCAAGATTCCCAAGACTCCAAGACAATTCATAAAACCACATAGGTCTTTATAGCAGGTTAATGGTTTCCCAGCCAAGTGCCAAGGTTCACAAAACAGCTAATTTTTAATATTTTTTTTTAATCAGATTTGAACTTTGTGCATTTGTTTTTGAAACACTTCACTACAATCTTAACTGCAACCAGATGGGCTGAGGATATTTTATTCATAGGTGTTTTCAAGTACCTTATTATAAGAGACCACAGGAAAGCCTGAATACTCAGCCCTTTAGCTACATAGTTCAGTTTGCCCCTTCTGTATCAGGCAGCATGACAGCAATCTGAGCATAGTACTTGGATGACTAACACTGAAATGGGTTGAAAACAGCAGCAATCATGACAGAGACAATAAAGAACCCCAGCAACTGCATGCAGCTCCAGTGAAAGAAAAGGAGAGAAAAACAATTCTGATGGTAGAACATATTTTCTTGAAGGCCACGTTTCACTAACGGGATTATGCATGGTATTAACAATATGCATATAAATAAAGCTTATGGCATAAGCAAATATTAGCATAAGATCTTGGACACATTTAAGAACGTAATCTGTTTGCCTTAAAGTTTCAAAGGGTCGTAATAAAAACACTGACGTGTCAAGGAAGGTGTGTGTGATGTTAAAAACCAGTGAAAATGAAAGAAAAGACACAAAGGTCCACTCAGCTAAGAGAACATAATCTCTGGAGATCTTAATATAATCCATTGTCTTTACTAAAGTACTTCAAACAGGAAATTCCTCTGAAGCTTATAATTCATAGAGACCAAGGTAGAGAAATAATGGAGTAAGAGAGCAGAAATATACTGGGTATTCAACAGGGATGCACTGAGGGGTGCTTTATGATGGCACTCCCTCTCGCCTGGTGCACAGATGGGGGAGACACAAGGAACATGCACAGGGTAGCTCCTTTCCCTCAAAGATTTCACCTCAGCTGTCCCATCAGGAGTAACCAGCAAGGAACATGCAAAAGGGTATTTAAAGAATGTTTTCTGCAATGTGCAAAAAAATTATCAGGCAGACTAGGGTGGGTAAAAGAATGAGGACTGGTGGGCTGGTGTGCCTCTCGGTTGCACTGGAGAACAATTTCCGCTAAAGAAAGAGGGGTGCACAGATCAGGGCACAGCTGATTACAAAGGCAAGCTTGAGAATAAGGATATAGTGAAATGGGGACTAAAAAGTGGTGAGGTCGAAATAAAGACTAAGCGTTCACAAAAGAGAGTAAGTGGCACAAACGCATAGGCTTGCTAAGGGGTCCACCCGGGCTGCTAGAGCAGAAGACCAAGGGCTTAGGGTACAGCACACCAGCTCCGCGGGAGGAGGGAAAGAGCTGAGTATTTGCCTGGGAACGCAGAGGAGAAGGCGCAGGGCACAGCCTGGAGGACGGGAGGGGAGGACGGGACAGGTGAACCAGCTGAGGAAAGGTTCACGGCAGGTTGGGGCACGACACATTACCAACATGCTGCAAGGCACAGGGCGCGGGGCTGCACAGGGAAGGGGCTCGGGCAGGGTGAGCGGCCGGGGTGGGGAGCAACGGCAGGCCGGTACCTGGGCGTCTTGGCGGCGGCGCTCTCCCGGCGGTCCAGCACCCCGGGCACGCAGTTGGTGAGCTCGGTCCAGTCGGCGTGCAGCCCGCAGCTCCAGCCGGTGGAGAAGCGGGAGAAGAGCCAGGTCTCCCGGCGGTTGGGGCGGTAGCAGGTGCACTTCTTCTGCCCGGGACGGCAGTCGCAAGGCACCTCCAGCCGCACGTTTTGCACCAGGTGCCGGCCGAAGGTGGTACCGCCGGTCTTCTGGATATGCAGGAACACGATCACGTCCTCGCCCTTCATGTCGAAGGCGAGCTCCCGCTCCAGCTCCCGCACGGGGAAGTAGTACTTCTTCACGTAGTGCGGGTCCGGCGTGGGAAAGAGGTCCAGCTCCTCCGAGTAGGAGCGGCCACTGGGGGAACCCAGGCTGAGCCCCGGCCCCACGTACTGGTACAGGATAAGCATGAAGCACACCGAGACGGCCACGATCAGCAAGAACTTGCTGGTCCTCTCAACCATGGTCCTTCCCGCACGCTTCATGTGTCACCATCTCCCGGGGCTGCCAGCGCTGGGCAGACGGCGGCGTTGCCGGGGGGCGGGCGACGAGAGCCCAGCGCCTGTGCCAGCCGCCTCCCCCCCGCTGCTCCCCGGAGCACAGCCTCCCCGAGGACGGCGGGCCGCTCCTTGGGTCGCCTCGGCTCCCCGCTGTCCCCGCCCGCCCCGCCGCGGGCAGCGCCGGGAGCGGGGCAGGGGCAGCCAGACGCTCCGGAGGGGCCGCGGCACAGCGCGAACTTAGGAGAGAGGGGCAGGAGGGAGGAGGAGGAGAGGGACCGAAATGCAGAACCAGCCCCCTCCCGCCCGCCCCCCGCCGCTTCAGGAAGCCAACCCCATCCCGCCGCTGCCTCGGCCGCGGCTCGGCGCCGTGCCCCAGCCCCACCGGCACCGGCGCGGCAGTGCCCGCCCCCGCCGCCGGCTGCACACGGGCTCAGCTCGGCCGGGAGCGAGCGCTTCCTGCCCGCGCCTCCCCGCGCCCGGCATGCACAGCGCCGCACCGCCCCGCGGCCGCCGGGCTGCGGGCACACAGCGAGCCCTGTGGTCGCCCCGCAGCCGCCCCGCAGCCCTTCCCTGCTCCCCGACCCGCGAGCGCCACCGAGGCTGCTCCTCTCGCTGCGCTGCCCTGAACCCCGCGGCCGCTTAAGTCACTCGCGCTGCAGACTCGGGTGGGCTGCGAGGCGGCTGCGGCTCCCGGGAGCACTCGGCTCTTGCCGCTTTCGCAGGGAGTCTTTATATGGCACCTGAAAATTAACCCCGATAAGCGAGCCTCGCCGCTCCTCGGGGGCTCGGGTTCCACTCCCTTTTTGAAACAGTAGTTATTAGTAACAAAAACGTTTGCATGGGCATAGGAGCAGGGCTTCCCACATGGATGTGCTCCCGCCGCGGCCGCCACACGGGACACCACAAGCCTTCAGTTGCAATGTCGCAACGGGATGCAACAGGAACAGGCTCTGGTCGCACAGAGGAGGAGGAGGAGTGAGGCTGGCTGTGAGCAGGAACAAGCCTGTGCACACCCATAAACCACATAATTTGGAAATAATAATAATAATAATCTCGATGATGATAATAATAAAAGTTGAGGCAACAATCAACAGAGGTGTTATTTACAGAAACTTTCCCAGCGAAATGATTCTTACTGATCTGTGCTGCAGCAGTACTGCTGCTGCAGAATTCAGTTGCAGTACAGTAGCTTTACCAATGAAGAAAAGCATTGGAAGACCCAGGAACTGCCAGGTAGGTAGCTGCCTTACAGCAAGATCCTCTGCAGGACAGTAGTTAGCAAGGTGCAATGCTGTTGCAAGGAGCAGTATAGTAAGGACCTACACGGGCCAGATGCTGTGCTTACAGCTAGGCTGAGTTGACTTAGCAGGGCAGAGGCCTCTCTGGAAGGTGCTAGAAGGGTTCTGTGGGTACTCTATCAGCCAAAAGGCAGGTGGGGTTCACCACCACAAAGTGTTGAGGCAACCCCAGAAAATCACCATCTGGTGCCACTCTCCTCTGCCTGTAACTGGAGGATGAAATGTGGCCCCAGGTCAGAACACGGTGAGACTCAGTGTAACAGCAATGAGGCCGTAGCTTCACCTAGATGTGAGTTACTGTCTATGCAGAGTAATATGAACAATTGTTAATTTCTAGCACAAAGTCTCTAACTGCAATACTGTATCTCCTGTAATTACTGCTATAGGTAGCTGGTTTCTGAAGTTTCTAGTGCTTCTATTTTAAAAGTAAAAATTGCAACTACATTTTAGCACTCCAGCACTAAAATATTCCCATCAGGGTACACTTTTTAAGCCAAGTTGTGTGCACTTGTATAAATGTAAAGGAACACATGCAGATGAGCCATTATTAAACACTGGGTCAAATTTATGAGGACTTAGGAGGAAATGAGATCCCGGATTTTCATTTGAATACCATGACTGATAAATCTGTTGGATTTTGAGATGGCTGCATTACTCACAAGTTGTGGAGCCCCAGTGAGTTATGCAGTTCTTCCCAAACAAGTAACAATAAAATGTTTATAGCACCCAAAAGCATCATATATTGTGTTCAAACCATTTATTTTGTTTGATATTTTCCTCTTAAAAGTCTGCTTCTGATTTTCCTCTTTTCATGTAAGGCTAGTTACTCCAGAAACAATGATGTCATTCTTATACACGAAGTTCAGCTACATCCAGAAGCACAGTATAAACCCAATTTAAAGGTTTGAAATTTCTATTAGGATTTGGGAAATACAGGGATAAACATGAGGTTTATGTACATGGTTGGACTATGCACCGCAGTATAAAAACCACAGAGCACATTTTCGGATCGCAATGTGTTTGCCTGCAGTTATAAACGTGTAAATATTTAGAAGTGATAGAACTATGAAGAAATAGGCCAATAATTCCAGTTACATGAGCTAGTTCTTGTTAATGAATTGCTTTAACTGTAAGATACAAAGTCTACTGGCTTTTTTCTTTAGTTACACAGATGGAGATATTCCAGTGGGTTTCGTTACTGATCTATATTTGTGGTAAGTATAGTGCCTATTAGTCCGTGAAAGAACATTCTAAAGTACGATCCATGAACTATAAACAGACCGCAAAGGAAAAACACAGAGTTATGGCTGAAAATGTGCTGTTTTCTTTACTGCAGCACCTTCCATCAGAAGTGGGGGTGGTGAACATGCTGGAAGTGTAGGAAAGGCCTGTGCCCTTCCGATCTTCACCCACCCACACAAGTACACGACATCCTGCCTGGGAGACACTGAAAACCAAAGCTCTGGGATCAGCGCTTTATTTTTACTGAAATGTGGAATTCTTCCCTGCTAATTCCATATGCTGCTCTGAAATGGTGGTATTTCAAAGGTGCTTATATGTATGACTCACCTAAGATGATCACTTAAGCAAATACTTTAATCCATCCCTATTTATTCTTAAACTAAAATTCCACTGAAGACAATGATAGAGCAGTTCTTTGCTGCACGGGGAGTTAAACATCAAGTACTGCATCAGTGCTAGTTTAGACCAGCGTGTTCCTTGTATCAGAGGAAATCTGAGTGCAGTTAAAATAGCAAGATCTACACATTCCCTGGCCCTTCCATTGGAAACAGCAGTGGGAAGAGATGAGAAATCTGAAAAAATACAAGTTGCTACTGCTACCCTCCTGTTACTGCCTGCTCATTCTCCGAGTGCACCTAGACCGTCCATTTAGTCATTATCCATCTTTCCAAGTTGAATCTTCCACTCAAGCCAGACCTCCCTAGGCTTTCCCGTATCTCGTCTGGGATTCATCACAGTAGGTCTGACTTGCTCCAGAAACAGAACTCTGTTTCCTGTGAGGCAGCAAAAGTGACAATCTGCCATCGCTGAGATGCCTAAAACCGAAGTGTTTATGTAGAATAAAAGCATTTTGGGGGGTAGGGTGGTCAGGGGGAAAGTATTCCTATCTCTATCCTGTGGCCTAGGGGCAATGCATTTCAGATTTGCTATCTCTGCATTCTCCTAGGCAAATGAAAACAGAAGACCCTCTCCACCTTAGCCTACTGAAAAAGGTCTCTGACACTTTAGTGTCTACCTGATCTTTTTCACCCTAGTTTGGAAAAATAGTTTGCAATCCATTCCTGGCATAAATCCTGCCCCCTGTTGTCTAATGGCTTAATTTACAGTTATTTAAGTCTATGCTGGGATCTGCCATCTCTCCCCTGCCTGTACAAGCCCCAGTAAGTCGCATGGAAGGTCTCATACTGCAGTCTGCGGAGTGTCCCCTTTTCCACAACCAAGGCTGAGGCAGCAATACTCCAACTTTGACTTCGTAACATTTTACATCACCTTCATGTCCAGTACAAAGGAGGTTACGTCAGCCACACAGCATATTGGGTCTCCTTTTGGAGATCATACCAAAAGCTGCAGGAACTCCAAGATCAACTGATGGAAGGTCAGGCTGTATGTAAATCTGTACTGATGCAAGCTAGGGCTTAAAAGTGATGGGGAAAAAGGTTCTAGGAGATCAGACCTCAACATGGACTCCACAGGTTTTATTTTTTTCAATAGTTTCCTTTACTCTGTGCTTGACACTGAACAAAAGACCAGTTTTAGCAGTGGCTCAAATTCTGCTCATTTATAGTAACATAAAAGTGAAATATCTAGTGACTTTCCACTCCAGATCTATGTCAGACTGAGCAGAATCCTCTCCCAGTACAAGAAGGAGGGGCTATATATCCCACAGGAGCTATACCTTCTCTGCAGAGAAGCTGAGTGCAGTGGCTTTGGTTTGACTTGGAGTAAACTGTCCCATTACAAAGCCATACTGGTGATACACATAGCAAGGTTGAGTGCTCTGTGTTTGCCTGGGACTTCTGAGGGCCTTGCTTGGGTTCCCAACAAGGCAGCCAGTTCCTTTCCTGCTTTTTCAAACTACAGAATGCAGGCAGCAGGACCGAGCCTGCAGATAGTATAGCCTACAGCTGCACAGTTACCAAGAGTGAGAGCAAACAGCACTTAGGCTTAGCTCTTAAACCAGTATGATGCAATAGGTCCACTACCTCAGGTGTGAATTACTAACACACACCTGAGCACAAGGTTTTTGTATTTACAGTTAGAAATCAGATGAAGAGATGATGAGTTAATACTGAAGTGAAGACAAACTTGGATATAGTGAGAGTACAGCATATTACAGAAAGCCTCTCATGAGAAAACAGCAGCAGGAAACGTAAACCATGTAACACCTCTGTCACCAAAACCTCAATAAAATACTTATCTCAAAGCCTAATAAATAAATAAATAAATAAATAGTAGCAAAACAAACAGGCAAGGGAAGTCTAAAGGCTTCTTGACACAAAAATTACTCTTGTTTGCTGTGAACTAGTATAACTTAGTTAACCAAAGCCATAAAAAAATTCTCTTTAAACACCTGAAAGCCTTAAGAAATACCTCAATAAAGGCACCTTAAATAAATACTATTCACCATTAAGAAAAAAGAGTGTATTTATTTGTTTCCAAAGGATAAGCTCCCTGTTACCCCAAATAGGCTGAAACAAACCACTTGCCTTGTTCATTCCCATCTTTGGTGTCTGTGTACCATATACCAATTAAATCATAGGATTTAGCTGTTGACCTCTAATAGCAATGCTCAGACCTACAGTAAAGTGTAGAACAGGGGTTTCTAAACCTAATTTTGCTCAACCACTGCTGTTGCAGCGTCAGTTTCCAGCCATACACATCTGCATAGAGTATCAGCACTCTTATTATTTTCCTATGATACTTGTACTCCTAGTTGGACACCTGTTTGGAAGCACGGATGTAAAGACTCTGTGGCTTCAGTGCTAATGCTGGTTAGCCACAACACCACAGAGTGGTGTCAGTGAGGTGATCATTGCTCCCCAAGTACAGCATGGTTCCATGTCAGTCAGGGAACCAGATACTGAAAGATGCCAAAATCTATCAGACCCAGAAAGGCTGGTTCTGATTTCAGGCTCTTATACTACTTTTTTAGGCAGACTGGAAAGGTCTGCTACTTGAAAGGTACCAAAGACAGTCTTAGAACTAACTCTGCAGGAATCAAAACAGCGAAGCCATTCACAGCTATCCTAAACAAAGGGAAGTCTGACTTCAGCAGCTATAGTTACCAAATCTGAGTTTTCAAAACACCTTTGCAGATCATGTGGTTACCATATCATTCCATACCCTCTTCTCATGTGCATGCTATGGATCTAAATATCTGTGTCTCAGCAGGAGGTCAGCATAGGACCGGTAAGACAGAGCTAATGATTATCTTTTCTCATTTGCAAAGGGAAGGTAGTTGAAGTAGATCTGCCTTATGAGCTTCCATTTGCAGCTCACTGCTTTGAGACCTACAGAAAGGCATAAGCAAAAGCTGAACTTACCAAAGCTGCCTATATGTGCTGCCGTATAACAACTACAAAGGGCAGACCCTAGTGTATGTCAGAATCTTGAAACACTGGAAAGAACTTAGCTGATCTCTCGAAATATAAAAATGCCTGCAAATTTAAGCAGGGAGCTGGGACTGCAGCTGAAGCATATATAGTTTTTAAGGTATTAATCCGTCTAAAGGAGGAGTTTGTGTCTACAGACAAGGCACAAGATACCAGCTGCTCCTTATTCAAGCTCTTTTTTTTCCTACTTGCACTGCAACAGCTGCAAGATGCTGCTGTCTGGACTTGATGGGAAGGACAGGCCTATTCGTTGGTGGCATATTATTAGCATTATTACCCTTTCCTTCATGGGGATTAAATACATGTAAGGGGAGCTTGGGTTCTACAAGAGTTCCTTCCCCCCAGCTCACTCTCATGAAGCAGCTGTCCCTGTGACGTGCCTGTTAGCAGGGAACAAGCGTAACCCTTTCAGCATTGCTCTCTAAACCCCCCTTGGACACAGATGCTTGGCTACTGGTGAGGTCATCAGCGTGACATGTATGAAGCACCATGGAGACAAATCAGTGCAGCCAGCAAAGGTTCTGCATATTGACTCTATTCATGCCCGTAACAGGTATCTCACTGGTGCTGGGATAATTTCTGTATGAACAGCTTAGTACCTTTCTGTAGTGACCTGAAGCTTAAGACTGGCTTGCAGCCAAGTTGTGTCATGCAAATTAATCTAAACATTACTGGAAGTATTATTTAGTTTGATTTTTATGCTTTTCAGTAAATGCTACAATACACGAGGAAGATCATTGTCTCTTTGCCACTGGGACTTACATAAATGCATAAATGTCCCTTTGACACACGCACTCTTTCTTAATGTTCTATACCATCATTTCCTTGGTCTTGATCAAAAACCTGACAACTCAGTTTGGATTCTGCATTCTAAAGCAAATGTGCTTACGGGAATTTGACTTGAGATCTCTGCGTGATCCTCCAGGGAAAGAACTAATTAGAACAGGCATTCATCCTTCTTTGCTGATGTTGTAACATAAGTGGTGAACAGACAAAGCAGGGATGCTAAAGTTCATGAGAACCGAGATACATACACAAAAGTAACTAATCACTTTTCCCAAATTAAGAAGTTACGTAATGAAGGGAATAAGCTGAATGCTGTAAAATAAACCAGCAATCATATGCTTACAGATGTGCAGTTAAACTGGAAATGTGCACAATTCAGTCTTTTGAAAGCTTTCAGACAGAAGTAAGCACCTGAAAAGAATTTGAAGGATTTCTTAAAAAAGGAATTGACTGGTAAAGGCAAGCTGTGGATGATCACAGCCTCTGTCTTGTGTCCACAGGATCAGCTCTTTCAATTATGCTGCTTCTACAAGCAGTGTAGCAGAAGAGCTGGAGACTAACAAAAGTCTGAATACTTCCTGAACAAATAAAAGCTGCTGGTTTAAAGGTCCCCTAATGTTGAAAAAAAAGTGAAGAAATACCCCCTCCACTGCGATGTTTGTAGCACCATAAAATTAGCTCCATGGTAAAGGAAATGGGAAGAAGTTTGCATTCCAGCTGCCTCTGTGTAGTATGAGCTGTGTGGCTGAGAACCAAGAGGTGAAGGGCTTCCCCACACTCTGCCTGCCCACACAGCTGTGCAGGGTGGGTGCCCAGCACTGGGCAGTGTGCTCAGCCAGGGATCCAGGCACTCCCAGACCTTGGATGCTGCAAACCAAAAGGATTTTCCACATTTGGTTTTATCACAGCTATTGCAATTGTCAGCATCCTATCAAAAGAGTCCTATAAAAGATACCCAGTAAACTCTTAAGAGTCAAAGAATTTGATAAAGATTGTAAGACCAAAATTAAGTCCACAACATTCATAACTAAACCTACTGCAGCCTGGTCTAATTGATGATGTCCCTGTTTATTGCACGGGGTTGGACTAGATGACCTTTGAAGGTTCCTTCCAACCCAAACTGTTCTATGGTTCTAGGATTCTACAAGGAGCTTTTTAGTGTTAAACAGTTTTAGTCACAGCAACAAGGAACTTAGGAGAAAAAGCTGAAATGCCACAAGGCAAAATGGGAAAAATGAAAGTAGTAGGGGACCAATGCAGAGTCTAGGGCTGCAGTGTGAGGCTGCTCTCCTAGACTGAATTTCAAATTCACTTTTCTGGGCTGCTCAGTCCTAGGTGGCACTTCAGTCCCTTTGGAACCTTGCCACAGGGTGACTTACGAGAGATAACACTGATGATCTACCCAAACTATACCTCATAGTGGCAACTTAAACTGCATCAGACGAAGGAGTGACCAGCTCCAGAGTAGATCATCTGTTAATCCAGATAAAGGCACATAGGGGGAATAACTGTAGACCCAGCACAGTCTCTGGAGTGAGAGCTTATGTATTTCAAGCTTGATCTACTTAAGGCATTATCCATAGTATAGCGTTCTCAATTATTTTTTGATTTGTACACTGAGCATAAGCGATAGCTGGTGGCACAGAGTTTTCTGCCTCTTCAATGTTTATACAAAGTCCTAGAAGGAAGCTTAATACACAGAAGTGCAGCACACTGGTGCTACAGTCAGCTGGGATGAAGGCCTCATAAGAACAATAAGAGAAAAAACAGAATAAATTCAAGCCTATTAGTCCATACATAGCAGAAATAAAGAATTTTAAACCAGCATAAAAATGCATTGTTTGATTTTATTGGAAACATAGACGTCCCAACTACCCTTTAATCAAGTCTCACAAGCCAGGTTAGCATAGAAGTCTGTATGGTTAAAAAAAGCCACAGAGCTACACTGAACTTGTGCAGGATTTTTCCTAGATTTGACTGCTAGACACTGACAGTTTCACTTAACTGATTGCTCTCTCTGTCACTGCAATGCATCCAAATCTATACTTCCATTTAAAATGTTTGCTGCAATAAAAACAATTCCTGCCTTATTCTCCTTCTGTCTCAGCCAGAAACACTGAAGAGAATTCCACGTCATTCCCTGAGAGAATGCACCGCTGCCTTCTTTACTGTACCACTTTCTAACCACTGGATGATGCTGGATGGAAACAGGAGAAATTTTAGGACTTCATCACTAACAGTAAAGAGAGAACTAAGCAAGACCAGTCCTGCCAGAGCATGTATGTGCACAGAGCATGTGCACTCTGCTGTCAGAAGCCCAACGACCTATTTTCTGTTAAATATGTATCACAGAAAAGGACAGAGACTGAATGTATAGATAACAACTTTCTGTTAATTTCATGAGTTTTAATCTCTTCCTCTGATATATTTGTTGTACATAATTTAAATTTTAATATGATTAGGGCCTTTTCTTTTAATTAGCCTTTTTTCCTCCAAGTTGGTAAAGATTTGTACGTCACCAATTACATTCCTTCCTTACACTGCAGAGAAGATTAAAGCATTTGTAACAGAGGGTACCTTGCAGAGGCTTTCTCAAAGACAGCGGCATGAGTCTGTACTGATGATACTGGCTTCCACATGTTGCTGGCATACAAGATGCTTGTCCCTACCATTTTCTCAGATGGAGCTCATGTGCACATACTGTGCTCTGTGGTGAAAACCTAACTCTGATGCTGCTGTCCTTAACTGCAAGAGTATTAATTGGCAGTGAAAGGAAATACTTGCTTCTTGTTTGGAAAAGTGTTACACAAATATTCTTAGTAAAAATGGAAGGCGCTGCCTTTGTGGAAACATGGAACACTGTTTTCAAGAACAATGACTATTTCAAACTTAGTTTCCAAGATCTGGTGAGTTTTCATGAAAAGGCTACCGAAGATGGAGGTGAGAGATCATTTTCTCAGCACCAGTTGAAACAGATACAAGTATCTCTTTTACAGAAGCACAGCTATTTTTGCCATAGGAAGTGGACAAGGCAGGGTTTAAGTGCTTCCTAACAGTACATAAGAGTCTGTTGTGGACCAAGCAAACTTAAGTGAAAGTTATGCTAAGAAATGGAAGGAGAAAAATCTATCTTTCCAACCAGGATATTACCATTTTCCACAGAGCTGTCATTTTGGTAACCTCTTGAAAAACAGCTTTTGAGAACACCAAGATAAGAATCTCTGCACAACAGGCTATCTAATACTATTTCTGCAATGGAAATAGCCTGAAATAACAGTCCACATAGTCTGGATATTGTTTAGAATAAAAGCATTATTCTTTCTGGTTTGTGCTTCGCAGTGAAATGTATTATAATAGTTCCCAGTGCGGACACTCTTCTATAGCATTATTTATTTTGAAAAACCCGGTTTGCTTCAAATGCAGAGTAGGTTGTTTTGGTAGAACCTCCCCTCCCCAAGCTATTTTTCTAGAACAGTGTCTATCTGGAGAACTATTCTGGGATTCATACTGTGGTCATTTACTACCTACAACAGACATGGTGTTAGCTTGTGGAAGAGATTATAGGAATGATCCATTTTGATGGAGAACCACTTTATGAGTGACATGTCTTCTGTTTTAAGGAGTATAGCCCATAGTTTGGGGCTCTGTATCAATGTTAAACTATTGTATCAGTTCAGAAAAGAGACTGACAGTTGGCTAGATAAATGCATTATTAAACATTGAAATGCAAAACAACAGCCAAAATTAGGGCTGTTGAAAGCAAAAGCCAAGTTGGGTAATTGCAATGCACTGAAGCATTTTAATTCAGAGCTTCCCCTGCTCCTCCGGTGGCTTGCCAGGTTAACAGTGGATTTCTTCTTGAGAGAAGAGCGTATATGAAGAAAGATGTTTAAACCGTCCATGACAGAGAAATGGAAATTGGAAATGTATGCCGTATTGAAGCAAAAGCTATAACAAGGCACTAAAAGTGCACTTGTCCATGGCATTGCTTAGAGGAATACGTGGGTCTTGCTCGTATCTATTGCTACCACCTATGAAAAGATTCTGAATGTCAGTGGAGCAGAAAGCAAAAGAGGGTGTGAGTACTGCATTATCGTTCCTCAGATAATCCAGTGAAACATACTAGAAAAAAATTCCACATAATTTCTGGAGATAAATCCTGGAGAAGGTTTTGTGTTTGTTTTGCAGATACTCAAGTAAGCACTTCACTCTTCATAGCGTCAAGGAGCAAACAACTGCCTGCTGATAAGGTCAAGCCTCTGTATAATGTTTGTTGCCATTGAACTGACAAGAATTCCTTTAGATAAGTGTGAAAGTCAACAATTCCATATGTGAAATTCTAGGAACCATATCAGAAATTTATATGCACCAAGCTGGTCAGCAGACCGCTTTGGTTTGGATACACAACAATGAATGAAGTGTGTGGTGTTTTGTTACCACAGCTTTGTATGCAGCCATGCAAAAAGACAGGTGAGGTAACTTGGAACGCTCAGCCTTCTGCTGTCTGCATGAAGCATGAGAGGTCACAGCTGACATGCAGTGACCAAAAAAGTGCCAGAGTGGATGCACTGCTTCAGCACAGCCATGCCTGTTAGCCCTGGACTGACAGTGCCTGATGTCTTTTCCTGATACAACCTCTGACAAAGATGCTGAGCTCTAGAAAAAGGAGCTCAAAGCTCACACATTCCAGCAAGAGACCAACAGCACAACTGGAAATCAGCAAAACCGATGTGGTCTCTTTGCTAACAATATTAGTTACACTATGAAAATTCCACCTTTTCTAGTGTTCATGTAGTCACAGTGGGAGCCTGAGTAGATGAGTGTCTCTGGCTTGACAGCAATGCTCAAAACAGATTTTATAGCAATTGCACTGGGAGCAGCTGTGAAAGGCTAGTTCTCAGGCAGAGATTGGCCTAGCAGCACTCAGAGAGCAGCCTATGTGCATACTGACCAGCAACATTCTCTGGCAGTAGCCACAGGAGGAAGATGTACTATTTTCTGATACCTTTGTGCTGCTGAACTGCAAGATTATGTGGAGGGGAAGGTGAAAATGGAAAAGCAAAATACTTTTTCATTGTCTCCCCTCTAAGTTCCATCAGAGCTATTTTCTACAAATGACTGTCATTCTGGGAAAGGGTCTGGTGCAAGAGACACACAGAAGTGACCAGCAGGAATAGCTGTTATGGTTTCTTTAGGCAGCTCCCTGTTTCACTGTTCCCTTAGATTTTTAAGAGGTATGTCCTGAAAGATAACTTACCGAATGGTAAACTAGCATTGATTTTAGCTTTCCCTATTGTGTCAGCTATAATTTGCGATTGTTTCGGAGCTCTTCAAATAACAGAGCCTTCCTCCACTGGGGCGGAGCAAGAACCTCTGCAGAGAAGATAATGTAGGCAAGCTCAAACTAGAAATTATCAGACCTCTCCCTATGTAGTCCATCTCCCTAAGAATTATATCCCCTAAATACAAGCTTAAGAAGTATTGTTGTTGGTCTCTAGGGAAAAAGAATTCAGTCATGACATTTGTGGCATGCTGGAGAAAAGAGATGGGAAGGAAAATGAGCACCTTCCTTCCACTTCAGAGTATCTGAAGAGGAAGAACCAGGATCTTTGTCCTGGACACAGGCCTTCATGAGAAGAAGCACTTCTGCCTGTTCCGTACCACTGTGTCCCTATACCAAGATGAGCAAATCGATGCTCTCCTTTCCCCAGTACTTCCTGAGGCAGATAGCTACACTTTAAACCATAAAACAATATAACTATAGATCCACACACTAACAACTCTCAACAGCAGACTTCATCACATACTTTTTAAAATGAGTAATGTGCATAAGGAGCATTTTAAATGTGTTGATATGAGAGTGTAAAATCACTAATAAATGATCAAAAGCCTGTTTTCTGAAAAGGGTTTAGAAAAACATTTGTTCCTGAGAAGTAAAATGTATTATCAGTGGTTTATGACCCTGGATAAAGAATGATGATCACAGTAATAGGCAGGGAAGTTCTGAGAAAGTGTCATACTCAGAAAACTATCTGAACTAAAGCCATATTACAATGTACTGCCACACCCTGGGTGGCTCCCTTTTTCACCCTGTGGTATGTCTCATAATCCCTGGACCTTGTGCTCTTATGTTCACTAACTCAGAGTGAATTTTATGAATTTCAGGCCATGAGGCATGATCTTTACCTACAATTAGTCCAAATAACTGCTGAAGTCCCAGAATTTGTGCTATCTTGCCCTAGTCATACACAAAGCACAACAGTGCTCCCTAGCAGCTGTGTGGATGGAAAACACACATATACACAAGTGTGGCTTGACTTCAGACACTTGAACATCCAGTTTTGACCATATTTTACTCAAATTTACTTTTGTCTTACAGCAACTGTAATGGGAGAGAATAAAGGAAAGGTAACTTAGTACTTAATGTTTTCCTGCAAACAACTACTTCCAAACAGACAAAGCTGTTACTGTAGTCACAAATGTAAGACAATTCAAATTTGAGCTCATCCCATCTTTTAACCTGGTGACTAACGTAACTTACTGGAGAAAGTGACAGTGGAAGACTCTTAGGGGCCACTTGAAGAGAAAAATAAACTCCAGTGAAAATAAAGTTACATTTGTGCCAAAGATTAACTTAAACACACATGAAATTTAGGCTATAACAAGACAGAGCAGAGTTCTGTAAATTGCCCTGATCTTTACACTCTGGTGAACGAAGCCATTAGGGGCAAATGTTCTCTGATCTGGTGTTCCTGAAAACAAATTTAGTTTCCCTGTGGCTAATTGAGATGTAGCAAGCTTGTTTCATCCTTTCAGCTCTTAAAATTATACCAACCATCTTTTTTCCTTAAAAATAAAACGAAGCTATCCCAAATTAAAAGATCTGTGTGAATACAGAAACCCCCGCCTCCATGCTTATGTTAAGCAGCTTGACAATCATATTGTTGCAGCAAATGCATTTGTCATTATTTTTGCTTTATAAGTAGTAATGCTTCACTCATTAGAACCTTATCATCTTCTGATCTTGTTCTAACTTCTCATCAACTCTACCCCTTCAAAGAACAGAGTTCTTTCTTGTTATCTGGACTTCTGTATCACTGCTCACTTTTCATAGTGCATCCTGCTGATACATTAAACTGAGATCATGAATCAGTTAATTTTCTATCTTAGTACTCTTAGTATTTTCCTAGCAGGTCATCTGACTTCAGACTGGTCTAAGTCACTAATACCAAGTTTTTATATGTTGCTTATTTTTAATGTGTTTTGTATTTTATCTCCTGCCCTAGACCTCAAATACAGATGTCATGCTCATACTAGCAACATCAACCTGTTTCAAAATATTATGCATCATTGGGAAAGCTGAACACTTAATAAGCTGTTGTGTCCGGGACTCATCACATTGGATCCCTGGGCACTAAAGTTTTCCTCAGTTGCTACAGGTTGTGCCACTAGCCTCTTCCTTAAACTCTCTGTTGAGCATCTTGGGCATAACTCTTTCCCTTACCTTCACAGAAAGTAGGAACCTGCTGCCTAGATTGTACTCTGGTACTCTCAAGTAGCTTGAGAACTCCATTTCCCAGGAGCATTTCCCTGTGAGCACTTAGGGTTTTCTGTCAATCTCTTAGGGAACACACGGTCACCAAAGCAAGAGAGTGCTTGAGATTTCAGAGGGCTCCAAAATACCACCATATTCATGTCTTTATAACTGTATGCCTAACTTGTCACTAGTTGCTTGCATTCACTTACACACAGCTACTTGCCTTGTGTCCTTCAGTATTCCCAGCTTCTGAGAGGCAGAGCACAACTGAAAGTAAGCATTACATCTTCTCTCAGTAATGGAAACTCCTTCTTTTCCATATGCCACCAGCTTTTTAGAGCTTTTGCTAATCAAATAATACTTCCTCACCACGAACATGTAACTCTTACCTCCCCTCTGCAAAGACTTGCTGTATTGGTAAGGAATTCTTTTCATTTCAGTTCTTTATGGTTCCAATATCCAGGTAACATTTCAACCTTGCTTTGATATTGTCAAGTTACCAAACTCCATCCTCCGTGTTGCATTCCCTCTGTTCTTGCATCTGACTGCTTTAGTTCATCCTCAATCATTCCTTGCTCACTTTGAAAGGGAATCAGTTTGAGGCTGGCCTTTTAGCAGTGTTTTGATGAATAGAATATGACTTGCATGTCACACTTAATGCAATTTAGTCAGCAGGAGTTTGAGATACTAGAAAACTTGGCAATAAAATGCCAATTAGCTGTGACTTAACACAGTGTTTGAAATACCCAATACTCTCCTACTATTCCATGCTATTGAACTGTATCAGTTTAGTCCCATGTTATGCCCTCTTGATATTGTGCAGGCCTTTCCTTGCCTGTCCATTCCATGGTTCTCAGGTGGATTTTACAGGCCCTTCTTAGCTGCACACTGCTGTAACCAGCTGCTCTGGTACTAAACCCAGCTCACTTAAAGCAAACTCTCATTTATCTGTGCTGTAACTATACTGTAGCACAACAGCTATGAGTGAAGCTGAGGCATATCTATTGATGAAAGAAATCTGTAACAAGGGAAACAACAATTAGGTATCATTAAAAAAATTGAAAATAGTATAGTGAAATACTGGAACAGGGTAGTGGTTGTGGAATCACCATCCTTGGAGGTACACAAAAGTTGACTGCACTGACCTTGAACAGATCTAACTCTGAGGTTGGTCGCGATTTGGCCAGACAGTTGAACCAGATGACCTCTATCCAGAGGTCCTTTCAAGCCTAAATTACATGATTTGACTGTTAAAATAGTATACACTCACCTTGAAGACTGGTAGGTTTGTTTTTTGTGGTTTGTTTTCCTTATTTGCATGTCTTTTAGAAGTGTTTTCAACTAAATATACTAGAGTAGGAGAGATTTAATCTCTCCAACTAGATTTTCCAGTTTAGGCATGTTTCACCAACCTCTAGAGTTTCTATTTTGACTATATCATAAAATTAGGTGTCTAGATCCTGCCAACTACTGCTGAGATATATCAACAGTCTAAAGCAGGTGGGCTGCCTCTATCCCTAAAGAGTAGTTCATACATCACTGAGACACTGCTCCGTTAGTAAATCCATGCTCATTTAATTTGTTGTAATTCCTTTCTATTCTTCTCCTTTAACTCACCCTATTCCTCAAACTGCTCTTGAATATATTTTGTATCAATCTTCCTCACTTTGTGTTACCATAACAGTACCATTTAGAGGTAAAGCTTTAGAGCGGTATTGCAGTACACTACACGGCAGTGGGTACCTAGGGATGGGTACTGGCACAGTATGCTTGCGGGCACAAAGCAAGTGCTAGTTGTACTCTGAGGAACCAAAGCACAGAGATGTGCTCCTCCCCGTTGATGTGCATCCTCCCAGATGATAACAGTCTGCTGCTATCATCTCTGTTTTGTTTCCTGCCTACTTTCTCCAATGCCTTTTTCCTGTTTCCTATTCCCAAAAGACATTCCTGCTGAAAAATAAAAATCACAACACAGAACCTTTTCTTCTGAGGCAGAAAGCTCTCCTTCATTCCTGGCACAGCCTTTACTATTAAATATTGCTGATGTAAAAGAGGTGGTAAAATTTTTCATTCAAAGGAGTTTTGTTGATTTAATGGCAGTCTTAAAAGCATAGAATTTCCTTATGCTCAAGCCATGGTTTGCATGCAAGGCTTCTTCCTCACACCCACCCCTGCCATACAAGCTTATTTTTGGTTTAAATCAAAGGCTTTTTTGTACATATAAGCTCAAGCTCTGGGAAGTGTTTTACATGGGCATAAATACTTAATCAGGCTCCAGTGCCAAGCTAACTGGCAGCAGCTGGTATGTTTGCATAATGTGGACCAGCTCACAGCACAGTGATTTGTTACACTGCATTTCAGCACTTGGGATTTGGAGATTTGGAGTTATCCTATTGAGTGCTAATACTGATAGACAATTAAAAAACCTGGAAGCTTGGTGGAAGACAAGACAGACTACCAGTACAGCACCCCTTACATGTGAATAGTATACTACTGTGCAGGGAAAAATACACTATTTTTATCACGATCATTTAATGAATTCTGAAAAAGAGTGCCCTGGTGTTTTCGGAAGTTACTTTCCTAATACATGGGAAGCCCTCCAGTTAAGAAGGAAATACTTCTGACTTGTAACTGGATCTTTGTAGCAAAGGGACAGCTTAAATCTAGGTTTCCTTTTAATTTGTAAATTTCTGTAGAAAACAGTCCCTACCCCTGTGGTAACTGCCGTTACTCAAAGGCATTGCAATTTATCAAAGCTCATTTCTTAATTGTGACCATGACATCCTTATGATTACTAGATTATGAAGAATAATAGAATCATAGAATCAGCTAGGCTGGAAAAGACCTTTAAGATAATCAAGCCCAACCATTCCCCAGCAGTGCGAAGGCCACCAGTAAACCATGTCACTGAGGGCCTCATTTACACAGTTTTTGAGCACTTCTGGGAATAGTGATTCCATCACTCTGGGCAGCCAGTTCCAATGCCTGATGACCCCCTCTGTGAGGAAATTTTTCTTAATATCCAGTCTACACTTCCCCTGGTGCAGCTTCAGGCAATTATCTCTTGTCCTATCACTTGTTACTTGGGAGAAGAGACCAACCCCCACCTCACTACACCCTCCTTTCAGGTAGTCATAGAAAACTATAAGGTGCCCCCTGAGCCTCCTCTTCTCCAGACTAAACCCCCGCAGTTCCCTCAGCCATTCCTCATGGATGAGTAGACAGATGCAGCGCACAACTGTCAGTCTCCTCTCCTGAATATATGCCAACCACATACTGGGCTGCATCAAAAGAAGCATGACCAGCAGGTCCAAGGAGGTGATCCTGCCCCTCTAATCTGCTCTTGTGAGACCCCACGTGGAGTATTGTGTGCAGTTCTGGTGTCCTCAACATAAAAAGGACATGGAACTGTTGGAACAAGTCCAGAGGAAGGCCACAAGGATTATCAGGGGACTGGAGCACCTCCCGTATGAAGACAGGCTGAGGAAGTTGGGGCTGTTCAGCCTGGAGAAGAGAAGGCTGCGTGGGGACCTTATAGCAGTCTTCCAGTATCTGAAGGGGGCCTATAAAGATGCTGGGAAGGGACTCTTCGCTAGGGACTGTAGTGATAGGACAACGGGGTAATGGGTTAAAACTTAAACAGGGGAAGTTCAGGTTAGATATGAGGACAAAGTTCTTTATTGTGAGGGTGGTGAGGCACTGGAATGGGTTGCCCAGGGAGGTTGTGAGTGCTCCATCCCTGGCAGTGTTCAAGGCCAGGCTGGACAGAGCCTTGTGTGGGATGGTTTAGTGTGAGGTGTCCCTGTCCATGGCAGGGAGTTGGAACTAGATGATTTTAGGTCGTTTACAACCCCAACCATTCTATGATTCTAATATCTTCCATAGGCTTATGGGCTTTATGGCTTGGGTCCTGATTAGCAATTGTTAAGAGTATCAACGAAATCAGCATGATCAGGAAGAGAGCATCAATAATGCCGGCCATCTGTTACCTCTTGAGTCTGACCTGTAAGAATTTCTGTCTTACTGTGACAACATTTCAAGGATGTGTCTTAAAGTCATTTGCCTTAGCTTCTTTAGAATTGAGGTACCTCACTTGAGCTAACTACCAGATAAATGGCATCCAGATGCAAGGGCCACAGGAAAAAAAATTCTTTAGTATTACCAGAAATTACGAACCAGCTTTTTAGCAGTATACAAGACGTGAATCCAAATCAGGAACTGAGATGTAATGTTCTGCCTTCAGGACAGGCCAAGGTCAGTGATCTCGCTAAATCTGTGTCCCCTCACACTTTGAGCACTACAGAGAAGTGTTTCCAACAGGTTTTAAACACTAAGAGAATACAAGAGGAGGCTACCATGCCAAATCCCTCTAAGGCCACAAATTCAGAGGGTCATATTTCCTTTCCCTGAACACTTCTGATATTAGAGAATTAGTATCTATTCAACAACATAATAAGGTGAATGTTTAACTCCTAAACCAAACCCCCCATATTAGTATTAGTTGTAAAAGTGCCCCATAAGTTTTACTTGCACTTGGTAGGTTTTTGTATATAGCAATAACAATTATTGAGTATAGCAATTTTGAACATTGCTGCTCAAAAATGCTTGAAATAATGCAGATCCTGGGCCCAAAAATATATTGTAGAAATTTATTAAATAAAAGAGGCAAATGAAGAATGCAGTTTTTTTTTTACCTGGAGCTCATCAGTCTTGAGATGCCAGCGAGACTTTAGTATTATTTGGATTACTAGGAAAACTTTAAAGGATTTGGATATTTTAATACCTCGTGAATCTTAGAAATACAAATCAAATCTATCAGTACTGTAAATGTAAGTATTTGGGGTTTGGATGTATTAAATACAAATACTACTAAAAACACAATATTGACAAAGATTTCTAAGTGCTTTACTTTGTACGAGCAGATTTATAGAAAAGCACGTGTGTGGAAAATATTCCCATTGTCCTTGAAACAATCGATAAACTAATGTAATAAAAAGAAGAACATACTTGTAATTCTGCGTGCAGCAAAGACATTGGAATTCTGCAACTTGGTTACACTTTTGCCTTGAGCAAGTAATTTCACCTCTCTCCCTTCTTAGCTTTCCCATCCTGGTAAAATAGAATAGCTTACTTCAAAAGCGTGCTGCAAGCATTATCAAGGAATTCCATCACAGTTATTGAGGTGGGTGAGGCACAGTCAGTGTATAGTAAACCATCCTCCCAGCGAGGGGCGCTGTGACAACCCGGCAGTCATGAAATTGAAGATCCAGCATTGTTAATATAGTGAGATTAGAAAGGTCATAACACTGCAAGCTGGCATTATTTTTGTATTTGGCATCAGGAAAGATTGCCTCCATAGCACATTTACCCAGCTGAGTATTGATTTGGCTTCTCCCATTACAAATAGAACCTAAACTGATTAGAAAACAATCAGGAGTAAATATATATGAAAGGATTTCTTTTTTCTCTTTTTTACTCCTTTGACAGTTAACTTGATGTGGCATAAATTACGACTGTAACATTGCCACTGAATTGCAAAAGCAGGTAACAAGACCATAAGTTATCATTGCTGATTCAACTATGAACTGTTAAAATAAAAGTCTCTATTCATCCTATTTCTCAAGCAGGAAAACCTCTGCCATCTCTAGTTGCCTTACAAAGGCATAAGAAAAACCTAGGTATGGCTTCTAAAGAAAATACTCCATTATTAAACCTGACCTTAGTGCAGTCTTGCTGAAGCTGTACTGCTTAATGCAGTCTCTTGTTTGTCCCGTTAATTGTTTGCTTAAATATTAACTTAATCTAATGGAAAAGTTGCCATGGATTTGCAGTAACTGCCTGATCTGACAAAGAGTCTAATAATGATAAATAAAGGTTTTGCTTTTAAATTTTATCAGCAGGAACTAATGCTTAGTGCTATTCCACTCACGGTTTGTGTGCATTCCTATGCTACGGGAAAAATGTGTCTGGACAAATAACACTATTTGTTCTGTGAACAGCAAACCGAACAAAGCCTGGGTTTGTACAGATTTGTACACTATGTTCCTGAATTCACCCCTTGCTCCACATGACTCCCATGCTTTTACCATGCTTCCAGTGCTAACTGCCTCCCTCACATCCTGTATCTGCAGTTATACAACATTCTAGCTATACCTGGGATGACTCATTATCTCAAACCACTATATATATCAGAATAGATGAAAATATGTCCATATATCTATATATAACGGTATATATCAGAATATTTAATATTCTATTTCAGAATCTGCATATACCACAATAATAGAATTCAACCTACATGGCATCCTCACAGAATGTGGCAGCTTGTCTCTTTCCTATACATGGCTAAAGATATTTTACAGCATTTGTAGGAACTTCATGCCTTTGGAAATACGTCATCTACATAAGTTAATTGAAAGTGCAAATAAGACAACAGAGGCAAAAAGAAACGGCTTAATATTAAAAAAGCTGCTGTAGATACAGAGGCAAAAAGAAACGGCTTAATATTAAAAAAGCTGCTGTAGATACACTTGTAACATAGCTGACTTACTCTGGGATTGTGGCTGAAGACAGTGACAAACCCAAACTATTACAAGGCCACATTACAGCTGCTTCTTATCACTAGGCCATAAACCCTACATGCTATTACCTGGATATTTGGCACCAGTATTTCCTTTAACTTGAAGAATGACAAAGTTACACTGCTAAAACTGAGATAAGGAGAGGCAACTGAAATTCTTTGTTTGTTACGTGAAGGAGCTACTTGGCAGCCAGCTCTCAATCCTGTTCCTTCCTTTGTTAGTCACTATTTAGACATTTTAAATAAAGATGTCTTGCAAGGAGGGCTCAATGATTCTGATGGTGTCAAGGACTGCAGGATAAATTCAGAGGGCCAATAAGGTAAGTAATTCTGTCTAATCCAGAAGAATTAAAAATATTTGTCTTACTAGGAGGGCTCTTCTTCAAAAGAAGAAATGAATCTAAAGATTTTAAAGAGTTCACTACTTTAACTTGGTTACTGGAGGGAAAAGACTCCATCTTATAGATTTAAAATCTAAGTACCTGTTACATCAGCTCTCTGCTTCTTGTCAATCAGCTTTTTACCCCATATTTTCTCTGTAAATTGGTAAAAACAACCTTCAGAAGTTATGAAAAGTTGGCAGGTTTTACGTAGCTCAAACAGCTTAAACTGTTTTCCTCAACCAGCTGCAGTAAACTAGGATATGTCCTCCACATGTCACACATTCTCCTAAGTAAGGAAGGAAGAGAGCTCACAAGTTCCACATCTGGCTATGTGAAGTATTTTTTAGATTAAAAATACTTCATAATTATTATTCTGTTAGAGCTTTATGCACCACTGGTGTTTATGCTATGATCAAAGACCTGCCTTCTTATTTGATTGAAGAAACCTTTGTTGCATGGGAAGCTTAGACTTGTGATGTCCTCGGTTGTTTCTTTACTTCTATTTTCCTAAGTTTTGTGAGTGATACTACATGACTGGCACTTAGCAACCTTGATCAATTCTCAAGACAAAGTATTAGCTTGTGATTATAGACAAGGGTCCTTATTCCCTTTACCACTTTTGACTAGCATTTATTCATTCTGGCTCCATGGAATGTATCCCTAAAGCTACCAGTTCAGGCTTTCTGGATCATCTCCCTATGTATGCCACTGACTTTTATCCTTTTACTTTTGTTTTACCAAAACAAACATCTCCTAGCCACTTTCTTGATCCCTACCAAGAGTTACTCACTACAAACAGTTTTCTTTATCACTGCTTTTCTTATGTGGAAGAAAAGCGAGATGGCAGTGAATTCAAAATATACTTAAGAGTATGAGGAGAAAACAGGCCAAGATTTCTTGAAATTACAGTACTCTAAGCCACTACTGGCAACTGTTCTTTGGACCACTGCTTCTTCAGTGCTCACAGGGCATGCAGCCCTGAAATATGGGAGAGCTGCAAATAAGGTGGGATGGTAACTCACGGAAAATGAGGTAGAAGGAACACAGCGGGAAAAAACGAGATATAGGAAACAGTAACATTTCTGTGACGCAGGTGGATTAGACCATTAACTTGAAGATTTGCATTTTCCACTGATCATGGAGAAAAATGGAAGCTATTTTGACTGAAAGAAAACAGTCACATAACGGATTGCTACTTAAGGATAATGGTAGCACTGCACCTTGTGCTCTATACCTAAAGTATTCTCCAATTGATCAAAGACATTTCATTCTTCCTTCCACCACAGAATAGAAGGTAGACACACAAAAAAAAATTACTTGTCCTCTTCTAACGTAGACCTATATCTAAAATGTATATGTAACCTAAAACCCTAAATCAACATAATACAGTCAGAAAGTGCTGACACAGAACACTGGCATGAAAAACTTTGCTTGGCCTTTTAGATTGTCCAGATTTAAAGGCAACAGATGACACACAGTTTCCTTTGTAACTAACAGTCTGAATTATTTTAAACCTAAATGATAGTATCCTTCCTGTCACGCAGTTTGTTCCTCAGCTGCAAGGTGGTGATTGTGAATATTTAGACATAAAAGGAGAGGTGTGAAATAGAAGAATCTCGCTATCTTAACAGTCTTTTCTTTAAGGGGAGCTCAGGCAGGCAGATACCACATTTCAAACTCAGATAATTCTGGTGCAGGTCCTGCTGCACTATAGTGTGTTCCAATGCTCTTCCAGAATTCATTTTTTGCAAAAATATCATTGAAATAGCAAAAGTCAAAGCAGAATAAGGCTGCTTCTGGAATACTTTTTAATAACAGCCAGGTGAAATCTGCAGCTTTAATAATTTCTAAGCCTAAGTATTTTTTCCTTTTAGCTCCCACCTCAGAAGAGTGTCACGTGTATTGGAGATACATGCCTTGGTCTTGTCCTGGTTTCCAGAATGTAAGAGGTGGTATTTGTTGAAAGGATTTTAACCAGAACTGAAAACATAGCTTGAGGTGAACACACTAAACATTTTAGTACGCTAAATTTGCTGCTGTACACCTGCAGCCACTTCTGGAGAGTTCAGCTTGAGAGGCTTAACAATAACTACAACCTTTGCAGTAAAGACTTTGTTGAAAGTATGGAACTTGTGATGCTCTGATGTATTGATGTAGAAGCACATCATCACTATTAAACATTTTCTGTCAAGAGTCCCAGGTTGAAACAGTAACGTTACTTCTTTGGATATTTATTGGAGATGAAAGAGCAACTGCAGAATACAGGAAGTGAACATATTTTTGTAAGCATGTGAAAAAAGGGGAAGCATAATTTTCAGTAACTGATGTACCTGCTTCTAAGTGTTTGGGTGTGAGAGATGTATCCTGCAGTTTTGCTAAATTTAGCTTGCTGCTTAAGTCTCCTTTATTAACAATCCTTAGAGAGGAATTCACTTACAAAGAACTTCTCAACATATCAGAAACTAAGGCTCATTTTGATTTATCTACATCTCCCTTTGTGAACATTCATTAAGACTTGACTGTTGACTGTTAGTCTGTACTACATGTTCAAAGTTTCACATGTGTAGCAGAAAAATATACAACTCCTTTATGAAAAAAGAAATTAACAACAAAACCCAAATAGAAAACATAGCAGCTAGGGCAAATAGAACTGAAAGTCATTATCCCAAATCATCACAGGGACAGTAAACTGTAGGATTACAGGCATCAAGGAATTACTGGATGATGTTTGCAACTTTGCTTACGCTATTCTAAATGCCTTCAGTTTGCCAAGGGGTTCAGTTTTATGAGATGCGGTGTGAGCTTTACCTCAAAGGGCTGCTATAAGGTACCAGATCGCAAAAATTAGATGAACATATAGAATAAATGATCTTGGCCTAGTTCTACAGCCTTGAACCTCCAGTGACAGCCTGTATGAAGCAATGCCTGCTTTCTCACAGGGACAGTTTGGGCTTTTAAGCTCTTCAGTGTATTTTCATCCATGAGACTGCCTCACTGCTAAGTTTTGAGGCTTCCTGGCATAGCAATTATACTGATCTGCAGTCTACATATGCAGATCTACAGACTACATATGCAGATCTACTTCTGTCTTAATACAGGGATTGCCTTTCACAGCTGAATGCAGAATACCAACATTAGCATTTGGTCCCATTCTCTCTCCCTCCAAAGGACACAGGTTCTTTGATGGCAGTTTTGTACATCTGTCTGATCCCTACAGACACATGGAAGAAGAATTTGTGAATCCCAGCACGGGATTTAACATTAAGAGACAAATAGCTTTGTGTGTGCAGAGCAGTGAAAGTTGGCAGCAGGCAATGCCTAAGGAGCCAAGAAAATAAACGTTTCATAGCTACCTGTTCTTCCCCTCCTCATTTGAAAGACTTTCAGAAACTTCAGATACTCTGCAGTGTGATCAGTTAAAAGTTCCAAATCCAGCATCTGAGAGAGAAAACATTTGAATGGCTTACATGCTTTTTCATCACTCAAATAGCTCGTGTTTTCTCTAGAGCCTGAGTGTCTCAAACCAAATCACTTAATAAGCTTATCATACATGACAACACATTTGAAACGCCCAACTGTCAAGAGTCTGTGGCTTAAGAGGTCTCTTTAAATCAATTTCTGCAACTACTTTCTTAATATCTAAGTAGAGGTGGAAGTTCAGAAACTGTTCTAGCCTTTCAAAGTCGTAGCACAGGCTAATAAAACTTGAATAAATCTGCTTATTATAGCTTTTACCCAGAGAGTAGCTACTCTATGCAGTAGCTCTGAAATTCTGGAGGCAAAACAGCTATGGCCAACTGCAAAGTGCTCAAGAGCCTGATGAAGATATGGGAAGTGGTGTTGATATTTTGAGATAATACTCCCTCTCTGTTTGCTCAGTAATGGACCTGTGCTGTTTTGCTGCTATGAAGCTCTCTGACCATTTGTGGTTATTGAAATTACCATAAAGTAACCAGAAGATGCTACAATATCATAAGCAAATTCTAGCTAAGGGAGGTGCACCTGGCACTCTTCCCTTTCCCTTCCTACAGCTCAAAGTATCCATGTTCCTTTGCCTGTTCCATGATACACTGCAGTGCAGAACAGCTGACCACCTCATCCCCAGATAGCTTTTTTAAAACCTACTTCTCCAAAATGACCTTGTGGTGGGTCCACACAGTGTCTGTCACTTACACTCTGAGCCAAAGATCAGATACTGTATAGGTATGTAATTCACATGGCACATGAACTGATTCTGCTTCCTTATAAAAAAATAAGCTAGAAAGAATCACTGACTGATTTAATATTGTTTCAGACATGCTCACTGTTACTGTCAGTTCTTGTCTTGAAAGAGTCCACATTTATCACACTCTCCCAACATTATCTTCGCTTTTTAAATTCATGTTCTCAGAAACTCTTCACTACCCTCATCTTAGCTGGGAAAGATGAGACAGTTGAGCCATGACACTTTGAAAAAGACCTAAATATTCTGGCACCCTTTTCCCCAGCACTCTTGACCGCTCAAACAAGTTGGTCATGGTGTAGAGAGTGATGGGGCTTGCTAACTGAAGCAGGAAGACTGCCTGAAGCATCTGAAGCATCTGAACAGCCTGGAGGCCTGTTCATATATTTTCCCCACAGCTAAAGGCAGAATTTTGCTTTTGGATGGCTTTGACATGTCTCTGATATTTACAAATCACTCTGTGTAGATTGGCTTCTGACTGTTCTAGTGCTCCTACTTCAATGCAATACATCATTTAAATGTATGATCTTGAGCTGAAAGAAATATCTGCCCTTTTTGTACCAGGAGAGCAGTGTGACTGAGAAATGTAAATGCAGGGAACTGCTCTTTACAGTGAGCACACACACAACCACCCCAGCACATTTCACAGGCATCTCTGCTTCTAATGGATCTGAGAAGTCTGGAGTGAAGGCACCTGGGGCATTTGGGGAGCCTATTCTACCAGCTCCTCCCGGTGGTGAAAAGGAAGTAGAGCACAACACAATTCGCTTTTAAAGTCTACATTTTGCTCTGAGGAGAATATAGTTCAACCCAATCTCCACAAGCTTTGCTGGACAGTATCTCAAACTGAGCTTCCCCTGCACCTGACAATTCTGACTGTAGCCTCAGACTAGCAAATAAAATGCTCAAGACAGACATTTGTAAAACCTCAAATATGCATTCCTCCATAACGTGTCAAATCTCCATCAGCAGAGGCACACGTAGCTCACTGTGGTGGTCTCTCTCCTTCACCTGTGATGCTACACATGGGATGGGACCACCCAGCCTGATCATTTACCTACTGAATGTTCTCTGCAGTATTTTGGAATGAGGATGGAAATGAAAATACTACAACTCTTGGATGTTGTGCTGCCCAAGGAATATCAAATTGGAAGAGGCTGTGCTGGAAGGTACCTTCTGCACTTGCAATAGATCCCTTCCATTTTCAAAAGACTACTTCAAAAGTACAGGATAGGCCCCCCTTCACCATGGCAATGAATATATTTAAGAGGTCTGCTGACAGAAGATCCTTCCACTGCAGGCAGAATCTTTGCAGCCAGCAAATTTAGCAGCAATGAAGTGACCACACTGTGCTCCACACATTTTTCCTACGCAAGATCATCCTTTCCATCTCTACAAAGAGCAGTTTTCTCTGCCAGCCATTCAGCCTCATGCTGCTGCAATGCAAAAGTGAAACTACTACTGAATGGAAGAGGTAGGTGATTTATGAGAGGTTTTTCTAAGAAAAAACAATAATCTAATTAAAAAGACCAGTGATGGATGTGTGGTTAAAGATATTCCCAAACTTAGCGTCCTTTAACTTTTCTTGGCTACCACATTTGGCAGCTAAACAACAAAAACAAACCCTTCATCCAGGCTAATGGCTTGAGTGGTCAAAAGCTAAAAAGCATCCACCACCTTTTCCATGGGACTAGCTCCCAGCATAGACCACAAAGGACTGCTCAGTCCAGCCCCACTCACTGGCTTGCAGTCCCAGGTCTCAGAGGCTGAAGAAGAACATGCACAGGGGAATGCTGCAATTAGCAGTAAAAGCAGCTCTTAGAGATGATGGTTCTCAGTGCATTTCACAGTAAATTTAGGAATCACTCTGATTTGAAACCACCAGCAGCCCCATCCACAGTACAAATAACACAAGAGCCTCTCTGCAACCCAGTATCTGAATTTGTTAGGAATCGATGCCATCCAGTTCTCATGGAAGTGACCTTAGAATGGGGTTACAGGTTTACAAGAAATTTTTTCTTTTGTGTAATTATAAAAGATTCCTATTACCTCAACATGCCATGCTTGCAAATGTCTTATCCCATTACTGAGGAGAGGGAAGAAATGCATTAGTAGTAAATCCATATGACAGCACATATAATAAGAGCCAACCTAGTCTTCATACCTGATACAATAATGTCTGTGCAGTCAGGGGAAACCGAACTACTTCATATTTGTGTCTTCCTTGCCTACTAGGGAAATGACTGACATGAATTATTTCCTACTGCACCTTAGTGTAGCTTTGCTGAAACTATTGGTGTTGCACCACTTTGAAGAAGCAATCCTTTTAGTTTAGAGGTGCTGACTTCAATAGTCTACTAAGGGTGCTGGGGCCTGCACTCACCCTTATTATAGCTTTGGTAGGGCCAGATGGAGAAAGAAAATAAGAAGAAAAGGAACGAGGTGAGGTAAGGAAGAAGATGATAGAAGGACATCTTTACTGTGATGCTATATTCATGATAAATAGATTCTCCTTAACAACAAGCTTGTAGTTTTGGTATTAACTCTTGCTCCACCTTCATGGCTCTGTGTACCGTCCTGTTAGCTAATAAAAGCTGGGGACAGTTATTCTAACCAAATGCCTTAAAAATGGAAAAAGGAGTTTGTAGCACTGACCACTAATTGCAGAAAGCATAGAGGTTGTGTGAAAGCTCTGTTCTTCATCACTGAGAGCAAGATCTTCTTAGCACTCACTGTTTCTGACACATTGCCATAAATTCTGCTGGCATTATGTACTTCAGAACTGTACTCAGCAGAGAAATAAGCAGGTCTTTCATGCCATCACAGGGGTATGCTAAATTTCCATAAGGATGTAGGGAAAGGTATTCCAAGCCAAGTATTTAAGAGTCTGGAAAAGACCAAGGTCTGTATAAGACTGAGAAACACCCTGTTCCATTTACCACAGTAGAGCAAAATTTCACAGCCAGTCTGGAGGGCTCTTCTGAGGGAAGGTACAGTATCTATTGTGGGACAGAAGATGCTGGAAACCTTAGGAGAGCAAAGCAAAACAAACACCACATTTACAACAGCTTCACAAAACATCAGACACATTGATAAATGCGGAAAGATGTCAACACTGCAGTAGGACCAGTAAGGTGAGGAAAAGGTGGGGTTTTTCCTTCAGACCTTTCCTATACCTTTCTTTATCTCTTCCTCACTGTTTTTCTACATAGGTTCATAATCCTGGGTTCATAATTCTGCTTGGCATTTCTGCATTCACCCCTGCCTCAGTGAGGGAGTAATTTCCTGCAGTCCTTGAGAGAAGGGAGGCAGCAACTCACCATCAGCATTTCCTCAAGTGTTCATTTAACAGAATAGAGAAATAGAAAGGGACTTCAAGCTATGCTGCTCCATAGGGAACAGTTTTCAGTGATGCCTTTTTTTTCTTCAAGAATGGAAATAGTAATAGTCTGTGGAAGGAAAATCAGGTGTTCCTCGATTCCTGTCTCCAGCAATGCAGCTTGACAATGCTTCTGCCTCAGTTTCCCCCTTATTCAGACTTTCTATCATCTTAAGAAGATGGTACTAAAGGCCCCAGACATCTGTATTCTGCCCATCCTGAGTTCTGGCCTTGGAAAGCTCTTTTATCCTCAACTGGATTAAAAGGTATAGGAAAAGGAAACAGACAACCTCTTAGCAACAAGGCTAAAGTAGGTGCTGGCCGTCAAACCAGTCAGTCATTTCCTGACAGCCCTACTTTGGTGGGAGGAGGGAAAGCTTCAGGAAAAGCAGGATTGCTTGGCCTTAAGTCCTGCCCAGCCTGCTGCTCTCCCCAGTCAGAGCTAAATTGGTTAGCTCCCCCATGAGGAAAGCTCTCCCTTCCTAGAGACTATGAACTGCTGTTCTCAAGAGCTATGTACAGCCTCAGCTGCCACACTAACTCTTTCATGTCCGTACTGTAATGTAAAATATGGCAAGTTTAATTGGTATTCCAAATAGAGTAGCATTACCAGATTATCCCCTGCTAAAGTCAGCAAAAGGGGAAACCACAAATTTATACAAGGATGTTGATCTGAAGGCAAAGCACTCTCAGAGTAATAACTGAAGAAACAGATGTCAGCTTGGACAAGTAGGACCAGGAGTGCAGCACAACTGTACTTCTTGCTAGGGTAAGGCAAATTGGGCAGATACTAAAAAAAAGATGGCAATTTATCTTAATTTGTGCAACACTTTCTGGTAAACTGGAAACATGCTGACTGAAGGTTTGTGTCCAACTTGAAGTGCACTCCTCATGCTGAGAGCGAGCAGATGGAGTAAGGGATAAAAAATGCAGAAAAACAACAACTTAAATCAGGTGGCACAAAACACTTCACTTGCTCCTGCTAAAAAGTGGCTGACTACATGTCAGAGGAGGCGCTTTATTTTTGGCAAGACAATTAAAAAAAGGCTTCCACCTGCACCCGTTTTGTACTTCACATCAGAGTATTTCCTCAGTCTCAGACTCATTTCCAGTTCTAAGTCCATTACTGCAGCCACTGACTCTGAGCTGAACTGAAGGTCTCAGGTATTAAGTTGTACCTACTGCCGCATTTCTACTAATGCTGGGCCTCTTTTTTGTAGACCAATTTCCACTTGATTTCAGAAACATCTGTCTGGAGCTTGAAGGCTGGCTGACTTTCAGCATGCCAGTTAGTGGTAGCCTGGCAGAGATACGTTTTATCATCCTAGTGAAATGGCATCCCTTCATTAAGACACTGGAAGAATTCTATGTGCCAACAAGAAAGGAAAAACAACAGAAAGAAATGGGATGGAAAGAGGAAGTAAAAAAGGAAAGAAAATTACAGCTGGCAGAGGAAAAAGAAGTTGCATTTTCCACATACCATCTGTGTTTTGCTACAAATGGAACTGTAAGTTCAAAGTCAATATCCCAAAGATTGAGGAAGGTGGTCAGAAGAGAATGAGTGCAACTAGAAGGACTTGATCATCACATCTTATCATCAGCAAACCTTCTCGTTCTAGTCACATCTTCATTTAAGGTTCTCTGAGGCACCCTGGAATAGCACCTCCTCCAGGGTTAATTCATTATAATCCAGTGACTACCAAACTCCCAAATTCAGAGCTTCAATTAATTAGATTATCCAGCCTATATCCAAGACTAAACCCTCCCACTGGCAATGATTAGAAAGCACAAACAAAATGCAATTGTTTAAATCTTACAGGAATATCATCCAGTTAGCACTGTAAGCTTTACTAAGAAAGTACTTCAACATGTTTAGAAGATTTTCTGGTACAATAGTTTGTAACAGCACCTCAAGGGCATCTGCTTACAGAGCTTAGTTTTAAACTTAATTACTAACTGGTCAAACTTCGCTTGACCTTCCAATGTAGTTAAGTTCCCACCAAAGAGCCCAACTCTGCCCTTAACAGTCAGGTATAACAAGAGAAAAATGGAGTAAATATTAATCCTGCTCCATTGTCATGCTACTGACTTTGCCTTCTTCTTGCATTAACCAAAACATGACCATTTTAAGGAACCTGAAACAAATCTCAAAATATGACCAGGGTATTCCTTTATATTCTTTGCATCATTAAAGTTGGCTGAGCCTTTCCTACATAAAACATTCTCTGTCCTGTATTATTCTGAAAATTTCAGAGTAACCTTATTCACTTAAAACTGTTTGTTGTTGAATTATAGAATCATCTAAGTTGGAAAAGACAAAACCAAGCTAAAGTTAATAGAGTCCAACCACTAACCCAGCACTGCCAAGTTCACCACTAAACCATGCCCCTAAGCATCACATCTACGCATCTTTTAAATACCTCCTCTGCTTCCCTAGGCCGCCTGTTCCAGTGCTTGACAACACTTTTGATGAAGACATTTTTCCTAATATCCAGTCTAAATCTCTCCTGATGCAATTTTAGGCCATGTCTTCTCACTATTCCTTGTTAACTGGAAGAAGAGACCTACCTCCATCTCATTACATGTTCCTTTCAGGTAGCTGTAGAGCAATAAGGCCCCCCCGAGCCTCCTCTTCTCCAGACTAAATACCCCAAGTTCCCTTAGCTAGTGCTCCAGGCCCTTCACCATAGTAGATCTGATGCTCTTCCATGATTTTTTACCATATGAAAAACATCATCAGTACATTGATATTTGAGCTTCCAAAAAACCTTTACACCAGAAACTCAAGTCATTAAGTTTGACAGGGTCCACAATATTAAAACAGACATTCCAAATGATATCATCTTTCACAGAGTCTGTCATTCATTATATTTATTTACTCATTCCGTCCAACTATTTTATTACCTGATGAATTTAGGACACAACTATCCTCAGCAAGGTCCAGACATGCCACCTATTAGCAGTTTCCATACTAGAGATGTGACAAGAAGAGGGTTAGCAATGTCACCTGCACTGGACGAGGACTCTACTGCTGAACTAACCCATGCCTATGGTTAAACAGATTTCCAGTTTACAAAAGTTTACTGAGAACCAACATACTAGGGAGAACTTCTGCTATTTCAGCTTCTTTATTCTCCTCTCTTACCAGAAGAACATGCAAGAAGTGTTTGAACATGCAAGAAGTGTTTTAACATGCAAGAAGTGTTTTAATACCCAACAGTCCATTTGCCACTTCCCTGTTTTTGTATTCCTGCATTTCATTGAAGTTATTTCAGCTCCTATGATTTCCATGTGCCACTAATAGCATAAGACATAATGGAAGGACTTTAGAAAGAGTACTTTGGTAAAACTGTCCACTATAATTGGGATTTAAAACTATTATGTCACAAAACAAGTAAATTTACAAAGAACATTTAGTTTTGCTCACAAATCATGCTTATGCCCCAAAGCCCTTCTGTGACAAGTGTCACAAAGTAATTGTACACCGGAAGAAAAATATGTGTTCAAGTACAGTAAAACTCCCAAGTATGCTTTTACAGGTACAATGAACTCTCAAGCCAGGGTATGCTAGGATAGAACTCCCAAATGCCTATCCAAGCTGATTAAAAGTTGCCTATACTGACAAAATATCCTATATACCGTGCTAAGAGGATAAATATTGCTGTCATATGTCCTTTGTACTAGCCCAGCTCATTCCATTTTAGCAAGCTAATTCCTATTTTCAAGATAAGCTTCAGCCAGGAAACAAGAACTGGAGCTTCTTTTGACCAACAGACTAAAAGTCAGAAAGAGAAGGAATCAAGGGCAAGCTGATCTTTCCAGCTTTACTATCTGATCTTCTCTCCCACCTAGATGGGACAATCTTTCTATCCATTACCTGCTGCTTGTTTCACTGCTGTTGGATACCCACATTCATTTTGCATCATAATTCTCATGCCACTAGATGTTCCTTATTCCTTGCTGCTAACCTCTTTCTCACAACAGTCTTTTGCTCTCATTTTTCCATTTTCCATTTCTTTTCAGCTGCCTACCCTTGCTTTGCAAAGTAGTTTGAAGGTAAACAAGTTTTTCTCCTAAAGTTGGAGAATTCCCCGAATACAAGCAATTTGGTCAATGTTAGCAATACACAGGACTCAAATCTTATGAATTCTACACAGAGAGGAGGAGGGAGGGAAGTGATTTTGGCTTCTTTCCCAATAACATAGGAAACATCCTGCTTCAGTACCTACAGTAATACTGTTAGCCTCTGCTGCTGGTTCAAGTAAGTGTGCAAGTGTAAATAAACAATTTACAGAGTTACTCTTTGGATATTATTGGGTAATTTGGGTAACTATGATAAAATATTAATAATACATGCTTGTATAAGCCTGCTGTATTCTTGAAATATCCTTGGAAATGTAATTTGTCTGTTTCCTTACATGCTCCAGTGAATATACTGAAAGTGACACATCTTTCAATATACCTGTCTTGTGTGTGTTCCACTTAAGATTTGCTGCCACCATTTACTTAAGCCCCTTAGCCTCGGGCACCAACAAGCAGGTCTCAATCCAGGGTGTAGAAATGCAGCAGTTTCTATCCTATCTCTCAGTACATCATCTCCTCGTGCTGCTATATATAGCTACAGCTACAAAGATTGGTGGAAATTATACTGTCAGCAGCACTAGAGCAGGGTAACCTGAGAGGACACTGGAAATGAGGTTAAGCTCCCTTTTAGGTTCAGCCACGTTAAAACAGCTTTGTTGGTTATTGTCTCGAAGTACCCCTACTCTAATTCTCTCCTAAAACTCTAGATTTCTTAAAATTCAGCTGCATCTCAAATCTCGACGCTCAAGGAAGGCGGGTCAGAGGCGCGCTCCTCCCGCAGCGCGCCAAGAGATGGCAGCAGAGAGCCCCATCGGGGGCCGTAAAAGCCCTCGGGCGCTTCGGCTTATTCTTTTCAGATCGATCTAAGAAGGTCTAAATGCGTTTTGAATTTAAAGCTAATAGGGGAAATAAAGTGATCTGGAAAAAAATCTCACCTCGGTCAGTGGCTTGTAAAGATACCGGCACTCACCCCTGGAATGATCCCCAAGGCTTTTCTCTTTTGTAATTTTTTTTTTAATCTGGCAAGACAGAACTATAGGAATAACCAGGACTAGCTCCTGCAGCAAGCAAAAAATCCTGAACATGCCATAACTGTACAAGGAACTGGGGACAAAATAGCTCCTCCAACACTGTGACTGTGGTCCTGCAGGTAAGAGATCCCTCAGTGCTGCAGCAAGCTCCCCAGCCCGACCATCTCTGCAGGCACAGATTCAGTGCACTCCCCTAATGTTAACACAGGTCCCACATTCCCCTGTTTTGGTTCCTGAATACATTTCTAGTCCTGTTTTTGTTGGGGTTTTTTTGTTTGGGGTTTTTTTTTTTTTTGTGTGTGTTTTTGCTTGGGAAAACAGTTAATTGCCCTGCTTTAATAAGGAAGTCTGATGACTTCTTTATTTTAGTTGCTCAGCAGCCAATAACATCTGTCACATCAAATCATGTGCTTCAGGTCGTTTCTCTCTCTGGATCACATTCACTGTTAGAGCCCATGGGAGGCTGTTCCCAAAATTTTCATTCACATCTTGACATGGTGCTTGTGCTCACATGTTTCCAGCTACAAGGTTTGAAAGGACCACTTGTCCAGTCTTCTACCTGCTTTGGGGTTGCGCACATGCTTCAAGAATTTGGGGAACAAACCCTCTCATTCCAAAGCGCAAAAATGAAGACACAAATGAAGAACTAGGAGGCAGCTTTTGCATGATCAGTTGCCTCCAAGCTCCTGAAGAATCATGTTTATGGAAAATACCCTTTTCTTACATCAGCTTTGGCAGCAGCTGATATAATGGAAAGATACCATGAATGGTATAAATGACATTAGGATATGGAATGTTTCTGCTGTTAAATTACTACTTGTACTTTCCTACACAGTATTGTGAGTTTATGCTCTGACTAAACAGCATGGTATCTCTGTGTTAGCATGGGCTCTTACTGCTCTGATAGCTGTACTTACAGCTATGTTAAGGAACACTTTTATTTGCTATTTAACACAAGAGGTAAAGAAGTAAGCTTTCTATCCTACTCTGCAGGGTCTCTGCAGTGATTTCCTATTCAGTTTCTGTATCACCTCACACAACAGGTTCCCAACATGGTTAAAAGCCAGGATCGACTTCTAATGGGCAAGATTTTTCAGGAGTCATTTCAAAAGTCGTCATGGAAGGGCCTGCTTCACTTATCAGTCTCCTAGACTGATGAATTCCCCGTGTATGCAACACAGGGTAAAGAATTGGGACCAACCCTAAGTAAGAGGCCAAATACGTTACAGAGTGGCTGGAAAGCTCTGAATACAAAAGAACAGTAGCTGAGGCCTTGAGAACTTTCAGCTTCACTAAAGGTCAAAGAAGATGAACATTAACCTGAAAAGCTGTATAAAACTATCAGTCCCACCATCTGAATCTCTACCCATTACCTCTAGACTTGTCCAACTTTGATATTGCAGGCTGTTTTTTCTTTGACGACACACAAATCTCCAGCTGTGTTGGTCTCCAATTCTGACTTGGGTAAAGTAAGGTGAACATCACTATTTATCCCTGCATAAAATAGATACGTACTTTCTCTACAGAGCTGGACTTCTACAGGACAACAGAAAGTGAGTTTGTGTTCTTTTGTTTCCAGGCCAGCATAAATAGTCTCTTCTTTTGAGAAGATCCAACAAAGGGTTAATTCTGTCATGCATTATTCTCATGAATTGGCAAGAGTGAGGCATGACAGACTGCAGAGGTTTCTTCAAGATGCAGATGAGGTGAATATTCTAGTTAAGATAGTACCACATACATTCTTTTCTAACAAGTTTCCCCTCGGGAACTGCAACCCCATTTAGACTTGTAGAGACTTGTCATCGAGACTTTGAAATCTTGTAAAAAGTTAACCTAAAAATAAGGCCTCAAGAGTCATGGATGTAAAAGTAATACAAAGTTAAGAGATGCAAAACCTGTAGAAATCAAGCTGCTACAATGCCAGAATAATTATCAGTCCTTTCTGCAAGTCTTTAAATGGATTATCAAGCACAGCTATTTTTCCTTCTATTACTATCTTCAGCAATCCATTAATATGCTTGACTTGCCCTCAAATATCAAATAAAGGCACTGTTTGATTTATGAGGATTAAAAATATCTTGATTAATGGTATTACTGGGGTTTCACAATAAATGTAACAGCATGTTGCTCAGGAATAAAAACCAGAACCTCATTCACACTTGCAGGTGAGAGTTAGTACAACCTTTTAGCCATCGGACTGGGCAAAGTGGTGAACTTCTGGAACAAACAGGTGAATCAAGGTCAAACCAATTAGCAGATAAGCTTTTATTTAAAAGGGAGCTTTAAAGATTCTTGTGAAAGGGAAGATAAAGCTTTTTCTGTCAGTTACTACAGTCTATTTGAGAGAGGTTTTCATCAAAAGGAACACTGCACTGAGGCTGGGTGGTGTGTACTGTCAGTTTCTACCCCTGGTAACACAAAAGAGGATTTGTTTCTTCATGCAACCCTACCAGGCCACTCTCCACAGCCCTAAAGGGACTGTTACTGTGTAGTAGGATCCTGGTAACTGGACAGAATAAGACTGAGAAGAGACACCGTAACGGCTGGAAACTTAAAGCTAACAGGAGTGTGGACAGATACACAAAGTTGTTCTTTATGAAAAAACACAAACCTTATCTTGTAGCAAAACATCACTGAGAGGTGTATGTACGCATAATTCAATTCATGCTTCCTACCCAGGAGAGCATTGTTGAGAAAGGTACAAGGACAAGAACTGCAAACCATTCTGCACAAACGGCTCACAGTTTCTCACAGCAAATTTGTGTTCTTAGCTTATGTCATGTAGCTTATGATGTAGCTCATTTCTTCTTTAGTGGATGTGCTTTGTTTGCTTTAATTACTTCCACAAATTGTCAAGATGTCAAATTTATTTTTCTAGCCTAGTTACTATAAATTCCTTTGTCTGAGGAATTGTTACAGAGGACTTTGCTTGTTTTGTTTATTTCTGAAACTTTATTGTTGGTTTATTCTGAAAAGCATTGATAGGAAAGCTTAAACACACCTGCAAGACAGTTAGCAGGAGAGCTTTACTTGTAATAAATGCCACAATATATTTAAAATTGAAAATTATCCAGCACACTCAGCAGCCATCCTTCAAAACTTGAAGGATAACCTACCTGAAAACCAGTTACCAACCTAAAACTTATGCAAATTGTAATCCTCTTTGAAAGAGGGATTTAGTAGCCTAAAGCTCTGTATTCCAATTCAGCAATTTCAGAGCGACATTCAAAGGGATTACATAGAAGAACTGAATTATGCTTAAGTGCTCTTAGGACCAGGTCACAAAACTTCACTGTACGTTTTGGGTTTCTGCAGAGACTGATCTATACTCAAGTTTTGGTTATTAGATCTTTCCAGGCTGACTTTCAGAACCATTGTTCTTTTCCACAGGAAAACAGTTTGAATTTTGGAGAATAATATGCAACTATTAAGAGGAAAACAATACATATTGTATGCGGTTTAAATTCACATTTTCACTTACCAGTGTCTCCCATCTTGTGCAGCATTCACACTTCAACATGCACAGCCTTCAGAGTGTCCTCTCTTCTTCCTATTAAGTGACCCAGAACAACAGATTGGTGATCAGCCTGACCCCTGACAAAAATTATCTTGAATCTGTTTCACAGTTTAGTAAAATCACTGCTTCAAAATTATTTCAATTGCATCTTTATCTTTTTAATAATTTCTCATCACAGAAAAAATGTTATTCAAAATATCACCTGAGCTATCCATACAACATTGCTCTCTCATGTCTGAAGATCAGGAACATGGCCAACAACAGCAAGGGCCAACAAAGCCCTTCCTTTGTCTACACTACACGCTTCCAAGTATTTTCACTGCATCTAAGCTTTCTATGGTTATGGAGATGGGAAAAAGAATTAGACTAGCATTGTTACCTCCCAGTTCCATCATGATTCTTGAAATACTTGGGAGATACTTCTTGATGTCAAGAGCTGGGGCATAATCAGACTACATTTTATTTTAGGTACATTTCCGGCATTTGTAGTTTTGGAGAAAAGCTTGAAGTTGTTCACAGGCAGAAAAATATTAGAGTCAGGCAAACAAATTCCCCATTTGGAATCATGAACTTTTAAAACAATCTTAAGATTTTTGCATTAGCTTTCCATGAAATGCAACAAGGACTGTGGTTGAGGATGGCTTTTGGAAAACACTAGGCCTTTGTCAATAATGGTTCCACAGTTGACATATACTCAAAAATTATAGTTGTCTCAGCTCTTTCCACTATAAGAAACCCTCAAAGTGCTTTCAAACATCACATTCAGCATCCCAACTGCACACCTGGAGTCTCAGCTGTCCTCACAAGAACTGCACTCACTCAGCTGCCTATCGTCATATCAGCAGTTTGTGATGCTAATTAAAAGTAAATTTAAATATCTCAAACTATTAACATTTCTGTTTTAAGAGGACGGTAATTCACTCTTATGCATTAATTGAGCATCTTGTCTGTCTGGGTTGTCTTTTTGAACTCTTTTTCCTCAACTATCTGGTCACTTGCAACAGTATCATGAGATATCACGCTACACGCTGGAAAGATTTTCACTGAATAGACAACAGCCTAATCTATTCCTTGCTCAATTTAAATACTATGACTAACTCATTGATAAATTCCCAACTAGAATATCATTAGAAAAGTAATAAAATGAGGAAAACCTATTTTATTTCATCCAGGTTCATTACAAAATATTCATCTTTTATTGATTCATACAGTACGTACAGCACCCTAAAAACTGGCCCTGTTAGAGACTGAGAAATGAAGGGAGTGGTGGTGTTCTCATGCTGCATGCAGTTTTTAGAAGGCCTGGGTCTCATGGCACAGTGAGAAAAGGCTAATGTGAAGTTCACCCTGCTATAGAAGCCTTGAAGTATCTCCACTGGCATAGTGAGATAGTTTTACATGTTTAGGTATCAGGATATTTCTCTGAAGCTCATGTGAAGGGTGCTGACACTTGAATGTAGAAGAACAGTAAATGCTTTTCCAGAATATGCTAGGATGGAATATATGCCAGCTGCAGAGTACCTCAGTTTGTGTCAGTACTGGAAGTTGGATTTGTCTTCACTTATGATCTGTATAACACTGACTTGCTCTCCTTTTAAAAGGAAATTACACTTGCAATATTTCATCCAGTTATTTCATCCAAATACTAACACATCGAAGTTGAAGTGATGACTTATTTTACTCTTAAACATGACAGACACACTGCAAATGCCTGTTGACGTGGTATAGACAAATCTCTACATATACACAGAATTTCATATTAATGCATTTTCAGTTTGTCCCGTTAAATGTTTGGATCTCAAATTGTACAGTCAAGAACAGGTGCTATCTTGGGAATCTAATGCAATAGCAGAATGGAACTGTTGGGAAAGTAACACTCTTCACATACTTCAGGATATTAAAAGTTTACCTCTACCTGCAATTCATTACAAAACAGCACTTCTTAAAAAGAAAAAGTAGAATATTTAATTATAATTCAATACCTTATCCCAGCTTAAGGCTACATGTATCGATGCTCCATTCAACAGTTTGTGCATTGAACAATACTACTGGTTTTCACAATTTTATATTTTGATTTTTTAAGGAATTAGAATGAATATTAGACCATGTGCACACAGGAATGGTCAAGAAGAGCACCAGAAATAGAATAGCAAAAGAGAGACAGAAAGAGTAGATGTGAATCAGCACCACCTATACCAGATACAAGAAACAACTGTGACACCCACAAGATTACACAGCAGATATTCACAGTGAAATTATAGAGAGAATCCAAGATGCACTAACTTTGATCTCCTTCAAAACAGTCTTGCTATAAGGTATTAAAAGGTTAATGATACAGAGATACAGCAGAAACTTAGTTGCTCTGTACAACAAGGACTGTTCACTGACATAATCTTTTACAGCCTAGGTTGCAGTAAAGCCAAGTATGCAGCTATACGTTACTTCCAAGCAAGACATTGTTTCTCATGTTTCTATCCAAATCAAGATTATTGGATTCCTGGAAAAGAAAGGAAACTGCAAAGAAGTACCACTCGCTTTTCTAATGAAGTACTTTATCTAGTAACTTTAAAAGGCCGTATAAGACTAATGATTCTTCTCACAGCAATCATATCTCAATCTGTTTTGGAAAAGGAAATGTTATTAACAGAAGTATCAAAAGGTGTGAATTACTTTCCAGACCATTGTACTGTTATCCCACTGTAACTCCCATTGACCACAAAGAGACTAACAAATTCCATGCTGCCTCTATTGTCTGCCCTTACTTTCACAACACATTTAGAAACCAGTTTCACCACCTCAACCTGGCGCAAGCTGGCAATACTTACAGTAATATTGTACCTCCCTAGCATTCTTTTTGTTCCTTATACTTCAATCTACAGGATATTTTTCTTGCACTCAAAAAAACAAATGACAAAAAGGAATAATTTCATAGTTTTGTTTTGGCTGAATTCCTGCTCTCACTAGCTATGCTGATTTTTCTTAACATTCCCCCCCGCCTTTTAAACAACAAAACATAACAATCTCAGTCTTTCCTGCCTTCCTTTCATCTTTTGCTTCCATTTTAGTTATGCTTAAATACTTCTAACTCCCAATCGGAAACTCATTATTTACCGTAAAGTCATATGAATGTCAATGAGCTTTAGATCAAACTTCTAATGTTAACAAAGCTATTTGAGAGCTAATAGTTTTGCTGCACTTCTTCAATTAAATGTCTATTTTTGCTGATTTAGAAAGTCAAGTGTTTTGTTAGTGCCATTGTCTCCATCCTGTTTAAGTGTCTATAAACCCATGCTTTTAGAGAAAAAAACCCCATGGAGACCCCAACACCAAATCCATAGACTTAAGTGAAAACTTTCACGATCACTTTAATAGGCTTTGGACAAAGGACTTAAAATTTGAGGAGCTCTGTTACGAACAGCTCTGTCCAGGGCAATCTGCCAACATAATCCAGATGTTAAAGAGGCTGCAGCCTGAGAAAACTAACCTCGCTTGTTGGCAAAGATGAGAACTGCCTCAAAGAAGGAAAATAGGAGTGCTTTGTACCTCTGCCCTTGCTTCTTATAGGAAAATGACAAATGGATGTCAGTATGGGGAAATCAGTTTGCCAACATGCAATTAATTAGTTTTATTTTTCATGTATTTGATGTACAATTTAAGTGTAATTTTCTCCCCATTTTGAAAGGCTCAGTAGACCAATGCTTATGTGTACACACTCAAAAATGCCACTCAAAATTATTTCCTATTTATATCTGATAGCAATGCACGACAACCATTAAGAAAAATCAATAGCATGTTTCCAACACTAATAAAGTGCAGGTATTTTCTGCTCAACAGCACTTTTTTGCCTTGAACATTACTTCAACTCACACCTATCTGGACTAGCCATAAACTTCAGCAGTCATGCACTGTTTGCTAGAGACAGTATATTATGACTGCCATCACTATGCTAGGGCCCTGTAAATGACGTAACTGGAAAGAATACCTGATTCAAAGTATTCCCTGAGGACAAGGAGGTGAGAGCAGAAACAGTTTGCTCATTTTACAGATGAGATGGAAATAATTTCCAGTTCAATGAGGCTTCATTTCTTTGTCCAGCACCTTAAAGAACCAGACGATTTCCTTGTAAAATCAGACTGGTGATTCCCTGCCTCCTTTAAGTTATCCTATTAAACTAATTTTGACACAACCTCACAGACATAGGGAATTTAGAGGCATTAGGTGATGACAATGGATACTATGCTATATATGACAAAATAAGCGTTCTTGGTACTTGAGTAACTGGTAGAAGCTCTGATGACGAAACCATAGGTTTTGTTGCCACATGGGAGTTGAAAGCCTGAACGCTTGTTGCCAAAACTATTTGCAACTAGAATTTCTGGCAACAGTGACATCCCTAGGGATATTTCAGTGTGAAAGTATATCTCTAGTTGAAGAGATGGATATGTGACAAGCAAATCACTTCATTACTCTGAAAACACAGTTTCATGCCAGTCATTTTAACACGTTAGCATGCAAGTTGCATTTGGCTTGCAAGGGTCTCATCAGCAAAGAAAAAGACATTCAGTGTGGGCACAGAATACTGGAAACTATTCACACTATTTGCACTATCACTGCCTTCCCTGATGTATTAGATATGCAAAGACAATTTTTTCTAGTTCAAATATGCTCGTCAGACTGGGTCTTCTTGACCCTTCACAGCCAAGAAAGGGGCTTTCGGCCCTTTTGCAGCAACGAAGCATTGAACTAGTCCAGTAGTTTAAAGCTGCCACAGAGAGTTTTTCTGTGGACATTTCCAGTCGGGTCTTTTCTCTTTTGAAAAGGAGGAAAAAAGGAGAAGCTAACATATGCTTCAAGCACATATCTTGTACTTAGCTGATGCAGTGCATTCTTGGGGAGTTCATTGGTAGAGCATTTCAGGGTAGTCCAACACTGGAGCTGCTTGTCATGATGTGGATAAAGTCAGATTTTCACTATTCTCCTCTGGTGAGACCCCATCTAGAGTCCTGCATCCAGCTCTGGAATCCTCAGTACAGGAAAGACAGGGACCAGGAGAGATTCCAAATCGGAGGGATGGAACACCTCTCCTACGAAGAAAAGCTGAGAGAGCTGGGGTTGTTCAGCCTAGAGAAGAGAAGACCCAGGGAAACCTTATTGCAACCTTTCAGTTCTTAAAATGGACCTATAAGATGAGAAGAGACTTTTCAGCAGGGCCTGTTGCAATCAGATGAAGGGTGATGGTTTTAAACTAAAAGAGGGGAGAGTCAGGCTCGATGTGAGAAACTTTTTACACTGAGGGTAGTGAGATCTTGGCACAGACTGCTCAGAGAGGTGGTGGATGTACCATCCCTGGAGACATTCAAGGCCAGGCTGGATGTGGCTCTGGGTAATCTAACCTAGTTGAAGATGTCCCTGTTCATTGCAGGGCATTAGACTAGATGAGCTTTGAAGGTCCCTTCCAACTATTCTAAGATTCACCGATGCAATTGGTAAAATAAAGGGTGACTTAGACGTTATTTAATGCAAAATTGACTAGTTATGTACATCACATGTTTTAAATATAACTGTTCCTTACCTTATGCTTGCTGGTGTTTTGTTCCAGAGTTTGCAGTATGGACAAAGAGTTTATCCTTTCTTTCTGGAAACTCCCAGTTAAAGTCCCCCTTTTGACATTTCCCTGCCTACTATAACAGCCTCACTTTGACCAGCATTTTTAATTTGTTATTTACCATGATAAATTACAATGAATTCATCATGGCCTTTAAAAGCATTAGGAAGTGCAGAATTATTTGAGCTACACGAATTCATACCCCAAACTAGTACCAAAACTTTAGTATTTGACAAAACTCCTGGCATATGGGCCTTTTCTGTAAAAAGAATACAAAGTCTTTAATGTCACCTTAATTATGACAAGTAATTGTTAGCTTTTTACTGCTTTTTACTACTTTTTACTGTTATTGATAACTCAGTTAATAAAGGTCTTATTTCTGAATGCCTCTTTTCATTTTTCCATCCATCTGGATAAAGCCAGAACCTTCAGAAAGGGTGGTAAACAAAAAAACAAGTGTAGTTTCTATCTCCTTCATAGGTACTCTGTCCCCATATATGGCTATATTAAACAAGATTTGTGTCTACTGAAAATATTTTTCAAAGCAAGGTTAAAACAAAACAGTTCATCTCTTAGAATGAAATGTATGTTACAGTTGCAGCAAAGCTCTTTGAGCACACTTTATTGCAGATTACTGTGCTTTTTGGGTGGTTGAAGGCATGAGACCATCGTAACACCCCTGAGGTAGCCCGTTATAGTGGAATAAGGCCCTGTTGTGTTTTAGGACTCAGATGAACCACAAAATTACCAAATTAACACTTCATTCACCTGGTTTTATTGAGCCTAAGCCATACCATATTTTACAATTCTAAAAGACTTGAGCTACTGCAGCTGAAGAGTAAATTATAAAACAGTAGTTTTATGAAGTTCCACCTTGGCTAAGAAAACATATCTTGGTTTTGCTAGCTATAAGATTTGCAGGCTATACAGTTTCATGAATTCAATGTCTGAAGTCAGTGGTGCCTGTTGAGGTAATTTAAGGATTCAGTGTGTAGAGAACAAATTCCCAAAACTGTTTCTGAAGCAGTGAGATGTCACCTTTATGCCTTTCCTTCCCTTTGTATATGAAACCATTGGCTCCTTCACAGCTAACCTTAAAATAGATAAAAGCCTGAAAACATAGTGAACAGCAGAATTTAATGCAAAATTTGAAAGTAGTATAATATGGAATAATCATTATAACTAGGAAAGCTAATAGTGCTAAATATGTTAAATCTGTATTTGGTACTACCTATTTTACCAAAGATTACATAGCTTGAAAGGATGAATTAACTTGTTAAAACCAGCAACAACTGCAAAATTGTCCACAAGTAAACAACACTTTTTAGGAGTATCTCAGTTTTACTTTAAAATTCATGGCCTAGTAGCGAGGACAAGCATTTAAGGAAGGCATCCTTTTTTCACCCTTATGCATATCACACTGAGTCAGGGTTTTAACTGCTACTAGTGGGTTTGCTCAGCTGGAAAATGTGTAATATATTACAAGGTTTATCTCAGTATTTCCATTTATGTTTAGACTCTTCACCTTACTTGAGTCACAAGTTTTGCTGTCAAGGGACAAAGTTGTATCTTGCCAGACACTCCTGTATATGGTTTATTCTCTTCAGGTAAAATTTTAAACAATTACTTGCTAGAACACTTTACTAATACACAGATACTTTTACATTCGTGCCTGGGTATTCATATTAAGCAGAATGACATGTCTTCCTATGAAGCATGGCACACTGGAAATGTGGCAACATATTGTACACGCTACTCAAAATTGGGACTGTCACTTTCCTAGTGTTCCCGAAGGAGTGAATGCCACTGTCCGAAGGCCAGGAATTACATTCTCCCCATGTATGCTATATAGACCCTCTTCCAAAGCATACCCTCCCCCCAAGGATTAGTTGTCTCCTTACACAACTACACAGAAGAAAGCATATATACTTTACAGTAAACACTAATTATGATGATTCTCAGGCAAACACTAGCTAAAGAGAGCAATTTCTCAGCTGAACAAGACTCTATGGAGCTGTGCTGTTACCAGCTGAAGTTTTAGCCTTGAATCCAGAAAGGGGCAAATCTGGAACAAAATATAAAGTGTCTTCATACAGATGTGGTCTACCTTTCAAATATTTACAATTCAGAAAACATTTCCTTTGTGTGCATAAACTCCATGAATAATGATTAACTTAAGTATTTTAAGTCTACTGCAGGATCAAGCAGGTGGTGGGGGGGGAGTGGTGGTGGTGTAGATAATTAATAACTGCAAGGACCTCTTGAAAAATGAAGGATTTTGTCTTTCAGCACAAGGTAAGCAATAATCTACCCTTGACAACAGCATATGCAAAAGTCAATTTTCCTCTGTGGCTAATAGTTACTACTGAGCAGAACATGTAAGGTCACTAGTTGAGTGCATTCAATCTCTGAGGTTTCATCCAGCCTTCGGGCCCTCCTCCTGCACACTAGCTAATTGAAAGATCAGACTGTTTCTCTCTGCAGTTCATTCAGATATGCATCCCTGATGCTCCAGCAGCACCACTGACCATTGGTACAAGTACAGCACAGTTGACACCACACCATTAACCATGCACCCTCAGTAACCACTCAACCTGCCAATGCCAGGTCTGGTGCCTGTATATCCCTGCTGACCTTCCCTGTTTCCTACATTCATGTCCAGTTGTGTCATACCCTACTCGAGAGGCTTTATCCTTTTCTTTTCAGTGTGCAGGCCAGAAAGATTTTTAGGTACGAGTTTTCTAAACTTAACAAAAATGTTGACCTAGAGAAGATTTTATCAACTTTGCCCTAATTGCTAGAAGGGAATAACTAGTGATTGAAATCACGTGCCTTATTAATATATAAATAAATTATGATAGCGGCCTTTCTATCTCTAGGAGCTTGGCTGAAAAACAGCTTGTCATGGCTGGGTGGCATTTACTTTTCTACCTGTCAATATTTGGAAGGTTTTATTACTTTGCAGTGCCCGGTTTAAAAAGGCTAATGGAAATATTAAAATGGAATTAATTTAACTAAAAACTGGTTCTGTGTATTATTCCCTTGGAAGTCACACTTATTGTGCTTTCCAAAGCAAACCTGTAGTGGAGAATTGGGTTATATTTAAGTTTATATGTTGTTCATTTACTTGCTCTCAGAAACCTTCATTTCCAAGCTGAGGCAAGCTGTGGTGTTTTACAATAACTATACCTGAAATATTTACACAGATGACAAGGTTACAAGTAGCCACAGGGCTCCTAGGTCCACTAATTTACCAAAAGTTCTACTTCGGGAGAAAAGCAATATTACAGTGGCAACTAATGGCCGATGCCAGTAACACTACTCCACTGTACTAAGTCAATACTACAAAGTTTCGCCAGTCTAACAATGATGGCTTGACATGGAAAATACACAGAATCACAGAATCACAGAATCCCAAGGGTTGGAAGGGACCTAAAAAGATCATCTAGTCCAACCCCCCTGCAAGAGCAGGGTAACCTACAGTACATCACACAGGAACTTGTCCAGGCGGGCCTTGAATATCTCCAGTGTAGGAGACTCCACAACCCCCCTGGGCAACCTGTTCCAGTGCTCTGTCACTCTTACAAGTAAAGAAGTTCTTCCTGATGTTAACGTGGAACTTCCTATGTTCCAGTTTACACCCATTGCCCCTTGTCCTATCACTGGATATCACTGAAAAAAGCCTAGCTCCATCATCCTGACACCTACCCTTCACATATTTGTAAACATTGATGAGGTCACCCCTCAGTCTCCTCTTCTCCAAGCTAAAGAGACCCAGCTCCCTCAGCCTCACATACCTCTAGCTGATACTGCAGTGTTTAACAAAACCCCATGTATCAACCTTTGTCAAAAGAGAACCCTCTTGTCAAGTTAGATTTGCTGCCTGCAGTGACAGCACAACTTTGTCACCTGTGGAATGGATGCAGCTTGCATTTCCTTTGAGGGACTCCATCATAGCTAGAATAGCTCCTGTTAAGGAGCCACCAGTAACAGGAATATTTCTATGCAATTTATGAAATAATTGTAGAATAAGGTAAGTAATTTCCCTTTACACTTGGCACCACATCATTTTGTAACTTTACACACTGCCTTCTTTTTTTCAAAAGAGTTTAATTAGTTACTTGCAATAAAAAAAAAAAAAATACACAACTCTCCATTTCCACTTTAAAAAGCAGAAAACAAAAGACCTAGGAAATGAAGCAAAACTGACAGCACTACAAGCATTGGCTGCTTGTCCTGGGTTCAGCAGTAGCAGTCAGTTTTTCTCCTTAGTAGCTGATGCAGCACTGTGTTTTGACTTTCAGTCTGGGAACAGCGCTGATAACACCGATTGTTTCTAGTTGTTGCTAAGTAATGTTTATTCTGGCCAAGGACTTTGCGAGTCTCATGCTCTGCCGGGGATGAGGGGAGGCCGGGAGGAAGCAGAGACAGGACACCTGACCCAAGCTAGCCAAAGAGGTGTTCCATACCACAGCATGTCATGCCCAGGGAGGTAACTGGGGTTACCCGGAAGGGTAAGGGCTCTCTTCCGGGGGGGGGGGGGGGGGTGTCGAACTCATTCAGCAAGTGGTATTGTATTCTCTTCCCTTGTTATTTTCTCTTACTATTATTATTGGTGGTAGCAGTTGTGATTTGTGTTATACCTTAGTTACTGGGCTGTTCTTATTTCAACCCACAGGAGTTACATTCTGTCGATTCTCCTCCCCATCCCTCTGGGAGTTGGGGGGGAAGGAAAGAAAGAGGGAGTAAGGGGGGAGAGTGAGTGAACAAGCTGTGTGGCTCGGTTTAAACCGTGACACTGCTGAAAGACAGCCTAACTCAAGAATCAGCAAAGAACCAGAAACTGGGAAACACAAAACATGATCTCATCTTCAAAGCAACAACTAACCTAGCCGGGAAAATGTAGGGACCTGTGGGAGGCAGACAAACATGCATCAGGTATCTGAAATAGATTTCCTGTTCCATACATACTCACACATAGAGGTGTGTCCCTAGTGGATCACATGGTTGTTACCAGCAAATCTCTTCTAGCTGTTATCACAGATGTGAAGTAGTTTCCATTGGGAGCGTAAGCAGAAACAAGTCAAACTAATAATGCACATGAATTTGAAGTTGCTTAATGGCCTTTCCCTTTTAGGCATCAGAATACACAGTAGGTGTTTTACAAGTACATTAAGAGAAGAGGGAGTGGGAAGACAGCATGGCCCAAATTTTGAGTTCACTCATCTTGCCCTTGCATTGCATCATCCACACAGTTAATTCCAATTCCCTGCCATTTAGATGCATTTCACTTGTTTTGTTACACACTCAGGCTCAGTCCTACTGAAAACACACCACACGTGTGTGAGTTTTTAAAATCTTGGAAAGATTCATGACAATTTCTCTCTCCCTTCCAATACCCGATATGAAATCTTAGTCACTTCTTCATTATGATCTTTGAAGATACCACTACCAGCATCTCAAAGTCTTCATTATCACTGCAAGGACCATCCTGCAACTACATAGATACATTATTAGTCCACAAGTGACAGATATAATCCATCTATTTCTAATTTAGTACAGAGAACCACCCAGGACATTCAAGTCACAGAACAGGAATGTGAATGAGGCCAAAGGCAGTTTATATTCTAACTTCTTTACCTGTTTGTTTTTTTTCAAATGCCAATACTTAAAATGTATCAAGAAGATCAATTGGAGTTGTAACTTCATACAGCTCTAAAGGACTGGTACTCCCTGGGCTACATTTTGCTGATTTCCAAGTGGTGGTAAAATCAGAGAGAAATTGAAATAGAACTTCTTGCATTTCTTAATCTGCTTTAACCTGCTTAACTAATGTGCTATTATTATAATTTCATAGATGGGAATATGGACACAGATTAACAGAGATTTATCCAAGGTTCTTTATCACCCACTGGTAAATCTGCCATTGAAACAGCTGTCGCTTTCTGTTGTTTTCTGACTACAGAGCCATGCAGTCTCTTGCCATCACTGTCTTCAATGGAACCCTTTCCACTCTTCCCTCTGAGCACCAGGCCAACAGACACGTGTACTGGAGGAATCCAAGCACCATGACTCATTCCAGAAGAGACTGAACAAAGAGGGTTTACTGGCTCATTATGAGATAACATGACTTTTTTTTTTTCTGGAGACAGTCTCAGTGCTATTACCTTATATGAGAATAAGGCAAAGCCAGTCATTTAGTCACAGGGTGAAGCAATCCTGAATCTTACAGATTTCAAATTGTGGCAAATACCAGTGATGACTTTGAAGACTATATCATGAGTCATCAATTTAACTAAGGCAAGAGAGTTCCAGAACTTGGATACAAGAAGCCAAGATGTTCGTCCCTATCTAAAAGCCTTAAACTTTAAATGCCTATTTGCAGTTTATAAGGTTAATAAGAAAACATGATCCTTAGTCTAATTCTGCTTGGCAATTGCTTGAAAAATATGCAATTCATAAAACAAATTAACATTTTAGCCATAAGCATCCTTGTGAGCAAGTCTCATTGTCAGCAGAATAGTATTAGCTGGGTAATCTGCCAAGACTGGGCTTATTAATGAAACATCAGTCTTGCTCTTAATTCCAGCTTTTTTTTTATACCTTGAATTGGTATGCAAAAGATCTCATGCCTGCACTGTTCAACATAAGACTCAACATTCAAGGCTACATAACACAATCACTCAGAAGCTAAACAAATTCACTTGACCTCAGAATGAAATGCAATGATTAGTGTTAGTTTTTGTCAACACTCTCCCTTGTGCATTTCCTGGCAGCATCAGCTTCTCCTGTCACTCACCTTTCTGGGATATTTGGTTGTCAGCCTACTTGCAGAAACACTTTGCCACAAGACTCAGCTATAACAGAAGGTTATCTCCAGAATTACACATGTAGCTCTAAGAGTAAAAACAAATCCTGGCACTCATATCTAGGACATCGGACTGACACATTACTAAAAGTTTTAACAGCACATAATGCTATACTGTTTGCAATTAAATGGTATTAAGATATGGTCACAGCAAAAGATGTAAAGATCTCAATCATGTTACCAGTGAGCCATACCTCCTCCATTTAGCTGAATACGTTGCACTGAACTGCAGACCTTAAAATTGATTTCACTTTAAGAAAATTCTGGTGCAAAAATAAATTTGTAAGTTTCATACATTTTGGGGGCAGGTAAGATTAATATTAACTGTAGGGCCTGTAAAAGTTGGTGAATTTGCTCCTGGAACTTAAAAGGTCTAGCTTGAAAGTGCATCCTGCTGATGATGTGTCTGCCTATGGTCCATACACTGCATCTTCTTCCAGGAACTATTCTAAATGTTTTTTCAGCATGCAGGTAACATCAGGGTTACATCATGGTGTTCATATTTCTGGGGAATTTGACTCTGCAGCTTATAGCCTGGAACACTTCCTCAAGCTTGTCATTACAAAACTCCAAGTCTCCCATCCTCTAATCACTATAAAGGAGATGGACTGACAGCAGCTCATTCTCATTCCCATGTGCTTTTCTGATCACCTGAAGTGCTGCTTATGCACTTCCGCTATCAAGTCGTCCTTATTCCTCTTATTGCTTTGCCTTCAAATTCAGAATCTTGTCACTGACACTGATGAGCCATCTCTTTGTTTGCCTGGCCATTCCTTGACAGGTATAATATCATTTGCACTTGTTCCTGACAGATGAAGGGGGGAAAAAAAAAGCCTGGTTAGTGCCCTTAAGAACTCATCAGTTTTGTTTTCTGTCTATGTGGTTGCAAGCAATGCCATTGTGTGCCCTTCCCTTTTCTTAGTACTGCGCCACAAAACTTTTTTTGACACTTCCATAGTGTCCTGGGTTCAGCAGTAGCAGTCATTTTCCTCCTTCCGAGTAGCTAGCGCAATGCTATATTTTCATTTTTTTGGCCTGGGAACAGTGCCAACATCACAAATGCTGATATTTTCAGTTGCTGCTCAAATGTTTGGTCTGGCCAAGGACTTCCTGAGCCTCATGCTCTGCCAAGGAGAAGGGAAAGCAGGGAGGAAGTAGAGACAGGACACTTGACCTAAACTAGCCAAAGAGGTATTCCATACCACAGCACATTATGCTCAGGATGTAACGGAGAGTTACCCGGAAGGGCTAGGGACTGCAGGGGTGGAGGAGGTATCGGTCGGTGCTCGGCTGGGGGGAGTGGGGTGACTTAGCGGTCGGCTGGTGTTGAGGTGTTGTATTCTTTCCTCTTGTTATTTCTTTTATCATTATTATTATTGGTGGTAGCAGTAGTGGTTTGTGTTACACTTTAGTTACTAAACTGTTCTTACCTCAACCCGTGGGAGTTGCATTCTTTTCTATTCTCCTCTCTGTCCCTCCGGGTGTAGGGGGAGCGCAAGAAGCGGGGGAGTGAGAGAGTGACTGTGTGATTTATGGATGACTTTTGTTTAAAGCACAACACATAGTTATCATCCCAGCCAAGGAAATATCAAGTGAACTTCACCTTCCAACTATCAAACCATTTTGGTGGACTGGAAGGGAGACGAGGAAGAATGAACAGAAGGCCAATGGAAGGACAACAGAGCAATAAGTGGGATTCTGTGGCAATCTCAGGCTGAGGCAGCACTGCAACATGTTGTAGTGGTTCAGGTACCAGATCAGATCATCTAATTCCAGGCAACTGAAGCAGAACCCTCTATGACAAAAAAAAAAAAAAAATAATCTCTGTACACTCATAAGAAAGTGAGCAAAGACTGAAGATAAAAAACAGTGGGCAAGGGATATTTACCTTATGAAACAATTTCAAGGAGTACTTGAAAATGTTATTGACATCAAGAGATATTCCATTTTTATACTCCAGAAACATAAAAACTATGATTAAAACCAGCTCCTGCATTAGTGGTAGAATACCTTCAGAACAGGTTAGTCTGGCATGGTGGTGAATGTCCTGAAATGCAGTTCTATTATAACTGAGGCTGGGACACTTGAAAGATGCTCTTTTGCATTAATTCCTTAAGCTATCACTTTTACCCTAGAAAACTGATTTCCTACAAGCCAAGATTTTGCTGTTTAACACATGAAAATGGGTAAAGCTGGAAAGACTATGAAGCACATGTGGGAGAAGCACAAACAGTGAACAACGTCAGAGGAACATGTTTACCCGTGTTTCTTCCAGGTCTACCTAAGCGCAAAATTTTAACATCTGTGCCAACAAATATTACCATACTTAAACCAGTAGAAGCCATTAGATATTCTTCATTAAGATACAAGTGTTCACAGATAAAAGCTAGGAAGTAAATCTGCCTTGTCATAATAATCATCTTTTCAATACTATCATTCACATTCAAGTTCTGAAAGTAGCATTACAGACATTCTATCCTACAAAGTTATTTGCGTGTCTAACAAATATTATCTTGACACACATGATCAAAAGCTAATCTCCACTTTCGACACTGATGCTATAAATCTCCCAAGACATTTGCAATGTACTCACCATCCATTCTGAGACACAAACTATATGTAGTCGAGCACATTAAGTGAAAACAAAAACCAAAAAAACCCCACAAACCAACCAGCCTTAACATGTGAATGAGGTGTCCTACATAACCAGTGTTTATTGACAAGAGGTTTTTCTAGAAGGGAGCCCAAATACCTGGAGACTCATGTACGCCCTTGAATTATACTTAGCCATCTTGCTTTGTTTACATACTTCAGATGTTGCCATTGAACTCTCCTCTGGCATGCAAGACATCTTGAAATTTGACCAAAGGCAAAGCAATGTGTGTACAGTTTGCAAAATGATTTAATTACTGTGCAGTTGGTTGGCAAGAGTAATGCTGAAAGCCAGACAACTAAGTTGTAATCACTTGTGTGTGTATGCAAGATTGTTTCAGTGAAAAGAAAATAAAATATGGTTGATGCAAATAGAAGACATTAAAAATGCTCAGACTACTGAAAACTGAGACCAGACTTTCTGAAGCTACTCAGGCAATGAACTGGTCATATATAATCGAGACCATCAATTTCCATCAAGTTCTAAATAGTTTTATTTTATTTTGTTATTTCACTTATGTCCTGAGTGAGTCTTGTGGTAGAACAGCTTATTGGTTTTGTTTGCTTTTTCCTACTTCTTTAAATAGAGAAACAAATGTCAGATTTTGATTTATGGTAAATAGTGGTGAGGAGGATGACTATGAGGATTTAATTGCTGCAAAAACTGGAGCATCAATTATTTGGGAAGATATTTCCTCATCTCATCAGCCATCTTATGTACTAATTACATTGATGCATTATTGGACAGGGAGAAATTTTCCAAGTCGTTTTAGGAATGCTAGAGGCACCTCGTAGAATCAGAAATGCAAACAGCTTGGTAGTTAACAGTATATCATTAAACGCAAAAGTGATGTTACAATACTGCCTGTGGGTTACTACAGACTCTTCTCCCCCCTTTCCACCCTTAAACTAGGTATATTAATGGCAATATATTAAGAACTCTTAAACACTTAACGTCAACATGCAGCTAGCTTGATCTTTAGAAAAGCTCCTTCAACGACATTCACTTGGTTAGCATATTTTACCTTGCATGCAGTGTTGACACTATCTCTCTGCTGTGTACTGCTTGCATATGGAATCACATGTCAAGTCACACATACAGCAACAGGCACACAGGCAGCAATTATTCTCTCCAGAGTTTAAAATAAATTAGCAAAGTCTGATTGAACTTGAAAAGAAAAATCCTAATCAAAATTATTCTATTATTATATGTTTATTATATTTATACATATATATATTTAATTTCTATTCAAGTAAGTGTACAAGCAGCCTGATACCGTGGTGATAAAACCCATGAAAATACTTACAAGTATCAGAACTCATTTAAAGTGTCTGGTAGAATAAAGGCCTGCACATTGTGGCAAGATGTAAGTAATTGCAAAACTGAATCTTCAATTTTCTGCATTCACCTAACTAATGGATTTCAAGTTTGACATGTTGGTCCCTCTTAACAAACCCCATCTTTCTAAAGTGTTCTTCTGAATCATATCACTACCACACAGAACCTCCCTGTAAATTATCACCATTGCAAGAACTTAATACATTTTAGAAGAAGTTATGACAGAAGAGTAAGCACTGTAAGTGGGTTTTTTCACTACTGTAGTTCTTGTAAAGAATAAAGCTCATTGAAAGCAGTTCCTTCTGTTAAGCTGTTAAGTCATAGATAGATCTTGCTAATGTTAAAATAGATGTAAAGCACAAGAAGTCCTCCACCCAGAACCAGACCGTACTTCTAGCACATTTCTGAAGTCTCCGTTTTAGGTGTATTGTGTGAGTTGTGATTCCTTAACCTACCCAATTTGATCCAAGTCGTGCTGCAATGTCCCATATGAGTACAGGCAATTATGCTTCAGCATTCACAGGATCAAGACCCTTCTTGGTACCAACAGAGTGACAGTGGCAATGGAGAACATCTACAGTGCCTAGCATCAATTACACAAGTTGGAACTTGCCATCTGCAGACTGATTTTTCTTGTAGCCACCGATTAATTCAGCTACATCCGTGGCCCAAAACGTATTTTGTACTAAAGTAGTGGTTTCCAGAACCATACCGTGCTGTTAACAGTGTAGTTCCAAGAAAATTCAAAACAGAATTGCTCACACAAACCATGTGTGTGAGCAAGACAAATGCTCTTACACTGTATGTAAACTACCAGGACTTTGTCCCCCATACCGTATGTGACTAGACATACAGTGGTCAAATTCAAACACTGTCTGCATGTTCCTCCCTAATCACACAAAGGTCTGGAAGAGTTACAAGAAGCAATTCCAGCTGTCTAAGTAGACATGACAAAGCCATTTTATTGACTTTCTGATTTTATTCACATTCTTTTTCATAAGGAAATACCAGCACCTGGCCAAATAAGACAAAACTATTGCATTAAATTCACTTTTCGTTGTGCAGTACACAGGGTCAGAAGCTACTACTAGAAGGAAAAAAGCCAAAAGAATAACTGCTTCCCAATGTCTGATCAGCACTACTGACTGGGGAGACCTTGCTACCAGAAAACTAGAGGTCTGCCTGGCTGCTTTAGCAGAGAAAAAGCAAACTGTACCTCAGAGGAAAGGTTCGTATGAGATTATACTGGCAATGGCCCCAGTGGAGAAAGAGTCTACCTGGCAGAAACAGTGCTTAGACAGTAAACTGTGATTTACAGACTGCTTGCTTAGGAATTACTGCTAAAATTTAGCACTGCAAGGGGAAAGGTAGCCTGCTGCTATGCTACTGTGGTCCCGTGTACTGTCTAATTTTGCCCATTTTAGCACAGCACACTGTCTAAAAAAGACTACATTACACAGAACTTACTTCCATCAAAAACTTCTTTGGCTGGCTAGAGAATGGCCCTCCTATGTTAGCTCTAAAGCAAGTGTCTATAACATGCTTAAGAATGTTGCTGAACAAATGCTTAAGAAAGAACTTCTATTACTCTTATTACCTTTATTATTAGGGCATGGAATTTACACATAAAATGGAAAATCAGTACGCACAGCACTGACATGGGTACTCATTAAAGAAATGGGCCTAAGCTGGTATCTTCCTTCATGCTCAGGTTTCTAAAGCCATTTCACAGTCCACAAATCACTGCTGGTATTTTGGCACTTCAGTGATCAGACTAAGAACAGACGACAGGACAGAAGAGGGGCAGGAAAAAAGATCAGGACTATTTATGGACAGGAAAGCATTTAATATTAATCAACAACATTGTTTTCCCTTTTCCCACTTGGTACAAAATAAAATGTTTGTTGAAATAACTCTTTTTGGCATGCCTTCTTTCTTTAGGGCACTAACACATTAGTTTCCCTTCAAAAAGCTGGATTTCTAATTGGAAGCCTTCCTCATGTTCTCTAACAGTAACCAAGAAAACAAGTAGCAGTCCCGGCCATAATCTCAGGGAACTAGGTTATAGAAAGTGATGACAACTTGCTGGAATAGAAGCTTTCAGCAAAAGGCAACATGCAAAATCATTCAGACTTCAGCAGCCAAACAAATGCATTTAACCCTGTCTGAGAAATTTGTACACTAGATACACGTTAATGGACTGATGCCTGGAACAGAACCCAAATACACTCCTTCTGCTTGAACCATAAAATAAATTACAAACAAACATTTCAAAGCAATAATAACATAGTAAGTCATAAAAGGCAAAGAATGTAATCATTCCATTCACAGTGGGGAGCACTGAACTAAAGCACTTTGGGATACTGCTTAGAAAGAACAATGCTGTTTCTTCTGAAGATGTTTTCTTGCATTGCTTAGAGTGTTAGTTTAATGAGGAATATACTTGTAGGAAACCACGTTAGTACTTAAACTCTTAATTTTTAAATACCTGGTTCTAGTTCAGGAAGAAGACAATCTATAAAGACAACCGAATGCCAGTGCTTAACTATAATTCTTAATAACATTTTTATAGGAGCTAACTTTGCATTTACTTTAAGATGAAAACAGTCAAGCCAGTACTGACAAACAGTGAATCCTGTAGCACAAGACACCCAAACTTTGAATACTTGTAATAATTTCTTGTTACTTATCTGTGCCACCTGATGCTTTGGGAAGAATTCAAGTAGCCAACTCCTACACCATTCCTTCTCTTCACTACTCTCTACCAAAGCTTTCTGAAAACCATTTTCCCATTTTTAACAAGTCACTGGTACCAAGAAAGTCAGTATTCCACAAGAAAGTTGGACTAAAGTTTAATTTATCGTTTCTTGATAGGGTTTGCTTATCAGGATTCCCATTTCAGCAACTTCTGCAGTTTATGGCGGCACACACAGTTCTGTATTGTAATAAACCACTCTTCACGGGTTTTAGGGGATATGGAGTTAAAGATTAGCCAGTAAATATTTTTACTGGTACTAGACATCTTTCAGTGCCACAAGACTGACAATTTGGCATAATCTTTTTTCTCCTGTCTGCCTGATTTTCATGGAGATTTTTAATTCACAGGGGAGTCACTTTTCATTAAATTAAGGGATAAACAGGAAAATTGGCTATTTTCATAGTGGTTTTTGTGTGTAGCACTTAGCATGCTTTAACCCATTCTGGCACTTGCTGAACCGAATTCCTCATCTACTGTGCTGCAGGCTAAACTGACCTGTCATTGGTCACAGAAACAAATACTGATTGATGCAGTAGTTTGGCTTTTTCATCAAGCTTTCACCAAGCCATACACAAGTGTGAACCTTCACCCAGTTCCCATGGGCAGTCTCACTGAAATAAAGGGAAGCAGGGCTGGTTTGAGACATAAGGGAACATATCTCAACAGTAAGTGATAGAATTTTTATAGTTTTATTTTATTTCTGATTGCTCAACAATCAGCCTGGAAAATGTTAAAGGCTTTTTCTAGTTACATAGATTTTAGTATGTTCTCTAGAATAGAAGAAGCCCCAGGCGAGCGGAACTGAAAGGAATTAAATAATGAATTGAAACACCTTTTAAAAGCTCCTTTATCAATGCAAGTGTTGATTCAGTTACTCCCACTAACCTATACAAATATGGACTATAGTCTATGATTCTATATATGGGTTAATATATTTTCTAAAACTTTTCTTCAGAACATGATACACTTACTTTTGAAAGTGACTCAGGAACTATACTTGAAGACAACACTGAAGTACTTTCTCCAGAGGATTCTCTTGACATCATGAACCTCCAGTTACTTGAACTCCTGCTCCTCTTGTGGAGCTCATGGCTCCAATTATTTATGACCCTCTACGCTTTTGAGTGGGACTCTACCAAAGGTGCTCTAATCTTTGCCTTTCTGTTCTTTCATACAGAACCTACAGACCACACATCTATCTTCCTAAATTTCCAGGCTTCCCCTTTAATCTCCCCCCGAGTTGTCCTCTTTCTTTTTATATATTCCCAAATGGATTTCTTTTAAGTAGTTCAGCCTCTTAAAGTTATACATGAGACCAAGCAAAAGGAATTACATTTACTTCCCTGAGTCAGTAATGCCTCATTTCCTGGGTATTGTTTAAAAACTCCTCTGCTTTAAGGATACACACATTAAAAGATTCTTAGAGGGATTTTTTGTGTAATATTTTGGGTTGAGTTGTTGCAGTATGAAGTTGTGGGAGAGCCTTCTGTGGTTTCTGAAGAAGCAGAAGGGTTTGGTAGGTATGGCTTATCTGTAATTCAGCTCCCTTGAGTTAACTGATTTGGATTCTCATAACGGATTTGGAAAGGCATGAAAATGAAGCTTTTAAAGCATCAGACATATTTTAATACTTACTGCTTTTCAGAAGAAATGCAGAGGTTTTAATTTTAAAGGTTATTTACCATAAATTTGTATCCGTAATTCTGGTGTAGAGAAGCATTACAATGGGGATACAGGAATGACCCACTGGTCTCTAAATCTAAAAGAAAATACATCAAAATACCATTTACCTTATGGAAGATACTGGATTACTACTAAATATAGCCATGGCTGAAGAATAAATAAGGGGAAAATAGTATTTTTAAAAAATATTTTTCTTATGGCTGATATTTTAGTCTATATTTTAGCTGTACTTCTATATGTTTGCCAAAAACTATTGATTTACTCAAATTCAATATAGTTAAACAGCTACAAGGAACAGAGTAGGCTACTCAACACACTACAGCCTTGAAGTTTTTTTTAACATTGAATAAGGATAACTTGTGATATTTACTGTGTTATTGGAGTATACATTAAGAGTGGTCTTTGTGGACTACAATAATCCTTTTTCTATTAACTATGTACCTTTGAAGTTCACTCTGGCATTTCTCATGCACCTGACAATATAGGGTCAGGCAAGGAGGAATCAACTTCATTAAAGAGTTATGAGAACTGCACAAATTGACCTTCAAAGCAGGGACAGGACAGTTATTCAATTCTTACAGCATTTGAGTTTCACATAGCTAATTTAAAGGAATACAGTTTTTCAGCATCAGTATGGCCTATACAAAAACATTTCTAGATGCTCTTATAACAAACATACCCTCTAGAACAGTCGAAGCTTCTTTCAATATGCCACTACCCTTCCGCCCTATCTGTTGCAAAAATCACTTTGCTCCTGCTTTTATGTCTCAACCCTCAAAAGCAGTAGTAAGCCTTGCAGCTCAAACATTAAGACCTTAATGTAGCTGCAATTAGAGTGCTGATGCTTTAACTGACAGGTCTATTACACAGCTGCAAAGGAGAGAAAACCAAAACCAGCATTTTAAGTTTCCAGGTGACACAGTAGGGTTTTCTCAATTATATAATAGACACTTGGAATTAACTTGCTTTGACCTTTGCACTGCAGAGCTATTATCTTCCTTAAAAAAAAAAAAAACTCAGCCAGACTTTAGAGCTGAAGTTTTTTAGCTACTTTTTTTCCTTCCCTAGTTTTTTTGTTTTGTTTTTTTTTGTTGTTGTTGTTGTTGTTTTGGTTTTTTGTCGGGTTTTTTGTTGTGTTTTTTTTTGTTAATCTGCTCAACCTGAATTGTTTTTACACTTGGGTTGAGCTATTTTCAAGACCGAGCTGGTTCTAAGTTTCTCTGGTATTAAATACTTAACTACTCTTCCCCAAGGCAGCCATAGAGCTTCTTTGTCTTTGAGCAGGCAGTTCTAACCAAAGGGAATCTTCCCCTTCTCATAAAAGCAAATGCATGCCTTTCGCACAGACCCTGCAGGAGGGAATTAAACTACACAGCCCCAGCAGCAGAGAACTGACATGTTGCTTCCTACGTGACAAAGCTTGCATAGAGGTCAGTGGAAATCTGTAAATCATCTCAAGAGCAAGGGTAAGCTGCTGTTCCTATTCAAGGGTCTCTTGGGTGGCTGACCTCCACCACTGTGGCTGCCAAGAGGGTAACAGAGAGGAAGAACAGAGAAGCTAGATCAGCCTAAAGAAACTTTGGCCAAGGAAGTGGAAATAGGAGCCACAAATTTCACAGGAACTTTCCCAAGCTTATAGCTAGAGGTCCCACACTGTGCTCGTTTTGCGTTCCAGAAAGTTTCTGTTCTGAATCAAACAATATCACTTTGCTTCATACAAGCATCTCATTAAATTTTCCAAAAGCCAGAAATTCCACTTCTCCATTTGGCATTGCTCTGACATTTCAGGGTCAACTTCACTTGCTGGAATCTGGTCTGACAGCAATAAGAGTTTTGCTATTTTAAATGCAGCAAGCTTCAAATATTTAATCCAGCTGAAAATATGCATGTAGGACAGATATCTTAACATCCAATTGAATAGTCAGTAGTCTGTAACCTGCAGGACTAGACACTTCACTACCAAAAAGTGGGAAGATTCACAGTTCCCCAGCAAGAAGTACTACACTGTGCTCAACCTGAAAAGAACTGAGAAGCTGTACTTTTTAGAAGTCATCTAACACAGCTCCTTCACAAAGGCAAGTGCCATCACTAAGATTTCTAGTTCTTAAGTTACGTTGCTTTCTGTAAGCCTAGCACAGATGAACTTAAATGTTCATCTTGTATAACCTAAGCCCATCCTACTGAAGTAGGGTAAGTTACACCATCTCACGATCTAACCTACATCACCAATAGCATTTCAGATGCAAAAGCAAACATGACCTCAAGAAGCATCCTAAAAAGTCTGTACACATATTTCACTTGAGGAACCTCACATAAGCCTAACTCAAGATGTTTTTCAGTTTGTTCTTAGCTAACTTAACCCAAATGACTAGCAAACCCCTTATACTGGACACAGTCACTGGGAGCTTGCATTAAACTACTGCCTTTTAAGTATAGTTCCTTGAAAGATTAAGTTTTCTTTGTGGGGTTACATCCTTTGAATTTAATACCTTGGTTAAAGTCTTCTCACGAAAGACCAGATCCCTTGACAGACATGTCTCAGTACATCCCACTTCAAAACTGTATCGGGTTCTACTGACTAGTGGAAAAAGCAGGAGAAAGAATAGAACAGACTTTTCAGCTGAAGAAGGTAAGTGTGAGCCTCCTGAATGATGTGAGAGCAAATAGGCTGGGAATGTAGTAAATCTGCTGTTGTTCAGCTAGGAGTTGAAGACTTACAATTGTGACTAAAAATAAACACTGTTTCCTGAGTCTGCTTTTTTAAATTCTAATTCACTAAGAAGATAGTTCGAAGAATGGAAGAAACTGGAAAATTAATACATCTCACAACAGTAGGTTTAAATAGGAAACATATTCACTCTTCTCCCTTTTCTCAAGCACAGGTAGACAGCAAATGTAGTTGCTTCATTGCATAGAATTACTGGGAACACTCCCCTACTAAGGATTCTCTATTTGTTACAAAAAAAAAAAAATAAATAAATAATATATCTTTCTTGACACTTAGTTGCCCAGGACAGATAGATGCAAGTATTTGCTTATTATGTTGGAATTGGTACATAAAGCATAATTTTCAATACTTCCAGGCAAACAGTATCCCATTTTAAGAATAAAGGATTTATGTGTACATAAACAGGCTGTTTGCTCAATGCCACCACCTTTTTTTTCTGCTTGGTAGTCCACTTCTTTGCAAGTAGATGAGCTCGGGTGATCTCCCTGTCTTTTGGGAATTGTGCTATGTAGTGAAGCGGCAACCAGCCATTCCATATGGTTTTCATCCCCTTCAGTCTAAAGGACCTTCTCTGGCCTATTGTGTGAACATTTGAAAGAACTGCAATAGAAACATGAAATGGTTTCAGATTTAAAGGGACCTTAAAACTCAACCAGTTCCAACCCCCTGTCATGGGCAGGGACACCTTCCACTAGAGCAGTGTAAGGGAAGGGGAAGAATTTGTTAAGAGCCATACAGACCACTATTTTTATTTTAACAATCCATATTGATTTCTTTTAGGTTCCACATAAGACAGTTATGATTATCCCATGACTTGTTTTTGGTCTGATCAGAAGAGCTCCTTGCCAGCCCTCCTGGTTCTCACTCTGTTTGGGTGGCCTCTATAGTCAAGTTCTGCTAACCCATGCATTCATAATAAATATTTAGGCTTTTCCTAGCTGCTTTATAGACAACTTTTCTTCAGTTAGTACAATCCTATAATACTTCTGAAAAATGTTTAACTGTGCCATTTTGCACATTACACATCAACTCAGCTTTCCCTGTTTCCTGATTATTCAGTAGTGTGCTTTATGTATAACAGTTATGGAGGCAACTTCACCGTCAGACATACCACAAACCAGGACTTGTGGCTACTTAATACCACAATGACCAGACATTACAAAAATCCCAAAACAGCCTGCAGCTCTTCCCCACATTTTCCATTACTTAACCAGATTATGTCCTGCATTCCCTGAGGCTAGACTGAACAAAGGTGAAAATACATGCTTGTCTGCATTTGCCACACTGTAAACCTTTAATCTCAGTAGCAGTGCTGAAGAAGCAGTAGCCCTGAAGCAACTCAGTATTACACAAGCAGCATGATATTCCTTCTGTATAAAAGAACTCTTCTGCAAGGCACAGACAATGGTAATAGATAATATGACTCAAATGCAAATTAGATTTTAGTACATTGCCTGATTCTAAGCAATGATGTATACCAAGATCTTAAATGGACAGAATATACATGCTTAGTTTATTTTCCAAATGCCACTTCATCCTGATTTTTTCCATCCTTAGAAGCCTGTTAAAGACACCAAGAGATGTATATTGGTGAAGACTGCTCTATGTAAGCTGCTCCCCAGTTGTCCTGATTTTTGGCTGTCTCCAGTTCAATAAGGCACCCCAACCTGTATCTAAAATGTGATTCTGATATCATCCCATCTGGATGACAAGATCAAGTATATCCTGGCAAAGTTTTTCAGTGATACCAAACTGAGTAGGGAGTGGACACTTTGGAAGGGAGAGCCACCCTGAAGGAAGTCCTGGATAGGCTGAAGAATAGGCTAAGAAGGTTCAACAGGGTTGAACATGATCAAGGTCAACAAGGACAAGTGTAAAGTCTTGCACTTGGGAAAAACTAATCCACGAGTGCAGGACAGGCTGAGATCTACACAGCTGGGGAGCAGCTCTGTGGAAAGCAACCTAGGGGTCCTGTTGAACAACTAGCTCAATATCAGTGAAAAACAAGCTGCAGCAGCAAAGAAAACCAACAGGATGCTGGGCTGCATCTGCAAGGACATCACCAGCAAAGATAAAGAAATCATTATGCCACTCTACCTGGTGCTTGTCAAGCCACACCTGTAATAAAGTTGGCCCCCATGCCACAAAAAAGATGTGGATAGGGTGGAGAGGGACCAGAAAAGGGCCACAATGATGATCAAAAGACTGCAAAGCCCACCATATGAGGAAAGGCTGAGAGAACTGGGTTTCTTCAGCCTGAAGGAAAGAAGGCTTAGGGGAGACCTAATCGCAATGTTCCAGTATTGAAAGGGTGGCTCGAAAGGAGACAAAGACTCCCTTTTTACAAGGAGTCACATGGAAAAGTCAAAGGGTGATAGGCACAGGTTACTCCTGAGGAGATTCTGAATGGACACAAGAGGAAAAATTTCCACAATGAGAACAACTGGCCATTGGAATATTCTCCCCAGGGAAGTGGTGGATTCCCCAACATTGGACACTTTGAAGATTCAGCTGGACAGGATGCTGTGCAGTTTTGTCTTTGATTCTTCAGGCACCTTCCAATCTGGTATTCTGTGTTTCTATGAAAGATGATGTTCCACCTTTCTATGAGTAGTATCTTGAATAAGCTTTCTAAAACATTTTTTGGGCTGTCAGCAGCCTTATACCTGTCATCCAGTGGCTCTACTGCTGTCAGTAGAGGAAGTGCATTGTTTAAACCAACTTCTTAAATCCCATGATCCATCTTTTATTCCAAAGTAGACTCAGAAAATTCAGTTAAGAACTGACTTCACAAAAGAACGCTGAAGACACTCTAACATGCTCTCTATTACCATGAATGAATCCAGTGTTGAAGGTTTTCAACTTCAATAGAAACTGTAGCCTTTCAATTCCAGTGAAGTTGATGGGAAATAGAAGCCCTGTGCAATGAATTGGACATGTCATAACCAAGCCCATATGTTCTGCTGGTAATACTTCAAAATCTAGGGTGAGCATGAGGCAAGTTTTTATTTATAGAAAGTCAATGCATTACCTAAGCAAGGCTTTTTCCCAGCTATATTCTTTGTGATTGTGTAGCAGGCTACCTTTAAGTGAAGGTTTAAGCATCAAAAAAGCCAATCAACTGTGAGAAAGTAAAGCCCTAATTTCCAGGCTGTTAAGGTAACATTCTAAAAATACCTATTTCCTTCGAAGTACTAGTAATAAGAAGATTTCCATGACCTTGTTCTTGTCAGCATGCTATTTAGAAATAAAATACTGATTTGCAAAGTGCCAGATAAACACAGCTGTGCACATGTGCTCACTTGATTGCAGGCTGCATGCACAGCTTTGTTTACATGGGCCAAATCAGCTTGCAATTGCACTTGGAATAGTGCCTCTCAAATCAGCAGTTTTGCAGGGTCTTTTGGCTAAAAACTGTACTGCAGACACATTTAGCATACTTAAGATGACCCTATGCAAGGCTACCTGTTGCATAACTGAGATTTGATGCCAGTTGGGGTCCGTTTATCATTAGGTTTCTGGCCCAGAAAGGTTCCCTTTCCCTATAGTGTCCAATACCAGGGTTTCCTTTCCTTTCTCCAGTATTCATCTTCTCAGAAAGGAAAAAGCTCAGCAGTCAAAGAATTATCTTACTAAGTTTACATACAGCTTCATATCCTACCTGAACTTCAAACTGTTTTAACAGGCTAAGTTTCATACACTTGTGCAGAAGAAACTCAGGGAAGATTAAGAATGTAGACAAAAAGCTAAATAAGCATGCTATATGCTTTAGAGCCAAAAAGTAATCAGAAAGCACAAGTGTTCAGTCTCTCTGCCTCATGCCAGCCGAGATCTGCACTAGTAGCAAGCTGCTTTTTCATTATTTAAAACATAGCCAGAATCTTTATGACAGCTAAGCTTTTCGTATGTAAAAAGTTTTCCCAGAGGGGCTGAATTCCATGGAAGAACACAAGAAATAATTGTGGGACACAATGCTACTTTACCAGGTATTTTTCTAGACTAGCCCTCTCTCTGTGGAAACCCCCTGGCAGCTCCCCAAAAAACGTAACTGAGTATGTCAGTTTGCTAAAACTGGTCCTTGTGTTTTTCTGTACCTGCCAAACTCCCAGATGCCACCAGGAAAGAAGAAAGGCCTTTCCTGGTACCATGTTTATAATCAAGCTGACAGAAGTCACAACATGCAGCAGCCCTGTGTTCTCTACATTTGAAGCCTTACAACAGGGATTTCAGTTAGTGCTGTTTGATTATCTCTTGTCAATCTCTTTGAAATCAACACAAATCAACAGGGATGTTCTAAATTTGGGAAGTGCTTCTTGCTATTCTGAAGTAACCTTTGGTTAAAAATGCACATTGCTCTGCTGCCTGAGTATAGTAAGTATAGTATAGTAAGACTTAAGCATAGTAAGACTTAAGTATAGTAAGACTTAAGCTTCAGTTTTAAATTTCTCCCTGCAGAGCTAGGATTTAACAGTTCCTAAGGAAAGATGAGTACTAAGGAAGTACATTCTTAATGGTGTGAAGGTACTCCTGTTCTTCCAGAAAGTGCAGTAGCAGCAGATATAGCCTAATGATAACAAAAGATTATCTTAGCCTGCCATTTAGAGGCAGTTTGACTCTAGAAGTCATAAATTAACAGGCTGAGAAGGCAATATTAGATGTATTTCCATGTAGAATTTAGAATCAGACATGTGATAGTTTTATATGTTTTAAGGTCAACATGAGCCAATAAATCTACCAATCTGCTGAAGCACAGATCATTAAGATTCTTACACCCATTCCTGCGTTCAGTGGAGGAATTCAGTACATTGAGCCAGTCATCAGTAGACTACCAAGTTTCCACCACAAGGAGAGAAAAAGGGAGGCCAAGGTTGGACAGTGTCCCAGGCAGTGTCTAAATAAGAATGTCCATATCTCTCCAGCAAGTTAGCTCTCCTTACATTTTTATAGGAGAGATCCTCCTACTTTAGTCTTGGGAAAAACTCCTTCCTGAGTGCAAGTTGAATTCAAGCCTTTGTCTTAAAAGAATCACAGAGACAAATCAAGAAGGCATGTAAGGAAGACTAATGTTATGATGCATTTTACTATGTGTAGGTCTTATAGTGTTTACCCATCTTCAAGATTGTTTCCAAGACAATGTACTTCAGCCCTTTAAGTAGAGGAAACCTTGGCTCCCTCATTCAGATGATTATCTAGCATTGCTGTATTATTTGCATAAATAGCTATCTTCTAGTTCTGTTTTACTCTGGGACCACAACAATTGTTCACAAGGGTTTGGAATTAAATGAAAACAGGTTTTACACAAGAATAAAATTGTACAAGACAATTGAATTTATCAGTCGGCAAGGAAAGAATTTACTAGTTGAACCATGATGTTCAAATGCTTCTTTTGAAGGTCTTTAAAGGTTAGGAACTCAGTTTCCAATCTGCTTGATAACTCTGGCAAAGTTATTAGGCTGACACAGATAAAAAATTTTGCTCCCCCAACTGCTGTTCCTACCTGCCTGTCAGCAAGTCTGCATTCAAAAACATATACACAAAACCAATTGCGTCCATAGAAAAGGGCGAGACCACAGCCTTTCTTAATACTGAATCTTAATTTTACATCATGCCTGCATTTGATAGTTTCTGTAAGATTACGCTCCTCACTGAACCATCTTCAGGAAGTTAGCACAAAAAGCTTGTATGTGCCATCAAAAGAGAAACAGATCCTTCAAGGTGTTTCAAATGAAAATATAGTAAATGAAGTTTTTTATATCCCTCCCCAAATTTCTACTTCCGAAAATTGTTTAACAACAGTTGTATCTATAATATGCAGGGCAGCTTGAGAGACTCTTTGATGTTTAGGAAAAAAGGTCTTCGCATAGAAGAAACTCCTACAAAGCTGGGCACCTGATCTCGGTAGATGAAGAAATGTATTGGCTTTATCTTCAAATTCCAGAGACATGAAGAACCCGAAAATGTAGTTTGATTGCTTCGTTTGGGGTTGGTTTTTTTTTCACTCCTAAAGAAAAGGTTATACAAAGGATTTCTTCCTGCAGTGGCCTACACAAGTGACTACCAAGAGCAGCTTCTTTCTTTGCTGTGGGTTTGTGGAAAACTGGCAGGGCCAAATGAGGCTTACTTTACCTGGTTAGCTTCCAGCTGTTTGGATACATTACTTTCCTAGTACTTCTCTTCCATGCACGCAACCAAAAGGCCTTTAAAGGTATCCAGAAACCGCCACTTGAATAAATAGGTCTCAGAGCCAGGGGGTGAGTACTCTGAAGGCAGGAGCAGTTTAATCAGCTCAAGCACAGGCACAGAATGAAGTTTGGCTGCTGTCCCTTTCACAGCTGCATGACCTTTCCTGCTCAGCCCTTCATCACAGAGCCTGGGAATGGAGAGAAACGTTATATTTGAGCAGAACACAATAGAACATTGTTACAGCTCCCATGAGGCAACAACATTTCAGAATATGCTATACCCACAGTCTGGGCAGACACTAATGCTGGCCAGTTGATTTGTTAGCATGCATTCTCAATTTAAGAGATTTTAGGTTAATAATTAGCAAAAATACAGATTTTGCAATTATGTGGCTGTCCTGGGTTCGACAGGCTTTAAACCACAACAGGGGCAGATCTCTCACTTTCCAACAGTCAGTCAGTGAGAGTTCAAACGAAAAATATTTATTTCTACCCAGGCTATTCATTAAACTGCAGAATTAAGTGAGGGCTGAAGTTACTAATAAAATAGCGAGTTTCCAAGATCTTTATTCAACCTGAGGCATAGAAGTTTAAGCCCCTCAGTTACTACTTCAGGAACTGTAAAATCATATATCAATTAAATAACAAACAGGTTCAGAACTCCCTCTCAGCTTGCAGTGCACAAAGGAAGCTGTGTTTGTGGCAGCTAGAAAAGCTATCATTTCTAGATTATTTGGAGCAAAAGCAGAAACCTATTGGTTTGGACAGAGGATCTCTGCCACATACTCTGATGAGATGTACACAGCGGATTACTGCAAGGTGACTCAGTAACCATCTAATTCAGAAATACTTTAATTATGCAGCAGTAATTACTGTAATATGCTAGTCCACTGGTTTTCCAAGTAGACAGGGTTTCAAATAAACAAGGCAACTCTGTTGCCTTCCTTCACGCTTCTCCTTCACAACATTTCAACCCTCTCAAGTTCATTACTCTGTCTCTAGAGGAAAGAGGGTGTAAGTATTGCTCACAGCATGTTCTAGAACAATCTAGCACACCAAAGTCAGCCATAAAGAGAATAAATTCTATAATTGATGTTACAAACCAAGACAAGAAGTACAAAGTAAAACAGACATGGCTGATTTGCTTTTATAGCAAGGTCAACTCTGGCTTTTAGACTGAACATATTCAGAAATCTGTTTCTACAAGAATGTTTAATAGTGCTATTTCTTTCTCACCAAGTTACTGTAAATACTGCACACTGGATTTGGAAACTTGAAATAACATGAACTCTAAAGTTCATTCACTGGACAAGGATCCATAACGAAGTTGCAAAAGCAGAGCCCCAGAGCCAAATATGTGGCTCCTGTGCCATGTAATTCAAATTGATAAAATTCTACTGGTCACTACTGGGATTGTAGCCTATTTAGTATAGTAGCCAGATTTTTAATGTTAAGTACTTTCAGATAAGAATCCTCCCAGACTGCCACGGAGTCCAATTTTATTAAAGCATTAATAAGGGACATTTCAGAAGATAGTCTGATTCAACTTGATTTATCTATAATTAGATTTTCCAAGCTGATCACACTATAGTTGAATTTACACTTTACAACCCTGTCATCACCAGAAATGAAGGGTCTTGATTTTTGCACTACTATATAAATCACTATCACCCAAAACCACACTCGGTACTTCACGCCATAATGTAAGACTATCCTAGGCAGCTGTACTCTTGCTGCACAATAATCTCATGCTACTCCAGTCAAACTTCTGTTGCCCATTTCTGGATATGAGTAAATTCATAATTCATTATTTTGTAAACTGCTGATCAAAATCTGGTTCACAGATCCCAAGTCAATATTCCATAAATGTCTGGCCAAACGCCTTTAATGTTTCCTTGTAGTTGGTTCTTAAACTGTTGATACACACTGGTACAATTCAGGCTGAATTGGAATATCAGGATCAGGAAAGAAATACCTGCTTTACTTGCTTAGCATGATCGAGGAACTGCATAATTCCTGGAAAAGTAGTTGCTGACTTCAAAGCTAGGGGGTGGTTCAGCTATGTAGCTCCTATTAACTTTGTGTCCCTTTGGGAAGATATTAAATCTCCATCCAGGACTTTGGCAGATAGTGGAGCAATATTGTTTCAAGATTAATTTATAAGTGGAATGCTGTGGAGTTTACTTTTGTAGCCCTTTTCTCTAACTGCTTCCAAACTTAGCCACTGTATACTTAGTTAAGGGTATGACAAAAAGTATGCAGCATGTAAAAAGATCAAATGGTTGCAGGTCTTCAGGTAGATCAGAGAAAAGCTGATATAGACTTGAAATTCCTTTTGCATCTAGACAATAAGCAGCCATCAAGAACTGACTCTACCCTCTTAATAATGAAAATTTCAGGAAATGCAGTGAGAGCGATCTGTGACAACGATTTGTACCCCGTTTAAGTAGGTTAAGGGCAAACAATAAATCTCCTTATAAATTCACACAAACTAATTCTCCTGTACCTCTACAGCTTGATCCATGCTGCAGTAGAGCTTAATCTGAGCCCAAAGGGAGAGAGCAGGCAACAACTCAGATACCCTACTGCTAAGAAACAGCTCTAAAACAATGTAAACTGGCAGACTAAAGCTTTTTAAAGGCATTACTGCTGCAAGTGATGTAGGCAGCATCCCTTTATGCCTTAATTTTCTGTGATTATCTTTTTCTGTGCTTCAGACAACTGGTGCACAGCTCAAAGCAGCCTGAGATCAGTGACATAAGGGCCACTGCAGATGAGCTCTGTTGCTCATCTCATCCAAGATCATCATCTTATCTGAGATGCTCTCTCACAGGCATCAGAAAAGGCCTGGAAAGTCATCTTCGTGTCTTTTAGCTATATACTTACTGAGTAGAGACAGCACTGCTTCATTTTCAAAATGGCTATATGATTGCCAGGGTGCAGCTTGCTGGAAGACATGGAAATGCTCAACTAGGGCTCTGACAGTACACAACCAGCATGCACTCCGAACCTCATGGGACAGACTGACTCTCATGTAAGCCTTCTCTGAATGGTATAACACACTTTCTTAACAGAAGATGAAGCTGAAAAACCCAGTAATGGCTATTTATTCAGTCATTTCAAGATATCCAATGTCCATTGCTTTTTTGATAGTCAAACTTACACTGAAAAAAAATTACAAAAAAATATTATGATTTGAGGGATGGAATGAAACATTTGTTTAAGTTTGTCAAGAGTCAATAACTGGTAATATAAATGACATCCAAAGCACATAGAAATTGCTCAGCCATGTTTGTTTTGAAGCTCAGTCAGCTAAACAGACAGTGAATTACATCAAAACTTGGTGTATTTCTGTTCCAAGGCCCTGAACAAATAAAGACCTCTGCTAACACATTTCTTTACTAACCTCTCAATTTCACAGGTCTCCACTTAGGTATCCCATTGCAAAAATGAAATCTCAACTGTCTTAAAATCCATTTCCTTTAAGGGAATGATACTGAGTCACAGCTGTAACACTAGATTCAATTAATCAGCATTTGCTGCCAGGACAAATGTCAAGACAGTTGATACTTAGATTTTCAGCTGTCTGTCCTCCAAGACTATTCAGTAGATAATAAACTTAATTACTTAAAATGCAATTATTCTCTAGAAGAAATGCACAAAATGAATCTGTACGTTGTGACTTACTTTACCCCTTGTTTTGTTACTGCTTGTAAGGATGAAGTATCATTGCAATAGTTGCACAGTGTGCACCTAGCATTTAAAAATATACCTATTCCTGTTAAGAAAATAACCAAGTACACTATGACAACTGTGCATCTGTTTTATTTAGCTTAAATATTTATTTAGACTTAATATTTTGCAAATGTGTATGCAAATCATTACATTTTGCTTCAGTGCTGTAAGGTCAGCTTGGACATCAAAACTGACCATATCACTAAAGAAGTACTAGAATAATTCATTTTAGCATCCCTCAGGAGTTAACAGGTACACAGATGCCAATAACACTATTCCCTAAATATAGCTTTCGCATCCTAAGCATAGTAGTTTAACAACCTAATTCAGGAGGCTATTTCAGACATGTTTTCAAGCATCCCCATTAACACTTCCCAAGTGTTAATGAATATTCCCAGCACTCAGCTGGGCACATCTATAACTGCTTCCCTGAAAAGAGGTCTACTCAGACAACTAGGGCAAAGCCAGCCAAGAAAAAAAGTCTTCAAAGGAAGTGCCATGTTTAACTCAGTATTTTAGGATTGATACTAAAACAAGGCTAAGTGTTGACACTTCACTATTGCTGCTAAAGGGCAAGTGGAAATCAGTTGTGAATATGCAGTTGTGAACATGACACTAACAGGTAAATTATGATAAATCTAAATCCTGATAGCACAAGGTCATAGTTAAAACTGGGGCTGTACTATTCAATACTGCCTACTCATGTGATAAGACAGCCTCTACTACATAATTTACACTTATTTCCTGCCTCAAAATAAAGGACAGAACCCATCTTACATTATCATTTCAAACTAAGGTAAACAGGACAGAGGACTGAAACAGCTGTTCTATGCAAGAAAAAGCAGGTCTTCAGATTTCGAGCATGATACAGCTGTAGAATGGGGTGGAGGAGAAGTGTCGTGATTTAAGCCCAGCCAGTAACTCAGAACCATGCAGGGGCTCACTCACTCACTCACAGTGCCCCGTCCCCACCCCGGGCTCCCAGAAGTATGGGGAGGAGAATAGAAAGAATGCAACTCCCACAGGTTGAGATAAGAAGAGCCCAGTAACTAAGGTATAACACAAATCACTACTGCTACCACCAATAATAATAATGATAAGGGAAATAACAAGGGGAGAGAACACAACTGCTCACTACCTGCCGACCGATACCCAGCCTGACCCGAGCAGTGATCTAACACTCCCAGGTAATTGCCCCCAGTTTATATACTGGGCATGACGTGCTGTGGTATGGAATACCTCTTAGGTTAGTTTGGGTCAGGTGTCCTCTCTCTGCTTCCTCCAGTCTTCTCCTCCTCCCTGGCAGAACATGAGACTCAGAAAGTCCTTGGTCAGAGTAAAAATTAATGAGCAGCAACTAAAAACATCGGTGTTATCAGCGCTGTTCCCAGGCCGAAAGTCAAAACCACAGCACTGCACCAGCTACTAAGAAGGAGAAAAATGACTGCTACTGCTGAACCCAGGACAAGGACTTATTTTTGAGCACTTCAAGTGACATGTCCATTTTGTTTTATTTGTTATAAAGCTAGTCTGAGGCTAGACACACTCAGAAGCCTCATCAGAGAGTTCAATGTCTGATCTGCATGCACCATATGGACCACTTTTTGACATTAAGCTTGCACAGATAAGCAAATGCTTCATTTCAAGTTGGAACATTTTCAGGATTCTTTTGCCTTAACAAATCTTTTATTAAGGTAAAGCCAAATTCCAGCAGCACTTGCTGCTTCATCTTGCTTTCAAAACTCCATTCTCATTTTTCCTGTTCTTACCCCTTCTCCTAACTTTGCATAATGTTAGGTGAAAGAGGGCTGGTGGAGAGAACTAATCTGTAAGTGTCTAGTTAAGGTATTTTAAGGTCCTGTTCGGCTAAATACCACAGTGAAGCTTGATCAGAACTTGACATCTAAGTAAATTCAGAATTTACATCTGCTCAATATCCATGTTAATCACTAGAATTCACCCCAGAATCCAACCCACAAAAAGGCCTCCTCTCCTCTCAATTGAAAAGAGCAGCCTAGGAAAACAGAACAAGTAAGTTTGTGCAGGTAACTTCCATTAATTTTGGTTTTATAATTAAAGCTTTCTGGGAGACTTACGTATTATATACAGTTAAAAATAAATAAGAGCCTCCTGATATCATCTAGATATATGAAATATTCTAAACTGCTTCTACAGGCATCAAAAATAATCTCCAGTATCTCCAATGTTTAATAGTATCTTCAGAATTTAACTTGCACACAAGAACAGTCAGCAAATGAAAGGGTTTTGAGTAAATGACACACACCTAACTTGCCAGAATTAAAATCAAAGAAGCTCCTTTGCTATGAAGTTCTGCTATCAGATGGAGGAGTTTGCCTCTGCTTTTAAATTATTCTACCCCAGGAATGAAGTAGTGAAAAAAAAAAAGTCTCTCTAGTAAATAGCGTTGTTCATATTTTAGTCATAATCATAAATCCCTTCACAGAAAAACACTTCTGTAGTTCTCTTTATAGTTTCACTGCAAGGTAACATTTTAGCTCCCAAATAATACTTTAATCCAGTAACATCCATTTCTATTAAAGCAGTACTTAAATAAGTAGCAGTTCTCTCATTTATACCAATATAAATTACCAACTTCAGTAATCTTACATTACTAGATTGGCCAAGCTTTGCTTGGCCAATTCATTAGTTTTGTACCTTCTGGAATCATCTACACTTGTTTCAAAAGTGAATAGCATATTGTCCTATTAAAATCTCCACATTTTCTCTCCAATATCTTTTTACACATTTATATTCAGAAAGCTATGGAAGTATCAACTACGCGACACAAAATCCCAGGGGATAAGCCATCCTACTGATATATATTAAGCAGTATTTTGGCATGGCTGAATAGCTCATTGCCATTGCTGGATTCTTATCTGACTGACATTTCAAAACACATAGCTACCAGCCAGGTGCTAGGATACTGCATCATTTTAAATTAATAAATGGATTAAGAAGTGGTCCAAAGAAACATCCACATCATGCATGTATTTTAAGCTTCAACTCAGAGGACTCGTCATTAATCTTTCTACAATACCCAGTGCAGTATAAAAGAATTCTCAACAGATCAAAGTTTTTCTTGGATAATACTTAAATATGTAGCCCCCAACACTAGCCACCTTATCTGATTCCTCTAAATATGCTGAATACCCAGCAAATCACAGTGATTACACAGTGAAAAAGACACGGGTGCCAAAAGATTTTTAACTCTTTTTACCACTTACTTTCCCACCCTGGTATTATAACCAGAGATTTCATTCTTATTCTTAGAAACAAATCATCTGACCATATATACCTTCTCATTTAATCCTCTGTGAAAGTTCTAGGTCAAAACTTAGGTAAATACTCACCCAGTAGAAAACTAAGTTGCAATTTAATGCTATCTTGTCTGCATGACCAATCTCATACTGGAAACAAGATATGAAGACCCTCAAAATCACTAAAGTAAATTCTACCTACTGCTGTATGTGATGAGACAACACTGAATAGTAATAGCAATAGCTGTTCCCTTATTTCCTCCTGGGAAACTTTGCACAGGTCAGATTTCTGTAACAACTTTCACTGCAGATATGCTGTGTTATTTTCTGTACTTTAACATCATGCTGTCCATGTTTTTTTGTTTTTTAAGGGTTTTTTGTTGTTGTTGTTTGTGGGCTTTTGGGTTTTTTTGTTTGTTTTTTTTTTTTTTTTTTTACAATATGCACAGTAATCTTCATGTTTATTTCAGCTTTGCAATAAAATTATAAACATAGAGGCTACCAAATCCTGTAGGGTACAACTGTTAAACCTTTTAACACCATTTATGTATCAGACTTTTTTAGTTATACCCTTTAGTCTTCAAAAGCTCCCATCTCCCTAGAAACCACAATATCTAGTGTCAACCTTAAAAAGCATGATAACTTCTTATCTTCCCAAACATTCAGTACCAGACACAGTACTACTGCCTGTGGTTCAGCATCACCGTCTTACAGGAACTGCTTTTCTAATTCAACCTTCAGGCATAAGGTAATTTTTTGGGCTCATTATCATTGATTTTAGGTGCTTAAAGGAAAAATTACTCATGACTCCGATTCCCAGGTGCGTAAGGAAGAGGAAATAATTATGCTAGTAACAACAGTCTTGGCCAGTCCACTGCAACACCACCAGAAATGTGAACCAGTGTGCAAAGAGATAACTTTATGCATAAATATTTAAGGTGGTAGCTGCATCCCACTGTCCTTCAGTTTTTTCACTTTAACCAGTTAATCTGACTTAGGCAGTGACATACATATACTGATGCAACCTGTCTCATTACTACCACAACAACTTATCCCTGCTAAAGCTCTGTCATAGTAACTTTTTCGTGTTGTATGAAAGGAGAGAAGGTTAGCACTCCCCTTGATAAGGATGGAAGAGGCCCTTGTGGCCTATACAACACGCATACGGTTAAGGCACTGCCACCTACTTCGTGGCATCTAACCATGTTTTTTGAGGAGGCTCGGTGTCAGATTCAAACCGGCCATCAAGGGCCACTCTCGATCAGTTGCTGAGGTGAGTAGCTTGCGAGAGGACGCCTGCAACACCGGAGCGGAGAGGGGAGAGATCAGCGTCCAGGAGCCTCACCTCAGAGCGACAAGAGCCACTGAGGAGGGAGCCTCAAGTCCTCAACAGGACTTGCCCAGGACTCGGAAGCTCAGCTCCCGCGAGGGGCTGACTCACAGGGGGCGGAGCCAAGAGGAGTGGCACCAGCTGGGAGTGGCTAAAAAACCTTCCCAGGGAGCGCGGCGAACAGAGCCGGCAAACAGAGAGCGTCGAGGCAGAGGGTCGAGGCAGTTTGCGCGGCAGTTCGCGCGGGCAGGCGAGCGGGCAGGCGAGCGGGCAGGGAAGCGTTCCATCCGCCTCATCGAGAGGACTCGCCTGGAGTACAGGAGGGGGAAGGAGTGCTGAGAGACGTAGACAGATTGATTGACCAGATAGATCATGGTTACAACACGATCGAAAGCTGTAGTGAGTACTAATGTGGGTATCCAGACTGAGCCTTCCTGCAGACATGCAGCTGTGCAGGTCTCTGGCTGCAGCGAATGCCTGAGCCTGGCACTTGTATTGGAGGGAGCCAGTGACACTGCTTGTGTTCGCTGTGAGCAAATAAATGACCTGCTCAGGCAGGTGGCTGAACTGAGGGAGGAGGTAGAAAGGTTGAGAGCCATTAGAGAGTGTGAAAGTGAAATAGATTGGTGGAACCACACCCTAAGGCAAGGGCAGAGGGAAGTGGTTCAACAAGATATGGATCCCCTTCCCTCCTACCATCAGACAGAAGGAGAGAGCTTAATGGACAAGGATGGATGGAGGGAGGTTCCTCCTCGGAGAGGTAAGCGAAAACCCTCACAATCCCTTCCTCCCTCCCAGTTGCCCTTGAATAACAGGTATGAGGTCTTGGAAATTCAGGGCCAGGTGAATGGAGATGGTGAGGCAAATCTATCTAGTGAGTCACCCAGGGCTAGTCACTCACCCACATGCCTCAGAACTTCCCCAACCAAGAAGAAAAGAAGAGTAATTGTGGTGGGTGACTCCCTTCTGAGGGGAACAGAAGGGCCCATTTGTCGACCGGATCCACCCCACAGGGAGGTCTGCTGCCTGCCTGGGGCTCGGATTAGAGATGTTAAAAAGAAGCTCTCTGAACTGGTGCAGCCGTCTGACTACTACCCACTGCTGGTTTTTCAGGTTGGCAGTGACGAAATTATTACGAGGAACGTAAGGGCAATGAAGAGAGACTACAGGGCCCTGGGACGGCTGGTTAAAGGGTCTGGAGCGCAAGTGGTGTTTGCCTCCATACCTGTTGCAAGCGAGGGTGAAGGGATATATAAGAAGACTCTGCAGGTTAATGTATGGCTACGTGACTGGTGCCAAAGGCAGGGGTTTGGGTTTTTCAGTCACGGGTTGCTGTATGGGACACCTGGTTTGCTGGTGACAGGCGGGATACACCAGTCCCAGAGAAAAAAAAGGGTTTTGGGGCAGGAGTTAGCAGGGCTTATTGACAGGGCTTTAAACTAGTTAGGAAGGGGGGAGGGGATTTAACTGGGCCTGTTGGGGACAAGCCCAAGAGGAACATGCTAGGGATTGAAGGGTGGCGGGCTAAGGAGGACTATCAATCTCTTGTTTCACTTGTGGGAAAGGATAGCTCTTTAGACCCTGTCCCGCAGGGGAAAAAGAGTACTAGGACTGGCTCCCTGAAATGCCTGTACACCAATGCACGCAGCATGGGGAATAAACAGGAGGAGTTAGAAGTCTGTGTGCGGGCTAAAGGTTATGATCTAGTGGCGATTACAGAGACATGGTGGGACAGTTCACATGACTGGAATGTGGTCATGGATGGCTATGTCCTTTTTAGGAAAGATAGGTCAGCGAAGCGAGGTGGTGGAGTTGCTCTTTACGTGAGAGAGCAACTAGAATGTATTGAGTTCTGTCCGGGGTCGGATGAGGAGCAAGTGGAATGTCTGTGGGTACGAATCAAGGGGCTGACTGGCACGGGTGATACAGTTGTGGGGGTCTATTACAGACCTCCTGATCAGCACGAAGGAGTTGATGAGGCTTTCTACAGGCAACTGGAAGTAGCCTCGCGATTACATGCCTTAGTCGTCGTGGGGGACTTTAATTACCCCGATATTTGCTGGAAGACTCACACAGCCAGTCATTCACAGTCTAGGAGGTTCCTCGAGTGCATTGATGATAATTTCTTAATGCAAATGGTGGACGTACCAACTAGGGGAGCAGCGCTGCTAGATTTAGTACTCGCCAACAAGGAGGGTTTGGTCGAAGTGGTGACGGTCAATGGCAGCCTTGGCTGCAGTGACCATGAGATGGTGGAGTTTAGGATCCTGTGTGGGAGGAATAGAATACCTAGCAAAGCCACAGTTCTGGATTTCCGAAGGGCCAACTTTGGCCTCTTCAGTCAACTGCTAAGGGAAGTCTCATGGGAAAGTGTACTAGGCGGTAAAGGGGCTCAAGATAGTTGGTTAGCATTCAAGGACCGCTTCTTCCAAGCTCAGGATCGGAGCGTCCCAATGAGTAGGAAGTCAAGTAAGGGATCTAGGAGACCGGCGTGGTTAAACAAGGAGCTGCTGGGCAAACTCAAGTGGAAAAGGAGAATCTATGGATTATGGAAGGAGGGGCTGGCCGCTTGGGAGGAATATAGGACAGTTGTTAGAGGATGTAGGGAGGCAATTAGGACAGCTAAGGCCTCCTTGGAACTCAATCTTGCTAGTCGGGTTAAAGACAATAGAAAGGGCTTCTTCAAATACATAGCAAATAAAACTAAAACAAGAGGCAATATAGGCCCACTGCTGAACGAAGTGGGTACCCTGGAGACAGAGGATATAAAGAAGGCAGAGGTGCTGAATGCCTTCTTTGCCTCTGTCTTTACTCCTGCAGACTCTCCCCGAGGGCCCCGGATTTCTATAGCCCCAGAAGGAGTCAGGACAAAGGAGGAGTTTGCTTTGGTAGATGAGGATTGGGTTAGGGATCAGCTATGCAAACTGGACATCTGTAAATCGATGGGTCTGGATGGAATGCACCCACGGGTGCTGAGGGAGCTGGCGGAGGTCATTGCTAGGCCACTTTCCATCATCTTTGGTAAGTCGTGGGAAACGGGCGAGGTGCCTGAGGATTGGCGGATGGCAAAGGTCACACCAATCTATAAGAAGGGCAAGAAGGAGGACCCGGGTAATTATAGACCGGTCAGCCTTACCTCCATCCCTGGAAAGATGATGGAACAACTTATTCTTGACTCCATCACTAGGCATATCAAGGATGAGGGGGTCATTAAGAACAGCCAACATGGTTTTATGAGGGGGAAGTCATGTATGACCAACCTTATAGCCTTCTATGAGGAAGTGACTAGGTGGAGGGATGATGGTAGAGCGGTAGATGTAGTTTTTCTTGATTTCAGTAAGGCATTTGATACTGTCTCCCACAGCATCCTCATAGATAAGCTGAGGAAGTGTGGGCTTGACGATCAAGTAGTGAGGTGGATCGAGAACTGGTTGAAAGGAAGAAGGCAGAGAGTTGTGGTCAATGGCGCAGAATCTAGCTGGAGGTCTGTGACTAGTGGAGTTCCTCAGGGGTCGGTGCTGGGACCGGTGCTGTTTAATATTTTCATCAATGACCTGGATGAGGGAACTGAGTGCACCCTCAGCAAGTTTGCTGATGACACAAAACTGGGAGGAGTGGCTGACACACCAGAGGACTGTGCTGCCATTCAGCGAGACCTGGACAGGCTGGAGAGTTGGGCGGGGAGAAACTGGATGAAATTTAACAAGGGCAAGTGTAGAGTCTTGCATCTGGGGAAGAACAACCCCATGTACCAGTACAGGTTGGGGGGTGACCTGCTGGAAAATAGTGAAGGGGAAAGGGACCTGGGGGTCCTGGTGGATAGGAGGATGACCATGAGCCAGCAATGTGCTCTTGTGGCCAAGAAGGCAAATGGCATCTTAGGGTGCATTAGAAAGGGAGTGGTTAGTAGGTCAAGAGAGGTTCTCCTCCCCCTCTACTCAGCCTTGGTGAGGCCGCATCTGGAATATTGCGTCCAGTTCTGGGCCCCTCTGTTCAAGAAGGACAGGGAATTGCTTGAAGGAGTCCAGCGCAGAGCCACAAAGATGATTAAGGGAGTGGAACATCTCCCTTATGAGGAGAGGCTGAGGGAGCTGGGTCTCTTTAGCTTGCAAAAGAGGAGACTGAGGGGTGACCTCATCAATGTTTACAAATATGTGAAGGGTAGGTGTCAGGATGATGGAGCTAGGCTTTTTTCAGTGATATCCAGTGATAGGACAAGGGGCAATGGGTGTAAACTGGAGCATAGGAAGTTCCACGTTAACATCAGGAAGAACTTCTTTACTGTAAGAGTGACAGAGCACTGGAACAGGCTGCCCAGGGGGGTTGTGGAGTCTCCTACACTGGAGATATTCAAGGCCCGCCTGGACAAGTTCCTGTGTGATGTACTGTAGGTTACCCTGCTCTTGCAGAGGGGTTGGACTAGATGATCTTTTTAGGTCCCTTCCAACCCTTGGGATTCTGTGATTCTGTGATTCCACTTTAGAAATCAACAATGCACATTTCCTTATCTTGTAATGAATGGAGTATATTGTGATTCACAGTCACAATGAAAATGCTGAGAAGATTTTAACCTGATCATTGCATCCAACTAGGCTACATTCATAACAAAACTAAAAAAGAGTTGAAAAAACACTTAGTCAGCTGCTCCCAGTGACAACAGCTGGTAACAACCCACTAGCATTTCTCTGGAAAGGAAGTAAAACCTAGGACATCATCACAGACAGTTTTCACCATCTGGTACTTCCCTCACATTGGCAGGAATATTTAGGTCTATATTTGAGGTAGTTTTGTAGCCCCCTTGAGCAGCTACAGAGAGAACCAAGTTCCAGAAGTCAGAACAGATCTGTCATGTTTTGGATCCACAGCTTGTTCCCTCAAGTCTGCATGAGCAGTTCCATAACTTAGACTCTACTCCATTAGCTCTTACTCTTTGTTCACCTTCTGTTTTCCTATCACCTGCATTTCCCACCTTTCCTCTGCAACACATTACAGGATTGACAAGTTTAGCCTCAGAAAAAACAAAAAAGCAAACCCCAGACTCAACCATATGCTCACGTACAGAAAACTCAGTTCAAACAGTTACATTTTGGCAAAGATCTTATCTTTAATTGTTCACAATAGGAAGTCTCAGCAGTAATAAGCAGCCTCAAGAATAGTAAGTACATCAGTAGTGCTGTGCATACACACGCATCTATTTTCATACTGTGCACAGACTTCCTGCACAATAGACTAATTTCAGTTTTCCCATGCTTCACAGCTTGGTTTTGATCAGTTACAGAAGTGAATAAAATACCTCTGTTGAATATTTGTCTGCTAGCTTATTTCATTTCAGTGGTTAAGGGGAATAGCATGTGTTTTCCTAGACAATGCTTTCAATCAAATTGCTTCTCAGTTGGTCTGACATCATCCAGAGTTAAGGTGTTTATAAAGAATAATGCATTAGGAAAGGTTATTTTTCACAGATACAATAAGGAAATAATTTTACCTCTATGAGCACTGTTTTAGTATCTTTGCACATAGGGTTGGCTTTTTCTCTGCTGCAAGATGACAGTACACACCTCATTTTTATCAGTCTGAAAATTTGTGGTTTGAAAACTACACACTCACGGTAAGCTTCTAAGAATTGACAGTAGAGGCTTCTAGTCATGGACCGCTATGCATGAAATCCTGTAACTCATAAAACCATTCCCCTAATGCAAATCATGGCTGTGCTTTCTCACTGCTTGAAACCCAGAACACAGATTTGGCCCTCCTGACTCTGAAGCATGCTCTAAAACCAGCTATTTTACTAGTGAAATAATTCATAAGCTGTTTTCAGACACCTCTGTGATAAAGACTTATTGTTATTATGAATGGGGAAACTCACATCATCACAGTTCAGTTTGATCCGAAACTGACACATTGACTGAAATGAAAAAAGATCAAACCCCACATTTCTCAGGTTGTGCTTAGCATTTTTATTCCTACCTGGTTTAGGATCTACTGATGAAGAGCTAGAGAGTCATAATGAGCATTTGACTTTGAACTTCTTTGAATTAAGCATGTTATTCAGACTGGCTTTTTGTCAGTGCAACACATTATAATAAGGAGCATTAGTGTATGCATACAGCAGAAGTTTTAAGCACTAGCTTGACAAAGAGCTCTTTGTTTTTTTCTGCCACAAACTGCAACCGGATGTGTGTCTTATTCACCAAAATGTGTAGAGTGATTGAATCAGGATTCCAAACTTGTTCAGATACAAACCCAGGGAAATGAGGATCTTGTTCATTCTCTGAACAGTCAGACATACTATTTATCAGCTGAAGCGTTACGTAACTACTACCCTAGAAAATGTATTTGAGGCAGGCAAAAAATGCAATACTTCAATATCAAAACAATCAAACCATTTAAGCAAGCAGAAATATCTTAGCCACAGAGGAATAAACTGTATAGAATAGAAAACAGCACCAAGCATGTAATACACTAGAAACCCTAATTTAGATGCTAATTAACCCAGATGAAAGAATCACAGGGTTAATGAAGCAACATATCCCTCCCACAATTTTATCTGTTAACAGGTGAGAAGAGAAAAATCTTACATTTGATCAAATTAACCACAAGCCACAGTGGGAAGTGCTGATAAACATTATTGGAAAGTGTTTAATTTTCTAGGCTAAGTAGGATGGATTTCACATTGAGATTACATCCATTTTTATTATTGAACATTGAAATATCAATGATCAAGAACACATGCACTTCAACAGTTATGCAATAAATGCTTCTCCTGAAGCACAGTTGTTAAATGAAAACATATATTTCTAATCAATTTAATTAGCACACAAGAAACTAAGTTTAAATTAAGCCCTTATTTCAAGCAGAGTGTGACCACTCTATACTTGTTACATCGCAGTTTTCTTTTTAATCTCTGTTCTCAGTTTTTCTGGTCATTGTCTCTGATATCACACCAGCTACCTGAAGAGCAATATCCTCTGCTTGGACTCAGACAACGTTTTTGTTGGTTAATTCTAAGAGAAGCCTATGTGTAGGCAAGATTCTTGGTTACACTGCGTTTATTCCTTGGGAACTGGAACAATTCCATAAAGTTAAGTTTCTTTTAACCTTCTTTATTGAGTTTGCAAGAACCATCAACAGCTGCTGCAACATCTGAAGACCCCACTGCCCTAAGAAGCCACTCTACAAACAGAAGCCTTTGTGCTGGGAACAGACCTTAGGCACATCTTTCCAGCTGACAAGTCTCCATTTTTACCAGCTGAGGATTACAAAGGTAAAGGAGCCAGGCAGAAAACCTTCCACACCTTAACAGCATCCAGTGGCAAAGCAATGTAAAAAAAAAAATTAACTAATTAGAATAACCGTTAGAAAATACCATTTTTAGAGGCATTTAGACCCAACTGATACCAGTGGTAATCAGGTACAACAATATTTTACTAAAATAAGGTCAAAAACCCAAGTTATTTTCTTCAGCTGTTTCATTCAAGTGATTCATCAAGAAAGAGCCCTGGCAGAGAATTCCAAACCCAACTCATGGTTGACAAACAGCACTGTTTTATCAGCACTGAAAGTCCCTAGAGAAAAAAAACCCACAACCAAATCCCATTAAGAACATGCAGAATGCTGCACAGGATTTTCAGATTAGTTGAATTCCACCATCTTAAGTGGTAACTACTGAATTTGGCCTATCCATACTTTACCAAATGACAAAGGCCTAGACTCAGGATGCTTTGGGGATTTAACAGGAAGTCAGAAAAAAAGAAAAGCAAAGCCAGTACAGTGTCTCCAGTGCAAAAGATAACTTAACAGAGGTGGGCCAAAGCCCCAGTTTTAAAAAAAGAAAAAAAAAGGTACACAGAGCCAGTAGTTCATTTTCCAAGTCTCATCCTACAGAAGAGTATAAAGTAGTATTTGTCCTTCTCTGGTTATAAATGCAAACATTCAAGAGGATATTTTTTACCTTCCTGCTATCCCATACCAAGGCAGCCAAGATACAGTAAAATAAATTTCCTTGGCTGAGATAAAACTGGCTCTCACTTGGCACTGCCAGAATTTACACAGCAGTATTTCCTTCAAATGTAAAAATCACTCTTTCATGCTAATTGGGATAAAATATCTCCTTTTTATCTTTCAGTCAGGCATGCTGGAGACATACAAGAAAAGGGATGCAAGGACATAATAGTTAAGCACCACATATGTTTCCAATGACTTGGTGAACTCTGAATGCAACTTCTAACAGAATATACAGGTTGGAAATTCAGCAGCATCCAATATGGACTTGCTCAGAATTAACCTCAGAATGTTGTACATAACTTAAAACTTAAAATTTAATGTTAAACTGTATTAAGTTACTTGTGCTTTTAAGATACTGTGCTAAATACACCATATAGTTGTAGAGCACTATTGCCTGTAACAGCAAATGCCAGACAGACACATAGCAGAAAGTCATAGTAAAATCTTTTAAAATTTCAGAGTTGGATCAGTAACTTGGTGTAGTCAAGTGACAAAGTTTTCAAGTGTTTTTCCAGTGTGGAGTTCTGGTGGCCACATCAGAGAAGCCATGCTGACAAAATGAAGTGTTCAGAATTCCAACGAGACAGGAACATCTACTTTACAGGAGAAGTAAAAACTAAGAATATTGTAAAGTTACTTTGCTGTGGTCCTAGGACAGAACCTGACTCATCTTGTTCACACTGAAAGAGCCAAAGTAAAGGTTAAGTATCCACCAGCCATAAAGTCCTAGAACCGTCTTCCTACAACAAACCCCACCTCTATCAATCCTTTCCTGTTGCACTTGCACAGCTCTACTAAATAAATTTCAAAAGGTTAAAAACTCACATTCCCATGATTTATTCACAAATGTTGTCACTTATTGTGCTCAACCTCTGCACATAGGGGAAGCTAAAATGATCTACGCTCACCACAAATATCCCTGTTACCACTTCAAAATTCAGACAGCTTTATTTCTTAATGACAAAGTAAGTTTGGGGAAAAATGTTTTAATTTCATGAAATTTATACTGTAACCCACCATTAACACTATTGTTTTGCAGCACAGCTGAATTTTGAATAATGCAGTTTCAATTTTTGACAGCCTAATTGTTCCATTATCTATGCATCCCCATTAAAATACTAACATTCTTGATGTTATTAAAAACATATGTGAATTATGTAATGGTTTTAATTTTGAAGACTTACTCTGACCTTTTTGTAAAGTCCAGCCAAGATACCCTTTCAGTTGTGGATTTTGAAAACACTGGCATCTGTAAATTTAGGTTCCATTAGATGAAGTATCACATTAGACTTTATCAAGACTTATTTAACACTATTGCATGTTTCTTAACCAATTCTAACATTATAATTTTTCTTTTATACCTTGTCAACACACACATGCTTAAGGATACATCTTGCACCCTGACATGGGCCAAGTCACAAACTAAGGCAAAGCCAGTCTTGTTTTCACATGGTTCTCTCTTCATACTGCAGGCTGGTAATGTAGTACTGCTTTCTTCACTCATACTTACAATCAGTCTATTAAAAGAGTAAAAGACAGAACTGAGAGACTTTAACTTCTGTATGAGTTGCCTGCAGTATAAAAATAGCCCAACCTAATTGAAGTTGCTCAGAAAGCTCAACAGTCCTTTTTATATACTGCTTCCCATTTTATTTTATTTTCCAAATCCGATAGATATTCTTCTAAGCTGTTTCTTCACCAGTCATTTATCTCAGTTGATTTAAGCCACAAAGTTCATTAGCATAACACCAGAAACTATAGTTTGGTTTCTTGTGCTATCTGCAAATACCATGCTCTGCAGGAACCAATCAATGTTTTCACTGCTGTCCAGTTGAATAGTTGGTTCGATAGTTTGACCTGAACTTAAATCCTAGATCTTTGCTGTCTCTATAGAACACTGTTATTTGAGAGAGTTCATGCTGCACCTATTGGTTCCCAAAGTGACTCAGATTAGTATCTTTACAGTCTAGTGCTCAAACTACTCCAAATTGTCACACTTAAACTCACTTACTTCAAAACAGCTAACGACACAAAAATCCCAAACTGAAAATCCTTATCCTTTTGACAAAAGCACAGGGTAGAGAGATAACTAACACCAGGGGCAAACAGAAAGTCAGGACAGACTAAATGTCTCTGTTCACAAACATTTATCTACCCATTTTATAGGGCTCAGTCACTTGACAGAGCTCTCCCATTAGCCAGCTATTTTAATGTTAACCAAATACTGAACTCCCTGCAAGTCAATAAAAGCTTCTATTGACTAAAAGATTCTGTCTATAAACACACACGATTATAGGACTTCTGTTATAAAAGTGACAGAGTAGAAAGAGAAACCAGCAGTTTATAGATATTTCTGGCATTAAATTAAAAATAGTAAGTAACCCTCTGGTATTACTGTTAGTAGCATCCGCACTTTCTAGAACAGTGTTCCCAGAATATAAGACAGTACTTAATTTTATATTCACTGGAATAAAGCTTATCTGGTATTAAAATATACAAAGGTACACAAGGTTGCACTTTGAAAACATTAGAAAGAAGTGGTCCTCAGGTTTTAGTGGCATCGAGTTGGCTCACCTAAACCTCTTTACAGATTATATTATATAACCAGATGCCTCAGATTAAAACCCCACTCCTCTGCTAGCAGCAAGATTCTGCACCTCTTGAAGTTTAACCTCTAAATACAAAATATAAGATACCAGTGAAGGGTCCTACCTCTACTTAACACGTAAGAAAGATGTAGAAAATCACATAGTCTCTAAGGTCATACAAGGCATGTCTGACAGACACAATACCCATTTATGTTCCATCAGTCACTTGTAAATTGCTTTCCAGTGTTTTTTTTATTTTACATTTCTGGTTCTTTAAGATGAAGTTTGACACATGGTGCTCCCGGGAAAGGATGGCTGCTGCTGCTGGAGTAGAACTTCAGCCCATTAGAAATTTGGGCACAGAACTAACCTCATGTTCCCCTCACTAGGTGCAAAACAATATCATCCTGTAATATAGCAAATATCATACAGACCTGATAATATGCTTCTCCTGACAAAGAAAGTTTGCAACAGAGCACAAAACGGAACCAATGCTTGCCAAACATCAGATAGTTTATTTTTAGCCAAGGGTGAACAAGACTTCTTTCCCTACCATAAAACCCCAAGACCACACACTCCAAACACACCCCCTATATCAGTACTGATTAAAGCAAAAGTTTTTCCCTGCACTTGAAAGAGTCTCTACAAATACACAAACCAGTCTCTCTTAAAAATAAAATAAAAATAAAAACAAAGGTATCCTTCTGTACTAAAGCACCCTTTCTGTGACATGAAATTAATAATTATCAGTAAGTATATCTGATTGTTTCAAGAAGCACAAGATATGTCAGCATGGTTACAAAACTGTAGAGAAGCATTGTCCCTTCAAGTTCTGTAGTCATTAGAAAACATCAGCATAGGGTGGAAATTTAACTATATGCTTTCACTTTATCTACTAATTTCACATTTATTTCTTTCCCAAAGCCACAGATATTCTGGACAGATCATTTTAAGAAATATTTTGCATATTTATAATGGATGTGAACCAACCTTAATAAAGGGGGGACAATAATTGGTGCTTTGCAGTACTAGACAGCATGAATCCTGACACAGAGAACGCAGAAGTCAATTGAGATTTAAAATCTAAGAGCAGTTTAATTCACTTAAGGCTTCTACATAACAGTTACTAATTCTTCATTTGCAATGTAAATTTCCATACCTGCTGAGAAGTTTTATAGATTCTATATGCCAGAACTACAATCAATATAACATTCTGTAATGCATTAGCAGTGAATCAGTTACTCTTCTTGCAAACATAATTCGTCAGGATCCTGACAGCTCCAAGCCACACAATGGATTCCATTAAAATAGAGGCTTATGTTTTTCTTCCTCAGAGCTCTCCAGATCTAGCCAAAACTGGCAACACCCCAACAATTACTCTTGCAGCCTAGGAATGCCTTATTCTTACCAATGAAATGGTCTGCTTTTCATAGAAGTGTCATAAATTATATGGATAATTAAACAATCCATCATGAATATTACATGTGCTAGAGAACCTTCAGTATGAATGTCATATTCTCAATTACATGAAGAACAAATCCTTTCTCTAGTGAAAGGAGTAACTTCTTACAATTTCACAAAACAGCTGCAGAATCTGGATTTAAAACCAAACACCACTAATGACTTAAGTATACAGTAACATCCTAATTTAAGCTTCATATTGTACACATAATATTTAATTTTGAGAAGCAACCTGTACTATGTAAATGAGGACACATTTGTTCACTTGTTCATCCTGGAGAAGACTCAGGGGAGATGTTATAGCAGCCTTCCAGTACCTAAAGGGGCCAATAAGAAATCTGAAGAGGTACTTTATACAAGGGCATGGAGTGACAGGATAAGGGGAAATGGCTTTAAACCAACAGAGAGGAGATTTAGACTAGATATTAGGAAAAAAACCCCTTTACTATGAGGGTGGTGAGGCCCTGGCACAGGTTGCCCAGAGAAGCTGTGGCTGCCCCATCCCTGGCACTGTTCAAGGCCAGGATGGACAGGGCTTTGAGCAATCTGGTCTAGTGGAAGGTGTCCCTGCCTGCAGCAGAGGGTTTCAACTGGATGACCTTTAAGGTTCCTTCTAATATTAACCATTCCATGATACTATGACTCTAGCAACCTAGAGACTAAGTTCAGAGTTCAGGCTGTTCTATAATGCAACTGGCTTCATCTTGGCTATAAAGGTAAAAACAAGCCAGGTATTCTGTGCATAACCCATGCATTAGCTCAACAAAAATTTCAGGTAGATAAAGAATTCTGTGCAGTTTAACACTTATTTAAAGCTTCTTCCTGGCCTCTACAATATCACATCATTTTTACAGCTAAACTTTCACAGGTCTAACACTCAGACTGGAGTATCTCTACTTCTTAACACACCTCCCCACATCTTTCACTGATAGATATGTCATCTCCCAACATTATCTCTAGCCTGCTGAAACTAAATTTTTTATAATCTAATATATAGCTAAATTCTTCTATAGCTAGTCATTATGTCTAGCTACAGAGTCTTTGGGATGCATTACACTTCAACTTGAGGCTGTTAAACTAGGGCCAGAAACCGCACCTGTCAGAGCACAGGTATGAAAATGCACCTGACAAAAAAGCCTGGCCAGAAGGGCCAGGCTGCAACTAGTTACTGCTTCCTCACTGCGAGATTTACAGCAGGCATATTCATATAAGTAAACTATACCAACCTAAATGTTTTGAAGACACGTAACCAGAAGATAGTTGTCTGGGTCAGGAAACATCAGGTGAATTTCTGTATCACTAGGTAGTGAAATCAGAATGGGATCCCTATGACCTTAAAAGGCCATAAAACACAGTCTTTAGTTCTTAAAAAAAAAAAAACCACCAACAACAAACCCAGATTTATTCATCTGCTAAGGTTGTGTTATCAGTGTTTCATACGGAGTCAATGAAGTTTAATGTCAAAAATATCTATATATAATAACTACAGAAGAACTACAGCTTTATATTCATGGTTACAAGTTTCATAATGAATCTTGAAAATTAATTTTGTAAGTTACACACATGATTAAAATAGCTCCAGTGCTATAATCATGATGAGATAATTAAAGTAATTAGAAATTACACCTACTTGAATGCTTAGTCAGTAAAAGCACTTTTAATCACAATCAAAACCTTTTCTTCCCTGAAGAAAGAACCTGTTTTCCATATTACAGCTTTTTTGTAAGCTCCTATTCATTTTCTTCAGACAGGGATCAGAATAAGCCTTGTCAGTGGCTGGAGGGAACAAATTAAGGATGATTTTACATAGATAAGGGGAAAAAAAGAAAAAAAAAATCAATATCCCATTCCTGGCACTCAGAACTCTCTTCAGCTGACCTTTTGTTCTCCAAACCTACTTTCCCTTCTTTCTCAGAAAAGACTTCTTTCCAGAATCATCTGTCTCTAACAAAGCATTTGTTTGTACATTTAGAAAAATGCTATCAATTTTATTATACTACAAGCCAGTTAAACCAAATTTATTTGCTCTGGTACTGTCAAAGACTACCTTAATACAGCTGTAAATGAACATCCTGAACACCTCTTTCTCAAGCATCATCTCCTTTTCTCATCAACATAACAAGCACGCATAGGGAGTACCATTAAGATTCTGATCTTTGGTGAAGTCTTAAAATCACAGAAAAAAACCGCAGCAACTACAATGGATTGGATGCAAGAGCAAACCAGACTTTAACAGAGTTCTCAGTGGGGAAAAAAGTGAATACTTCATGTTCTACTCTGAAAAAAAAGAAAAAAATATAAAAAAGAGAATCCTTTCCCGTTTTTCAATTTAGCTCTTAAGACATAAGCTTCTTGTCCCCCTTGACTTCTCTCCCCCCCCCTTTTTTTCTAATCACAAAAAAGAGTTTGCTAATACTTATACTGTACTTGCATATAGAGGCATCAGCCAAATCACAGCTTTTTTATACTTTGTAGAACCATCCTAGTCCAATATTTAATGAGCAGTTAAGAAAATATACAAGGGGTTATACACTGAGCCTAGCTCTACCACATCCCCAATTCAAAACCATCTCTTTTAGAAAGCTTAAAACTCTGCCAACATTTCTGTGAGTAAAAGCAAATGTCCAGAGAAAGCAGCACCCACCCACAAAGCCACATCAGCACCAGTTTGCTTTTTAATTGCCACAGATAGCTATGGGACTGTGAAGCTGGTTTCCAAGATTAGAATACTGTACTGTATTTGTCCTCCCACAAATCCATAAGAAAAGTCACCACTAAGCCATGCTAGGGTCAAACTGCCCAATCCTCTCAGGCTGGCCCTTGCTTATATCAATATATACTAATTCTTCAGCAAAAGTTTTCCAATAATCAGGACAGGCCCTGAAACAGCTCTACTTCTATCAAGGAACTCTCCCTTGCTTTTCATGAAATTTACAAGGAAAATGGGAAAGCTGCTTTAGCTTTCAGACAAGAGGACATCTGCTGTATGATCTTGCTGGGAAAACTGTTTGCAAGCATAGAATCCTTAAGTAGCTCAGACTTCAAATTAGATTTTGACAACATTACACAAGTTCTGACAGGAATTCTCAAATTATCAAATTATATTTTGCCACCTATTAGTGCCCTCACTTTAGAGGCCTTGACCAGGATCAAGACGGGCACTTATGCTGTCCTATAATATCTCATGGTTTTCTTTAATACTAAATTACAGATACCTTGGAGCTACAGAACTATATGTTAAGTAGTCACATACAAGACAGAGATCACATTGGAGGACCTGGTGGTTCTCTGACAGAATTAGTTAAAACGCTGAAGCAAATATTAGTGACGGCAGATACCTTAATACCCCAGGCTCAGCCAGTGAATATTTCAAAGTATTTTTCTTCAAAATTTCACACTTAAATGCCTAAAACCAGACCCTATATGTGCGCTTTCTAAGCATCTAAGGTTCTTACTAATAAAAGATTAACTCCAACAAATGCATTTTACATGACGTAGAACTCCTAAAAAAAAAAGCTGAAACACTCACTGAGGTTATACACCAATGGATTTGCAGTCTGAAGACAAGTGATTCAGAAGCTCAGATACCATAAAAGATATGAAGTCAGGCTCCTATTCCTGGTATTTTCTGAGTTTAAAATAATCATACCATATGTTCACACAGTAATGGACATATTCTCTACTTAAGGAAACTATTTTAAAGCAGATTTAATGCAGCTTAATATAGGTTCACCAAATCCAGTTTTAGCCTTTGTTTTTGTTTTTGTTTTTTAATCTAGAGAACCCTTTCTGAGAAATACCTTTACAGAGCAAGGCACTTACGACTAGCTTATTATAAACTACTCTAATTTCAATTGCATTGATGTTTCAACAGCTATGAACTTTCAAGCTGAATCTACCAATCTTCAAGTAAGTCAGGAGGTGTTTTTTTCTTCTTCCTAGACTTATGAATAACTTGATCAGCAAAATAGTAGGAAACCTTAACTTCGGGAAGAGTAGCATCAGGGTAGATTATATCAAAGTTCCTGTCTATTATAAAGCCACTGGATACAGCCTTTTACTTCTTCACCACTTTGGGGAAACATTGGTGACGCATAGACCTCTTCAATTCTCCCTTCTTTTCCCAACCACGCTGGCCTTTAGAAATCAAAATAAAATACAATTGCACAGAACACACTGCTTTTTACTCCCTGCAGTCTTATACTTTTATTCCTCATTGAGGGTTTTTTAATATTTTTTTTTGGTGCACAAGGCACGGCAGCCCAGCAATACATACAGAAATACCATCAAACTCAAAATTATGTATCACAGCAGTCACAAAAAAATGCTGTGAAGTTCTAGCTGCAGAGAATCATGGAGGTTATAGTAGTGAGGGCCTAACTAGGCTTGACTTAAAGCAGCTCTTGGTTATTTCTTTAGTTGTGCTGTGGTTGGATGCTAACTTACGAGATTACAAAAAGGCAAGTGAAAAGGAAATGAACAATTTATATACGAGTAAACAGTTATACCAAATAGAAATCTTCATTGAAGTGCTGCTGAAAGTGAGGTCTTTCGCTTATCCAGCTCTCTCTACTAATTTAGAGTTCAAGTTTGAGAATATAATCTTCCTATGTTTCCTTTTCCATGAATGGAAAAAGGGAAAGTTCTCCACAGGATTGCTTTGAACTAATCCCTGCCCCCCCCCCCCGCTTCTTCCCAGCAAGATTCTGCATTTCCCACTGCCTGAAAAGGGCAGATACACATTTTAACATCAGCTGCAAAATGCCAGAGATGAGTTCCAAAAAACAGTGCAGTTGAGGAGACAGACAATAGTCCCCAACTGTTTAGTCATGTACTGTTTGCTGCAGAACAAAGTGGCCATCAGTAAGAAGTCAGCATTTTCCAGACAACCTCTTCCACTCCCTATGTAAGGAATACTTTGATATTAGGATATCTATTTCAACAGAAGTCACTGTTAAGAGGGGTCACTTATTTCTCATGACATTACTTTATTATAAGCAGCATTGAATTTTAGAGTAGAAAACCACTACTGTAAGGCAGATCTCAATGAGAAATTGCACTTAATCATAATGAGGGCAGAATAATTCACACATTTTCCCTTCTACTTAGTTCAAATTCAAAAGAGGGCTGTTGTTTTCCACTCTGAAATAAATAGCCCAACAGGACTAAGCCGTACAGAACAAGCAAAGCAGTTCAGCTGACACTGCCAGAGTAACTTCAACTTCTAAAGTGCAGGGAATTCCAGTACTTAAAATCTTAAAACTTGAATATTAAATTAACTGCTTAATTGTAGGGGTAGGGAGGTACAGAAGAAATCAGCTTCATTATAACAAAGTAGTTACTATCTGGAAAACAAGAAAGACTTTCCCAGAACACAGGTCTAGAACAGTGCACTTCCGCCTTGGCCATCCAGACATATTAATTCCATCTCATTGCAATGACCAGATCAGACTCAAAGGTGCAATTGTTACAGTGTCATTTCATCCTACATGCTTCTGCAGTACCTTTCCAAAGGGCTCCCTTACCTTCTCCACTGGTGACAAAGATGTTTAAGCCAGGAGGACTCCAACCATAAAGTCAACAGGCCTGCTACAACTCATGCAAGATCCACGTAGGGTCTATTTCTATGAGTCTATGGACAGACGACTGCCATACATGCTCTCCTGGAAGACACTTTCTGTACTCCTTCCAGGCTTCCTGTACTATACCCATCAAGTGTATCTCCGATGTCAGAAACAATTACCTTTTGCAAATTTAATACTTGAAAAATACAACGAGAACTACTGAAAAGGGAACTTAACCTGATTAAGCTTACCTAACATTCCTGTGTAGCATGTTTAAATCTCAAAACCAATTAAGCTCTTGAGACATGTACATAATCTCAGATAGGTCCTGCTGTGTTGTTGCTTAAAAATAAGTGGAACATTCTAGGGAACACTCTAGCAAATAAATTTGATCCCTTTAAATGACAAGATCAAGGTGCGTGCATGGGGGAAACAGCATTTTGCCCAACTTGACAAAATCTTACCTAAACCAGTTCCAAGCTCTTATAACCATGCACCACCACAGGAAGCATAAGTGATTTGTCTGACACTCAATAAGGTTAGTCATGTTTTTTCAAAAGTGTTGTAACTACAACTTTATTACTGCCCCAGTACTTCTGCTTCAGTAATCAACACCACTGTGAAGCCAAAGGGAAACTGATTTCTCAAAGCTAGACCCAGTTTGGGGACAGTGCAGCAAAATCAAGAAGATGCTGTGCTCTTCCACACTTACTACACTCAAATCAGCCTTGTTCAGATACATAAACTTGTGTTATAAAGACTAAGTCAGTTAAGTTCAAATGCAGACTGTAATGTTTTAGTGTAACTTCCGCAGGTAAATTTCACAAGACAGAAATTACAAATAAAAATTTAATTCAAACCACCACACTAATAAACTGTAAAGTAATATCAATTTATGCATAAATACCTGTTTCATAACAAAAAAGATGTTTTCATAGTGCTTGCACTACAGACAATGATAGTGAGAAATCTCAAACCCACAACCACCACTATGTATAAGCCAAGTAGTAGGAACTGTGAGCAGAACAAAACTGGAGGATCTTTTCTATGTTCAGACCAACTTTCCCCATCAGGACACAAAGCCTGAAGGCTGCCATGACATCAAATCACACTGAATAGCCACAAACAAAAGATCATTTGAATTACAGATATAATTTCACAATTAAGATACAGCTACTAATAAGACAACAATAATATACAGCAAGCGATGAAAGAAACTTTGATATTAAATGGTATCTGCATTGTAAAAGGTCACTACCATATATCTGCATTAAGAAGGTAAACACAGAAAACACACCTGAGAAAGAAACTATTGTCAACTGCCGTTTTAATTACTCGTGCTCAGCAGAGAATGAAGAGAGACACAATCCATCGCTAGCTTGTGAGCAAAAGAACTACCTTATTTTCAATTAACTAACTTCTGCAACGCAGCCCCAGCACCCCTGGCAGGGTCGCATCTCACCTCAGGCTCTTACACCCACAGAAACAACGACACCAGGCTGAGGAGAAGATCCGAGCTGCCCTCAGGCCCTCAGGCCCTCAGGCCCTCCGGCGGGCGGACGCAGACGATCCCTCGAAGCCATCACCTCACAACCCTCACGCAACCACGTCTCCCCGCCCTTTCAAGGCACGTGCCGGCGGGGGCGGTTACGCTGAGCTCCTCAAGTCGCACGCACGCCCTCGCGAGATTGTTGGCGGTGTTTCCTTCTTGAATGCTGTGATGGCGCCCGGCGCCCCTCCTGGGCGCTGAGGTAAAGCGGCGCTGCGGGTGCGGTGCCGTGTGCGGCTCTCTCGGGTTCGCTCTGCGGCCTCGGGCGGTCCTTTGGTTGTTGTCCTGGGCTGTTGTTGTAGCAGTTATTGTTGTTATCCTGTAGCAGCTGGCTGTTGTCTGGCGGGTGAGGGGCCCATGTCTTCATGTAGGCCATGGCTGTGGAGCTGAAGCTGTTATGTAGCTCTGACTTTCTTTTTTTTGTGTGTGTTATGGCAGAGAAGTTGATGTGCTAAGGTAGTGTCAGCTACACTGGGGCCTCTGTTGAGTTATGGCTCAAAGCCTTGTGAGAGAGGGCAGGGGTTGGGTGTAGAGCAGTCTGTGGCCACAGGTGGATCTCCTGGCAGGCAGTGCTGTGGTTTAACTTGTGCTGGGGCTATGTGCAGTGTTCTCCTGCTTGGATGATGGGAGAGGGCTGGATAGTTCATACTTGCTGTGCCCTGAGCTTTCTTATTGTGGGTAGCGTAACAAGGAGCTGTGGCTGAAGCATTTGTTGATGCTTTCAGAATATGGTGTTGGATACTGTTTCACTAGAGTCTATACTGAAGCAGTCCAGTATTTTACACCTTAGCAATGTGAAACATTCTTACTTACTAGAAGTTTCTTTCCAGATGCACAAATGGAGTAGCAATGATTAAGTGCTACTGTTGCTTTAATTTATTTGCCAGTTTGAGTGTTAAGGCTGTACACGAACCAGAGTGCCTGAGCTTGTCTTGTTCAGATGATGAAGATGCTGTTGTGACTGTGTGGTTCAAAGGTTATGGAACTTGGTGTGGTTCCAATGCCCTCTGGAAAGGGAAGAAATAAAACCTCGAAGTGGTAATCGTAACCAAACCAGTGACAAGAATGTTTTCTTTAGCACTGATCTCAACTCCTTCAGGGCTTCAGGAAGGTTGGACAGTTTGCCGAGGAGCCGCTATTAAACATGTGAGCACATGGATTAAACCACAGTTGCTGCTGCATGATTTGAATGTATTCTAGTATACCACTCAAATAAAAGCTCTTCTAGATTTCCATGTAATGCTGTGGGTTTGTTTTCTGCTTTTCTTGTAACCAGTTGAGCTTTATAAAGCATGTTTATTATCCTACTGTGGTGGTGACTAGGAAGGTAGTGTACACATTTAATTCTTGGTCTTATAAAATGCTGCATTTTCTTGATCTAATAAATCATGTAGTTCACTGATTTATTCATTTGGCTACAGTTACATGTGCACATGAATAGTGTGTGAACCTGAAATCATGTCATGAGTTAATGCCCATATAAACATATTTTTGGGAAGCAGTAGAAAATGTTGACCACTGCTACTTTTCATTCTTTAAGGAGCAAGTGAACAGTTTTAGTGACAACAGTTGTGTGACTTAAATATCAGTGTTAAGGTATTCATATCAAATGATGTAGCTTTGCTTCTGTGAGCAATATGATAATTTAAATTAATGGCAGGGAGATCTTTATTCCCTCCAAAGCAAAATCCATAATAATCATACCTGGAGCTGTGCATCTTGTATATATTCTAGTTCAGGGATATTCTGCCTGGAAAACTGATGGCTATTGGTTTCTGCAGTGCAACTGCATACCTATGGCAAGTTCTAATTTTCCTAATGTGGAAATGTAAAGATAATAGGGTGTGCTCAGTGTGGTTAGAACTGTGTTCGGAATGCACAAATCATGGTCTAAAACAGATTAGGAAAAAAGGGTTGAAGATGTGTGTAGCACTGGAGGAAAAGGAGGGAAAAGGAAAGAGACTTTTTACAAAGGCAAGTAATGGAGCAAGGGCAAGGGGAAAGGTTTTAAGTTGAAAGAGGAGAGATTTAGATTAGACATTAGGAAAAAGCTCTTCCCTGTGAGAGTGGTGAGGCCATAGTACAGGGTGCCCAGAGAAGCTGCGGCTGCCCCATCCCTGGCAATGTTCAAGGCCAGCTTGGATGGGGCTTGGAGCGATGTGGTTTAGTGGAAGGTGTCCCTGCCCATGGCAGAGGATTGGAAAGAGGTGAGCTTCAGGTCCCTTCCAACCCAACCCAACCTATTCTATGAATCTGTGAAAAGTCTCCCATTTCTATGAGTGACATACATCTTGAGATTATCTGTGAGAGGAGAGTGAAAAAGATCAGTGTAAATCAGATAGGAGGAGAGTAGGGGCCAGACATAGGGTTGTGAGCTATATGAAATGAAGATGTAAGCTATGTTTTGGATTTTTTTGAATTATTGAAAGACTACAGAATGCGTAAATGACTACCAAATGTGTCAGGTGTGTATGGTACCTAGAAAGGAGGATATTTTCTATCTTCATTAAAATGCATTCATGCAACTTGAGAAACTCAGTCCTTTACTCTTAAATGTGCAGTTGTATAATCTTAACATACTCCAACTGGTCATTAGGTTGCATCCCTTTGAAAAATGTAGTTGTTGATTTGGACGTTTCAGCATGTAAAAAAATCTTGCAACAGCTATCACATGACATCTATTTGGAGCTGTTGGATGTCAAAGGATTTCTAGAACTGAATTATTCTGATGATATTTGGTCTGTGACTATATTATACTATCCTGTACCAGCAGTGGTTAAAAAAAATTAATTTGAGCACTACCTACAAATACAGAAAGCTAAAAAATTGAGCTTTTTCTAGGTATATTTTGTCCTGATTAAAATTAATAATTTCAGCTTAACATTTAATACAAGGGAAAAGTGCTTAAAGGACATTTGTTGTAGGGCTTTGGTATGAGTGAAGGGTTTCAGTAATGCATAAAGGAATTTCCTTTTATAATGTCACTTTATTAGCTGATTCACTGAAATGTGAGAATTAATGGCAATTCAGCTGCACAGTCATAATGGCCTAATCCATAATTTGTATGGGAGTTACTCTAATAATAATTAGGGAGAATTCATTTGTTATTAATGTGAGGGCAGTGAGCATGTCTTTAAAATAATAATCCAATTAACATGCATTAAGTGCCATTTTTATCGTTAGCCACAGCATGAATGGCTGCTGCTGTAATTTGGAAAGACTATTTTATAGCATCAGGTACCAGATCTCTAACAGCTATTGCCTGTTCAGCCTGGCCTATGTAGAGGATTGCCTCTAAGGCTGGCATCATAGTTTGAGGCTGGGCATGCATTCTGTAGAGATGCTGCCCTTTGTAATCTCCTGATTTGGTGCAAGTAAATGGTTTGCTGCCTTGCAATGGTTGGTGTTGAGCATCTGTATTTGTTATATGACAATGTTTACTATTTTTTGAAAGCTTGTGGTATGCCCTGTATATAAATGACTGATAACCTGAAATCCTGTATGTTTTAAAGCACAAGCCAATATATCGTATCAGATGTCAGAAGCTAAGTGTGCTAAACTGATGGCAGGAAGGAGGAACCAGCACTGTTGGCCTTTGTGGCAGCTTTCTGCAAGTTTCTGCAGTGTTTAATATGCCTCTTGAGAGGCCAGGAAAAGATACTTACATTGAAAGATCGTTTTGTTTCCCTGTGCATCAGACATACGAAGTATTGACCAGGGCAGGAGGGGGAGGGCAACTGGTGCATTAGAAACTTGGTATTGATAATTCTGTTAAGAAATTTGTACCCCACATTAATTAGAGCGAGTTCCTTGATACTGTGAGTGAAGAGGAGTTGTAAGAGGACTCTGCCCTCCCTCAAACAGGCTAGCTATGTAGGGACAAACTCAGGCAAGGAGAAGGTACATAACTCGTTTATATTTGTAACTTTGATATTTAGTGAATGTAGTTAAAAAACCCTACTGTTGTGCTGGGATTATAGGCTTTTCCTCATACTGTGTTTAATATAAGAAACATAAAAACATAGATTTTATTCTGTGTATTCCAAATAAATAAATCACAAAGGGAAGTTTTCTATGAAGGCAGTGAAATCAAAAGCCTGGGTTAGGAGTGTGTCCTGGTGAGCAGATAAGTTTGTTAGCCCCTAGGAGTAGCAAACATACACCTTTAATAGACTGCTCAGTGGGTGGCTGGGTAGGCAGTAAACCGTATCTTCCTATGAACTATTATTCTGTGTCAGGTTTGCTGAAATGATCCAAGTTCGAAGTTGGTTTTAATAAGAGTCTCCCCAGTCACTTAGGGGATTTGGACCTGGCTGTAGACTTGAGTACTGCACTTAATACTTAGGCTGGTTGCCTGAAGTAGGTGTGGACCCTTAAGGAAAAGGTGACTGGTGGTGGCTAGGAAAAGCATAACAGATAATTGATTCATCTGCAAGCAAGAACAAAATGACCTGTTGCCTTTTTTGTTGTTGCTGTTAACTGGCTGATCACATTAAATCCAATAGGAGCTTTTGGGTCAATCATTCAGTGAAATAATGATGTAAAAAGCAGGCATACAACTAGGTTTGCTGGCAGCCCTTTTCTGAGTACCATAGGTGACCACATTATTCAAAAGCCTGTTCTGTTGGTGTAACACTGTTAATTAGATGGGTAAGTTGCCATTATGCTACAGAATGTAGTTGAATTTCTGTTGCATTGTTCCTGATTCTGTTATTTATTTGAAGGGAGAAATACCTTTATTTAAAAGACAAGTCTTTAAAATGAGTTTTCTCTTTAGGAAATTATATTCTGTGGTAGTCATGAGAGCTACTGCAATGAACACTAGTGCTGCCTTATGTGTAGTTACGGATGCTTTCAGCTGCTGTTCAGGGAGGGAAGGTGTGATGTACGTTTTATGTTATGGTAGATAAGACTGTGTGGAGCAGTCATGTAGCTTGTACCTTAACTGAAGACAATCTTTTCTAAATCTAAATGCAAGTGAAAGATAAATGTTATGACCATTAAGATAATTCTAAGTTCTGTTCTGTCATACTCCTGTGACCAGATAGGGGCTGATTGCCTATGGATTTGGTTAGGACACCTATAGGCAAGAAGATTGTAGGTTGAAAAGTAGACAAGGGATGTTAACCTTCCTTTTGGGGGCTAGCAGAGCCTGTCAGGTGCTGCTTGTCCTGATGTTAAGTATGTGCTTTGAGGTAGTACCTTTACAGTGAAACTCAATTTCCCAGTGCCCTACAAACTCCTTGTATACTGGAGGAAGTGATACAGACTCAGGTGAGTTTGTACTGGGTGCCTTGCTAATAGTGTCTGAGCTGAGTTAGCTGTCCTGTAGCACTGATAGTATGATATGATGCATCCTAAATCAGTACTTACTACTTGTACTATTTTGAACTTAGTGTTTTGAATGGCTCAGGATTTTGTGCTAGAGTCAGCTCTCTTGGTTTGACAAGTGCTTGGGAAGCAAAGATGATTACAACTGTTGTTTGCAAGTATTTAAAGAATTACTGCATTTAAGGTCTAGTGCTTCCATGACTTCTGCAAGAGAAATGATAGTTCTTCGGTGTATTGCCATGTATGAACCACAAATAATGATAATTACCCTGGCTACTTTTCATTTCATAATGTCTGGTCAAACATGTTAATAAAGGAAATTTGACATGATTGTACTTAGTAATGTGCAAGGGCCAGCGACACTTCCATTCTGTGGTGTAGTGATTTTGATATAATCTGAAGGATTTTGTGTAAGAAGAGCTTGAACATAAACATGGGTTCTTAGGCTGAAGTGGCAAGTTAATGTGCCTGTAATATAGCAACAAGGTCTGTGAACAGCTTTTTCTGGCTGTATAGGACTTGTAAGAGGAAGGACCCTGGTAGTGAGGCGAAGTAACCATCCCAGAATTCTCCACTAGTACCCCAGGGTACTGCTTGAAATTGGTTATACAACTGCAGTGTGCCTAGGTATAAAAATTAAAACTTGCAGAAAAGCATCTCGGAAAATGGAGTGAAAAGGATGACAAGTTCTATACCGCTGACTTCTTACCTGCTATAGAGATTACATTTATGAACAGAATTCAGCTTTGTTAATAGGGCTGCCTGGCAGTGTTTTGAAGCCAAGTCAAATTTGGTAAGCCTTCTCAACACACTTTGTGCTGAAAAAACATGTTGAACTGTGAATGCTTCACCAAACTCTACATTGCATGAAGGCAGTATGATTACTGCTGAAGAAAGAAGACAATAACTGAACAATAAGAGTCAAGAGGAGAGGTGGTTGCCATGTGGACTCTGAAATGTTTGTAGATCTATGTGTCAAAGCACTTGAGTAGTGCAAAAACCTCAAAAATTGTGACTATTTTCATGTTTCTCGTTCAAAAGCTGGGTGGTGGTATCAAACTACTTTGTTGTCCTAGTGACAGTGTGGCTTTATTACCTGTTTCCTTCTGCCTTTTAGATTTGATAACAAAATAAAGAGGAGGCTTTTCTATTAGAACTACCTCATTTCTGGAGGAAAGTGCTTGAGAGAAGAAGTCCCTCTGCATCAATTGCATGCATGTTTTATTAGACTGAATAGGTACACAGTATTCTGCATAGCTGAGAGAGGTAAGAGCACTGTTCCTTCTGTTATATTTATCATAAATCTCTATAATGCTCCATTAATATTTTAGTGAAAATACTTTTGGTTCCTAGCTTATTAGTATTTGCTGTAGCAGAAGCAAGAACATCTTGGAAGTGTGTAGCACTCCTAGAGGATTTTTAAGTGAAAAAGTTATGAGGATATGCTGTTCTATAGTAACCACCCATAACACCTCCTCAAGCCATGTATTGACTAATTTGAAGCTAGGTCCTGATGTCCTTGCTAGAGATGAAGGGAAAATTGAGAAGGAAAATGGTAGATGTAGGCTTATGTTCTGCCCAGTGAGCCTTTGAAAATTGTGTGTAGCATCCAAAGTCAGAGCAAAGGTGAGTTTTTGAGCAGCCATCCATATCTACCTCCTATGGAAATGCATAGCTTTAAGGTGAGGCTATGGTGTCTTTGTGCCGATCTCTTGGGAAGCTTGTTTGTGAACCTCAGTTTTGACTGCTGGCTTTAACATAGGAACTAGGTTTCCATCTCTAGCCAGTTTATGGATGTTAAGTACAAGACAGCATTGCTTTAAGAATAATTCTGGTGATTCAGGCCAAGCTAGTTAGGACCAGTGTAAAAGACTAGCATCCTTCAACCTGCACATCAGGACTTAATGTGCAGAGGTGGTATTTAGGCAAAGTTATAAGTGGAAAAAAAAAATCATGTAAGCCTTTAATACTCACAACCTTTTATGGCAGTACATTTTAGTGAAGTTATAAGTGGTGTGCATAAGTGCTTTGTGAATTTTTAAACCTTTGTGACAATACAAAAAATGACAGGCATGCAGTAAAACTACGAAATCTAGTTTTGCCCTGTTGAAGCTGTTCATGGTGTGTTGTCGTATTCTTGTCTCCAGGTGATGTGTTCCTAGTCTATAATGCAGCATTATACAGGAATTAGTACATATCTTTCGTCGTTGTTGATTTTCTTGTACTCGATCAGTTATGATTGACCCATTTTGAAATAAGGAGAGCTGGGAGGACTCAATAAGATTTGTTCTATGAATTCATACAGGAAACATATGTGACTTAATTACCCATTGTTGTTTATTCCTTGCATCATTTTTCAGGTCACTTCTGAATACTTTTAATAATGCATGTTCCAACACAAGTCCATCTGGGATCACACTAGTCAACTTCTTTTATCATTGAAAATTGCTTTCCTTCCTGGTTTGTTGTTCATCTTTGAGATGGTTATTAATGCTTGAAGGCTGTTGCCTTTTATCTGCAGCAGCTATTATTATTTAAGAGCCTTTGAGGTATCTTGACACAACTCTTTGAAAATCTGAGTTTGCTTTTCCCCTTGTCCATGTGCTGTATGACTCCTTCAAAGAAACCCAATAAACTTTATTTCCTTAGGCAGAAATATGCCTCTTTGTCAAAGTTAGCTTCAGCAAGATATTGGATATAAAGCAGAATTATTGCACAAAGCTTTATAGAGTGTTATGTTAGCATTCAGACTAGGTGATGGGGTGGGGAATGTTACCCTTAGAACTAGGTAACTATCTGATCAAAGACTGTAGAAAAGCATCCAGAATTGAACTGATCCTCTTTGCTTTTATTCTTTAACATTATTATTTGCAGTTTGGCTCTGCTAGGAGCTTTACTTGGGCCATCTTGCTAGTCATAGCGTATGCTGTTTATTTCCATCTGTGAGGCAGCTGAATACTCTAGGGAGGGATTTTTTGTGGACTTCTCTGTAGTTACTTAGGTTCTTGTCATCTACTAGTTGCCTTGCTGTAAAGTTCCCAGGGTAGCCCCCAAAGAACTTCTGAGAAACACTATAATGAAGAAGAAACACTTGCATTCATAGTAGTATGTTGCATGCAAGCTGAATAATACCCAGAGTTAATTCAGAGAAAGCTATCTCAGGTGCTGTTACCAGAACATGGACCCATGGGTAGTAGTAGTAATAAATCTAACAAAAATCACTGCCTTTGACATACTGATGTTGTCAATCTAGCAGAGTTCCAAGACCTGAAAACTAATCACTCTTAGAAAACAGCACCTAGCTGTGTACCTAACCCTTTATGGCTTGCTGACTTAAGCTGTCTGCTGCAAACTGGATCTGGTCCTCCATAGCATTGGGCTTCAGTTGCAAGTTAAGATTCAGTCAAAATGTCTGGCTGTGTAAGACACCTGAATGCAGAAAATCAAGGCTTTTGAGGTTACTACAATTTGAAAATAACTCTGATTTATCCATATGTGTATTTTTATCTGTTTGTCAGTTTCTGGTGGTACTGATACATAGTATCAGTAGTATACGTAGCTCCTCATCAGATTTGTCATGCAGATAATGTCTTACTATTTTTGACATAATGCACTCTTTCCCTGGAGACTCCAAAGGCTGACTCTGTCCTTTTCTGCTTTGGGTTGGGAAAAACCCATTTTATGGTCAGATTCTCACTAGTTTATGTTAAGTCCTAAGCCACCTTCAGATTCTGAACCTGATCCTTCTTCTCTTAGAGTCAGTGGCCAGAGGACTGAGCTCACCTGCTTGATATATTCCTCAAATGTTCTGTCATATAACTGGCCAGGGCTCTGATCCCTTACTCATCTCATGAGGAGATACCACACTGTGATATCACTTTGTCATGTAAAAAAAAAAAATAAAAAAATAAAAAATGGGCTTCATCACATAACAGACAGCTGGATGCCCCAGTCTTTAAGGTCTTTCAGAGTAAAAAAAATGTCATGTTTGCCCAGTGTCACAAAAAGGAAGTATATTATTATTTCAGATAGAACTTTAGTTGAAAATTAAGTGATAATATTATACCTTCTGGCTAAGGAGGATTTCTTGTATGTGTGTTTTGCAATGAATATTGATATTGGCAGATGTTTATCTGCAGGAGAATTGATGAAATATTTTTCTAGAAGAAAAAACGTATTTGCTTACATGCAAGACCAGCATGTTCCTTTGCCCTTGGAGGCAATTAAGGAACCAACCTCTTTGATAAAGTGCTATTTTTGTCTTCCTTTGAATACTGCTTTTCATGCATTATACATGTTATTTTTTCTAAATGCTGTCAGCAGATACAGCCAGCGATTAACCTTAAGTACTTCCTATTTAAAGATAGCACCTGTAGTCATTCATTCAGTTTTGTGGGACAAAGGCCTTGGGTCACTTGCTGATGATAGCAGAGACCTGATCCTGTAATGGCATGTCAGCATTTTGCATCCTGATCTGATAGGAAGAGTCTAGCTCTATATATCTGTAATCTACTTTGGTAACCTCTTTGTACAATAAGAAGAGGAAGAAGGTACTTGTATACAGTGGACTGGATGAAGTGGTGTATGGACTAGATTTGCAGAGTGCCCTTAGCGGGCAAGGGAGAATGCTCCCAGATAATGTAGCATTATTATCACTGGACAGTGGAAGTATCTTCGTAGCCTAAATGTCTCCACAGACTAGGTGAGACCTATATAGAGGCCTTCTGTCCTGCTGTGTACGGCTGATAGGCTAACGTAGCTGGCTGAATCTATAAGATAGTAAAGTTTAGGTCACTTATTTAGGAAGATTTCTGTAGAGGGCGATATCCACATAACTGACTCTGTGGAGAGGATGATGGTAGAGAGAAGAAAGGGTGAACAGATAGGTAACTTGATCTGCCTGCGTGTTTGTTGCCTAGGTATTGAAAATACCTTTGGTGCCAATTAGAGTGATCTATTCAAATTTGTTCCCAGCATTCTGTTTTACCTTGTGTTAAGCGCATTCATGGTGTAGACTGGGAAGATGTTTAGCAATGCTGGCAGAATTGTGATTGACTGATGTAAATATTTCCTGCCAGTATATGCTGAATAGCTTACATTTGTCAAAGCAATCTATCCTGGTCTCTTCCTCTCTGGATCAGTACTAGGGCAGAGTCTGTACTTGCAGAAACTATCAGCTAGTCAGTTTGTGGGAACTCTATTATTCATGTGTCTCCTGAACTATATTTGCTGCTGTTTTGTTGAAAGTATGCTTCTGTATATTTAGAGGATAAAAAACCCCACCCAACTCTACTGTTATGATTTGCAACAGTTTCATATAATTCTGGTATTTAAAATTCTCTCTTGGTGCTCCTTTCAGCATTTGAGCAGTGTCTGCAGGGAGCTCGCTTTGTGGCTCTGTACCTGGCACCAGCTGGAGATTGACCCCACGATTAACAGACATCTTTTCACAAACGTTTTATTCCAAACTGCTTGTTGTAACAGTTTCAGAGTGGGACGAAACAATTTTGTCTCTACAGATACTGTGCCTATACATAGGAAATATGGACAGACCTTGAATGTGTTTTGGAATGGATGTTTTAGTAAATTCTTTACACTAGGTTTTTAGGCAGTATAACCTGAAAGTCCTAATAACTCAGATCAGAGCTTGCCTGCTTAAAGCTGTCTATAACTCATTTTCAGGGGAAACTCATTCTGAAGTGGCTGGTATCTCATTTCCAGGATAAAATGCTTTGAGTCTTCCCTGTACAAGGTGGGTGTTATTTGCATTCAGCGGTTGCCTTCACTTCCACGATTAACTTAAAATCAGTTCGTGTATATTGTGGACTTAGCAAACTCGGAGCATCCAAACTGAAGAAACAGTCCATAGTCCTGTGGTTCTCTGCCTCATGACTGTGTAGGAACTTCTGAGATCTTCCTGAGACCCTCAGACTTTAAGGACGGGCTGCAGCTAGCCTGTGTTCTGATCAAAGATTAGCAGGATAAGTCTGCGTCAAAAAGAATTGTCTGATGCTATTTGTACTATCACTGCTATGCAAGTGGGTGTGTAGTGGAAACAGTCTCCTTTGTCCCTGTTTATTATCTGCTACATTTTTGCTGCCAAACTGGGTGTATACTGTAATATCTGCATATGAGTTAGCAAAAAAATTGCAAGTTTCTTTAGGAAACTGTATTCCAAATGGTTATGGTCTAGATGGTGTTCTGCCTTCTCCTGAATTTGTTAAAATCTTAAGAGGAAAATTTAAAACCGCCTTGTCTTACAGTGGGAGTTGCTTTTCCTCAATAATGCATAGAGATGTAGCCAGCATTTCCAGATACTGGTAATAAATTAAATCAGAGAAGGGTATTGAGAAACCAAATCTTAAGAGCACATTTCCCCTACTTTTTCCTTCTTTTTGGGCTTAATTTCACTTGCAATTTTCTCTACCTCTTCTGCCCTTGCAGTGGTGCAGGGGTATGGATAATGGAGGAGTTGGCTGGCACTGGTTCTGTTAGACATAGGGTAAGGTTCTTGCAGCTTCTGACAGAAGCCACCACTGTGGCCCCTATTGCTTCTAAAACCTTACCATGCAAACCCAATACAAAAGGAATTCAAAGGTCACTGTCATCATGCCTCTGATGTTTTTTGAAATGCCATTATGCTTCCGGATGACAATGGTCCTGGTCATGGTCTATATCTGATAGAGAGCTAGGAATTAAGTATTGGACTAGTGCGTTGCAAGACAACTTAGCCTATGTGGAAAATGGCCAGATTGAGATCCTAAACTACAGGGCTAATTCCTTGCATATATAATGGGTGGGAATGCTTGTTTCCTTAGTGTGGCACAGCTACATGGGGCAGAGAGAGGGTCTAGTAATATGTTATTTTTTTTCTCTGTGAAACTGAGTTGAAACATGCGAAGCATTTAATAGGAACAGTGGAATTGGCTGTAGGCCTGAAGTCAGATTTATCTATTTCACTTGTGGAAAAAGCTTATTGATTGTGATAAGTTACTGATCTTAAATGAATTAAATAAGCATTTTCCCTGTTGCTGGAGAGCAATGATAATTATTTTCAGGACAGGAAAACTTGACCACGGACAGAAATTAGTGCTGTGTCACTAGCTGTTTATCTTCATCATGAATAATTATCAGGTTCTGTCTGCTTAGGAAAGAAGGCTGTTATTTTCTTCCCACTAGGTCCAACACAATGCGGTTCTCATGGTGTACCATGTCAGCCAGCACATCCTCCTATTCCACAGCACAAAGTGTTGCTGTTGTACTGCCCACTGCATGTGCCAGTTGGCTATGTAGTGAGACGGGGATACCCATGCTTGTGACGAAAGCAACATAGTTCAGCATCAGGGTTACTGTCACTACATATGGGCATATACTAAGGAATATCTCTTGGAGCTGTAGGCATAAATGTAAAGGAATTTGCTAAATGGGCCAAGTGATCCAGTGAATTGTTTGGAATAGGATCATGCAGTTCTTCAATGAAAAATTTGGAGCTTAGGAAAAGTTGCACTGAGTTTGAGGTTTTTTTGCTTCTAAATTGGAGGAGTCTAAGCAGTCAGTGTGATGTAGAACTTGGCTGAGAAGAAGCTGCTTGCTGAATCTAGGTGGTGCTCTTAGAGTGGAAAGAATTAGTATACTCTGTGATTCTCATCTTAAATATGGTATGTGAGTTTTGGTAGACTATTTCCTGGAGTTGAAGTAGAATAAGAGTAAGTGAGGAGAAGAGCTGTTAAGATTTTATAGAGGATAGATCCGATTATTGAAGAGAAGGCTGTCTTGTTTGGGATCATAGAATCATAGAATAGTTAGGGTTGGAAAGGACCTCAAGATCATCTAGTTCCAACCCCCCTGCCATGGGCAGGGACACCTCACACTAAACCATCCCACACAAGGCTTCATCCAACCTGGCCTTGAACACTGCCAGGGATGGAGCACTCACAACCTCCCTGGGCAACCCATTCCAGTGCCTCACCACCCTAACAGGAAAGAATTTCCTCCTTATATCCAATCTAAACTTCCCCTGTTCAAGTTTTAACCCGTTACCCCTTGTCCTGTCACTACAGTCCCTGATGAAGAGTCCCTCCCCAGCATCCTTGTAGGCCCCCTTCAGATACTGGAAGGCTGCTATTAGGTCCCCATGCAGCCTTCTCTTCTCCAGGCTGAACAGCCCCAACTTCCTCAGCCTGTCTTCATATGGGAGGTGCTCCAGTCCCCTGATCATCCTTGTGGCCCTCCTCTGGACTTGTTCCAGCAGTTCCATGTCCTTTTTATGTTGAGGACACCAGAACTGCACACAATATTCCAGGTGAGGTCTCCCAAGAGCAGAGTAGAGGGGCAGGATCACCTCCTTTGACCTGCTGGTCACACTCCTTTTGATGCAGCCCAGGATACGGTTGGCTTTCTGGGCTGCGAGCACACACTGCAGCCGGCTCATGTTCATTTTCTCATCGACCAGCACCCCCAAGTCCTTCTCTGCAGGGCCGCTCCAAATCTCTTCTTTGCCCAGTCTGTAGCTGTGCCTGGGATTGCTCCGACCCAGGTGTAGGACCTTGCACTTGTCATGATTGTTAGCTTAGTGAAATGAATGCCATGTTGTAGACTCTAAACTGCTAGGGCTAGCTCTGAGAATGGAAGAGGTGTAATGAAGGGAATTGGTAAGAGGTGGCCCAAGAGAACGTAGTTGCAAACAAATATAAAGACGCATCTTTTGCCAAGTTAGAAGACTCCTACCTGACAGTTGAATTTGGAACAATTTTTTCATTGTAAAGTTGCGTAAAAACAGCTGATTATAGTGTGGAATATTTAGAGAAGCAGCTATGCTGTGTGGTCACTTGAGAAAACAGAAATAGTATGATCCAGAGGGCTCTCATAGTACAATTTCCCTTTATCAGTGGCTCTTGGCTATGAGTTTTACATCATTAGTTTAAAAATTGTAGCTGTCTGTTGGCTGTATTACATTTACTGTTGCTGTATGAGCAGTAAACTAGAGGGAAGTTTAATGTATCTTCTAACAAGCATAATGTTTAAGATGTAGGATGACTGTCCCCCTTTTGTAGCCAGAGTCAATACATCTCTAATACTGCAGAAAAAGCTACTTGGGTAGTTCTGCTGTACTCATTATTATTCTTGTAAAAGAAAAAGCTTGCAAGTTTTTTGTTTCCTGTAAATTCTTTGCAGTGTAAGAGAAGCTAAGGAGAGGGTGAGCTTCTTCATCTTTTGCTTTCAGGATGCAATTAAGAGCCAGAGAAGGGTGGACTGATAAGAGTATTAGCCTGATTAGCCTGATGTTGTTGACTTGCTTTTGTGAGCGGGAGGAGCTGAAGCCCTGTAGAATCCCGGATCAAGCAACAGCTCTTCCTCTTACTGTAGGGTCTGCCAGATCCTTGAGCATGTTGATGCAGTAATAAAAGATATACTTGATTAACCCTTCCATGCCCAATTACTTTGTGAGTTTATGTGGTTGTCCTTGAGATCTAGGAAACACAGCAGTTCAAGCCTATTCTGTGTATGGTTTTAGTGGTTTTGGCCTCTTCTGCCGACTCAGGCTGCATAGAATTTACAAGCATCTTGCTATTCATTTCCTGTACAGGTAATAGAATTTAAATGTTCCCATGATCCATCATGGCTGTTGCAGAAATTATTCCTCTATTTAGATTCTCTTCCTTTGTTAATCGTTGAAATTGACTTATTTCATATGCTGTCAAATACAGATGCACTATATACCCTCTTTAGCAGTCTGTCAAGGATATTTTTCTAAAACAGCTCTGCTTTCAGTCTGTACACTCTGGTAGCTGTGTCAAAGCTTGCTGCAGAGCAACTAAAACCTGTGAAGGAGGTCAGAAATACAGGTGTAGCCTTAAGATTTCCTCATCACCATGTGCTTTTTTTCAACATCTAGGTCAAACTGTCTCCAGAATTATATTAACATCCTGTGCTTATACCCTGGCACCGTTCTTCAACTTTAATGACTGTTGAACCTGCCACCATTCTCAACTCTGCCTTGCTGTGACCCTAAATCACTGACTGTTAGGTGACTACACATGCATAACTTGCTGATCATTGAAATAATGTTTCCGGAGTCTCCTCTTTCTATTTCTCTTTCTCTTCTTCATTAGTTTTAGTAATTGTGCTCCTATAATATCTGCTCTTAGTCTTATCACTTGTCTTTTAGATAAGCTAGTCTGTTAGTAATATGTTAGGCTGAATGAGTAGAGCACCTTTGAGATCTTACCTGGATCAAAGCCATGGAACGCATTAACTCTTCTGCTTTGATCTCTGCCACATCAGTTCAAACAAGTTAATGAAATTATTTGGCTTTGTAGTCAGCAGCTATTATTGTGTAGTATAGTTTAAGCTTGTCCCAACAACATGTATGTTCACAACATAGAAAATTGCTTAGAAAGTAGCTCTGGCTTCTGCATATGTGAGAACTGTCCAGTATTTCATATTGCCCCCCTCATTCCACCAACCAGTTGATTAGTCCATCTTGTAGTCCAAAGAGCTTGTTACTTTGGTTTTCTTTTTCTGCAAGTACCTCTTCATTCATGACTTTCAGGCAAAATAATTACTCCAGCTGAAAGCTGGAGATGTTTTCATTTAGTGCGAAGCTTAGCTTAGCTTCAAGGAGAAATCTAAAGTTACCTGTGAGTAACCAGACACCATACACAAAAAGTTGCTCCTAGAATATGTATGCGATCCCTCAAGGACCAGTGTATTATGTGTCAGACTACGTGGCTCTGAAGCTGATTAATCTGCTGTGGTTCTGCCATAACTAGATGGGATGAGAAGGGCATCTTGATTAGATTATACATAAACTACAGCAACAAATAATCAAGGAACTGGGATTGCACAGTAGATCAGTGGAAGATGCTCATTTTTGCATCAGACCTTGCACAGAGCAACTTAGATAATGGTAGCAAATGTTCCTAAGGTCCATGTCATTTCTCCTCTTCTTTGGAAAGGTAAGCCTTAGTATGCTTGTTAGGTGTATTTCCCATGTTGCACACTGGTTATATGAAAGCCTGTTTAATATTGGAACATTTGGAAAATGCTGTGATTCATACATAGAGTTGTCTACTGCCATGCTCCTCTAGTTCTCTTCTAGGTATGCAGATCAAATCTTGAACAGATGTCCAAGGAGAGTGATCCTCACAACTGTCTGGGCTATAGGTAGGCCAGGAAAACCTATTTAGTTCCCTCTCTGTTCCTGCTACCATGAGCTAGATTAAGATATGTGAACTTCATTTTCACCTGTGGTGTTTTTGGCAGCAGCTGGAGCAGAGCTCAAATTGTGTTCAAGCATGTGCAAAATTCCATTATTAGCTGTCACATTACTAGTAACACTGCTGTGGAAAATCCAAAAGCAAATCTACTGTGCGACTTCTGTTAGGTCGGCTTCACAGCACAAGGTCTAGATTTCTTCCAGAAAGTACTTGCTACTTGAGGGATGATTCCGGAAACATACTGCACTGTGGTAATTGTATATGGTAAATTGTTTCTGATGCAGTGGACCTAACCAGCTATGCATCAGTGAAAAATCTCAAAAATGTACTTGTTTAGAGTGTTACTCTTTATGTGTATGGAATGTCATTGGGCTGGTTCAGGAGTGCTGTGCCACAGTAAGTAAATTTAGGTCTTCCTGCATAGAACGAAGCAAGGACTTTGAAACCATAGGGTATTTTGTCAAGCACATATCTGTCATGGGATCACTTAGCTTTTATTTAACAATGATTCTGTAAAGCCAGGTGTCTCTTAGGATAGTAGCCTTAGTGAATGTGGGCCTTTGCATGTGCTATTGTCAAGCAAGCACCCAAGCCATCTATGTCTGTCCAGTTAAGGGAAAACTTTGCAAAGTTCAGCTGAATTGTTGGAGCTCTGCACTCAGCACCATGCTGCAGGGTTTACCAGAAGTGGCAATTTCTCTTCCCCTAGCTTATGCTGGGTTGCTACTCCACAGAAGTAAGTCAAGGGTTCACAGCCCCTCCTTCTGTCTACTATTAAAATGGGTCATGTAAATAAAAAGCAGCCTTCAATGGACCTGTGACGATTCTTGTTACTGCTTGCATATGCTTGCTGGAGAAGTTTGTTAATTTGTACATGGGTAAAGTCAAAGTATTTTTTCTGCTTAAAAAAAAAAGGCCTAGGGACAGTGTGTATCATGATTTTTCTATTAACAGTAATTTGCTGGATAAAAGGCAATGTTGTTTGCAATTTCAAAAAATGCTTGTGATATTAAGTCTTCGTCAGCTTCCTCTTAGCAAAACCAGTCTCCTATAAATTCTCAGACCATTCTTTGTATGCAAAAACGTAATATTGACTGTAGTCCAGTTCCATATGCTGAGCTAATAAAGCTGTGTCAAAGGCAAGAGTTAATTTGTATAAATGGGTATCAATACAAGTGAATGATGTGATCTGCTGGGATCTGGCACTGTTCTATCACTCTAATCACAATTTTAGAATAATCACCTGTGCATTAATGCACTTTATTCCTTTATAGGAATACCTTCTCAGGGTATTAGTCCCTTCTTTATGCAGCTAGATAACGGTTGGAGGGTATAGTTTAAATGTGGAATGTAGCTGCTGCTGTTTGAAGTATCTGTTGATCTCTGATTCCTCCAAGGAGACCATATTGCTTTAAGGGTAACCTGTCTGGCTGAAGAAATGCAGCATTTTGATAACAGGGAAACATGCTACACATTCTCGGATCTAATTCTAGCTCTACCCTTCTGTTCCCATAAGATTTAGAAGTCAAAACTAGTTCAGACTTGATCTCTGCATGGGGAGAATTGGTTTTATTCTTTTCACTTCATCTGATTATGGTGTTTTAAGACTCCCTTTCTGATTATCTAGGAAAGCAGCAGCAAAGGGATAAAAACTGGAGTTAGATCTCTTACTTGCTTTAGTCTCTATTGCTATATTTTATATAAACAATTTCAGGGAAACAAATCTGAGAATTTGTGTAGAAATTGTTAACTATTGAGTTTTGGTCTGAAAACATGATTAGTGTTTCTAGTAAGTGTGCAGACCTTGGCTACTGGGAACTTGAGTGCAGCTGCCCATTAGGAATGCTGAAAATTAATTGAGAATGTTGCTCTGAAGGAGGCCACTTAAAACAGCTTCAGGTAATACATGTGCCAAAGGATATCAGTTTGTTGTTAGGGAAAGAACATGGGTAATCACTATCTTTGTAAGACAAAAATCATATTTTATTCCATGATTCTGCCTTTCCTTGTTACTAAGTAGGCAGTGATTTGACCCTGCAATGTCCGCTTCCTTGAGATCAGAGGCCAATAGCGTGGCGCTACTCACTGGTGTGAATTACGTTCTTCGTTGCTGAAGAGCCAGTTAGAGTGGCCAGTCATGTAGATGTAATGGCAAGGGGAGGCTTAGCCTTCTCTTGGTGTTCAGTGCCCTGCTGTGGCATGGTTATCAAAACTGATTGCCTGCAGGCCAACAGCAAGATACCAAGTACTGGACACATGTGAAGATTTTTAATAAGACAGTGTCTATAGCATTGCGATGTATCGGAGCAACAGCATCAGGGTTCTAAATGCTTCTCAATATTTATATAAGTAAATCTATGATAAATGGCTTAAAATGTGTGAATTAAGTCTTTCTCAGGGGATCTTTTATTGATTACCTGAGGAGAGTACTGAAGTCCTAGTTATTCCTATAACTACCTCGTTTACTTTTTAAAGAGAAACAGTTTTGTTAGTGATCTAAGCACTTACTGACAGTCAATGTAAGGCTACAAAGGACTGGTGAAACCATCTGAGGTGAGATGCATGAGAGAGTGAGCTGTTGAAAGAAAATAGTTAACAAGTAAGGATAAGTTGGAAAGATTTATGAGGGGAAAACTATGTAGTACAGTATGTGAGCATTCATCTGTAGCCTTGTTACAGAATTTGTCTTTGGGAGTTGCCTGCTTTAACAGTTAAGAGCTCTGCAACATTCTTTCAGGTTCTGCTCAATTAATGTTAACAAGCTGTTGTCAGCCTTCATGAGAAGACAGAGCAATGCCTGGAAGGCAGGCTTCTTCTGAGGAATTGTGTGTACATATTCTTCTAACTGCAAAACATGGGCAGCAGTAGTGAGTTTTTGTCTATCCCTTTCTCTGATCACTGAAGTCAAATTACCTGTGTTCCTTGGTTTACATCGTTAAAGTTTTAATTGTTTCGTTTCCCTCACCTTGAAACCAACATACACTGATGCATATCAACAGCCCTCATCAGAGCAGCAAGGTTATCCAACAGTACCAGGGGAGGAAAGAGAGGAAAGATGTAAAATAGGAGTGCCTGGTATGTGAAACCCCCGCTGTCCTAAAATACCTTGAAGTTTGAAGATAAAAATGGTAAAGTCAGAAACAGCATATGGGCAACTGATAGAACTGTAAGGGGTAGGCTGTTTATAAATATCAACTGGAAGAGAGATAAGTCAAGTCTAGAGGATATGACTTCACAGGCAAGCAGAGGCTGCTAGAGCTATCAAGTAGGCTTAGTCCCTCTTTTCCTCTACCCCTAATAATTCATTCCTCCTCTCCTACCTCTAAATGGCCTGTAATTGCTGGCCTGGGGATTTGGTGATAGAAAGGCACTTGAGAAAATAAGCAGAAACCACATTTTTTTAATTTACAAATAAATGAATAAACAGAGGTTGAATGCATTTCAGTTTGTCTTCAGTCTACAGCAATGATCCTCAGACATGGAACTATACATGAAAATGAAAGCATTTAATGTCCCATATAAATAGGCTGTTAGGACTTGTGTTTTGAAGCCGTATGGTAGGCTGTGTTTCTGCAACAGTAATGTATGTATGTGTGATTATATTCCTTCATCATTAAAATTGCAGAGTTTTACCTAGTACAGTATTCTTATTGCTGCTGCATTTTTAGCAAGCTTGAAGTTATAACACAGTCATGTTCTGACATGTAAATTGGATGTAATGTGAGTTGTCTTCTCACTAATGGTACGAAACTAATCTGAAACTTCTCAATGTGTGGAAGGGTAGGGGTTCCTGTATCTTGACTTTTGAGGAAGTTCTCAAAACTTCAGTTGTTTCTGAGATAGATGTTTAAGCAATTGTAAAACTGAATAGTGGTTTAGATTTTATCACTTCTTTACAATGCCTGTCCTACCTAGCATTTAATAAGTAGAACTTAATCAAATATTAATGGTAAAGTCCCATTTGATAAGTAGTAGCTGCACTCTGCCTTAAAAATGAGAGAGCATTTACTTTGACTAAACCCAGCCTATGAGTAACTGTTGCTGAAGACTAATCTCTTTCAAGGACTAATTAATGACTTAAGTTGGGCTTTTAGACTTGTTTATTTATTGCCCTTGCATGCCTTTATAGCTATATGGGAAAGGGGCTTTACTTTTGGAGATAAGTTTTCTGCTATAAACCTGCAAATTTTAGCTGCAGTTCTGTTTCACTATTGAATTTTGGTCTATTAGTGAATGGTAATTTTCATAATTTTGAACTTTCTTGATTAATGAAGCATTTGTCTGTTCACTGAGAGAAAAATGCAAGACAGTGAAGTAGGCCTGTTGCTCATAAAAAGAAATAAATCAGCTTTACTACTGTTAGGAAGAGTAGTGATAAATAGATAAAAGGTAATCTGTTAAGTTACTAAAACTGTCCTGCCAAAATGATTTCCAGATTCTGATGTTTCTTTGAATTACCTTCACCACTGAGCTCTAAGCAAAGCTCTGAAACAGCTTCAGGCTTTTTTTTGTGGTCTGGAAGTGGTCTGGAAACTCTTGCTGTAAATGAGGGGTTTCAGTTTTGTTATAATTAACCAAAGAAAGGCACAAAGACCAAACTTGCGTACAAACACAGAACAAAGCAATATGCCTGTCTTTCTAGGGGATGTTTTCTAGCTGACAAACAGGCCCATATATGTCAAAGTTTCAGTATCTTGGAGCTGCTGGGCTCTGACTTAAGATAAACAGGTACAGTTCTTTAAGAGTTGGACTTTGACTCAGGGCATATGGAGGTGGACGAGACTCTTGCTAATTGGCTTCTACCAGGTAATACTGTCCCAGTGAACTGTGAAACTGTTTCAAGTGAGGAGAAAAATTAATCTCTGCGACAAATATAGTTGCTGAAATTCACCAGTTTAATTTCTTTGCCTGTGTCACTGAGGATTTGCTCAATTATGCTGAAATTCAGTAACTTTTTATTTAAATCAAGAACAATGTTGCACTTGTTCAGTGCATGGAGAGGCATGGGAATTTTGCATTGCTGATTATGCCATCACAAGAAAGAAAAGTAGCAGGGCAAATGATTAGGATCTCCATGAGTTCCAAGAACATTACAGAAAGAGATGTATTGCACCTGAAATTTCTTCCCTTGTGTGACCATCACTAACAGTTTGAGGATTTGTGCATTGTGTGTTATTTGAATGTAGTGTGATGAGAGACAAATCACTTGTCTATGTGTGTTTTCTGCTGTGCTGCTTCTCAGCTTCTCTTTTTTTTTGCTACCACCTTGCCCCTTTCTTCTTTCACACAATCTGAGTGGAAATCAAGCTTAATGCTTGAATGTACTTCTTTGAATTAGCACTGCTTTCTGTCAATTGAGCAAAATGAAACAATATTTCTGTCAGTCAAACTGATGGACCAATTATGCTGCTTGTTCCCACTGTATTTGCTGCAGACTGCAGCATGCTTTCTCTGTGCCGTTGTTTTCTTAGATGCATGGAGGGGAGAGCTGGAATGCAAATCCTTCTCTGGGCTGCCTGTAAATCTCTGAGTGATTCTTCAGGGAATAGTTTTTAACACCTAAATTAGTTCTCTGCAGCAGCCTTTTTCTCCTGACTTCATGGAGTCTAACATCCTGGGTTATGGTGTAAAGGCTTCCTGCCCATGTAGTTTTTAAGATATTTCAAGAGTTTTAATGGGAAGTCCTCCAAACTGGAGAAGAGATTGCTTGAAGGTCAGGTTTTCTAGTAGTGCCATCTTTGTCTTAAGACCTGTGATTCTGGAATTAGAGGAGATCCAACTCGAGTTCTTAGAAATATCGTGTGACCTTGAGTAGGTATCTTAAGGCCAGTCCTCCAGTTACTTTGCATTGAAAGTAGTGAAGTTAATGAACAACAAGCTTTTCAAAATGCCATATTGAAGCTGCTGAGCTTGATACTGTGCTTTCAACAGTACCTAACTTAGTACAATTCATGCTTAACTGCAGTCTTTCCAATTTGATCCACTTCCTTCTGAGACAGTAATGCTGGCATGAGTTTGTACACTGTATCTTCCCAGTATCCTTGCTATGTAAATTTTTCCTTTGACTCAGATGTTCTCAGGAATCACCCTAAACTTACGAAGTAATACAATGATTAATAGAATACCTGGAGAAGGTGTGATGGAATTGTTTGGTCTTAGGGTGTTGAATGTCAGAACTAGGAGCATAAAATACCACTGGAGAGGAGGGTGTGTGTGTATATATATATATATATATATATATATATGAATATGTATCACTTCTATATTATGTTAGCTGAAGGCCCTGATTTGCAAATGAAATTTGGCAGGCAGACTCAGGGTCCTGTGCAAATATACTGCTTAAACAGAGGGGCTTTTCCATCCTGTTCAAAGCATTGGAATGGCAGAGCCATTTAAACAGCCATGTAGGTTATTTGCCTCAAAGTCTGTCCCTTAAAACTGGTATAACAGCACTTTTCTACCTCAGAGGGAATTGAGAGAGATACCCAATAAAAGATTAAGGGTCTTTTGACATGACAATATGAGATACCTATAATAACCTATCAAAAGTGCCTGTTGTTCTGGTGGGTTTGTTTGTTGTAGGTAAAATTGCTCCATAAACATGATGGTAAGGGAATAAAAGGAGTAAGTTCTCAGAACAGTTAAATATATTTCTCAATTTACACAAATTTGCACTAGAAGTAATTACATGTGATTGATTAAGGCCTTTTACCTCTATAGAGTAAACATGAAACATTCCAAAGGGATAATAAGAGTTGCTTATTTTTTGTGAACAGTTTATACTGCAACAACGAACAGACAACATACTTAAACATATATAGGAAGGAAAGAAACATCTGATTTTACAATTTTCTGTAGTTTGAGGATTTCTGACCACTTTATGCACAGCTCATAAAACTTCAGGTGTTTCTCAAGAAAGCAAGTTTGCATTTTCTTGCAGTTCAGTAGGTCTCAACAGCCTTCCAGCACTCTTAAACTAGAAGCAATTTTTTATGAGTAACAGTAGTGTTAAGAGTGCCTTAAGGCTCAAGCTGATGCTGGAGCTTCATGATGACCTGATTTTATTGGGACATTGTATATAGGCATGTTAAAAGACACAAATTGTGTCTTAAGAGCATGCCAGCTAAAAAGTGTGTGTGAGGAAGATAAAGATGTGAAAGTGGAGTGATTTGCCCAAGGTTAGGGAATTTATCAGTTGCTATGTCAAGCACAAACTTGACATTTCCTGAGTTCCAATCCAGAAATATCAATCTGATAAATGTACCGAAAATTTCAGTTTTTTTGTTTTTTAACACCTTTTTTTTTTTAATTATTATTTTCAAAAAAGACAAATTGAAGTGTGAAGCTTCTCCATATGTGTGGGTCAATTAACTGATCTTGCTGTCAGTGCAACCATGCATGCTGTCCGGATTTAGCTTGCATTTGTTCTTCTGGGGGTTCCAAGCAGATTTACTGTGGGCCTTGAGTAGTGGAGGAGCATTTTATCTAGTATTTCTGATTACTCTGTAGATAAACTTTCAGGTGGGAGTAAAGAAAGGGGCTTTTATTAGCTTGAAATATTTTGCATATGGGGCCATGAGATTACATGAGTCCAGAACAACAGGGACTGTCTTCTAAGTGGACAACACTGAATTCAGATTCTATTCCTTGGTCTGGCCACAAGCAAGGGCGAGACCTTTTTGTCAACACATAGGTGCACATTTAATCCTCCACATAGTGATGCAAGGCGGGGAATATTTTATTTGTGGATGCTGATCCAGACTGTAGGTTGCACAGGTGTTTGTGTGTATTTTGTGTACCTGCTCATTGTGAATCCATGGGAGAGAGAGAAAAGAAGGTGTGATAGGAAACCGAACTTAGTGAAAGCTCTAAAAGATAACCTTGTAAAACATTTTATTAAAGCACAGGAGGCATTTTGGTTAGCTGAGACAGACGTTTTTTTCATCAGCAGATGTTACTCATTGCAAACAAACTCTGTGCTTAATTATGTGCATTGTTTTTGTGATAGAAGATAACTGCTATCTAGAAGGGGCTGATGTAGTGCTGCTGATCTCATTTCAAAGGAGCTGAAGGCATAGTTCTAGTAGTAAAGTCACAAGTACAGCTGACTTGCAAACATGCTGTTTTTTTGTGTAGGTATTCTACCTGGATTCAGTATTCACAGGGGAATTCCCTAACAGTAAAAAGGAATAAGGCTACTCATATGGTCTCTACTGGGGGGAAAAAAGATTTCTAGCATCTGGAATTCAGGTGTTCAATTTGTCTTTTGTCCTTCCTTCCTTGTGGATTTAGAGGAAATTTTCATTATTACTGTCTGCTGTCTTTTTCTTCCTGAAACTGAAAACTGTGTTCTCAGGACAAGATGTGACTTTAGCCATATTAAGGGTTTGAAGAAGACAAATTTGAGCCTTCAGCTAGAATAAAGTAACTGAACTCTTAAATATTGTTTTTCTGAAGGCTTGCTCTGGAATGATGAAGTGCTGTTACTCTGTTTTACATAATGAGACCTTACTAATTTTGTTAATATATGTGATTAAGCAAGAAGAAACTTGCACATTAGTCATCCTGAATACCCTGTTAAAGGTTGGGGGCCTGGGGGAAAGTGCTGTTATCAACCTAGATATCAACTGAACCTAGATATTAAGGTCTTGTCACAGCATAGTCTTGGACATGAAACAGAGTTATGAGAAAAAGGAGAGGTCAGACAGCTGCTTGGGAAGGGAGCTGTTGGCTTGCCCACAGGTCCTGCTTTTGGTCTGGCAAGGCTTTTCTTGAGAAAGTGACCTGAGAGCCCCTTAGGAAGAGGGATGGTGGTGAAGTGTTTGCTAACTGAACTACTGACACTTTCTAGGTATTTCATGTATTATGCTGGCATCAGTTTTGCTGATGTTGTTTGCAGCTCTGCAGGTAACATAGTCTTCCTCTCTGGGAAGCTTCTGTTTTACTGAGGGTTCTCTATGGTGCCTAATAATGCTCATGAAGAAAAAATCAGTGTAAACCATCATGTACAACACTCTCCTTGGGACATCTAGTTTGTGACAGCAGAAAGGGAAATGTCAGAGAAAAGAAAATGAGGAGTGAGAGCTGATGAGTGGTATTCTGTGTGTGTTCATGTGCAGGCAGGGAGGGCCATGGGCCATGTCTTGCTCAGAGATGCTGGTGGTCCTCCAGAATAAATTGCCCTTGGATTGTCTTCCCTCTTCAAGAGCTTTCTCTGTGGGTAGCCTGACAAAAGTGGCGTATCTTGGAAAAATAGGGCGTGTGGTACTAATTACCTGCTTTTTTCACTCAGGTAGGAGAAGAGGAATTGTGGCCTGTCATAGCCTTAAGCCTGTTTCCTCTCTAGCATCAGCAAATGGAAATCTTGCTGCTTTCAGGGCAGTATCATAGGTTGACACTTATGAACACACTGCACCAACTCAATCAGGTGGGAAGCCTGAAAATGTATTGAGGGTCAAAACCTAGCTGCTAGAAGAAGCTTTAGAAACTGGCAGTGAAATTTGTCATGAGGTCCAGTGAGGTATCAGATGTGCTCAACTCTTAGCAGATGCAGAAAACCAGCTGAATATTAAGTTAAAATGGGGAGAAGCAGCATAGTTTGGAGGGAAGACATTCAAGGCCAGGCTGGATATAGTTCTGGGCAACCTGATGGAGTTGAAGATGTCCCTGCTTATTGTGGGGGTGCGGTTGGGCTAGATGACCTTTGAAGGTCCCTTCCAACCCAAACTGTTCTATGATTCTATGTTATGTATATGTAATGTGAATGTTGTGCTTACTCACTGGCTAGCACAATATCCTGTATTTCAACAAAGCAGAGAACACCACACTTTCAGAATTATGGTCAGTTGAACAACCAGCAACTAACACTTTCCTAACCCCTGTTTAGCAATTTGAATATCTAGCCAGTATTTTCCCTTCCTCTCCTGTAAAAGTAGCTACAGTTTGTATAAATGATTATTTTCCAATGATGCTAACCTGACAGGTTTGCTGAGTGATCATATAATATACACATAAGCTGACAAGAGCTAATTAAAGCAATTGTGTAATTAGAAATGCATATTATTGTAATCAGTAATTCTCGTCCTAAAACTGTGCATGCATGTAGCTGGGTTTAATTGCATGCATTGAAATGAAAGGACTGCTTAATGCTTATTTTGTTGTAGAATTTTATTGCATTTTCAAAGCTATGACATCTGTGTACCAAAACAGTTAAAATAGGTATTTAGAAATCAAGCTGCTTACTTACAGCCTTGTATTGGTGTCCATTGCATAAAGGCAGGAGAGTAACTAACTAAATGCTGTCTCTCTTGGTCTTTGGAGGAATTCTAAGTTATTTGAATGCACAAAGGAATAGGAAGATGCAATTAAGGAAGCTAACTTTGTACTCAGACTCTGATTTATGGTTCGTGAAGTCTGTTGTATGGACTTCAACTTTCTCCTGTGCACAACCAACCAGAACTTTGGTAAGAGCACAGAAGTGCATAAATTCAGTCCTCTTTTCGTTAGTCCAGCTCAATAGGCATCAAAAGTGGCAACTGAGAAAAATGGTACTCAGTCTTGGATTGAAGAATGATCAGGGCAGATGGTAACTTCAGGAAAACAAGCTGCCAGATTCTAACCTGCCAGTTCAGAGCATGGGCAAGCTGCAGCTTTATAGAGGCTTAACACTGCCAAACTTGAAAGATTTTTATAGGGCTGAATAAGAAACATTCCTGACAGCTTGATAATTTCCAGTCTCTGCTCAAAAGCAGATGGATGTAAAAGCTTTTTGACTTAACAGTTGTTTAAAAATGTTGACAAAACAGTCTTTTTTCATTGAGCAAGTAAGTTTTTTCTGCATGGCTTGAAGAAAACCCCGAAGTCTAAGACAGCCTTTGTGGGAAATGTCATCCAAAATCACTTGGGGAAGGGAAAAGTGATTAAAGGAGATCTTAAGCATGGAAAATGTTAGGTTGCTTTGCCTACTGGTGGTGGCAGTTTTAGTTAAGTGAAGGTCATAACATAGGGAACCTGGTGCGGCAAGGACTTGTATGTCCATCTTTATGTAATGCATATTTATGTGAAAGGACAGAGACTGAAATCTCTTAAATCAAGTCCAAGATGAAGCATATGCCTTTGTGGGGACCAGAAAGTAAACAGTTTTATGAGGGCTTTGTTTCGTTGTTTTTTATTTTGTTTTTAATATTATTTTGCTTTTCATGCAAACCCAGGTAGTGTAACCATAAGATAACTATAACTATTGGTGTTGGAAGACATTGGCTGTAATTGTTTCTTAAAACAGCCTAAATTGTGAGGCAGTCTAAAGAAATGTTTGTGAACTGTACAGATATTGCCTTATCTGAGCTCTGTTTTTGTGAGACGAAAAAGAATAAACAACCTATATTCAATGAACTTGATTCAGTGTCTTAAAGTTTCAGCAACTCTTCTGTAGATTCTTGAGGAAACCAGAGGAAAACTGGGATTCTTACTAAAGAAATAGCTGCCACAAACGTGAGGGGAAAAGTTGGGATTAGCTCTCTGAGATTACAGAAAAGGTTAGTCTTTTTATTGGCCCAAGGAAAAGGGTGAAAGTTTAGCTGAACAGTATTTTATCTGAATTGGTTCTCTCAACCCAGCTATAAATCAAAGCTTGAATAGTGTACTAGTGAGTATGAAATACTGAGATATAAATCATGACTTGAACACTGTACCTGTGAGTATAAAACACTTGATGTTGTACAAGTCAAGGCTCAAAAACTGTCTGTATGAAAAGCTTGGAGAGATAAATGGTTGCACTTGAACACTGACTGGAATATAAAACAGGGCTATACGTCTCATTTCAACATTAGCTCTTGAACACATGTGTACATCAATTGCCAACTCAAAATGAAATACTCCACTCTCATACCTGCCTGCTGAGATGGCAAACACTTCAAAACTTATTTTCTGTATGCGGTCTCCTTACAAATGAATTTCTGGTGTGCACTGTACTTCATAGGGAAGAAAGGAGTGTTCTTTTGATACTAGAAGGAGCTTGTATATTTTGGCATCAAATACAATGAGCATTTCTCCCATCATTAAAAAATATATTGAACTGAAGGAGGCAGCTGCTTTTTGTCTACTTGAAAGGTGACATGTTTTCAGGTGGGGAATATGTTGACCTAAGCTTTCTTGACAGTGTATTTTGAAGAAGGATTGTGACTTGTTTGCCAGTCACTTTACTTTGGCTAATGTTGTTTTTTTTAACTTCCCTTTCTATAGGGGGCATTGTTTGCCTACTCTGATGAAGAATACTGATCAGGGATTTTGTTTTGGGGTCCGTTTTATTCATATAAAGGAAGTCAATTGCTTGTAAGGACCTCATATCAATTCAGTGACTCTGAGCCTGATTCATGGCCTTGTGATCCAGGCATTGTTAAAGTTGTCAGTTTCCTTCAGGTGCTGGAAGAGTCAATAGATGAGGTATTGTAATTTGTTTTAATTCATTATTTCTTCCTTTTCTATAAATGGCCCTGGTTTGCTAAGGAAGGCTTGTGTGATCACCTAGGGATTTAGTAAAGAATACTACAGAAAAGATGAAATACCTGTACTGGCAGTCTTCCTGAAAACTTCCTGTATGTTATTAAAACTATGTTTACTTCCATATTGCTGGAAGATAAGTCATGACAAAGTTTTATTAGTTCCTCTCAACATTTTGTTAGTAAGCCAAAGATGTTTGCCATCGTTCTGGTACAAACAAGAGTGAGATTTACTGTGCTGTGCCATCTGTGCAAGGTAGGAGGCATCAACTTGTTTTGCTATAATACCTTGACTCCAAGTTGAATTACACTCCAACTTTGTGTTGCAGAGATGCGTAACAGTCTTTGCTCCGAAGAGTTGTAGTTTGAGCAAGGTAAATAAGTCAGGGTGAGTGTTCTTTGTTTAGGTGCCTAACTTTTTTGATCTAGAGAACAATTTTTACAGTACAAAAATCAGGGAAACCTAAAGAAATTGCTAAGTAGCAGTGTGAAGATCACAGTACCTCTCCACCCATGCGTAATTACATTTCCTACTGTACCTCTTCTCAGTCTTCTTAAAAGCATAAGTACTTTTCTGAAAGAGAAAAGTTTAATCTTTCCTGTAAGTGCAGAATGGAAATTGTGGGGTTAATTGGCAATTTCAGATGATCTCATTGGTTAAGAGTACACAGTTTTGTAATTGCTACACTGAACCCTTTATAGTAGGTAACTTCATGTGCTTTTTTTAATTGTCTCCTGTTGCATGTTCTAATTTCTGGATATCCTAAACTTTTCTGTTTACATAATCTGTCTCAGATCTGAGCTGAATTTAAAGCAGGAGAAAAATGTACGTGCAGATTCTTTCTTGCAGTAAGGCTGCCAAGTTTATGTCATCGGTGTAAAGTCATTCTGACACTGAAAGGTATCTAAAGAGCGTGACTGCAACGCTTCTGCTACCTTTCTCCTTGCCTTTTGCTTTTGCTTATGTGACTGGTACTAGGGATTTGTTAAGGCTACGTAACAAGTTTCTGTGCATCCTGATCACAGTTGTTTGCAACTGGCCTGGAGCAAGGAAACCATGTTTTCAGGCCAGCTGGAATAAACCTAGTATTTTTGCAACTGCGTTTACACAACATTTGTGCTGAAGTGTGGCATCACAGTTTAGGAATCATCCTAGCAAATGAAGGAGTCATCCAGGAAAGATAATTGTATATGTTGTAAGTAATGCAGAATTAAGAAAAGCCCCAAACCTCATAAATGGCAGTAGAAACAACAGTTGTTGAGATGTAAAACTTCATAGACTGAAATATCTTTATGGACCCTTCATCATATGACTTCAGATGAGTATTTTCTTGAAGTACTGAATCCACAAATTGCTTGGCTCTGCCAACAGGTTTGCAAATATGCATTAATGACAGGATTGTGGATCATAAGTTCTTCTCAGTTCCCACCGGGTACGTGATGTGTCCTCTGCTGTGATAACTTAAATGACAGCTTTGAGAATTGGAGTGACAGCATCCAAATGTTCCCCTGGAACAAGGTGAACACTCTGGACTTCCTTTTTCACAACAGGAGGAATCTTTCAAAGACCAAATGAGCTCAGAGGCAATTAATGACCAAAATGGAAGTTTAGATCAAGTGGAGTTCTAAGGAAAGAACTCGTAATGGCTGAGTAAAGGAGGGAAGTCTCTTCAAGGTTTAAGAGATCAGTGTGTACATTTGTGGTAAGTATCACCCTGGAGATCCTAGACTCTTATTATGGACATCACAGAGCAGCAAACAATAGATTTCTTTTTAAGAGGAGGAAAAAGGGCTGAGTTTCAAGTGGTTGCTCTTATTTGAAAAAGGTAGCTTGGAGAAGTGCTTGTACTGTACCTTTCCCAGAGAGGTATCATTTTAGAAGCAGTACTGTGTCACAAATCTTAGGAAGACAGGCTTGGAGGTAAGAAACAAAGAACACTGGTTATTCTTAGATTGAGCAGAGTTGGAATTTTTCTGGTGGTTATTAAAGTTCAATCCTCACCTAGAATTTGTGCCTGAAGAAGGCTGAACTCCAGCTAGCAGCCTTATTCCTGGTAATCTTTTTTCCTTGTCTGGGTTTTTATTTTCCCGGTCAGTATTTTACCAGAGAATTAGCTAGTGCTCATGCACACAAATTACAGCTGGCTCCAAATATAAATGCAGGGTGGGTGTTCTTTCCTGTCTGAATTTCTGAATAGATCTCTGCTCCCCCCAGGCTTTTACAGTGTCTAAATTTGAGTTAGCTCACTAAAAATCTATGCTAATGTCATCCTGTATCATGGACTCGAGTGTATTTGTGCTGTATTGGTTAATTCAGATTATCTCAACTATTCTGGCTATTGGTATTTGCAACTAGGGAAAATCACATTTAGCTGGCACATTTCAGTTCTATTAGTGCAACTACTGAAGCATGAAATAAGTCCCCCAGCCCCAGTTAAAATTAAAACAGCAAGAAAGACTGCAGAATCAGTTTGTTTTCAGTACAGCTTTACCAAATATGCAAAGGCATCACTGGCTTTACCAACCTTATCCCTCCTCTTATGTGGTTATTAATCCAAGCTAGGTAACTATGCAGCTCCATTGATAAAGCTGTCTGAATGCTTTGGGAAGGTAAGGTAGGATTATAACTGCATTATACTTATACATCATCCTAACAGTTGAAGAATAATGAACTTCATGGAGAATCTAGTTTTTAAATTTGACACATTTTATGTTGAGTCCTTAAATGCCCATCATCCAACTACCCATGCACAGGTAAGATGCATCGTAAGAGCTTACAAGTCCATTAAGGTTGAATATTTTTTAGGTAAATGAATCTTTTAACATACTGTTCATTATCACTTGTGATCAGAAAATGGATAAGCTGAATCTCCCATTATTGTGAAAATATTTGATATACTCAGTAAGAGGAAACTAAATGCCCTCTATTGCTCTTGCTGGTTTAAATGTGTCAAGCGGCTCTAGGTCTAGTGAGTGTATCTACCTTATGTGATACAACATTTTCAGGGTGCCTGGAAGTTCCTGGATGTTGCATAGTTGCATACTATTCTACAACTGCATTACTACTCTACCTTTTCTCACATGCAGTTCGAGCTGGGTTGAGTATCTTTCCAGTGGTACTGAGAGATAGCTCATATTGAAGTACTAACCCACGATGAGGGCCAACACCTGAAGTTCATGCCATCTTCCCATATGAGAGCCCCTGTGAAGCATAATACAGTGTGTTTAGCCCAGCTTCTTCTCATACGGAGTTATGAAAGAGTTATTCTTGAGCTTTGTGCTGCAGCAGGTCACTTCAGGAACGTTGAGTGCCTGGTCCTGACCTCACAGAGAGAAGCTTGTACCTTTGTTACACAGTGGAGCTGCTGTTCTCTTTTTTTTTTCCCCTTAAATGTGGCTTGCTTCTTTGGGAAGCCTCATACAACTCTTCTAGTTAGTGAGCAGTAACCTGGACAAAGCTTAATTAACTGTTCTGTGCAGGCATAGGGTCTTTTGGTTAAGAAAGCCTTTTAGGATTGGGATCTGTTTTTCAGATTGAATGGTATGAGTTGAATATTCTGCTGCTTTTATTCTTCAGCCTATTAACTCTGCTGAAAGTGCATGCTATGTTAAATTAAGGGCAATTTAGCTTTACTCTTGCCTTTTTCCTCAGCTAGAAAAAGACTGATTATCTGAATTTGGTAAACAAAATTCATACACTTCAGGACAAGTTTTGCATATGTCTGTATGCCTGTGTCTTCAAGTAAAGATAGGTGTGCATGCTACTGAAGGCAAAATGTTTTCTCTGGGGACTTGTCCTTTATGAAATCAACCTTTGCGTGAGTGTGCAAAGAGCTACAGAAGATATTTTGTCACATGGAAAAGTAAGTTTCTTTTTACAGTACTGGAAGATGGAAAGCAGCAAATTCCAAGCATCAAATAATATGCAATACAATGCAAATGGCGTATAATTTCAACTAAAACTGAGTTGCCTGTAGGGAGTGCTGAGGCAAATAGAAACTGGCCATCTGAGATGAACACTGTGATGCTTCTGTTAATGCAGACTGACCTTGCAAGGAGAAGAATGAAGCTGTATGCATGCCATTTAAATATTTTTGTTCAAAATTCCAAGTAAGCTAGTTTGCATCTGCACGGAAATCATTCTCTCTTTTGTTTCTGTGCAACAGCTTTGCTCAGAGTCAAAGAGGGGAAAAGGGCTTTAAAACCAGTGGGAAGCTACCAGCCTAGGTTTCTTGTGCAAGCATGCCTTTTTGCCTTTGGGTACTGCTCTGGGCATGGCTTTAGGGAGGGGCTGCTAGTGTCCAGAATTTTCAGTTGTTCCCAAAGGAAATGCCAGGTATTTCTGCAAAGGCAGGCAGGCAAGCACAGGGTTCAACCCAGTTGTCTGTACCCGACTGTGCTTAGAGGCAGTAAGAACATGGGATAGGCAAGTTGAAAATCTCATGGCTAAGTTAAACAACTCTAGGGAGTGGGCTGAAAAGCTTTGGAGAGTAAAATCAGGAGAGGGTGGAAGCAGGGAAACTAGTGGCTCTGGAACAATATAGTGTTGGTGCTCAGGGGCAGTTAAGGAGCATGAAGACAGCAGAGTTGGGGAATTCCTTCTCCCCTGACGAGAGCTGTGATGTGAACAGACATGCAGGTGTGCCTTATATACTTTCCCAAGCAGTGGGACTGCTGTTCCTCTCCTTCCTACTGACATTTTTTTTCTTCAGGCTTTATTTATGTATCGAAGGATATGTTTTTTGCTGTGCTGTGACACTACAGTACTCTAAAACCTCTCTAAACTGTTAGTTTCTTATGAAAGGGGGAAAGACATAAGTGCTATACAGAACTTAAATAGACCGGGATGCTTCTGGAACTGCCTTTCATATCTCTGAGCAGGTGTGTTCTCTATGTGTCTTTTCTTACAGTTTATGCCTAAATGCAAAACAAGGCAGGCTGATCATACATGCCTTGTTTTTCTAGCTGTTACACTGTATCACTACAAGGTGAGATAGAAAAAACATAGCAGCCTCATGACAGATTTGTCCTGCTCTTTTCTTTGTTAGAAGTAAGGATTTAATTTAAAACACTGTATTGAAGGCTTTTTTTCCCCCTTTAATTCTTTACCTTGATGTGTTGCAGTCAGCAACACATGGAACAAAGTAAATTGAGAGAAAATGAGAAGATCCAATTGACTTCTCAGATACAGGACTAAATCCAGCTTGCAGTTAACTATTTGTCTGATAATAAAACAGCCACTGTTGTTTTTCTTTTAATGTTTTGGGGTGGAGTTGGCTTTATCAAAATGTTTCAGGCAAAATCCAGTCTCTACTACTCCATTTACCTTGGAGAGGTGACTGATCACTGGGGCATTTGAGCTACCGTATGGCAAAGGCAAAGCTATAAGCTGATTACTGAGAGTGCAGAAAATTAATGTTTTTAAGTTCTGAGCAGAGAGACAAGGGTTTCCTGAAGATATGCTGAGATGTGATGTTTTTTCTTGGCCTTATCAAATTGTTGCTGAAGTTGCCCCTTCTGTACTGAACTATGATGTAATCCTGTTCTGCTGTGAAAGATCTGAGCTATTGATTGTGTTGTTTTTCCTGTAACATATAGCTGTTACTGCTACTGAAAATTCAGCTGGTTACAGGTTGATAGGCCTTTAACAGAGCATCTTTATTACCCCTAGTGAGAGATCTCTCTGCTTTAATAGCATCCATACAAAAGCTGTGTAAGTTGCAGTGCGATGAGGTCTTGGGCAAATGCTATTTTTTGCTGGTCTAGAAGGCTCAGCTAAGACAATGTAAGTATTCTGAGAAGGTGTGGTGGTTGCTCAGTATTTGTAGTCAAAATGGCTGAGGGAGAGAGGAAAGAAGGGAAGTGATGCACTCAAGCACAGATGAGTTTTGACAACAGGAGGAGGTAATTAGTGAAATACCATTTAGACTGAAAAAGACCTTTATTGAGTGCAGCCATTAACCTAACACTGCCAAATCCACCACTACTCATCTGACTTCACTTATATCTCTGGGATAACAATTGATCTAGGCTATTCCATGAAACCACTGAGTCTCAAATTGCAACAAGCTGAGAGAATGTGTAGGGAATTACATACTATCCCAGTCCCTATGTAGGTGTCTGCTGTTGGCTAATGTTGGAGCGAAGGTACTTGCATGGACCTTTGGTCTGACCTTAGGCAACAGAACTTTGTCTGTTAAACTTGATATTTATATACCCAAGCTATAGCCAGGTTTCTGTTTTCTTTTAAATCTGAGACATGGAGTCATAGAAACAGGTTGTCAGACATCTTGGCAGATTAGTATGTTAGGACTACATCCATATATTTTTCTACATGCTTAAAAAAAACCCCAAATACAGCTAAACTATAGTTGATATAAGTTGTGCTTTAAGATCAATCACAACTTGAATTTTACTCTACCCTAGTATCCACACCAAAGCTGATGTACCATGATGGGAATTTTAGTCCCCTCTCAAAAGCTGCCCTAACAAAGTGATTTTTCCAATCAGTTATTTTCAGGGACTTGAGAGTAATAAATACTGTAGAGGAAAGGGAATTGTTCAGGATGACCAAATAGAAATTTTTCTCTTATCTACTGCCAACGGAACTCCTTCAAGAAGTCATGGAGCCTTAACTCAGTGGTGGAAATTCAGTGAAGGTGCAGCATGTTTCTGGGTGGGAATGGTGGATAGAACTAGTCCTGCTTATTACTGAGGTGCAACAACTTATGCATTGGTCTGAAATCTGAATTGCAGCATCTGCTCTCTAAACACAAAAGTCATTTGGTGTTATTTTGACAGCTCCACAGATAATACATGAAACATGAAGAATGTGCAAGATAACTTCTACATGAAAGCACGCAACTGGGGGGCAGGTACCTCAGAACATTTAGCTCAGTGTGAAGTGGGACATACCCAAAACTTGCAATTCAGTTCATGCCTCAGTGTTCTTAATGTCTTATTTCACTATCCTTTAAGGGACATGCAAGTTGTAAAATTGCTTTGTATTAGTTTGGCCTAGGAAACTAGCATTTGTTCATATTAAACTTAACTGACCAGTCTAATGATACTAATGTTCTACTTGGTTCTTTTCTGCAATGAAGGAAGTATTTTTTCATGGAACCTGTGGATCCTGTGGGACAATTGCACTTATGAGGAATGTATAATACTGTGCAACAGATGCTGGTCTTTGTTATGAGTAGTGCTATGTACACCTGATGCCTCTCACCTCTCCTGTTGGGCATACGGACCCAAAGAGTCCCGAGTGTGAGGCTTTTCACTGTGAAAGCAGTCATGCATCTGAGCTTGGCTTTTTAGGGCTCTTGTTGAACTTACTGGAGTGTTAGAGACTGACGGAGATCAGTGTCTGTCACAAGTAGATACGTGTTAATAGGGTACAGAACCAATTAGACTGGTATAAGGGCTGGAAGGAAAAGACACAAAGTTCTTATCCTCTGTGTTCTATGCCTCTAAGCATAAATACCTTCAGAATAGAGATCTAGAGGTTTAATAACTTACAGTTCTGAAGTTGTAATTTGAGTCACTAGGGCTGTCTGCCTGTCGTCTTTCCTGGCCCTCTACTCAAAGCATTCAGTAGGATCAGGCTGTTTAGACACTTGGCAGATTTTGGATATCCCAAAGGATAGAGATCACGCAGCCTCCCTGGGCCCTTGTTTCAATATGTCTCCACTTCTGTAGTTATTGGTTTTTTTTTTTAGGAATAGACTTAATTTATAGCTAAAGTGATGCCAGAGAAATTAATTGCACAAATACTCTTTTAGCTTTATCTAAATCCAGATACTGTGTGTTTCTTGAATGCAAGTAATTCTAATTCTGCAGAAGCTTGAGTTTGGACATAGCTCAGCCAAAAGTAGAATATTCTATCCTGTTCAGAGTTCATGATTTGTTAGCGTAGGATTTAGATATAGAGTTCACAGATCCTACATACACAGGGATGTATCCTTGGGTTTGTTTGGGAGCATTAATCTGTATGGGTTATTTCGTTTGTGGTAATCAATACTGGAACAGGTCACAGTTGCTTTATGGATTGAATTCAAATGTCTAACAATCTGTTATGTGCTTCCTTAACATTGGTCAGAGTAATATGAAAATGAATTGGTTGTAGCTACAGCTATAGCTGCCTCATTGACTCCCAGCCTATTTAGCCAGGGATATTTACAAGGCTCAGGAATTTTTAGTTTGAATTCCTAAATGATAAACCAGAAAGGATTCATGGGAGACATCTTGGACTCATTCTGCTGGATGTGCACTGGGATAAGCCTTGGCACTGGAATGCATTTTCACTTAGCTTAAAAATATACTTAATGGAAGAGGACACAGGTTCTGGCAAAATCAGTTGGCAAACTAGCCTGAGGGCTTACGTAATGTATAAAAAATCCTGTGGTTTGTAATAGCAGAACCAACCTGCAAATTTAGCTCTAAATATCAAAGAAATGATGGAAAAATACCCCACATGTTGGGAGAGGTGTGATGTCTTGCTGGGAGGAAGGCATTTCCATTTGTTGCTGAGTTTTAAGTGACTCATCTTGAAGCACTGGAAGCAAGAGTATGCTGAGGGGTGGACTGCATGGCCAAAGAAAGCCTTTGTGTGTCTGGATGTGTCAAAGGTGGTACACCTGCAGAGCTGCAGTTGATTGGCTGGCCATGATCTGATAAGGGCATAAGTAAGATTCATGTCTTTCTCTTAAAAGCCTGAGTCACTTTGAAGACAAATTTATTGCTTCTACCATATGGGTTAGGACTGATGAAGTGTTTGAAGCTATCATACACATACTCTCTCACCTTTTAATAAAATGTTTCATTAAAGGATTAAAGCAAAAACATGTTTACCATAATGAAGCATCAGTAGCTGGAATAATGAAGCTTGAAAGGTTTGTGTTCTGGTAGCAATAAGCTTTCTGCTTCTGAAAAGATAAGGCAGTTTCTTGCTGAGCAGAATTAGCCGAACGGCAATGTTCATGTGTTTGATAGTGATGGGCCACTGAGCAGTAGCTGCTGTCTTCTGGAAGGGTCAACATCACAAAAAATGCTTCTATTTAAGCATAATAAAAAGCATATGAAAATGGTGAGAGTAGAAAACTTTTATTCCTTTTCCACAGTATCTAATTAGGCTCTAATGTTTTGCTTAAAAGTCAGAATGGGTTTTTGTCATGGCTTAAACCCAACCACAAAGCTCGTTCACTCACTCCCCCCCTCTTTTTTTTTTTCTCTCCCCCCCCCCCCCCCCCCCCCGCTCCTGGAGGGATGGGGAGGAGAATTGAGAGAATGTAACTCCCACGGGTTGAGATAAGAACAGCCCAGTAACTAAGGCATAACACAAATCACTGCTGCTACCACCAATGATAATAATATAAGAGAAAATAACAAGAGAAGAGAATACGATACCACCACCAAACGAGTTCGACCCCCCGAAGAGAGACTGTGCCCTTCCGGCTAACTCCCAGTTACCTCCCTGGGCATGATGTGCTGTGGTATGGAATACCTCTTTGGCTAGTTTGGGGCAGGTGTCCTGTCTCTGCTTCCTCCTGGCCTCCCCTTGTCCCCAGCAGAGCATGAGACTCACAAAGTCCTTGGCCAGAATAAACATTGCTTAACAACAATTAAAAACAATCGGTGTTATCAGCTCTCTGCCCAGGCTGGAAGTCAAAACACAGAGCCTGCATCAGCCACTACGAAAGAGAAAAATGGCTACTGATAAACCCAGGACAGTTTTGCTGTTAAAACCAGCAGTCTTGTGGCACTTTACTGAGAGCAGAAGTCATCTGCCTGTTCTTCACAAGTGCAAGTTTGCTTCAGCAGGGCTTTCTGCAGCCCTTTTGTAAATCCTTCTTTTGGGGTACGTTAGAGCAAGCTGGTGGTATGGAAGCTGAGGGTAGTTTTAACAGGGCCAGGAGTTCAAGAACTAGCTGCAGTGTGTGTTCCAGCTAGCATCTGAACTGAATAAAGGCACAAAAGGCTTGTATATTATCATGAGGAAAACTGTTTAGTGACTTCTGCCCCTGCTGCTCCTTCCTGCTTCTTGTCACAAGAAGTCAGTGGTTGAAAATTACGTTAGATAAGACTGTTGATTTTGGACTGGCTGGCTCATGTCCAGGCCTGGGCAATAGCTGTGTGCAATGACTAAAACTTTCCTTAGGGATAAGTTGAATTTTGGAATAGCTACCGCTGTATGGTGGTGATATGTCTCAAGTGTACTTCCCATTCCAAGCAGGTCAAGGCCTCAACCTTCATTTTACGTTCAGTGCTATCTCTCTCTTCACACTGTTTTGAATCTTTAACCTAATCCCCTGCTTTAGGCTTCATCCTGATCCTAGATATCTGCTCTCAGTCCCACGTGGCTATTTCTTTGCCTTTGTGCTAGGTTTTTTTCTGCCTTTTCAGCTCTTTTTTCTAGAGAGTCTGCTTTCAGTCGGTCTTTACTGTGTCTTATCTTGTCATATTCTTCCAGAAACGCCCTTGCAGTTGGTGGCTACTGTTTGCTACACCCTTCTAAATTCTGGTTCCTTCAGGTTTTGTCGCTTCCCTGTGAATTACATTTTCTGAGTGAGCACATATGCTACCATTCTGGAGATTCCTGCTAACACAGGTCTCATTTCAAATGCAAGTTATGCTTCTCCACTCGGGAGGGCTGTCACTGCCAAAGAGTTGGTGTGGACCTTTACCACTGCTCTGTGTGTGTTACAAGTTTGTATGTGTTGGAATATGCTCTCTACAACTGCCTGAATTTGCTCTCTACAACTGCCTGAGAGAAGGATGGAGAGGGGCTGCTCCCTTCTCCCATGAAACAAGTGATGGGACAAGAGGTAATGGCCTCGAGCTGTGCCAGGGGAGGTTTAAATTGGATATTAGGAAAAAATTCTTCACTAAAAGGGTGCTCATGCGTTGGAACAGGCTGCCCAGGGCAGTGGTGGCATCACCATTCTTGGAAGTGTTCAGAAAATGTGCAGATGGGGCCTTCAGTGACATGGGTTAGTGGTGGCCTTGGCAGTGCTGGGATAAAGGTTGGACTTGATGGTCTTAAAGGACTTGTCCAGACTAGTTGATTCTATGATAACGTAAATCGACTTGTAAATACCTATCAGCTTTCTTGTATAGCTTCTCTACAGCCTAAAGCCTATTTACAAAAGTGGTATAGTTGTAATATTCATATGTTTTGCAGAAACTGTGTGTATCATACAATGTATCAGCATGAATTATGTGGAAGCACTATGTCTAGTAAGCTATCTGATGTAATTTCAGCATGTTGGAAAACATAGAAAATGAGTTTTAAAACCTGTCCCCACTGTGGGTTATGGCTCCACATATATAGAGAATGCTGACAAATTGGGATATCATGGAAGAGATGACAAGGATAGCAAGAATCACAGATTCATAGAATGGTTTGGGTTGGAAGGGACCTTAAAGCTCATCCAGTTCCAACCCTGTGCCACGAGCAGGGACACCTTCCACTAGTGCAGGTTGTTCAAACCCCATCCAATCTGGAATCATCATTTGGAAGCATTTCGGAGTCAAGCATGGAATTCTCAATAGCAAATAATCAAAGACGTGGCAAATGGCATCTTAGGGTGCATTAGAAAGGGAGTGGTTAGTAGGTCAAGAGAGGTTCTCCTCCCCCTCTACTCAGCCTTGGTGAGGTCGCATCTGGAATATTGCGTCCAGTTCTGGGCCCCTCTGTGCAAGAAGGACAGGGAATTGCTTGAAGGAGTCCAGCGCAGAGCCACAAAGATGATTAAGGGAGTGGAACATCTCCCTTATGAGGAGAGGCTGAGGGAGCTGGGTCTCTTTAGCTTGGAGAAGAGGAGACTGAGGGGTGACCTCATCAATGTTTACAAATATGTAAAGGGTAGGTGTCAGGATGATGGAGCTAGGCTTTTTTCAGTGATATCCAGTGATAGGACAAGGGGCAATGGGTGTAAACTGGAACATAGGAAGTTCCACGTTAACATCAGGAAGAACTTCTTTACTGTAAGAGTGACAGAGCACTGGAACAGGTTGCCCAGGGGGGTTGTGGAGTCTCCTACACTGGAGATATTCAAGGCCCGCCTGGACAAGTTCCTGTGTGATGTACTGTAGGTTACCCTGCTCTTGCAGGGGGGTTGGACTAGATGATCTTTTGAGGTCCCTTCCAACCCTTGGGATTCTGTGATTCTGTGATCTGCCAAACCAAAGAGGAAAATAAAAGCCAGTAGAAGAATAACTGATGAGAAAGCAAGCAAGATGGCAACTTGGCTTTAATGTCAGGAAGGTGCAGGCCTCCACCAAGTCTGAAATAAACACATGCTCATTACTGATTTTGAAGGTTTTTATTCAATGGCTTGGCAATCAGTAAGAGCAACAGGATTTCTTATTTTAAACAGCATCAACCTAATCCTAGAAGTGGTTTCAATGAGGCTCAAAAGCATTATACTTGAATGTTTAAAGATTTCCCAAATGTAGTACACAAAATGTTTTATAATAGTAAAATGCTGTTTATAATAGTAAAACATCAGTGATCTTTTGGTTGTTTTTTCTTTTTTCTGTAGTGGATGCCAAAGTACTTCCTGTGAGCTCAAATAAGTCCCAAAAGTGGGACAAGAGTAGTTTATATTCCCATCATACTGAGACACTTGGCCATGTGTTCTGCAAGCATCTGGCTGTAATAGTTTCCTGGGACTGTCCTGAATTTCCCAACCTGAAGAGATGATTTCTAACTATATCAAAATTGTCTACAAGCTCACCGCTTTGTGCTCTTAGTACCTGGCTGATTGCTGTATGTTTCCACCTGTGAGTGCATAAGAATTGTTTGGATAAATGTCGTTTTCTGTTCAACTTGTCTGGTCACTTTGGTATAGAAAAGCTGAGAACTGTGCAGAAACCATCATAATCCCTATTAGGCAGTATTTCTGTATAGGCCTCTGCTCTGTTTTACTCTGTTGCCTTAGGAATATATAAACAAGATTGTTAGAGTGGAAAATTGTTCTTAATTTATGCAGGATTGTTGTGTTTTAATTTCAAAAGAAATGCAAACCAAATAGCATGAAGTCGGATTCATGGCTCTTCATAAAATGCACTTGTACAAATATAATGTGAAGGAATAGCAAGGGACTTCAAACTTGAAGAAAATGTGTTCCTTTTGATTTCTGCAGTACAACAGAGCAAGAGGAGCAAAGTAACATACTGCTTATGCTTGTCTACAGCTTAATGCTGTTCTGTCATATTTTTGTAAGCCAATTGGACTGTAAGTCATTTTCTAAGGTGTTCCTTCCCAAAAGCAGAAGCAATTTTCTCTGGTATATTTTAAAATCTGCTTTTGTGTTTTGAGTTAGCTGAAAAACGCTTCACTGCTAACTTGAACAACAACTGAGTGCAGTTCTCTGTCTTCGGAAGATGCAAACCTACCGTAATACTTGGGTGAAGCTGGGCTAGCTCCTCTCTCATTTCCCTGTAAAGAACTCATGTATTGTGCTTCCCCTAAGCCACTGACTGTTCTTATTTTACCTGCTTGCTGAAGGTCAGGTGAGCAAGATGTATTGCTTGGAAATTCCTGAACTTTGGTAATCCATGCTGCTGGAATGTCTCTGGATGGGTCAGCTGGGAGCTTTTCTGTTTTATATCAGGCCCTGAACATTTAGAATGAGGAAAATTAGCTCTGTTGTAAAGCAACCTTTTGCTGCCACTGGTCTTGTATCAAACTTACTGTTCTGAGAAATTGTTCCATTTTATTCTTTCAAGGGGCTCAGTTTTGAATTCATTTAACAGACCTGGGAGTTTTCTCTGGAGTAAAAATTGAATGCTTAATTTGTCTAGTAATCTGAAAAGCTTGAGAGACCTCTGGGACTCTTCTTAGCCTGCTTGTCTGACTGCCTTTTTAGTCTTATTCTGATGTGGAAGTTTTTAAGGGATTAAAATGAATTGACTGTGCTAAAATTCACTCATACTCTGAGCAGCTTCTTTCACTGTAGAACGCTGTCCAATGTAAAATCAAAGAATACTCAATTTGCTTCAATTTGTTTCCTGGAAAAGGTCAGTCAGTAAAAAGTAACCAGCCACTGCTTTAGCAAAACAACATGTGATGAAAAGCACCAGCCAGAAATATTATCTCAAATATAAATGCATTGATTTTAAGGGAAATGCCTAGGTTTAGTAGACAGCAACCGGAGTTTATGCAAACATTCCTCTTTGAAAGGAAGTCTAATTTACATATAAATATGATGGTTGGAACATACTGCATATTGTTTGCTATAGTAATATAGTTTACTCAATGAAGCTATTGTTTTCCAATACATATATATCTCAGTGAAAGGGAAATATTTTGGGAAATAGAATAGGCGTGAAACCAGTGATGTCCTTCCTCGGCTAACCAGAGGACATTAATATTAATGCTGTAAACTCAGAAAGGACTGTTCTGTGATCAATTTCTGTGGAAGCAGTGTTGGGAAACAGTTGCTGAAGTGGCACCTTTGCGCTTGTGAGCTCTCTGGGGCAACAACTGTCAGGGCAACAGTGCAGTGGAGTTCATCCCTGGGACTAATAGCTAATAATGTAATCCTTGAGACTATATGAAAGTAAGCAAAACAGATATGCCATCTCTGTGTAAGTGGTGGTTGGGATTCTTTTGGCTGAAGTGGTTTGCAGTAGCTACAAATAAAATTATAGTGTGGTGCTTCTGTATCTCAAATTAAGTTTAGTCTTGCTGCCCCTAAATTGAATGCTTTAAATATAAGACATCTCATGGGGTGGCAGCAACTTGTATTGATTCCTTTGAGTATGTACTAGTCTTAAGGGAGGCATGAATTTTGCATATGGACAAGGCTTGTATTTGTCTAAGGATTTTCAGCAGCAAAAAGGGAGAAATAATTTCAGTATGCTAAGAAAAATCATAGAATCCCAGACTGGTTTCAGTTGGAAGGGACCTTAAAGCTCATCCAGGTCCAACCCTCTGCCACCGACAGGGACACCTTCCACTAGGCCAGGTTGTTCCAAGCCCTGTCCAATCTGGCCTTGAACACTGGGAGAGATGGGGCAGCCACAGCTTCTCTGGACACCCTGTGCCAGTGTCTCATTCCACCATAGTAAAGAACTTCTTCCTCATGTCTAATCTAAATCTCCCCTTTGTCAGTTTAAAGCCATTTCCCCTTGTCCTGTCACTACCTGTCCTTGTAAAAAGTCCCTATAAAGAATGAGAATTATTTGTTACCATATTACATAAACTGAAAACCAAGTGATTTCTCTGGGTTGCAGGTCTCACATGGAATCAACAAAGGATAAGTAGAAGACAATTAGCTGATGGTAAACAGCACAGGGTAGATCACTCAGTTTTTAAATGTTTCCCCGAAGTTTAGAAACGCAGGATTTGCTCTGGGAGGCTTTTGTTAGAAATCAGAAAGGAACTTTGTTTAAAAAGTTAACTGGAGAGTCTGAGGCTTCTGTCACTGAGTGGGATGCATTTTGTTTAAGAAGTTGTCATTGAATGACAGCTGCTATTCAATGTGGGTTCCAAATTTCACACTAAAGAAATCAAGTATCAGTGTATAAGACACAGTATGCTACAGGCATCTGTAACTTACTTACGGAGGTTTTGTAGCTGCTTTTCAGTTGGAATAAGGTATTATGGAATGTAACACTGGCAAATAGGGAAATCAGAGTGGTTTGTCTTGTGTTTTTACATACTGAAGCTGAACCACTTTAGCCAATTTAAAATTGTGATTTCTTCTTTCTATTAGTATTAAAAATTACAACTCGGGTAAATCTGAGTTGTAAACTGGTATGTGCAATGATGCCTACAGAAATTTGCTAGCCCTTAGTATTTGAAACATATTAAGAGGCATTTATGCCTAGAAGGTTCAGGAATGTGTAAGACTACACTTGTCGCTTCAATTTTGAGGTGCCTGTATATAGTTTTATTAATCTTCACATTGTAATAAACAAGTTTCCTAAGGTAGCTTATTCTGTGCTTTTCTTCCTTAGTAACAAGGTTCCCTGTGTCCAAGTTGTTTACTAACAATTTTGGAACTGATAGCTTTTGCTAAGGAGTGGAACTCTGAACTATATCATCCTAAATGCAGGTTTAACTTTTTAAAAAGTCTGCACTGCTGAGATCTGAAGGAAATAGAGCTTCATGGGCTCTGATTTTCATTTAAGTTCTGCAGTTCTGTATTGACTTCCCACTATTTACAGTGCTTTGCTGGGGAGCTGTGTTCTGCTGAGCTCCTATTTCTGCCAGCATGGTGATTTGCACATTTGTTTAGGTTTGGGCCAACAAGTTTATCTCCAAGTCAGAGCATATCAAACAAAACTCAATACCTTTCTGAAATCAATTATGCTCTAAGTGAAGCAAATGTAGTTCTAACTCATGCTTTTTCCTTGAAGCCAAGGGGTCTAATAAAATCAATGCATGTAGAGAAGCCCAAAGTTTTATATGTAACTCTGTTTACTTTATATACCCATGCAGAAACAGCATCTTTTCTAGTGTTATAATTTCATAATGAAAAACAATTGCCAAATCAGGTATTCTGGGTTACATTACTAAAAAGGGAAAGTATTTAATATTTTCTGATTGAGTTAGTTTTGCGTATATACTAACAGCTGGTGAGTGGATACATTTATCCACACTATTCTAATTGAACTTAAGTGGAAACTTGATAAACAGACCAGCCTTATACACTGAGAAGCAAGGAACTGTGATTAAAATGAGACAGGACTCCAAGAACTTTTCTTGGAAAATGGCAGCTGTAATACAGACTAAGCCCATTAGATTTGTATGCTAATAGGATAACCAAACAAATCTTATCGTATAATCTATTTTATATCAATTGTAAAATAATTGGCGCCGTATGTGAGGGAGTTGGGCACCTTTTCTCCAAATAAGCTTGCGAAGTTCTCCATGTGGAGAAAGCCTATCTGAAAAAGTGGCAAAATCTCTTCATAATTACACATCATTTTTCTGTTCCCTCTCAATCTGTTAGAAGTGCAGGTCTGATTTTAAAGGAGAAGATAATGCAGCTCTGGCAGCATGGGGTTAAGAGAAACTTCACATTGGTCAAGTTGCAAATTTGCCAGTGCTTACTTCAAGACTTGTAGTTCTCTTACCATTGCTCTTTGCTTTCACCAGAAATGAAATGAGTAAAAAGAAATCTAGTAGCACAGCAGGCCATGTCTTCTAAAGTATATTGAGTTTTCTAAAGTCTGGCAAAACTGGAAGACATTTAATGGCTGAGTTCACCATTGTAAAGTCACAAGTACAGATTTTCTAGGTGACCAAATATCATGGTCCTGTGCCTCAAATGTGACAGAGATGGGATTAAATGTTGAACTATATTACTAATCGGAGTTGCACATCTAACATCCTTGTTACTTTGGTAAATATAAAAAGCTGCTTGAAATACTGATGTAGCTGCATAGGGTGGTTATTTGCCATAAGCTGTGTTCTGACCAAAAATGAACTAGCTTAATGGATCAGCCCATACTAGCATTAGTTATGTTTGTGCTTCTGTGTGTGTGGTGTCTGCAAATGCACAACGTTATCCTAAAATCTATTAGACTGGTAGTGAATCCTGTTCTATCCTGATATGACTACACGACAGCAGGTAAAGGAGCCTGTACTCTGGGATGCCAGTTTCCATGCCCCTTTGTACGCAACAGCTAGTTGGGGCTGGCTGACCTTGTTTATGGGCACCTACATGATACAGAAAAACCGTGCTTGAGATGTTAGGAGAAATTTCTCTAGTACCAGATTATTTGAGCTTCCATTTCTGAGCAACTCCGTTGCACTGCAAGGTCTGCTTGTCCATGGTCAAATCCAGCCTTTTTATGAGGTAGAATATTGGTACTGCTATTTTAAGCTCTGGACCTCCAAATCACCAGGGCTGGCTGGACTCCCGCTGGTAAGCGTAGCAGGGAGTTCAAGTCAATGTGTGTGACATGATTCAACTGAAAGGTGGATACTGCTCTTCATTTGTAACATCCACGTTGCTATCCTGTTTCTCTGTAGCTACTATACTTTAGTGAGGCTTTTGTGATGTGTGTTATGTATTGAACTGTGTCTTAAAGTTCAGGGATGAGGGTTGAGGAGAATTTACTTCAGAATTCCCTCAGCAGAAGCAGAGGATCTGTCAAGGCTCTGGTAGCTGAGGGCCAACTACGCAAGTCCTGTTGGTGTATTCATTCAGTAAATATGGCCAAGGTTAGCCACATCTCCTTAATCAGCCTTCTACCACTTTGCATCCCTTTTAATTCTAATGTGAAAGCTCTCTGGCTTTTAGCAAAAGCTCTTTCTGCATTACTTTCCTTGGCACAGAACTGGGTGGTTTGACAGGGCAGTGTCAGGGCTATTGGACTAAAATTAGAGCTGCCAGCTGTATTTTGGTTTCTGGGCACTGATGAGTTCAAACAGCTTCTACTCTGTTCTGCCAGTATGTTTTGTTCTCATAAGCAGCATAACTACTAAAAGGTAGGGGAAGAATGTATATTGTATTGTCAGAGAACAGGTTTCTTGGCTACCTGGCCAGAAAAATGTTGTTTCCATTCTTCACGTTTGATATTCCCTGTGTTAGCAGTCATCCTTTGTGTAGGAGGAGGGAGCAGATGTCTCCATCTGGAGACATGGCAGTGATGCACTGATGCTATGTGATGAGTTAACTCACCCAGCTTTGTGTGTAACAGCCTCTGGACCACGGGGTCAGCGCACTCTGTGGTAGCAAAAATTGCAGGTAGGGCTCGCATCTGAAATTAAAATGTGCAAAAAGCAGCCGTGCTGACAGATGCGTTGAATGTTTCCACCCAGTATGAGGCTTAGCATTCACAAGTAGTTAAGAATCTGCCTTTATTTTAGCACAGTTTCTACTTAGCAATGCAACATTAGGCAGCAAGCTTCGAAGGGGACTTTGTGTTCAGTACAGCATCTTGGTGCGTTTCCATAAGTTATAAAGGGAGATGATTTGGAAGAGGAAAACAGGGGTGACAGCAGCATTAACCCAGCTGCAAAAAGGATGTGTCCATATGCGTGGCTGTTGTGCATTAGAAACAAAAGGCACCAATTACAATTAAGTTGAAGAGATAAAAAGAGGTATAATCATAAGCCACTGCAGTGGCCTGCTGATGAAATCTATTTGATCAGGTCTCTAAACAAGGAGGGAGTGTGCCAAGAATGTAAAGATCAATGGCACCTGTGCATTCAGACCCCATGTGGTATTTTTTAAACATTGGGTTGATACTGAAAGGATATGTACTGTCTTGATTTAAAATCTGTTTTTCTGCTTGATGTGAATTCTGTGCTTTCAATCTGATGCAAGGCCTGTCTTTGCCAGGAGGAACTGGTTAAGGTGTAGCTGGACACTACCATGTCTCCAAAAACAAAGCCAGCATGAGAAATTCCCTCCTTCTACAAAGCCACTCCTGCCTCCTCTGTTGATTCTCTGCATCAGTGGGCTCTTGAAGGCTTTTGTGGGGTTGTGTTGTACAGTGGTGAAGAGAATTTATGTGGCTGAAGACATCTCCACAAATGGGGACAATTGTGCAGCAAGAGTCTGGTAACCTGTAGCTGAGAGCTTCTGTCTTTGCTTGTAAAGTACTTGAACTCTAGTGTTACTTTCTTAATATGTAGCCTGGAATAAAAAGAACACTGAATAAAGCAGGAATTTGCAAAGTCTTCAGTTTGCTGCTGTTAAGCAGGACTTTGTTATAGTAAAAAATATCCCCTTATTGTATTCAAAAAGTACTGATAAGGTTTGTTGCTAAGGGAACCATTTAATGCCTGTCCTTTGATAGTGTACGTGTGGAAACAATTACACACAGACCATGTCCCTTTTTTTCATAGGGCAGAGGCCACCCAGAGACGGAAGTGGCTGTGTTGCTCTTCTAGAGGGAGAACGCATCATGTCTTTCCGCATACATGGTTGACTGCTAAAATGAGGACATGTCTCTTGCCATTTGCCTTTTTATTTTTTGTATTGGAGAGTATAATTACACTGCCCTAAACTGCATTTTGATAAATACTCAGGAATGGAAACCAGGAGGACATTTAATACAGGCTTATGTGGAAGTGGAATTTCATATGCTGGCTCATTTACACATTGCTGCTTTAAAGAGCAGCAGACTAGAAATTAGCTTTCTGTTCTGTAAAGGAAACTCTCAGGTTGTTACAGGCTACTTCTGGGGTTAGGTGGAATGTGATGAGAATAAGGTGCACTTGTGCTGTAACTAGTATGGGGACTCGACCTGAAGAAAGGAGTGGTATTCTACAGAGAGGGCTGAAGTAAAACTCTTTCCTTTCTTTAGAGGGCTTTGCTTCAGTCAAATGCTGCTCATTGAATTAGGTATCTATTTAAAATCATTATAAAAATGTTCTCTGTATAGCTTTCTGACTTAATGCCTTTAAAACTTGTTCTGAAGGCAGGATTTTCGCCTCAGCCTTTCTGGCACATGTCACTATAGAAGTACTTAAAAAATAATGCTTTAAATCTGTTAAATATCTTTTGCTTCTCTGGAATTATTCACATTTAATACAAGGGGGTACAAGTTGAAGTTTACGTGAATAAAAGCTGATCTTTTATTATCTGTTTTTTTCACTTAAAAAATGAAAACATTTTGTGTAGACTTGAGCATATTAATGAAATTACTAGTATAGACAGAGTTTTACCTTCTGGTGTGTAACTGCTGTCAGTTGAGCATAAAGGTTTCTGCTGACATTATGAAGTCATAATTGCCTTTCTTCAATACTGTATTTTTACTTGCAGAAAACTGAGTATTTGATACAAAAGTTCAGTTGCCAACCTGCATCAAAACATGTTGCCAAATGCTTAATATATGCAAGGACCGTATGTGCATTACAAGACGTCCTTTACTTTCACATGTAATGACTTGTGGGATAGAGATGGACATTTTTGCATCACTTTAATATATAGTTAAAGGCCAATATGAAGAAGTTGATCTAAATAAAGTGACTCAGCATTCAGAAACAGAGTGGTTTGCAGTAGGGAGAGAGCTGTAACATCAGTGATCTCCTTGTTTGCTTGTTTAAAGTGGGCCTTTCCTCAGCTCAGGCAGCCAGGTTGTCAGTGAGTAGCATAGTGCTCTAACATGATGTTGTGTTGAACATATGGAGACTGTTTCCAGGCATTGGTTCAGATGTGGAACTGCAGAGAGTGGGTAAGTCAGATGTTAGGAAATAGAAGAAACTCTACTGCTGTATCTCCTGTGCTGGCTGGTGTTTCTTGATCTATGCAGAGCCAAATACAGGCCTTGGCAAAAAATGCAATACAACTGTTCACGCTAGCAGAATTGGGAGTGCTGCTTCAGATGTCAAAAACCATGAACTGCCAGATGTTTTCTATAGCATCTGTGCAGGATGAAATGACCTTGACTATTCTATCATGAAGTCCTGACACAATTAGCTCATCCTCCTCCAGGGTCTGTGTAATGTAGTGTTTATGGCAGTGGGAACAAATGCTACTATTTCTATTATTCCTGTGGGAATTGATCAGATGGTTCATTTGTGAATGACTCCCATTGTGCAGTGGGAGCTGAAGGATTGGTGCAAAAACTGAGTTTTAAAAGTAACCTGTGAGAAATGCTGTCTTTGGAGCTTTGAATGTTTTAGAATGTAGCACTTCAGGCAATACTTCACAATGAAGAATTGTTATACGCTCAGACGCTGCCTTTGCCATCACTAGCCTTTTATTCTCAGACTTAGGACAGTCTTAATTATCTTTCTAAGTAATGGTAAATAGCAATTTTAGAAGATGTAAAACATAGACTATAACAAGGCTTATTATAAAGCTAATTTCTTTTGCTTTCTGAAGTATCCATGGGGTTCAGTGTTGCTGATGATCTCCATGGTACCCTTGCCAAATAATTTCACGCTCGCGTTCTTGTATGCCTGCAGTAATAGGGAGAAACTTGTGATGAAATGGAAGTTGGTAACTTGGTAGTCTGATATTTCCCTTTTCATGGATTTACTTTGGAAGCTAGACTAGATCTAGCTGTAGGGAGTCATTCATAATCACTGGCTACTAGAGACTTAGTGAATACCAAGACAAACTCAGACAATTGGTATTAATTTCCTGTTCCTCTAAGCAGGATAGCAGCATTTTGCTGTTGCAGATTGATCTACTTGGAAGGAACTGAAGAGATGGTTGAGTATAGCGCTTGGTTCTGGAAAAGCATGTGGCCATCTGTTTTACTTTAGTCTCCAGTTTGAAGGATACAGAAATTGGGTTAAATCTTTGGTAGTTTCAAAGTTTAATTTTTGGAGTGAACCCGTGGGGCTGTGCCTGTCCCTGGGAAGAAGCAAGTAATGAGTTTTGTGTGCTCAGCCTTACCTAAGAGTTGACTCTGCACTTTTATCTGCTGACAGCAGTGAGAGATGGGAAAGCCACTGTTGCAGGTATGCTGAATTTTGCAAGAGCGCTTACTAAATGGAAATTAATGAATGATTCATGAAAATTATTTGCATGGTCTTTTCCTGAGAACTTTCACCATATACTTCCTTGAGTTTTCCTATAGCAGGGAACCAGTCATCCATTTGCACTTCAAAAAAAGGCTCTGGTGCAACATTCCTGATGTAGATAGAAATCACGGCTATTACAGCTGTAGCTGTAGGACTGTACTCAGAGCAGAATTATAGGAAGGAGAAAAATAAATGGGAAGCCAGCATCTTCCTGACTTAGTTGTTTGATATTCAGTGGAAACTGAAGCTGAAAATATGAAAATACATGTGGTAGCTACAGACAAGCCCATTCAAAGCAAAAATAGGGCAAGTGAGTGTAGCTGGGAACGCAACAAATGCTGGCAATGCTGGAGCTGCCTGCCAAGCAAGGTGGTGAAGACTGACTGGATCAATGTAAGGAACAATTATTTGCCAGCCTCTGAGGAATAGCCAATAAAAGGAGATTTGTGGGAGGTGCAGTCATTCACATGGTTTTATTGGTCACTGCTTTGACAGCTGTGGTTGAAGACTTTTATAAAGGTGTTTTCCAGATCTTTCTTTGGATCGCATGTTCAGCTCTTTTAACTAGTCAGCTGAAGTGAAACTAAAACCCAGGCGTGCTGTAGGTGTTGAATTTATAAACCCTGCTTTCAGATGTTTACAGAGAAAGTTCACTGCTTCCGTGACACCCAGCTTTGAAGCTGATCCCCTCATCATTTTTGTAGGACTATTACCTGAAACTTATTTCCACATCCAGGGTCAGTTTTGCATGCCTGCTGTCCTCTGAGGCAGTCATGCCTGCAAGTAAGACTGTTTAGCTTGGGGGGTGCGGGTGGTGGAGACAGAGGAAGCTAGGAAGGGTTGGACTGATTTCTGACAAGAAAAAAAGTGGCGATACAACGAGCAAGCCAGGTTTAATATTAAATTTAATGAGAATTAGTGCAAGTGGCAAGTTTGAGATCTAAACCCATTAACAAGTCATAAAATTTAATTTTCCTCAGGAACAGTGGCTTTATGGCTTTGTAGGTATCCACAGAGGGCCAGACAGTGAATCCTGTTCTTATTCTCTTATTTTACAAGTTAAGTGCTGAAATCAACAGGGCTGTTCATGAAGCCAAGGTATTATCAGGTGCCAGAGGCTTGCTATCTCGCAATACTACTGGTACACATTTAACTGAGGCTGGTCCTCAAATGTGGTGCCCGCAGCTGGAGTCTTGCGTCCTGTGCAGAGTTCCTGCTGCAGTTCTGAGCTGAAGGTAGTGAGCTGAGACACGGGAGCTCTTGGCTGGATTCCTGACAATGCTGGATCATTCTGCTTATCCCTTCCAAAATTAACTGCAGCAGTTTCCTGTTTAAAATTGAAGTAGTAATGAAGAGTTCTAATAAAAACTCACTGATATTATACTAAAGCTTCTATGTGTACCAGTAGCATACAGTCAAACTGCTATGGTTTTTCAGCATGGGGTGTGTGTTCTGTCTGGCCTAGACTAAAGTTTTTCTGGACAAAATTCACCATTGCAGTAACTTCAGAATAAGTAGTGTTTGAACACAGAGCTGAAAGCTGTGAGGATGCAGATGAAGCAGTAAAAGGCTGAGTATTACTCGTCTTGGTTAAACTCAAGATTAGAAATACATTACACAGTAGGTCTAAATCCAAGCCATGGTAAAAAATGCTAGAGCCATCTAGCAGCACAGGAGGATTCAGGTGGGAAGATTGCACTTGCTTTGTGTGATGCTGTTAAATTTTGCATCTTGGCCTTGTAATCTAAATTCTAAATATTGAGGAGCACTTGCTAAATCATCTTAGCCACATGTCAGAATCTGTGAAAAGCAGAAAGAGAACTCTGCATTCACACTTTTTTCAACTAGTAGATGTGTGTAAAGGTCTTGTATTTGGAGGTCATTTGCTTTCAGATATTTCTTAAATCCCCAACTCTCTTTACAGCACTAACACTAAACAACCTTTCTGGAAACTGTGATAGTTCTGTTGAACTTCAATTCTGTGAAAACATGTAAACTTGTAGATGCTTCCAGGAGTTTTGGGCTGAAAACTATTAACAGTAATGTAAGCTATTAAGGCAGAAAGCAAACAAAATAAATACAACTGTAAACAGTAATCCTTTGGTACAGCCTTTTCATAACAAGGCTTCAAGCAGCTGCCGGGTGGGGTGGGAGGAAGGCTTCATGACTAAGTAGCTCTTCCCTGTTGCATGACCTTCAGGATGTACTGCAGTGTTTCTGCTAACAGAGCCCAATGGTGTGTTTGCAGCTTCCTTGGTTTGAACAAGTTTTGGGCTTACTGTTAACTGTATTAATATGCTAATTGAAGTTACAATTATCAAGACAAAGGCAATATTCCTTGGTACATTAGCAGGTTTTACAGCCTCCAGTTGTAGGCTGCAGCAATACAATTTTTACTGAATATCTTATAAAAGGGACATTAACACTCCTGGTGATAAAATGATGTAACAATGTACATAAAGCAAACCCTGAGGTAGCACTATATTGGTTTTGGAAGAAATATAAGAACCACTTTGGAAAATGATGCATTCTTTGGAGCTCATTTTTCATTCTTCTCCATCTGCTTTCTTCCTTTCTTCATACTTCCCAAGCACTCATTTTTTTGCCATCTAAAAATGAAATCTTGTAGACCTACATAAATTCTGAACTGGTGCCATAACTAAGAGGTTAGTAAATATGTACTAGGCAAGGCTCTGGGGCAAAACTAGCTTAGTGTTCGGCATATTGCCTTACTGGATGTTTGTTCCTATTTTTCTGCCTGTGTCACTGTTAATTTTCCTAGTACTCAATTAAGTGCATTTATCGTTGGTATTTAACCACAGCAACCACTGACAAGTTACTTGCCTCTCTCAGATTCTGCATTATTTATGTAGTTAGTTATTTGTTCATTTATTTAGTGGCAATAAGGAGGTAGAGGTAATGTTACAGGAATGATACTAAGTTTCATGAAGGTGTAGCAGATAGTATTGGTAGGATAAGGAAAAGCCATATTAGTCTAGATTTTAAGGAACAGGAAAGAAAGGTACAGTCGATAGATTGTGCACTGAGTGTAAGTGGCTAAGACTAAAATCTCACCTGTTTAGCAAGTAAATCAGGGGTTTACACCTTAATTTTGAGTATTCCAAATGTGTTACTCTTAACTTCTATATGAAAATACACCACCAATGCTCAACCTTTGTGCACAAAGTATTTTGGGTTATCTTTTTGCTGTATATGGATATATGTGTATATATATGGTATGTATGCTTCAGCATGGTCAGGCTCCTCTCCCTTAGTAGAAAGATCATGTTTGTATGGGGCATGGATAGTATTTACCTGCCTTGAAGATGCTTCTGCATTGCAGGATACTTAAGGAATCCATATTTTTTTACCACTGGTTTTAGTTGTCTTCACTCCGTTCCCATGGGAAACAGACCATGTCATGCACTCACTTCTCCCAGCGAGCCAAAGTGTGAGAGCTTCTGCAAACCCTGCAAAAACTTCCACAAGCTCCTTCCCTTTCCTCTGAATGACTGAGAACACTTGGGACTCCAGTGTGCCTCCTGGATGAGAGCTTTCCTGGTGAAAACTGGAAAGGACTGTCTGGCTTCAGGTCACATCACCAGACCTCTCTTCCTAAGTGTCCTGACAGGATGTCTTTTCCACACATAATGGTACTTCTTGCAGGGTTTCTTTAGTGTTAGAGTAATTCTCCAAAAGCGAACATCTAAATGCTCCTTTGCAGGAGTATTGCAGTGGAAGAAACGATATGTTGTGCTAATGGACATTGCAAAGGGATTTAATACGAGTTTTGTAAAGTTTCTTCATTTCAAGCCTAACATTTGGATCAGTAGGGAATTAAGCAGCACCACTTAAAACATGATACTGGCACAGCTGAGTAAGTCTGTCTGTGTGATTTGATGGAGGCAGCGCATGGCATCTCTGAGCTGCTCTGCTTTTGGCGCAGGCTTGTAAGGAGGAGCTCTGGCAAGCTAGGGGGTAATACTTGCAGGATTATGAGGACTTAACCTGAACATAGATACTTTTGATTTCTGGAGTCTGACTGCATGTCTCTGCACTGGGACTAGGTTACAGCATTACAGAGCAGCCAAAATAATTAATTGGTCAAGTTTTTCCTACTGTTTTACAGAGTGAGGGTGTGAGTGAATCTGCCTCTTGGGAAATTTATAGAGAAAAGTCTAGAGAGAAACTTGGTTGCTTCAGCAGAAATGGATTTGCAGCTGCTGAGGAGATTTTGGTTGTGTGCTACTTTAAAAGAAATGTGATACTTGATTCACTCCTGGACAGTGTTATTTCTGTGACTAAGATTTTCAGATAGCTGAGGAATAGAACTGGATTTCTTCTTTTGCCAATTGTTTGCTGTTTGAAACATATAAATGCTTCATGCTATAACATAAGGATGTCATGTTATGGCATAAGGAAGTGTTAGTGTGTGTGTGTATATATATGAAGAGATTTCCAATAGTTGAATAAAACTTTAACCTGAAATTTAACCTTTGTGACTGAAAAGGTGAAGTCAGTGCTGACTTGAGGCAGTGTTTCTTACCTGTCCAAGTACCAGCCTTAAAACCAGTTTGTAATGCAGTAATTGAGAAGAGTTAATTGCACAGTAGAAATTCACTGTGGTTGTCTCATGCCTCAGAGAGTGAATGTTCAGTTTAATTTCTGCATGCACGAGACAGCACCCTCACAGGGAAGAATTTCTTCCTAATGACTCATCTCAATCTCCCCTCTGTCAGGTTAAAGCCATTCATTCCCCATTGTCCTGTCACTCCAGGCCCTTGTCAAAAGCCCCTCTCATGATTTCTTGTAGGACCCCTTTAGGCACTGGAAGCTGCTTTAAGGTGTCCCCTTAAGGAGCCTTCTTTTCTCCAGGTTGAAGCAGCCCAGCTCTCTCAGCCTGGCTCCAGAGCAGAGCTGCTCCAGCCTCTGGCCATCTTCATGGCCTCCTCTGGACTTGCTTGAGCTCAGTGATACAGCACTGGTTTTCAAGGAGGTCATGCACACTGGTTTGCCACACTGGAAAACATGTAAGAGCCAGAACTGTCTGAGCTGGCACCAAGAAAGTAGAGTTTATGGCACAAAAATGCAGCTCCCGAGATTGAAACAGCACAAAATCCTTCAGGATTCTTTACTGCCATCTGGTTGCTGGGAACACATGGCATGGCTTAAATGACACACCATGCTGTAATGTTGAAGTAGGAAGCATGGGTGAGCAACTCTGTTACATGCATTGCTAATATTTTAATGTATCATTCCTCCTTTTTCAGCTTGAGGAACACTGAGGTGCATAATTTTGTTACAGATATGAATAAAGTTGGGATCACTTCTGGAAGAATTTGTGTGTGTGTGGGGGTGTTGTAACATCAGTAACAGCACAGCCCAGTCTTGGGGAAAATGCAGAAAATCCACCATTTATTTAGCACCAAGGGGAGATGAGTTTGACTACAGCTTGTCACGGTTTTCAACACACTGCTATATTTATTCTTGAATTTCATCACCCAGAGGGAAGGAGCTATGTGGGTCAGATCTAGCCAAAAAAGATGCTGTGGTTAAACCAACTTCCGCCTTGTATCAGATTGTACAGACTATTTGATTTCATGAAATTAAAACCCCACACTTTATTTGCTGTCCAATCCGAATTTCTAATTTGCTTTGAGGGAATAAACCAGATTAATAGCAAAAAATTACCCCTGCTTATGTCATTAATACCTTCTGGAATAAATGGATGAGTTTTTACTTTGTTGTCCTTACACCCAGAAAGCTTGGGGCATTCGTATGGGATTGCTCTGCACGTGGAACACTTACTTTTGTGCCAGATGAAGTTTAAATATGCTTTGAAGGACTCCAAGTTTCCTTCCATGCTGAAATGAATGTGTCGTTCAGATGCTTCCTTAAATCTCCTTAAAATTATTAGTTCCAAGTTTGGTGCAATTCTCACTTGTATGAGACCTACCAAAGAGGCATTCAAATAATTTTATTTATTGTAAAATAGAATGAGACTTTATGAAAGCATTCACTGAGTATCCTTTGGAACTTCTTTGTGGATGGGTGGATTAATGATTTTTTTAACTTGCTTTATCTGCATAAATGCAGATAACAGCATCTTGTAAAGCCCATTTGTTCTAATTGTTCCCCGTGTAGATTTTTAAGACCTGCTGTGCTCCTTCCTCTATCCTTCTGCATCTCTTAAACTGGTGTTTGAAACACGTAAGCTTTCTGTACAGTCATCAGTCCCTGTCTTGAATGTTAGTTCTCTGCTCAGGGCTGATAAATAATGAGATGGTGCTGTAAAGAAGTTATAGTGTAGATTATGGAGCCTAATGAAGATGTGGTTGGCTGAGAAATCCATATGCTTGCATCTTAGCTTATACACGTTTCATGTCTGTTTCTGTGTGGTGAAGTGGCTTAATTACCATGTGTTGTGATTTAGCCAGGTTTGTACCATGCCTGATGTGAATCTTCCCCAGGGGACCAGTAGTGCATAGGGAACAATTAATGATGCACAGGCTTTGTTAGTCTGTTTTAAATTTCAAGCCGTTCCATGGCCACATTGAGAGGATGAGAAGGAAGACAGATGCCTTACTATTGAGATAAGGGAGGAAAATATACATTAGTTGAACACTAACAGAATTTTAAGTGGCTCCTTTAGCTGTAGAAGTCTTGCCACCCCTCACTTCCTGCACATGCTTACAGTCTTCAGTGTTGAAGAAATACACATCTTGCACCCATTAACAGTTCAGTGATGACTCTGTGCTACTCCCTTAAGGGACAGGGAAAAAGCGTGGAAGCAGTTTGGAGTCCCAGCGTCTGTTATTCCTTCTGCCAAATTGCTGCAGTATGGCAACCAGATGGGAGTTGTGCCATTTCTCCTAAAGAATGAACCACCCTTGGAGTAAGGATATTCATTAAGGACAAAATTCTGGAACCTCAGGCACAACTCCCCCACAGTGTTTAGGGTGGTTTTGTTTTGGAGTGGTTTTGACTGCCAGTATATTTTGATTACAGATATTGTATAGTGGAGAGTTTATTTAATAAGATTTATCTTTAAAATAAAATGATTTTTATCTTGGAAGAAACCAAGGGTATACAGCAGATGGTGAACAGTAAACTCAAAGTACCATTCTTTGATAAAGGTACTGATATTTACATTTGTTTTTAGCCACATGCTTTCTGCTTTCCTCATCCATTTCACGTGTTAGAAGAGGTAAAAATAATTAGTGCTTACATGTTATACTTGCCTTAGTTTCAAGTGTGGTTAAACATTTGGGACACCCTGTTGAAGACTGCATTATAATGTAAGGCATGTACAATTTGTGTGAAGTAGTGAAATGCGGAGATATCTTGGGTCATCTGAACAGAAACTATTCACTCAGCTTGTCCCTGTAATGATGGTAAATACATGTGCAATGGCAAGGAAAAAACCACATAAGTTGTGAACATTTTTCCTTCAGAAATGTAATATCTACAAATCTATTATCTTTAGAAATCTATTATCTAGACACCATAGGAAATGTGAAGTCATACGAATTTAATCCAGGTAGAAATCAACTGCAGTAGAAGGCTTCCTTAAGCACTGTGTAAAGGCATTAGCTTGGAAGTTATTTGCAGAGAAATTTCATGTACATCTTCACATACTTGCCAGCCAAGGCACTCTGAGTCACTTCATCCACATCTGTATTTGGGCAAACCATTTCCTTAGGTATTTTATGCCATCTGTGAATGTTCATCTGCAGTTTATACGCCAGATTTGTATTGGCAGCATACATGTACCAAAAGCACAGATCCAGAAATGTAACAGTAAGCTCAGTGTTGCATATAGATACAGTATTTGGCGTCTACAGGATTAGTTTGCTAAAGGAATGCATTAAATTTACATATCGAGCAAAAAAATATGATTTGCTGCCTGCCCTCCAATTGTATGTCTCAAGAAACCGTTTTACAGGTGCACGAATAGCAGGAGATGGGAAGCAATAATTCAGTTGATCCTAGCTATCTGCCGTTGTGCTGTTATTTAAGTCATTTTTGCATGACTTGAGTATTCCAGTTGTTCTGCAGCATACTTTGCCTCATTTAATCCTGGCTGATTTGTGAAGGATTTCAAAGCCACTGGCTTGCTATTAGGTTTCTTTTGGTACCACCACTGAACCAATTCCTTTCTCTTGGTCAGTGTAGGGGGTGAGAGGAGAGCACTGTATACCCCTGTTCTAACATGATTACCAAAATCTCAACCTTGATAGAAGAGTGGGATGGATTTTATGATAGTTTTCCCACTCCGAATTTGTGGATTGAGTAGTTAAAAAGGGTGAAACTGTACTACCTATTCTGTAATGTATAACCAGTTAGCAACATACCAGAAGCTGGTTTAGCACAGCTTCAGAGAAAGAAGAAACTGAACCAGTGACTGAGTTAATGCAGCAAGATATATATAAATATATAGGAGAGGGTGTAGTGGGAAGTGCTCTAAATGTTCAAGTTGTGTGGGAGGTATGCATACAAATCCACTTAACGCTTGAGTTACTGTGAGGCATATTCTTCCCACGCAGTGTATTGGAAGAATCGAGGAGGTGTATTTTAGGAGAGCATAAGATCTGCTAATAAAAGCATAACCCCCAGGCCTGCTAGGCAAGTTAGCTCATGCAGAGCTTTGTGCTCTTGTGGCTAAACTGGGTAGCTTGGTATCAACTGCAGTCTAAATTTAACTTTCAAATCTTTGTATTACCCAGAACTGTGACTGCAGCAGATCTTCCTTAAGGCAGCACTTAAACTGGTGAGCCCACCGCCCCCTGCCTCATGAGTAGGCATGAAACTCTGCTAATGAGCCCTGAAGCTTCTCATATTCCTCCTCTGAGAGCTGATTGCTGTTGTGAGGTGTCAAAGGTCTGACTGAAGTGAGTGCCTGGCTAAAAACAAATGCACTGCTCAGAGGATGAAAGTAATACTTTGTACACCCCAGGGACCAGCAGCTGAAGCATGACCACATCTTTCTAATCTTCAGGTTTTGTAACCAAGACTCCATTAGTCCTTTTTTGCTTAAAAAGTAGTACTCCTAGATCCTATTTTTCTTTCTAAATGTAGATGCATCCAGAGCAGCCATACCTGCCCAAGCACAATGCAGCTTAGAAGTGTGCTTTTGAGGTGCGAAATCTCTTTGCGTATTTGTTGTCTAAAGTCATGGGAGAACCAACTCCTGTACCCTGGGGGAATTGAGGATACGGTAGCTTGAGCCCTTGCTCAAGCAGGTTAAGTCTTCTTGTTGGGAGATCTACAGGATCATTTCTTATAGCTGTATTGTTCCTATGCCACACAGCTTAAATTCAGTCTTTGTTTTCAGGAGTTTGTAGACTCCTGGTGGTGAATGTGTAGTGGTAGGAGCTATAAAAATGGTGGCCTTTTATTCTCCTTGCTCTAAGAATATGGGTAGGAGATTGCTTAGTAGGGTGTCACATCAGCAACCTTAACTTTGCCCTTTTTGTTCATTATTTTCCTTGTGTAAATACCCAGCTATCCCTTTCCATTGCTCCTAAGAGTGTATTTTTTTGCTTGTATTAAGAGAAGCAGTTTCACAAATGAGGTATCCTGATGGACAGAAGTAGGTTTGCCATGTTAGTCCAAAAGATTATGATGAATACAGTTACAGTAAGTTGTGTGAGAGCATGTGGAAACTTAATTGTCCTGCATTTAATTAGGAGGCTTAGGTGTATTTAGTGTGACGATTTAGAGCTGATTCTTAGTAGGGGTGTATCTTACAACCACTTAGTCCTTCTTTGTACTCTACCTGTTACCTCTGCTACTTGTATTTGCAATATGCTTAAAGCTGCTATTCATTTTATTGGACTTTAATAAGCTATTTATAAAGGCGTTCTGGAGATTATGATTTGATTCCTTGAAGTCAGCTTAGCTGGTTTTTCAATGTCAGCTCCAGAACTTTTTAGTATATAACTAAATGAACTATGTAACTATAACATTGTTTTCTATTTTGTTATACTTACAATGCTGAACTTTGTACATGTGGCTGTTAATTCTATTCTCACACTGGATGCTCTGCCTCAAGTTGCATGGATAATGCGGGTGTGTTTGTAATGCATCGGACAAGCACCTTCCTGAGTGTGGGATGCCTGAAGGCAGAGGATACCATACATCAGTGGTTGAGGTGCAGCATATGGCTGTGTTGATACAGAATTAGGAAAAGGTAGTTCATAAAGCAAAAGTCAAAGTCATTTTGCATGCACAGTTGCTACAGGGAGCTTGGCTGTAAATTTGCATGTAAAATGTGTTCTAGCCTTACCTTACAAGAGACAGGTTTAATGGGTTTTGGACCCCTCTGGGTAGGCAGCTTTAGGTTATCTGTTAATGTTTAATTACATGGAATGTGCATTTAGTAGATTGTGCAGTTATCACCTGGAAACCTTAAGGATGGAACCTGTGAGCTGCTGATAGCCCCCACTTGCAGAGCTCCATGGGTGCTAGTGTTGCAAAGATGAGATTTCTCATTTGTGGCTTCTTTGCAGTGGACCTTTTCTCTGGCAGATACCTGCACGGTCTTGTTAATAACCCTGTAACCCATCTCAATAAATGGAGAAAGCTGCTGCATAATCTATTAATATAACTGAGGTTTTCAAGTCTGGATAAAGGTAAACATATAGCTAGGCAGACTGAGGCATTTCCAGTGTCATTTGTTCCTTGGGTGGAAACACTGAAATTCTCTGAGATTTTACTGTTTTTCCTGGTTGTGTTGTAAGAAGGCTAAGCAATAGCTGCTTTCTCTACCCAGAGTGTGCAAGTAAAGAATTGGAAATGTGAGTACAGTAGCTGCTCCCTTCTGTACGAGAAGTAAATAGGTGGCATAAATAGGTGTATTCAGCTAGCTGCTTTGCCCTGGCTGTTTCAAAAGATGTTAGTATTACCTGCCATTAGGTTTTTCATTTCCCAGGGAGGTTGGGGGCAATTGTTTTGGAGATGAAGTTGCTCAGAAAAAAAAGTGATTTTTCTAGTCAGCTGGTAGCATGTAACCAGCCCAAAATGCAGCTGCAAGAAGAAAGGATAAATTAAAATATAGCAGTCGGGGAGGAAAAAGTAAGTGAGCTTATTTGCTGACAAGAAATGAAAGGACAATTCCCTAAAATCAGGAAACTAAAAGGGAAAGTAGCAGTATTTCAGATAAGAGAGGCGTGTGCAACAACAGCACAGTCAAAACAAGAAGTGATGTATGCAAACAAACCTTAGGCTGAGGAATACCACCCGAATGTGTCAGCCCGGCTGTTGTTTTTATCTCATTTTGGAACACAGAGCCAGGCAGCCTGGGGGGAAAGGGATTAAGACTCTCTCTTTTGTCACTGACTTCAATCAAGCCAGGTCAGTAGTGACTAATATTTGTGATAGCTGTGATGGCAGCCTTTGGTTTTTTCTGAAATCTCTGTGCTAGCCCAGCTGTTAGCTGTCAGAAAACCCTTTAAATGCTGGTCTCAGTAAAAGGAGAAAGTAAAGGCAGTGTCCTTTGACAGATGAGCCCCACAATGAGGAAATACCTTGAATGTCTAGTTTTGCCTGTGCAGTAGCTTAGAGCAGCACAGCTTCCAATAGTTAATGTTCTGTCTTGTTTTATGCTAGTATACTAGCTATTCAATGACAGAACAACCAGAAGAGCTTGTTGAGGAGTTCCCCTTGTTTAGGAAAACAGTAGGATGCTGCAGTGGCACAAGGTCCTTAATTTTTTAATGGAGATGCCTATTAGCAGAGTGTGGTATTTCTAGTTGGGTGCTGAGAGTTCCGGTTACCTTGCTGCGAGAATTGCTATCCATCTAGTTTCACAAATGCTAAACCTCCTTGTGCTGAAAGAATGGAATCACTGGGAGCTGGTCTAAGTGTGAGGCTTTAACAGTGGTGCTGGGAGAACTTGTGTGGACCCATCAAAGGGAATTTATTTATTATCCATGGGAAGGTAAGGGATGATCCTGCTCCTATGGGGGAGTTACCTCCAAAGAGGACCCAAACAAGAGATTCCTAAGAAATTGTTCTCTGCTAAATGAGTCTACACCAACCTTACTGTTAATTATTTCTAAATAGAATATTGCTGCTCTCTGGCAAGCTTTTGCTGCACTAGTAGTGTAACACATGGAAGGGTTTGTGCAAATAAACTCCATGCACAGGTAACAGTTGCATGATTTCAAAACTGGTTTGTGTTCTGTTGCAGGCTTGTAATGGTTCCATTTGCCCTGACATTCATGGACAATTGAACTAGCTTCAGTAACCAGATCTTCAGCAAGGAGACCTTGGATAAGCAGCATGAAAGGTAAGAGATTTCAGAGAGGTTGTACAGGCAAAGTAAAGGCTCAGCCAAGGATGGCTTATCAGATTTTGAATGGCAATCTGAAGAAAAGGCCAAATACTCAAAATCTGAATATTCAAACTGATTGAATGGTATCAATGGTACCAATGTTAGAGAAGACATACCTAATTCTGAGTAAGGGACATATGCTAAAACATATTTGAGGGAGATATAGAGACAGAGGAAACTTAGCCACTCCGAAAGAAGTAAATAATACTCCTTTCTCACATAAGTCAAGATTACTGTTTGTTTTACATAAACAGATAAGGGTTAAAGTGTAGGCTGGACATTGGAAAAAGAATCTGAAGCCGTAATAGCATGTATTAGAATGGATCAAGGGGATAGCTGAGGTACTGTCTTTGGAATTTTTAAGCTGGAGTTGACAAGATGCTGACAGAAGTCCAAGTAAAAATATCTGTGAAGAATGGGCAGGGAGGTCTGGCTGGAGGGCCTCGGGCCTATTATCAGTGTGCTGTCATCATAATGAGGCCTGTTTTGTGTTATAAAATGGGCTACTTACTCTTCCCTGCATATGTAAATGTATCCAACTCCAGTCACGTCCAAAGAAGACTGGTCTGTAACTGTTCAGGTCTGGGCCTGTAGACTGGATAATGGCTTTTTTTTCTAGCATGCCATCCATTTCAGTCCATCTTTCTGTCTCTGAATAACCCACACAGCATAAGGCATGAGTTATTAAATTTGCCTGGTCTTCTCAACTTTGCCACTGTCCCTGGTCAGGTTTCAGCTTCAGAATTGTCAGTCTGAAATACATGGATGCTACACGTGAGCATTGTTAGGGCACAATTTCAAAACTGGTCTGTCAATCTTGTCCTCCACAAGCTGGCTTTGGGAGAACTACTTGGACAAGCTCATTTCACTAAGTATGAGCTAGGGATGTATAGTGCCATGTGAAGATTCATTTATGGCTTTGTGCTTAAGTGTACCAGATATTACAGTCAAGTCATGTGTTCACAGAGGCATTCAAGGGCATCAGGGCCCACCTATATAGACTTTAGATCTAAGCCTTTAATTCTGCCATGTATTCTTACTGGGAAAAGATGACATTTCCTCTCCAAAAGAATCTTATGTTTTTTAATAATGAAATTGGGAAATAACTTCCAATTTCTCAAGCATATCAGAACCTTGGACTGAAAGCATCCCTGCCTCTGCTGAGCAAAAGCCATGTTTTTTCCCATATAGTCCCCTCTTCCCTCAAGTCAAAGCAATAAGCAAATGCTCTTTATCTAAGCCAGAGAAAGGTGAAGAAATCCTGATACTTTTTGCATAAGGAAATCGGTGTAGTGTAACATCCTCACCTCTGATTGGTATCTGTCCAAATCCCTGAGTAGTTCCAGAATCTTAACAAGAGCCTGGCAGAGCCTGAACTTACTTCTTGCACCTGCTAGCACATCCCTGTTGCATAATGGAGAAAATAATCTGTGGGCAGCAAATGCGGGGAGGTTGACTGAGGCTGTAACATCCCTGTGACAGTTCAGCCTTACACAGACATGAGGATGGATGTGTATAGAAGAGAAAGTGAGACAAGAAGTTGATTTGAGCAACGTGAGTTCAAGTGAACTTGAAAACGTAAATGACTAGAATACTTTATATTATTTTAGTAACCAGAGAAATCATGGTATTCCAGGCAAGTGTGGCATTTCCCTTCACAATCTAAGTAAAACTAATTAGAAATGATGTCATTAGAACAAGATGGAAGCAGATGCATGCCAGGGGAGCAGTGTCAAGATAGATCTTGTTAATACTGCTTTCATTGGAAGAGTTTCTGGGAGAAGAATAAATATGTGATTGTGAGTGATGATAGAAGATTAGGAAGAATTTAACGTCCTGCTTTGGAGAGGATGAGAGATAAGGACTATTAGAGGGAAGGAAGAAATGCATCCATTGTGAAGAAATTGGCAGTTAGGTAGAGACAGCAGATTTAGGTTTGCAATATGTAAGTAGGAATAGAAGAGTAATAACAAGGTGAACTTGAGAAGAGCCTTGGGAAATAAGGGTAGATTTTGGTATGGATAGCAGTTGCATTCCAAACCACAGAAGTAGAGTGTGTCTGTCTTTTTGCTAGGCTGTGAATGGTTGGGGTTGCTGTGTATCAAAACTGATCCAGATGAACCATATTAAATAGTGAAATCAAAGTTGCTTTTATAGCATATTCCGAATAAGGTAGAAGATTAATGAAGACCTGTTGATCAGGTCCTTAAATCTGGGAACTATTTATGGTTCTGAAAATGAGTTATGTTCAGGAGCCTGAGCTTCTAGCTAGCTTATGACTGTTTCTAATGTGGGAAGATAGAGTCATGCCTCACCTTCTCTGAATGCAGGAAAGTGCTTTAGCTTTTTGAAAGATGATGCCTAGAGTGAACTCTACATACACTGAATGATTTTGTTATCCCCCATTGTCCTCGCCATGCCCTTTTCTGCATTTTCCTTAAATACCTACATATGGGCTAAGAAAACTGCATGGAACAAACTGCTAAACATATGGTATTTGCAAGGATGTGCGGGAGTACAGATTTATTTTTTATCATCTCACTTAAGCAGTCGTATTATTCAAAAGCTCACAGAGTCATTCATTATTCATCAGCTGTCTTTCTCCCAGGTTGATTGCCAAGCAGAGTTGTGATGCAGCAGCCTTGCTGAGTGGGAAATGGGATGAAAACTAGAGTTCTCTTATGCAGGGGAATTACCTTTTCTGGTAAAGGTCTAGTTTTCGGAGCTTCTAGCATAACTGAGCAGAAAAAGCAAGTGCAAATGCTTGGACAGAGTCTTATGCTTTGAAAGATATTCATGCAATGAACAACTCCTTCCAGTAGGAATAAGTCCAAGGTAGATTTAGCTAGGGATTCTTATGTGGATGAGCTTACATCCTGGCTTGGAGGCTGCCTCAAGTGCACAGAACAGCAGGAAGTCCAGCTGGGTGGTTCTGACAGCATGTTCTGGCTGTGGAGCAGATGCACTATCAGATGCTCTCTTTATATGATGGAGGAGTCACATCAGGGGATTTAGAAGAGCCACCTGTCTACAGTTTATCTTACACTTGGAGAAACAGCTAGCCCATATTCTCCCCATATTGCTGATCTGAAAATGCCTTTTGGAAAAGCAAATGTAGAATTATGACTGGATCCTCAGCTTGATATGTAAAGTAAACACTTAAGAGTTTGGTACAGTGATGAATTTAGCTAAGGGTATTCCCATTCAGGAATGCCTAGAAGTCCCCTCTAGACCTTTCCAGCTAAATTACCCTGTGCTCATAGAATCACAGGATGACTTGGGTTGGAAGGGACCTTAAAGATCATCCATTTCCCAGTGCAGTACTGAGCTCAGCCTCCATTTTCAGGACAGTGGACTAGACGTCCTCTAGTTACAGAGGACTAACGCTCCTCCATGTTATATGCAACTTAGTTCTACTTCTCAACTGTGCGGATCTTGATGTTGTTATACAAAGGCAATTTAAAAGGCAACTTGTTTTACGTATTTAATGTGTGAATCAGACTCTAGGATGCCAGCAAAGCCATTTCACAGGGAAGGATGCTTCTTTCTTCTGTGCTGCCTGAACTTCTTCACCCTGCTGTGATGCTTAATGGAATCTTTGTACAAACTGTGAATGCTGATTTTTTTTTTGAGCCATTTACAACAGTTTCTGTGCTTTTTATCAGCTGTGAGCTGATAGGAGCCTGTGTCATACTTGAACTTTGGAAGCAGCTAATGGACAATACAAGCAGGTGCTAATATAACCTATTTATATTCACAAATATGAATACGCTTAAAGAATCTACTTAATTAAAGGAAATTCATTGTCCAAGGCTGTCTGAATAGGATGGTCTAGCAGCAGCTAGTTTTTACCAGGACAAGTAAGGTTTTGGACACTGACAGCTGAAGGGACCTTTAACTCAGATGCTTTATTTGCATACTGTGGTTAGTGTTTTAGGGCCAGAAAATACTCAGGCTGTGAGCAGCAAACAAGGAGGGCCTGGAAAGCTTGAAAGGGCTTCAGGGGAAAAAGATAGCCTTGTACAGGTCTGCAAATAAAACTAATATCTATGAAACCAGGGAATGTTTGCAGCATACTGTGCACAGTCCTTGGACTGCAGCAGATACGTCCAGTGAGGGTGAAGTGGCAATCAAGAAGCATCGTATCCAAGCCAGTAAAATGCTAGTTATGGATGTAGGGTATTAGTGGGGAGCCACTCAGTGCAAACTCTCCCAAGGAGAGACTGAAGGAAGTAGTAATTGTATGGTGCTGAGCTGCTAAAAAAGCTGAATACTTCAAAATTCAGGTCCCAGGATAGCCTAGAGTGAGATGAGGTGCTACATCAAGTCAGCAGGAGCTGCTGGTTTATAGCTACAAGTGCAGATTTAACAGCAAGATGTTCCAGGCAAACTTGCTTCTGAAGATGAAAGGAAGCTATTTGATACCCAGGTGAGGTGTCTGCAACCTGAATTTCACAGGTAAAGTGTGTTCTAAATCAAACCTGCCGCAGAGCACCGAGAAGGAAGTAAATATTCTACTGAAGTAGAAGACCATTTTGTGATTTAAACCTAGCATAAAGTTCCCAACCAGGTGCACAGGTCTTTCAGATCAGAGCTCTTGAAGATCTGATGGGTTCCCCAGCTGTTTGTTTACTAACAATCTGTTTCTAAACTAACAATCTGTTTCTATTTACTTAAGCCAAGCATAATTTAGGATCCAGAAATATATCTTTACCCTTCTTGGGATAAAACTCTTGTCATGTTTTGTGAAATCTGATAGCCAGTTCTCCATGCAGTTCTTTGGTAGCTGCTTAAATGCTTGATTTGAGCTTTGGATCAGGCACCTTATGCCATGCTGTATGTTCTGGGCCAGAATAGAGGCAGACTGACACTTTGAGCAGCTTTTCACATTTTTTGCTTGAAGATACTAGGAAATAATTGCAGTCTAAACCAGCCTTCTCTGTGTATTTAAAAAGAGCTTTTTATTAATTCACCATCATCTTTAATGGGCAGTGCAAAACTCCTTTTTATTCTTAAATTGTGCCTATCCAAAATGCGTGCCTCCATGCTTTAGTACCTGCAGACAAAAACTGCAAAGAGGGAAATTCTGGTGATGCCTATATATCTGAATGGTCTACTCTATTCTGTAGGAGAGCTTGAGTTGATTCAGTATTTGATTTATAAGTCTAATTTTTCATACACTGATAGCGGAGACTTGTGAATGTCAGTAGCTAATCTTAGCAAGTTTACAATCTGTTGAATGTCAAAAAAGGAAGCACTGGCATTTTCAGTGCATCAGGAAGCCCAGTGTACTTAGAAGATACTATGATTTTGCCATGGTGAAGCTATAAAAATAGGTATAGTATATGCAGGGCAGTAATGTCGTGTCGTTTTGGTTCTTAAAGTTCAGAAAGTTGAAGCCAAATATTTGAAGTAAGATTTATAGTGTATTTCATCATTATATTTGATTGCAGTGAGTGCCCTTCATAGAATGTCAGAGAGGTCTCTGAGCTTTTTTTATAGTATGGAAGCAAATGAAAACATAAAAACCCAGTGAAAATAGAAATATATAAAAAAATGTATTTCAGATTTTTCAAGCCAACAAGTTCAGCTTTTAATTTAGTATTTCAAACGAAATGCATAACATCAATGTGTTGTAGTAAGTGGTAGTTACCTACATGCATTTTCATCATTAACTTGTCGGGAATGTACTTGCAGTGGCACAGCCCAAAACACCTCCCGTTTTTGAACTGACGTAGAAAATGTATGTGTCTTTCATGAGTGTTTGCCTGAAGTTTGTCTATGACTATTAAATATTCAGTATGATGAAGGCACAGTAGAAAAACAATTTGAATTTTTTATAGCCTGCATAAAAACCATTGTGCTTGACTGATGTTGAATGAGGCATGATCTGAAACCCAGCTGTGACTGTTTTAATTTTTCCTCATGTTAAGTCATATTAGAGTCCAGTTCAACCAGTCCTTCACTGTATGTTGACCTATCCCATCACTCCATTTGCATTACACAAGGTAGACACTTGATGAAGGACGGTAGAATAGGCACCTACATGTTTCTTTGGAATTTGACTCTGTTAAAGTGCTTGACATAAAGGAAAAGAACCCCACATCCCCAAGAACAACAAAAGACAGACAGTAACTTGCGTCATAGCATGCAACTGTCATGAAGATGCTAAATTATTTAAGCAAATACTTAAACTGAGCATTTGTATTTTAAACTTAGCAAGTTAAGAACATGCTATTACCTAGTTTTGACAGTATTGTTCCCCCTGAAACTTAGAAAATTTCCCAAGGAAGGAAGGATAATCATAGAATCATTTGGGTTGGAAAAGCCCACCTCTCAAGCCTGGCAGGGTCCCTATGGATGGTATCCCTTCCCTTCAGCATGTCAACCACATCGTACAGTTTGTGTTAAACAAAGATGTTAAAGATATTTGTCAGCTTCTCTAGCTGCTCCCTTTATCTGGTTCAAGAAAACATCTGTGGCATTTGTATTCCTGCTATCGGTGTTACACTTCTATTTGCAAAGAAAGAAAGATTAATGTGTGTCATCCAAAACAAAGTAGAAGCTTAAACTCACCTCTGCAAAGCTCTTTAAGATGAGAAAATACAATGAGAGCAAATTAACTGATAAATAGCGTTGAGTTGCTGCTCCTGGAAATCTTTCACTT